>NC_083428.1:39357517-40557517 GCF_020745735.1 Hemiscyllium ocellatum
GAAAGTTAAGCATGGAAGTCAGAGAAAATGGGTGAGCTTCTTCATGAGTACTTTGCATCAGTATTCACCGGAGGAGGGGACATGACAGAAATTGAGATTAGGGATAGATGTTTGGATCAAGTCGGCATAAAGGAGGGAGGAATTATAAGGTATTCTGAAAGGCATTAAGGTAGACAAGTCCCCAGGGCCAGATGAGATCAATCCCAGATTACCAAGGGAACTGAGAGGGGAAATAGCTGAGGCCTTAAATATCTTTGCAGCATCCTTGAACACGTGAGGGGTCCCAGAGGACTGGAGAATTGCTAATGCTGTACCCTTGTTTAAGGAGAGTAGCAGGGATAATTCGGATGATTATAGACCAGTGAGCCTGATGTTAGTGGTAAGGAAGCTGCTGGAGAAGATAAAAAAGGATAGGAGTTAATTACATTTGGAAGAAAATGGACTTAAGTGATAGGCAACATGGTTTTGTGCAGGGAAGGTCATGTCTTCGCAACTTAATACAGTTCTTTGAGGAAGTGCTAAAGTTGATTGATCAGGAAAGGGCTGTAGATGTCATATACATGGACTTCAGTAAGATAAGACTCCCCATGATAGGCTGATGGGGAAAGTGAAGTCCCATGGGGTCCAGGGTGTACTAGCCAAATGGATAAAGAACTGCCTGGGCAACAAGAGACAGACAGTAGTAGTAGTAGTAGTAGTAGTAGAAGGCAATTTCTCAAAATGGAGACCTGCGACTATTGGGGTTCCACAGGGATCCATGTTGGGACCACTGCTGTTTGTGAAATACACAAATGATCTGGAGGAAGGTATAGGTGGTCTGATGTGCAAGTTTACAGATGACACTAAAATTGGTGGAGTAGCTGAGAGTGAAGGGGACTGTGAGAGAATACAGCAGAATATAGAGAGATTGGAGAGTTGGATGGAGAAAGGGCAGATGGAGTTCATTCCAGACAAATGCAAGATGATGCATTTTGGAAGATCCAATTCTGAGGATCAGAATTGGAGATCAGAGTTGAGAGTGTGGTGCTGGAAAGCACAGCAGGTCAGGCAGCATCCAAGGAACAGGGGAATTTATGTTTTGGACATAAGCCCTTCATCAGGAAGGTCTTCTGCCTGAAACATCGAGGTCATGTTACAGTTGTATAATACTTTGGTTCAGCCACATTTGGAATACTGCATACAGTTCTGGTCGCCACATTACCAAAAGCATGTGAATGCTTTGGAGAGGGTAGAGGGGATTCATCAGGATGTTGCCTGGTATAGAAGGTGCTAGCTATGAAGAGGGGTTGAGTTGTTTCAGATTATTTATCAGAAAGATGGAGGTTAAGGGGGTCTTGATTGAGGTCGACAAATCATGAGGGATATTGACAGGGTGGATAACAAGCAGCTTTTTCCCCCAGACTGTGGGACTCAATGACTAGGGGTCACGAGTTCAAGGTGAGAAGGGAAAAGTTTAAGCAAGATATGCGTGGAAAGTTCTTTATGCAGAGGGTGGTGGATGCCTGGAATTTGTTGCCAGCAGAGGTAGTAGAGGCTGGCACAATAGGATCATTTAAAATTAATGTAAACAGATACATGAATGGGCAGGGAGCAGAGGGATACAGATCCTTAGAAAATAGGCAACCGGTTTAGATGGAGGATCTGGATCAGCACAGGCTTGGAGGGCTGAAGAGCCTGTTCCTGTTCTGTAATTTTCTTTGTTCTTTGATTGTCTCGTGCATGAACCTCCCTGTACTGACGAGAAGTGACTGCAGAGCAGAGATACCGACCAGGGCAGTGACAGCACCAACATCATCCACCACCGTCCAAATCGACAGGGATCAGCATAAGGTCATCGAGATCCTGTCCCAGCTCAGATAGATAGGTTAGGAAGAGTGAGCTTCAGGATTGACGGTGCAGAGCACCCCCAAGGAAGGGAAGCAGGAGAAGACCAAGGGATTAGCAACTTCTCTCTGTTCCCCCTTGCCCCGTCACCCAGAAATCAACAGCTCTCTAGTTTTAAAACGCATAGTACCAAGTCAGAACTGTAACGGTTTATTGGGGTAGAAGTGAGCTGTCAGATATGTCTCACTTCCTATGATCTGTAACATTAAAGCAAACAAAACTGTACTGATTTTCAATAAAAATCAAAGTTTCCTTTGCCTCAGAAGCATCTGCCGCTTGTGTTTTTCACCACACTTCACTATGTAGGCCCAAGGTCAGAACCAGGGAGCTAGTGTACAATAAATCACTCCCTACACTTCAGACTTTTACGGATTTACTGAATTCCAATTCCATGATCTGCTATGGTGTGATGCGAGCCCAAGTCTTCTGGTTATTACCAGTGTCTCTGGATTAGCAGTTCAGTGATAACACCATTAGGTCAACACTTTCCATTCACTTTTCACACTTTTTTTTTTGGTTTGTGTTTCAAGATCTTACCCTGACTCGGCTTAAGCAGATATTTTTAGCTAAATATTTGCAGAGAATATCTTGCATGTCCTGAGCATGTGTAATTTGCAGATTTTCCCCTTGTGGGATCCGTGCACCATTAAGAGTTGATGGATGGAAGAGCAAATTCCTCTCCTCCAAAGATGTGGAAGCTTTACTTTTACCACGATAAACTAAAACTGAAGTTTGAATTTTCAAAAGATTTATATTCTGAAAGATGACTAAATGTTAATTTCTGCATGAACTATACAAAGTCAATACCTGTCAATCTGCAATATTCCTAATTTCTGTGGTCTCCCTGCATAATTCTCCTAGATATTCCAATATTCTCAAAATCTCTCTAATATTCGTGGAATTCCAATCCCAGACGACACCATTTTAGGAAACCTAACCAACTGTTAGGTCATAAGGCCACAGCTCCCAGTGTTCTCCAGATTCTTTCCAATGTTGATAAGTTAATGCATTGAGTAACCTAACTTACATAACACCCTTGCTTCATCACAAACAAAGAACAAAGAACATCGAGCTCCTGCAGTTGGTGAAAACTGACAAAGGCTTCCAAAAAAATCACTGATAGTCAAGGAGGCAGCTTGGCTCATCTGGTAGCATCTACCCCATATCAGGGTATGTTCATATACAAGTTGTCACTCCTGGTTTTCAGAAAAGAATGGTCTCAAATCCTTTCTCAAGTGAAACTTTTATTTGAAAACAAAATCTGCCTGTTTTAAAAAAAAATTTACCTTTCCATTAACAGAAGCAATTGTGGATGTTGGTCTTCTTGGTTAACATTCCTCCAGAAAACAACTTATCAAGTGCAGTCTGGCTGGTCAAGCTCAATGTGCTTTGTGGAATGTTGATGGTACAGACAAACACAGGCAACCAATTTGAAACATTTTGTTTAAAACACTTGAGATATAGTTAACAGCATGATAGAGGACAATACAAATGTAAGCATCCATTATGTACCACCACACAACCAAAACACAAACTCGCAGATTATTTTGGAATCCATTTTAAAAAGTATGTGTTAAGAATATATTTTCAGCGATGACCTAATTATTTGAAACTAAAATGGTGTTAATTCTGCATTACCTGGTTAGTTTTATATAGCTTTCTCCCTCCTATTGTGTTAGCAACTTTTCAATTGCATCTGTCACAACGGCCACCCCTTGTCTGGATTAGTGGTGCTGGAAGAGCACAACAGTTCAGGCAGCATCCGAAGATGCTGTCTGATGCATTTGCTCTTAATGTTATTAACAGTCAGTGTAAATGTCCTCAACAATGCAACACACTATTCTGAATGATTAGCAGAGATAATGTAATCATTCTCAGGTGCTGCAAAAATGTTTTTTTTAAAATCACTTTCCAAGTACTAAAAACTTCATTATTAATATTCTGCACTCGTCAGTGAATGAGAAACTCAGAAAACCTTGAACTTGTACCTTATAAAACAGTGCCAGATGTATTTAAAAGAATGAAAGTGAATAAAATAAGCTGTCAACTGTGTTATCTAATTAATTCAATACAGCTCCCTTGGGCTTGTCTTTGCATGAAAAATTTTGAATTAAGGACAAATTCAACGAAGCAGTCCAGAGGCATAACTGAGCACTATCCAGACAGTGCCAGGTTGTTCATGATAATGCTGGGTCAGATTACCAGTGAACATTAGTTTTTTTTTCACCGCTCTCAAATAAATACGTCAAACAGAACTTGCATTTAGATAGCACATTTCAGGACCTCAAGATGTTCTGAAGTGTTTTAGAACCATAACATCAGAGACATACAGCACAGAAACACGCTTCGGTGCAACTCGTCTATATCAACTAGACATCCCAAACTGATCTAGTCCCATTTGCCATATTTGGCCTATATCCCTCTCAACCTTGCCTATTCATAAACCCAACCAAATGCCTTTTAAATGTTGTAATTGTAGCAGCTTCCACCACTTTGTAACAACGTCCAAAGAGTGTATGGTCACTTTAATGTACAAAGTGTTTTCTGAATTTAAAGTACAGCCAGTAGACAAAACGACTAAGAGGTTGGCTGTGCCAGAATAGATACATGTGACAAGTGCGTACTAAATGGATACCAGAGTTTCTGACAACAATTCAAATTTAAACAATTAATTTAAATTTATGCCCAGGATACCAAAGCCAAACTGAGTTTGCATGTACTGTATTGACAACATTGGACCAATGAGAAAGTACGATGTTGGTGGTATAAAAAAGGAAGGCATTTTGAAAATTAGGCAGAGCAATTGCCATTGAACCAGACAGCAACTGCCATCTGTAGAAATAAACACCTTGGTCTTTTAAAAACAAAAGTCTCAGAAGGCACTATCAAAAGTGATCTTTTACTGCTTTTACGGGAAAAGGTAAGACCATGACCTGGAAGGAAGACAGCATAAGAGACTGTATGGACTTAGGGATCAAGTTAATGTAACATTTAATAACTGTTATTTTATACAGTTGGAATCAGATAGCAATTAGTAGAAAATGAGGACTGCAGATGCTGGACACCAGAGTCAAAAAGCATGGTGCTGAAAAAACCCTTCATCAGGACAGGCTTATACTCTAAATGTTCACTTGCCTGCACCTTGAATGCTGACTGACCCGCTGCGCATTTTGAATCAGATAGTGTTTAGTTAAACAAAACATGGATTGGATTTTTAATAGTTTTTGTTTAGTGTTCACTGTTGGGTTAGGGAAAGAAATTGTTATTTTTTTCTTAAACAGTGGAAGTCAGGGTTTTTTTTCACTCACTGACACTTTTAGCAGATGGCAAGGCAAGCTCTTCTGGAATTTAATTAGCAGAGGGGTTCAACCTTCGCGTCGTAACAACTTCCACTGGCAGGTCATTCTATGCACACACCAATCTGTGTGAAAACGTTACCCCTCAGTTCCTCTTCCCATCTCAGTTTAAACCTACGTCCTTTAGTTTTGAGCTCTCCCACCCTAGAAACTATCCAAAGGGGAGAACGATGGCTCAATGGTTAGCACTTGCCTCTCAGCGCCAGGGACTTGGGTTCGATACCCTCCTCAGGCGACTGCTTATGTGGAGTTTGCACACTCTCGTTGAATCTACGTGGGGTTTCCTCCAGATGCTACGGTTTCCTCCCACAATCCAAAGATGTGCAGGTCAGGTGAATTGGCCATATTAAAATTGCCCATATATTGTTCAGGAATGTGCAGGTTAGACGCATTACTTTGGGGTAAACGTAGAGTAGTAGGGGAATAGGGCTGGGCGGGTGAGTCCTCGGAGAGTTCGCGTGGAGCTGCTTCTATACTGTAGGGATTTTACAATCCTATGATTTTCACAACTACTTGTTCCGATATAGGAAAATATTTCTTAATTCACATGCAAAAATATGTTATGCACTTTGCAACAAGCACCTCTGTGTTGTTAAGATAGCATTTGTGACATTCCACCATTCTTTAATGCAGCAATTAGCCGAGTTATTTTAAATTCATTAACACCAGCTGCAAGATAGCAGAGAAGGACATATCACACATTTTACAAAATATCCATGGTCAGTAGATGTTAAAGAACAAAGTATTGACTATGCTCTTTATTCGTCACTGTAAACTATTATATATGCAAGGATGCATTTTTCTATGATACTGGATAACATTTTCCATATCAAAAGTCATCTAATATCAAGAACAATTTTTCATTTCTGAAAAATGTGTATGATCAGAGCTGAAACTGGTGGGTAATGGAAAACTTCCATATATTTAAGCCAGGAAATACTGGTTCACGAAAAAGTTTCAACTTCAAGTTCCAATGCTCCCTTTTGCTCAAATGAGAAATTAATTGTTCACATCAGCCATCCTGATGGCCGCACTGAGCATGGCTCCCATGTTACTGCCAACTGTACACAATTTTGAGAAGACTTGGATGTTGCTGCGTACATTTTGATCAAACTTTCTTCAAACATCCTTCCAGCTGGAGATTTCTATTACAGTCGAAACTGGTTACAGAACCTAGTGTTGCACAATTACTAGTGATAATGGGTCTTCAACACCAACAGCTACAAAATACTTGTTGTATACTTCTTCCTGCGCTATATTATTCTATAACAAAATGAGGAATGCATTTCAGGAACTGCATATGTACTTTACAAGAAACTTACTCTATTTTTAGTTGAGTTATTGACTAAGAATCCATGAAGCAAACCCAGCTATTTTTACCTGCCACAACCTGCTTATTGGGCTGCTAGGCTACTATGCTGTATATTGCCCTGTGTGAATTCAAGCGCTTCTCCACCTTGCAGCCAGCTAGATCATAAATATACAAAATAAGCAGAAATGTATTTTGTTGCAAAATCAGTGACAAAAATGGTACAAAGAGGTACAAAGCAGTGGAAACACAGCTAAGTGTCTAAACAACAGCTGTATGAATCAAAGATTAGCAGGTCCATAACACAATACTAAAAGTTACTCCATCAAAACATTTATTTTGAAGAATGATTTGCTGGGGTTTCTTAGTCTAAAACTATCAAAAGTAGTCCACGTTTCTTGGAAATGACGCGAGTTCCTGTAATGCAATCCTCATTTTGTTAGAGGATAATTCAACACGTGGAACTTGCACTGACTTTTTCAAAACAAAAGTTCAGTCAGTGTCACGGCTGGCTCCTTTCCTATACCCCTGCAATTTTTTTCTCTTTCAACAATCTTTTTAAATTCTCTTTCAAAGATCACCACTGAATCTGCATCTACCATGCAGTCAATGAGTGCATTTCATTTTGTAAGCCTCCAACTTCTAAGAGGAAGAGTCCATTGGCATTTATTTGAAGAGTATGGAGTAGAATTTTTTTGTGTGATGTGAATGGTAAACACTTGCTAATATTAAAGAACAAGGAACACCCACCACTGCATTCATACACATCCAGCAAAATTTGGCTATGTGCAAGTCCTGCCCAAGTTGCTTTGCTCTCCACATTAGTCCTCCCCAAGAGTTGCAGTATTGAAGTACATGGAAGGACTTCTCCACTTGATATCCAGAAAACACACTGATCAAAGTTAAAAGTTTTCAATTCAAATAGTAGTGATTTTTAATGTTCCAACCCTCCATTACTACCATGTTATGACAAATCCTGTCCTTAACAAGCCTCTTTTGCATTCTGCAAACCAGAAATCCATGAATCATAACATCCATGGAGCAGGTGGTTTCAAGAGTTGCTATGTGGCTATATCAGTCTGCTCAGTAATGGGGCAGAGCCTCTTGCAAAGGTATCAAAGAACACTGAAGAGAAATTCAAAGTTGTGTGTGTGTTTCAAAGTCAGACTGGCAAAAATGAAGAGCTGCGATCCCTCATGAGTTTAAATGAGATTTGATAACTCACCATTTGTTTAACATATTGCTTATGTGATGTGCATTATGAGGTGCTCAGTCATGGTCTATTAGCTATATTTACTGCATATTAATTGAGAGAGACAAGTTGTACGCAGTGCAATTACATTCCTGCTCTATATTTATATAATAAATGTTTATTGCCGTTTTTCAAAATGATTATATTTTCTAGTAAGACCCATGGGATCTCACTATCTACTTCAACAAAAAAAAGTTGATGATTCTGAGGTAGATTGTTCCATATGTAGCAGTCTTGTTGAAGAAAAATTTCTGTAATCTCTTCCCATTACACTTTGACCTCTCTGACCATGGATGGAACCTTGCAGGACCTGAATGGTGTGAGCCATTGGAGAGATTTGTTGTAGAATCATGCAAGTAGTCCAAGGATGTCTAACTGAAATAGAAATTGCTTGAAAAGATCAGAAGGGTTATTGAAGGGTCTTTGGACCTGAAACATTAATTTTTCTCCACAGACACTGCCAGACCCGCTGAATTTTCCAACAATTTCTGTTTGTGTCTCTGATTTCCAGAATCTACAGTGCTTTGGGTTTTTTGAAGTCTAACTCACCTTTGGAAGCAACTTTTATGCTTTTCTTGAGCATCTTGGCAAATTTCCTGTTGGACTGCGGCAAATTACCAATTAAAGGTGGCAGGGTAATAGCTTGTTTAACACTTTAACAATACTACCATTTGCATTAATATTCAGCTTCCCATCTTACCAAATGTGCCAACCAAGCCAAATGTTCAGAAGTCAACACGAAAGTCAAACAAATATTTGGTGAATTCAGCTCACTGCTTGCTCCAAAGGACCTTCACATTGGACACCAGGCACCAACATCTCAAGGCACGCTCCATAGGCACCAACACACAAACATATTCACAGACATTGCCATTTGACATATGCCAGCCTCACCAACCAAACAAACAAAAGGTCAGCTGCTCATGGCAGACAGAATCAAGATTATCTCTCATTAAAGGTTGAGGACTGAAAGTTGCGATATCCCAACACCTATCTTGACTCTTTGCACCCTATTGTGGACTCTTTTACTTCTGGAATATTACAGATGCAGGTATCAGAGATGAAAGTTGTGATACAAGTATTACTGTCAATGCAGGTGGGGAATAGGCAGCACAGAAGGCATGCAGGGTTAGTGCTGTCAGAAACAAAAACAGAAATTGCTTGAAAAGCTCAGGAGATCTGGCAGCAATTGTGCAGAGAAATCAGAGTCAACATTTCAGGTCTAGTGACCATTCCTCAGAATTTCTATATTTGTTTCTAATTTACAACATCCTCAGATTTTTTTCGATTTTTACTCAATGCTGTCAGAGGCTGGGTGACGGCAAATGAGAGATTATGTTGCAGACAATAGTAAAAGTAGCACAGTATGAACACTGGTGAGAAGTGGGTTCACATCAGAGATAGAGCAAATGGGAGGTATTAGAAAGAAGTTGGCATCACCACTGGCAGAGTAAAGGAGGTTGTTGACCTTCCTCCTAAAGTGCTGTGCAATGTTCATGACAGTTGAAACTGCACTGACCCTCTAATTAGGATGGCATGGTCGTGGCTTCCTTGCTGGTCATGGAGGAAGAGGACAACCCTCCACTGCACCATCTTACCAAGCAGGGCTTCCAGGTTACAGCCAAACTGGGATGAAGAATTTCACTGGCCTACCACATCCAGGGCAAATGTTAAGTTTGCGCAAGCAGCTCCTGACTCACTGTACTTGACCAAGAAAATAATGGTTTTTGATGGAGTCAGTGCAAGGGATGCTGGTCAATTCTGGCAGTGGTGAATTATTCAACATAAGGCACATGAGATACACACACACAAAAAAACAACTTCGACCTTGCAGCAAAAAACTCTTGGGAAAAAAACCTCAATGCAACTCACACTTAGTTATAAAAATAGAACATTCAGTCTGTGTCTCAATAAATGGTCTTTAGTCTGACCAACTGAACAGCATACTGTCTAAACCTGCTCACATAGACAATGTGTGTACAATTCAGATTGAATAATAAGTATTTGACACTAATGATCCTGTGGAATGTTTGCTCTTTTGTCATTAAAAGTAATCAGTTCAATATTGAGGCATTCACCAACTTGTTACGTAGTACACTCTAACAGTCATAAAATATTAGCCTGACATCCATGTGATAGGCAGCATCATCTGTTATCTATGTGTTTTATTGAATACCCACTAATTATAGACCATTATTAATATAACATTATGCGTGGACTTCAACAACTTGAAAATGCAAACCTTAATGGTTAAACAAGGTCTTAAATAACTACAAATTCTGAGACACCCTGCAGGTTTAAGCAATAGTACTGGTAATTTCTAACATATATCATTTTCTGATCTAGCTGTGTTATTATTTCTTGTTCCTCCTAATGGTGTGGTTTTGTCTGTTAAGTTGATTTTGCTTGGCTCTACAAACATTCCGAAGGATACAAGTCTTATTACTGCAAAAAAAATATAAACTGCAAAATTATTTCAAAGGTATTACATTTAGCATTAAATGATTGTTGTCATTTTTTTGTCTGCTTACCTTTTGCCAGTCGCTCCAGCCTCTTGCCATGCTCTGGAGGTATTGCATACCTGAAATAAATGGAAACAGATCAAATTAGTAGATTTGAATTATAGCGCATTTTTAAAAAAATTAAAATAAAAGTGTTTAAAATTTCTGCTGAACAAACCATAAAAAGGTTTCAACCACGGGATTGGGTTTGACTGTAGTCCTGTAGACTGTAGACTGTTTGCTGAGTTTTTTTCAGCAAACCAAACAATTATTGACCAGATTGATGCATAAACACAGATCCTCAAATGACCTGTTGTATGTGCGGTATGGGAAACTATAAATATGCAGATTTGACCACAAGCGTGACTTAAGTTTATTTTTGCCCCTTACGACATTAACGAAGAAAACTGCACCTAGCTCCATCATTAAGCCCACATTAACCAGGCTTAACATTAATGGAGTTAGTTGGAAATAGTGAGAATCGCAGATGCTGGAAAGTCAGTCGACAAAGTGTGGAGCTGGAAAAAGCACAGCAGATCGAGCAGCATCTGATGAAAGGATCTGACCTGAAACGTCGATTCCCTGGCTCCTCAGGTTCTGCTTGACCTACTGTGCTTTTTGCAACTTCACACTTTAACTACATTAACAGAGTTAGTACAATGAAAAGAATGGTGAAGCAAAGCAGAGACTATCATATGCTGTATACTGTCATAATTCATATTGCACACTACCAGCTTTTGAGTTAGAAAGAAGCAGCCTCCTATTTAATGCCAGCTGCAGTATGTAGAGAAAACGGATAAAGATCACTAAATAAATGTCTTAATAATTTGCTAGAAATATGGTGAGAGTTGAAAATTACAAGAAATTTTGGTTATATGATACACCACTGTAAGGAGTAGGTAGTTCTTCCAATCTTATGATAAGCAGAATGTGCATTATAACATTGATCTCCGAAAATAGGCACAAATCATCCAAATTCTCCATATCTGGGAGAATATTAAAAATTAAAATAAAACAAAGAACTGCAGATGCTGACGATCTGAAACAAAATCGGAGATAGCTGGAGCAAGTCAGCAAGTCTGGCAACACCTGGGGAAAAAGGTCACCAGACTCAAATTGTTAACTCTGCTTTCTTTTTACAGATTCGGTTTGAATTTCAAACCTCCAGTTCTTCATTTATGATAAATATCTCAACTGCAAAATTTAATTATATGGCACAACTCACTCAAGTTATTCAATGAACTTCAGATCTCAAGATACTGATTACTGCTTGCTTCAAACTGTCACATATTTTGTTCCATAATGTATTAGTTTCACAAGTGCAAAGAAAAGTTACACAATAGAAAAATTCAAAAGAAATAGACAATCACTTTCAAATTAAATTCTGAACTTTGGCTACATTAAATTCCCGCGGATCTAAGATGGCGGCGATCTGAGAAGATCACACTGCAGAGCTTCGCATCGCAGCAGGAGCGAGATGGTCCTTTAACCCACCCAACCCAGGTCATCAGGATTTCTTAGGGTGTTGGAAAGATTGTGGAGCTCCAAGAAACATTTAAAAATTGACTTACCTGTATTTTCAGTTGTCCAGAAATGCCTAAAAAGGGAGAAGGAGCATCTGAGGCCGGGCCTGCAGCTCAGCCTATAGCAGCCTCGGAGCCTGTTACTCTCCAGAACCTGGTGAACCAGCTCTTGAAATCTCGCAAGATGTTGGAGAAACAGATTGAAGAGAAGCTGGCTCCAGTCTCTCTCATGCTGCAGAAGCATGAGCAGCAGCTGGGAGACCTGGAGAAGAGGACGGATGAGGTGGAGCACAGGGTCACAGTGGTGGAAGCTGATGCCAGTTCATTAAGGATGACATCCAAGCCCTGAAGACGCAGGTTCGTAATTTGCATGACCAAGTGGATGATCTTGAAAACAGGGGCAGGAGAAAAAACATTCGGATCATCGGTCTGCCTGTGGGTAAGGAAGGTGAGCGGCCTGCAGAATTTGTTGAAGATCTGGGTCAACGCCCTCGTCCTTTCCTGGTGTGGTTCCATCATTACCAGGATAAGGAGTGTGTCATGGAGGCTTCCAGACTCCAGGGGAAGGATCTAAAGGCCCTAATTTACGAGGGGTCTAAGATCATGTTTTTTCAGGACTTTTCAGCAGCGCTAATCCAGAAACGAAAATCGTATGATGGTGTCAAGAGAAGATTGAAGGAGCTTGGGATTCAGTACTCCGAGACATCTAGCAGCGCTTCGGATCACCTAAGATGGATCCATGCATCTCTTTGACACATCGGGAAGGCAAGAGACTTTGTGGACAAACTAACCTAATTTAAACAATTGTATTATGTATAAATATTGTTGCTTGGGTATGCGTTTATCATTCTGTAAAAGAAATGGCGGAAATCCAGTTGGAGCTTTGTTTTTCCCTTTTTTTTCCTCTATTGATAATAATTTGGTTCAAACTATGTCTGGCGGTGTTTCAGACGTACATTTTAAATTTCTAAGTTAGGACATACCAAAGGATGGGTGGGGTATTTATTCCCCCTTTTTAATAAAAAAAATGTTTTTTATTCATATTGATATTCTATGGGGTGTTTATTCTTTTTAGCTTGTGCTTGCGATGTGGCTCTAGCTAGGAGAAGTGAAGGTGGTTGAGATGGTTGGATACCTATTTATGGGAAGTTCGGGACAGGTAGTTGCCCCCTCCAGGCAGGGGGTGAGTTCTTAGTGCTATTGGCGCTTTACATGTTGGTTTGTTTTTCGGTTTTTTTTATTTTTAATAATTTTGTATGTTTGTTAAATATAGTGGTTTTATTTTATGTAGTTTTTATATTTGGTGGACCACGCGACACTAAGACTCAGCAATTTGTGGTTCGGGTTCCTCCCCTCTGGATTTTAAATGTAATTGCAGAAGATTATGGCTAACTATTTGATTAAATGGTGTACCTGGAATATCAAGGGAAGTCACTCACCAATTAAGAGGAAGGTACTTTTGAGTCTTAGAAAGGAGAATGTGGACATTGCTTTATTACAGGAGACACCTTTGGAGGACAAGCAGCATCTGAAATTACAGCAGAATGGCTTTGACCGAGTATATTTTATCATCATTTAATACCAGAAGTACGGGAGTGGCTATGTTGGTAAGGAGAAATCTCTCATTTAAATTGTTGGAATGTGTTAAAGACACGTACGGGAGGTTTGTAATTCTTAAAATCTTCATAAATGTGGAAGAATATGGCATTTTAAATGTTTATTGTCCCCCAGCTCATCCTCTTAAATTCTTGGTTTTTCTAAACTGATAAGTCTCAAGTCTCGACACATCATTATAGGAGGAGATTTTAACTGCCTCATGGACCCCACAGTAGTCAGGTTGCCTAAAGGTCCCTTGATACCCTCTGTACAAACTAAACAGTTATTGGGTTTGTGTGGGGAATTAGAGTTGGTGGACGTCTGGAGGGGTCTCCATCCTACAGGTAGGGATTTCACGTTTTTCTCCAATCCGCATAGATGTCACACGAGGATTGATTTTTTTCTGACCCCTGCAGTAACCCTGTACAATTGGTAATATTGCCATCTTTGATCATGCTCCAGTGTATCTCATCGTTAAAATTAAGGATGTTACAGTGGATTCAAGGTACTGGTGAATGGACCCCTTTATTCTCATGGACAGCAAGTTTGTGGAGTATTTCTCTAGGGAATTTCAGGCATTCCTAGACATCAACATATGAGCTATCAACCGAGCCTCTGTTCTCTGGGAAACTGCCAAAGCTTATGCCAGAGGGTTAGTTATTTCATATTCCACAAGTAGGAAGCGGCAGAAGGGTGAGCAGCAATGTCTCCTTGAAGCATGGTTGAAGGCAGCCGAGAAGGCCTATTTTGACAGACCCTCGTTGGTCAAATTACAGAGGATTACGGCACTGTGGTCTGCGCTAAATTCCGTGCTTACACAGACAGCAAAGAAGGAGCTGGCTTTTGCAAAGCAAAGATTATACGAGCATGGTGGCAAGCCGAGCAAGTACTTAGCGTACCCTGCCAGAAAAGAGAAGTGCCCCACAAACCATTACAGCGATTAGGGAAGGGTCTGAGAACCTAACATGTGATTCTAAAAAGATTAATGTGGCGTTCCAGAGATTCTACTCTAGATTATATCAGTCTGAGAATTGAGGGGAGGGGCAGGCCAAAATGGAATCCTTTTTTAGGAATCTGAAGCTCCCAGGTGTGAGTCCCGAACAACAGACCTTTCTCAATGTCCCATTATCAAAGCAAGTAGTGCAGGAAGCTGTGAGGCAGCTTCAGAGTGGAAAGGTGCCCGGTCCTGATGGACTTCCCAGTGAATTCTATAAGAAATTTACAAGTATACTGTCAGGCCCGATGCTGAATATGTTCATGATTCATACAGTCATGTTTGCCTCCCACCATCTGAGAGGGGCCAATATTTCACTTATTCTTAAAAAAGGGAAGAATCTGGAAGACTGTGCTTCATAAAGTCCACATTTAAGAGTGAGATGGGCCTGTAAGATCCTCTCTAAGGCTCTTGCGTTAAGGCTGGAGACTGTGTTACCCTCTATTATTAAAGAGGAGCAGATGGGCTTTATAAAGGGTCGCAGATTCTCCAATAACGTTAGGAAGGTGCTTAACGTAATTCAAGCATGCCAGCAGCAGTCAATACAGGGATTGGTGAATTCTTTAGATGCAGAGAAGGTATTTGACCGAGTTGAGTGGCTGTACCTTTTCTAAACTCTAGACCAGTTTGGTCTGGGCGAAGTTTTCATTAGATGGGTAAAGGTTCTCTACAGTGTACCTCCCGCTGCGGTCATTACCAACGGGATACGATCAAGCAATTTTAATATTTCTAGGGGCAGCCGGCAGGGCTGTCCACTTTCACCATTACTTTTTACATTGGTGATTGAACCATTGGCAGAGGCCATTCCTGGGGATCTCAATATATTGGCGCCAGAAGTGGAGTCAAAATTACTGCTGTATGCAGACAATGTCCTAATTTTCTTGACAAATCCAGCAGTCTCAGTGTCTTGCCTGATACAATGCATTCACGCTTTTGGCACTTTTTCAGGGTATAACATTAATTTTGCTAAATCAGAGGCTATGCCTATGGGTGGTCTTACAAAAGAGTTGGCTCTTGAGTGACTTTCCATTCCCATTTAGGTAGTCACAGGGGGGTTGTGTGTATTTGGGCATATTCATTACTCCAGTTCTGGATTGGCTGTTCAAAGCCAATTTTACTCAATTATTTGAAAAAAATTAAACAAGATCTCCAAAGATGGGAGGCACTTCCAGTCTCATGGTTGGGTTGGATCACACACATTAAGATGAATAGTCTCCCTCGCTTGCTATACCCTGTACGGATGCTCCCCTGATTTTCAATAAACAAACACTCTGGAGACTGAACAGTTGGTTCAGCTCCTTTATCTGGCGCCGTAAATGGCTCCTCATTAAATTAGCTAATCTGCAGTTGCCTCTCAGATTGGGGGGAGTAGACCTTCCAGACATTAAAAATTACCAATTAAGCTCGCTTTTGACCTACGTAAATGATTGGGCTTGTGGGGACCCTCTTTCAATATGGCTAGATATCGAAGTCTCCCAGGCATGGTGTCCCCTTACCAGTTTGTTGTTTTTGGACAAGGTGCGGACAGTTAGGGAATATTGCCATAACCCAATAGTCATCAATACTGAGAAAACATGGAGGGCACTTCAGCAGACAGAAGGTAATATTGGCAAAACATCTTTGTTTATACTTTTAGTGGGTATGCCGAGTTTTCAACCAGGTATGATAGATTCAGGATTTAAACGTTCGGCAGCTAGGGGTATATCTTGCATGGGTGATTTATTTGAGGGAGGTGTAATGATATCCTTCGATCAGTTAGTACAGAAGTACAAGTTACCTAATAGAGACCTCTTTCGCTTTTTTCCATGTTAGGGATTTTATTCAAAAAAGGATCACACTTGTGACTGATCCCTACAAATCTGACATAGAAAGAGGGGTACTAAGGGCTAAGATACACTCTCTGTAAGTACTCTATATCACCAACTGGGGGGTGCCACCTCAGAAGAATCTGATCAACTCTGCAAAATGTGGGAAAGAGAGCTGGGTGTTGAAATTTCTTCAGAGGCATGGGAGGATATTTGGGAGAATGCAAGGAAGATATCAATTTGCAATAGGACCTATGCTTTACAGTTGAAGATTCTCCACAGGGTCCACTTAGCCCCAGACTGTTTTTCAAAATTTAAACCAGGGGTATCTTCAGCATGCCCCAAGTGCAAGGTCTGTACAGGCACTCTTACCCATCGTCTTTGGTCTTGTGACAGGCTTCAAACATATTAGAACGCTGTGGTGGGCTCAATGGAGAGGATTTTAGATGTAGGGGTGGAGAAGGATCATATTTCGCTCCTTTTGGGCCTACCCATTGTATTTCCTGCAGACTCTCATAAGGCAAAACTTTTCAATATTCTTACATTCTGTGCAAGGAAGAATATCTTGCTAGGTTGGATATCAGAAAAACCCCCAGGCCTGTCGGGTTGGCAGAAGATTGTTATGGAGCATATTCCTTTGGATTTTCTCACAAATATGGTACACCATAAAACCGTATTTTTACAAGACATGGCAACCCTTTTTGAAATACCTGGACACAGATTTATCTGCCACACTAACAAGGGCTTTTATACAGCCGTAATGATTGTGTTTCATGAGTCCAATATCCAGGGAGGAGGAACTGTGAATGTATGAGTGTTTTGTTTGGCCAGGCTGAGTTACTACTATTTATCTGTTTGTTGTTGTTGTTGTTGTTAGGTATTTATTCAGTTAGTTAAATAGCTAGTTTAGGTTTTTTTTAAAATGTTATAATTTTTTAATATATGTTTATACATTCATATAGGAGGGTGGGTTGGGGATTTGTTTTATTATTTGGGTTTAGTTTTGTACTATTTTTGTACTGTTTTGAATTGCATTGTTTTGTATTTGTTGTAATATTTAAACATCTATTTTTCTTAATAAAAATATATTATAAAAAAACTAAAGTGATTATACCTGAACATCTTTTATAGGCTGGTCATATCTTACAATCAGCTATCCATCCGAATGAAAATAATGTCAAATAATAAAATGGTTTACAAATGGAGAACTAAATGCTACCTGGCAGAGTTCAAACAATATAACAGGCATTCTCTGAAAACAGAGAATCCAAGTTCCTTTGAGAAACTGATATAATTAACACATCGCAACCCAAGCTGAAAGTCATTCAGCTTGAATTAGGTTTGAGGTTCAAAGGTCAGACTGTCAGCGATAACCAGTTCCTTTACTTGGTTCTCCTTGAGCTCCTAACATTTGTTACCGTAGACTGATTAAGATGCCTCCTGGGAAATTATGTAAAGTTGCTTATATCCTAGTGGATTTCAGAGCTGGTTTCTGTCATTGCACTGTGAAAAGCTAATCCTTTATCACTTCAAAAAAGAACAGGTCTACTTATCCAGAAGCAGACAAGAGAACTGGATTTTGCAGTGTTAATGTCAGGAGCAGCTACCAGGCACCAATCTCTGACCTAAAACAATTGTCAGTATAAAAGCTGCTGAAGACTTCCAAATACAGATTGCAATAATCCCGAATACATCAAGCTGATCCTCTCAAGAGCCAGGCTGCTCTGAATACAGATAAATGACTTGCTTGCATCAGAAAAATAGAATACCCCTCTCAGGCAAAGCTGAAATAGTCTGTTGAAAGAGCTATAGTATTTTAGTCATTTTACATAACTGAATTCTGAAAATGAGCACGAAAAAATATTAGTGAATAGATAAACATCCTGGAAGAAGGGAGAGGAACCATTTTAAAAAGAAACTCCTGTCTAAATCAAAGTCAGATTGTTAGCTTAAAAAGGGTTGCTGTAATATAAAGCATCCAGTTGCTCTTCACTAGACTATTTCTCAATTCCTCTAAATTGCACATTTGCAGATTTCATTCAAGGTATTTAACTTTTGCTCACTGTCAAAGAATTTCTTTCCATACAAATCACAATGCAACTTTGTAGAGATATCTAGTACTGAACTAGTTCACAGAAGCTGAACAGAAAAACATGATATTTAATGAACAGATCATGAACCCCAACCTAAACTCCTAAATTTCTGAAAGCAAATTTAGCAAGCTTTAAGCTACACTAGAGGTTCATGAAATTTAGACAGAATGGACCAACAATGTCAATAGTTATTTCAGCAACCAGTATCACTGCTGATCTTTTCATTGATTTTGTATCTGAAGAGGAAACAAACATGTCTGACAAACTTCTCTACTATTGCCAGATTTGAACCAAAGTCTACAACATGCCATCTTGTCTACCTGCCACAGATGCATGATATGCTACCTTAAAGTGATGCCGCAAGGCCCATGGCATGGAATAAATGAATAAGTTGAGGTTCCTCTTGGCCTGGACAAAGTGTAACCAACCTAATTCACCTGAGTTCATGTTTTTCAACTTATTTTCAAAGAATCAAAATGGCATTTAATCAGACAAATGTGACATACTATGTAGATGCAGTTTTATAAAAAATACAACCAGTTTTCCTGGAAATCATAGCAAGTGAGCAGAGTAACCAATATATCAAAAGGAATACAATATCATACAAAATATGAGGGGTACATTCAGCTTATTGAGCCTGCCCTGCCACTTAAATCAGAACATGGGTGGTCCTCGGCTTGATTGCCATTTTCTCTTGCTCCCTTGAGAATTTTAATAGCTAAAGATTTATCAAATTTCTGATATGAACATACTCAAACAGTGAGCATTCACTGCCCTCTGGTTTGGAGAATTCCAAAGATCTACCACTGCACCTGCTGGTTCTAGTCCCTACTCATTTAGGGAAAACATTCTTTTCTGCACTAACGCTGCCAGGTCCTCTAAGTATTTTGTATGTATCAATGAAAATAACCCCTCATTCTTCAAACTCTATGGGAATAGATGTCTTTGCTATTCTACAACTGCAGACACAGACACACATACACACACTCCCCAACATCATGGTGCCTCTGATGTGGGCAGCATGGTAGCACCATGGTTAGCACTGCTGCCTCACAGCATCAGGGACACAGGTTCAATTCCACCCTCTGTGCAAACTCCACACAGGCAGTTGCCATTTTCCCCATCCACCTGGGTTTCCTCCAGGTCAAAAGATGAGCTATTTAGGTGAATTGGCCATGCTAAATTGCCCATACTGTCCAGAGATGTGCAGGCTACATGGATCAGTCAGGATAATTGCAGGGGTAGGATTGGAGGATGGGTCTGAATGCGATGCTCTTCCGAGGGTCAGTGTGGATTAGATGACCTGTATAGCCTGCTTCCCATCGGATCCATACAATGATTCAACATCACTGCAAGGGAGTCTGCAGTTGCCAGCACAAGAAATTCCTTGCATTTCCTCAGTTTCCAGAGAAATTCTGTTCCCATGTTAGACTCTGCACGGAGTTTAATAAATTTACCTCTCAATTATTTGGTTTTAAATACCCAATTTATAGAGTGCACACAAACCCAGGAGACTTTTCAGAAACAGCATTCGCTGTTTGAACTTTACGCAGAAGTGGGATAGCAAATGAGTGTGAAGTAGTGATGAGAGAATATGAATGTGCAGTAGTGATAAGAGGCAGTGAGTGTGCAGCAAAGAGGAACAATGAAAAAGCAGAAAATGTGGTAGTGATGGATAAGCAGAAACAATAATACACAACAAGGACATCAGCATTACTAACTTTTGGTTTTAGCACAAAGAAATACAGTGCTAGAGAATGCAGGCTCTGTCCCCTCAATCTTTCCTCTTAGCACCATACCATCAGCCCAGGAATCTAAACTATTGTATATTTGATGCACTTCTATATCATGCATGTCATTCTTTTGGTAATACCAAAACTAGACAATGCTTCAAGTGCTCAAAATTGCTATGGAATTGCAGCACGACATTCTTACTTTTGTACTCAAATCTACTTGTAATAAAAACCAAGAGAGGAGGAACAACATGGTGGCTCAGTGGTCACAAATGCTACTTCACACCACCAGGAACCCAGGTTCGATTCCAGACTCGAGTGACTGTCTGCATGGAGTTTGCACATTGTCCCCATGTCTACTTGGGTTTTTGCCATGTACACCAGTTTCCTCCCATGGTCTAAAGATGTAAAGGTTAGGTGGATTAGCCATGCTAAATTGCTTTAAAGTGTCCAGGGATGTGTACATTAGGGACATCAGCCATGGGAAATGCAGGGTTACGAAGACAGGTCTGGGTGGGATGCTCTTCAGAGGGTTGGTGTGGACTTATTGGGCCGACTGGCCTGTTTCTACACTGTGGGGATCTTACTCGATATGAACATGTAAGCTTACTACAAACCTTGATATGAACGGGCTCACTGCTAAAGAATATTGAAAATCCTAGTAGCTGATGAGAATGGAAGACAATAATTGGTTGAATACACTCATTCAGAAAAAAACTTTTTGTAATACTGAGCAAAACAAGGACACCTTTGCTGATAAATCCCTAGAGAGGGAAAACCATTAACATTAATCCTAATTAGGGGTTATGCTTACAAATTAAATCAAGCACAGAAAAAATCCACACTTTTACTCATAGATCCACTTGTAACACAAATGTTCATCTTTAAAGTTATTGTTAATAAGGCAGCAGTGTGTTTATAATAGTTAATTATTGTAAAATAAGTACAATTGCTGAACAGATAGAAAAATATTAATACGCAAATTTTAAAAAATTCGTCAATGGGTTGTGCATGATTAGAAAAACAATCAACTGATAAGAAAAGGAAAATTAAGGTATTTATCAGAAATTTAGGACCACAAATAGAACCTTTGTTTTATTCATTCGTGGGATGTGGGGTGCTGGCTGGGCCAGCTTTTATTGACCATCCCTAATTACCCTTGAGAAGATGGTAGCTACCTGCTTTGTTGAACCACTACAGCCCATTTGGTAACTAGAGTACAGCACGAAAACAGACCTTTTGGTCCAACTCACCCATGCCGACCAGATATCATAACCTAAATTAGTCCCATTTGCCAGCACTTGGCCCATATCCCTCTAAACCCTTCCTATTCATATACCCATCCAGATGTCTTTTGAATGGTGTAATTTTACCAGCCTCCACCACTTCCTCGGGCAGCTCATTCCATACAAGCATGAAAAGGTTGCCCCTAAGGTCCCTTTTACATCTTTCCCCTCTGGAACACCCAAAAGGACGTTAAGGCAGCTCCAGAAAACTGACCTCGGCCTACTCACCATTTTGGAATAGAGTGAATTGAACCGGAGCCAGATTTTGAATGTAATAAAGGCAAGTGCAGGCGAGAAGTGCCAGCAAGCTGCTCAGTCATTTTCAATTTTCAGCTATTCAAATCTTCTCTCTTCAACTGCATACACAACAGGAAACAAATCTAAATGGCCAATCTCACAAATAGTTGCAATTTTAACAAAAACTGGCTACAATTTATCAGTTTTAAAAATGCCTTACTGAAATTTTTAAATCTGACATTGTATTGCCTTAGAATGGAGCATCTGGCTTTTTCTTAAACCACAATTTTTATATTTAATACACCTTGTAAACATAAAGGAAATAATTTAAGATTTTAAATCTTTTTTTATTTCTTGGCCTTGGTTTAGGTCAAACTGCAGTATGTTTTAGTTTTGCAATCAACGCGTAAACATCCACAAATTTGACTATCTTTTTGCCAGACGATTTCACTTAGCTCTGGGAATATTCGATGATCATTCGGTCTTTCATGAATAATGAACTTGACCTGAAATGGACTAGCATTTGGGGAAATAAATTAAATTACTCCTCATTCACGAGATAGCAGGTAGCTCCATTAAATTGCTCTCCATCATATTACGCCAAAAACTCTCAAACACAGTCTGACAGGGAATAACAACTTTTCTGGAAAGTCAGTTTTGTGCAGACACAAGCTACAACACTTCCCTCACTAACTTCATGAATATGTTGACAAACTTTAACATCAACCTCCAGCAGGAATACTTCATTATGCAGGATGCAATAGTAGCCCCTCCCACTTGAATACATACAAAAAGCTGGCACTGGACTGCTTGGGACTGTCTAATGGTGATCAGGCAACACTTCAGCAGTCTGGAAGCTGAGATAACAGACAACGATGTTCAGACCCATGCAACTTAATAGTCTCACTGACTGTGTTAATCTTATGGTTACAACTAGCAATTACCAATTGTAAATAAGGTAATGCTGTATTGTTGAAATAGATTATTATATCAATCACAAAAGCCATGGAACAAGAAATTAGCTTTCATTCTAATTCAAATTCTTTCAAGTCAAACATACCTTATTTCATTTCTAATACCATTAAGCCCTATTAATCCAGAGAAGGTCTGTGTGTTTCATATTTTATAATAGCCACCTTTAACCCATTTTTTAATATCTTTATCACAAAAATACAAGCAACGTTATTTCCCCTTCCTTTGTTAGTAAGGGCTTAGAACATTCATTACTGAAAGATTACCTTGGTCATTCTGTATAAAGCTGCAACCAACAGTTTTTCTTACTACTCACTAATAAGAGAAAGGAAGAAGTCAGGAGGAAATAAATGAAATGTAAACTCAAAAACTTCAAAACACAGGAAAATTCCCCGAATGAAGTATAAACTGTAGATCAGGAAACAGTTTAAGAACAGACGTGATATGCACAAATGGTGCCATCCAGTGTGCAGGGAGACAATGCATGTTTGTGCTTCCACTTATTCTGTTGTTCTTCATTATATTCATCTGTAATTTTTCTACCATTGAGAGCAGTGATTTTATATGAAATACTAACCTGCCTAAAGATGACCAATATTTGTCTGCTGCTTGTCAAACATTCTCCAACAAGGCCCTCACATCAAGAGTAGCAACATTAATCAGAGCTCCTGACACTGGTGGAAATGTATTATAGCATCCGTTACCAGCTCAAGGAAAGCAACTACATCTCAGAGAATGAATCTTTTTGAATCTATCAAGTCTCAGCATAATACACACAATAACATTTAATTTTCAACATAGAAACAGGTAAGTTAGGTCAACACATCTGTGCCACGTACCCTCAATGCATTCCTTACTCCACCCAACTTCATCTATATGTCCCTGTATGCACTGTAGTTCTATTCCTTCCTCTCTCTCTTGCTTATCTGTTTCTCTTTAACAGCATAAATTCCACCTCAATTTCACCTTTTGAATGCAAGTTCAACATTCTCACCACTATGGATAAATGTATTTTTCTTGAATTTTTTCTAATTGGATTTAACAGTGACCTTCATATTTATGGACCCGAGCTCTGGATTCCCCCAAAGTGGAAACTATTTAATAAAGCTCTTCATAATTTGAAAGACCTTTTTTAGGTCATTCCTTAGTCTTCTCCCCTCCAGAGAAAAGAACATCGCTCTTGTCTTAAACATTATAAAACGTATCAGTTCAATAACATCCTTCTAAAATTATTTTAATATCTAAGGTCCCTTTCTACTGATATGAAAATTAAATGCCAAGGTAATGGGAATGTAAGCTGCAAGGACACAAAGACTACAAATTGATATAGAAGGGTTAAGCACCTGGGTCCGAAGTTAGCAAATTCGGTAGTAAGAACAAAAAAAAAACAATTTTTTTAAAATGGTGTGAAATATAAAACATTAATGTTTAGACAGGTTTGTGCAGACTTGTATAAGGAATAAGGAAAGCTAGCATGTAATTGAGAAGGCAAACAGCATTTTGGCTTTTAACGTTAGAGAATCAACAGCAAACGGAGAAAGTGAGGACTGCAGATACTGGAGAATCAGAGTCAAAAAGGGTCATACTGGAAAAGCACAGCAGGTCAGGCAGCGTCCAAGGAGCAGGAGTCTCGACGTTTCAGGCATCAGCCCTTCATCCTGATGAAGAGCTTATGCCAGAAACATTGATTCTCCTGCTCCTCAGATGCTACCTGACCTGCTGTGCTTTTCCAGCATTACCTTTTTAGATTCAATCAACAGTATATATTAACAAAAAGTCTTGCCGTAACTATTTTTAAACATTTTAATGACACTACATTTTGAGCACTGTCTGTTACTTTGGTCTCTATCGAGGGAAGGATACATTTCAGTTAATGTAATAAAGGTTCATTACATTAATCTTTACCTAAGTAAGTGATCTTACTGAAAGATGGGCACTGCATTTCCCTGGGTAGGGCCAGGGGACAGTGCATCTGGACAAGAGGTTGATCAATTTTTATTGAGAAAAGCGCGTATTCAATCATTCAGAGGGCTGTGAATCTTTGGAATTCCTGGAATCCAGAAGACTCTAGATGCTCAGTTACTAGGTATATTCAAGGCTTAGATAGATTTTTGGTCTGGGATATGAAAAGTGGGCAGAAAATTACAGTTTGGATAGAAGATCAATCATGATCATAATGACTGGCAGAGAAAGTGCAATGGATTCTTGCTAATTCTCAGGTTCATACTTTCTAGAATTGAGACAATGGTCTACCCAGCTTCACACAAACTTAGCGTACCCTCCCTGTTTTCCACCTTTATTGCTCCAGAAAAGAACCCAGTTCTTTGTTTGCACTTTTCATGGCCCTATTAAATTGAGACAATACTCTACAGGTTTTCTCAAACACACTAATTATCCACAAAATACCCAAAAATGAAACGGCGCCAACATTGAAAGAGTTTCTGAAATGAAATCATAACAGTCCTTTCTGCTACTTAATATTAATATTGCCTAAAATGAAGAAATTCTACAGGCTTCTAGGAAATAAAAATCATTTTCGTTATTAAAGCGACTTTTACTAAACCCTTGCAAGGTAAATCAGCTTTAGCTTTGTCAAATCTATGCAGGCTTAACCGGGCATAACCACCCAGGCATGCTTTCACTTGCTGCACTCTTTCCTATTTTGCACAATGAAGTAGCTGATTTTTTCCCCACAAGCTAAATATACAGAATTAAGAACTGGAGCATTCCACAAAAAAGGATTTAGTGCAGGTCACAGCACAAGCTTATAAATTTACAATATCTGATCAAAGAGGAGAGATAAATTTTGCCCTCAAGTCTTCTCACATGTTTTATGGCAATAAGCGTATGCGTGTGGTCAGCATTAGTAAAGGAACGGGGAGGAGGGGTTTCTCATTATTTAGTTCCATTCAGACTTACCAAGGCCACTCTGTGTCAAGGTCTACTTTTATCTGTTCTGAGGCAATTTGCCTGCAGCAGTATATCAAAAGTACTTCCTTCTCTTCCCCAGAATGGAAATCACTTAAAGATTCATAAACTTGCAGTCAAGTTGAAGGGTTTTTTTTCTGATCACTGAAGTTAAATTTTTCTTTAAAAATAAGGTTATGAAGAAAGCAAACATTCATAGACGAAGAATTTGCATTCAAATGAACAGCAATTCCAGTGTATTGCAAGGCAGAGGGTCAGGTTGAGGGAATAAAAATTATTGACCTCCAGGAGCAAACTAGGTTCCCACATGCCCTACACAATACTATTTTCTCCACAAGTACCAAGTTGAATACATTAAAGCATTTTCATAGAACAAGCATTT
Source organism: Hemiscyllium ocellatum (assembly GCF_020745735.1). Taxonomy (NCBI): domain Eukaryota; kingdom Metazoa; phylum Chordata; class Chondrichthyes; order Orectolobiformes; family Hemiscylliidae; genus Hemiscyllium; species Hemiscyllium ocellatum. The sequence goes on from NC_083428.1 coordinate 39,383,369, forward strand.
CTTGTACAGTTAGGCTATTTCATATTATTGTACCACAGAAACTCTTTATAAAAAAAAACAAGCTCTATATTAAAAAAATTAAAACAAAATGCAAACACTGATTATTGTGTTTTCCCTTCCCATCTTTCCAATGTTTTCAGGATTAAAACTAATCCCCGGTACAGAATTCTGGATTACCTATTTTTAGTGCACTCTGTATTGTACTCATATCTTAGATCATAGTGCAAACTGCACATATGCAGGCATTTCCAACAAACAAGATGGACAGAATATGATCAGTTTAGCCACCTTGGCTTTGTTTTTCTATTGTCTTCAACTCTTGAAATACTAACTATCTGTATAGTTAGCCTGAGAATGCTCAAGAGAATGATGGGAAAATAAATAGTTTTAACTCGATATATCTTTGACTTCGTTGACAGAGAACATTGTCACCCGAATGTTATGGCTTAAATTTAACTCATTTCAAGTAACTGGATGAAAACAAATTATTATGCCACTGAAGACCTATACTACTACAGACAAAATACAACGTGGTTTAACTCCCAAATTGCTTCTGGATCAATTATGACAAATTATTGCAATGAGAAGAGAAATTTCTACTAACACAGTAGTCAAGGACCCAAAAAGTGGAAACCAGTCAAATAATTTAATTGTTAAATTATGAACGGTTCTTCATGCAAGAAGCCTTTTTGATTCACTATCAAATAGTACAAATAAAAAATGTAAAACTCAGCAGGTAATTTCCTTTGTCTAGCTTTTCTTACTCCCACTCTGGGTAGGGATTCTGTTATTTCAGTTATTTGCAAATCTATTTGTTTCTTTAATATCTTCCTGATAAAAAGGGCCTTTGTTATTTACCAATCTTCTGCTTTCCTTTCCATAATTAGAGTATTACAATTTGTTTTGCTTCCTAGTTCTTCTTGATTCAGCTAATGCACTTACTTTTTTTAGTTCAGAAGACATTGACTTAAAAATTAATACGTCTTTTATTTTAAACCAATGCTGACTGACTAGACATCTCTATTTGAATTCCCCCAATCAGGTTTCCAAACCTGCCACAGCACTGAGCTCTTGTCAAAATCACAGGTGTACTCCATGTCTCTTCTGCTTCCAATATTTTTTCCAGATTTGGCCACATCATCCTCCTCTAACACTTGCCACTGCAATCCTACTACGTGGGAAAGCATTCATACTGTTCCATTTTCATCTATCATAGGCTGAAAGATGCATTTTGATTCAATTTCAGTTTTCGGACCAATCTCCAATTCGCGCTTTTAAATTGAATTTTTTTTTCAACCACTTCCAATGTTTCTCAAAAAATGGTCTGTTTCTTATTCTGTAACTAAAAACTTTTATCCTTCAAAGTTAAATTCTAGCTTTTTGCTCTATGTGACACTAGGAGTCCTTCTTTATTTCAATTTTTAATTAACTTCCATCCAATTTTTTCCAAAGATTAATTGAATTTTAAGGGAGAATACACTGAGCGAGCCTCCATTCCAACAATTCCTACATTGCTGCTTTAACTAAACATCTCACAACTAAACAGCAAAAAATTCAAAGGTGGTGATTTTAATGAGTCAATTCACTTTGAACAGACACAGATGCACAAACAGATCTTAATGTACTGAACTTCAGCTGTTAGTCAAAAGTTTCAATCTTGTATTTGATAAGAGTCCTTTGAAGTGCTATTTCTAACCAAGTCATGTACATCAGAAGAAGCCAATTTCACAGTGGCTGCACAGAGGTTGTACAAACAGCCGATGTGTATTTTAACATGCTATAATTACCCAAAAGCGAAGACAAGGAATTTAAAATGCATAATTTCTTGCTCATACTGAAAGTTCACCCATGTGAATAAACTCGTCCTGATGACTGCTGACATGCATAAAATGTCATCATTGCAAATGCAAGGGCATATTCCAGTAATGACAACTTTAGGGTTTTTTTGTGACAAACATACACTGCCTGAGCTTCCCAAAGTGTTGATCAATCATCTTACAATAAAAGCAGTCAATCATTGCATAGCATATTCAGTCAAGAGCTGCAACCTTGGTGCTACATGCTGTAGCGGAAGTAACAGTAACAATAGTGCCCACTTCAGTCTTTTTCTACAAAAATAAAAAGACAAACTCTAAATCATCAAAATAGCCTAAGATCATTAGCTGCAGTGTCCATTCCAGCAAGGCAGTATATATGTCATTTATACAACCTGTCCTCAAATAGCAGTTCTGCCCAGTAATGGTCTTGTGTATGCTTAAGGCCTTTCTAAGGTTTGGATTTTTAAAACCGGTTACGCTCAATTTGCTGCTATTGGTTCAGCACCAATGCTCGGACACACAACCAGTGGTAGCCACTATAGACTCTTTAGAATTAATTAAGAAGCTTCTTAAGACTCACCAGTTCACATATCAACTGAAATTTCAACATCCAGGCCACAGTAGGTAGGACAAATTATGTGAGGGACTCTCCATCATCTTCTCCCCAACCCCTAAATTCATAATGGCTATATGACTGGTGCAGTGACTGGCAATCCCCTGGATCATAGCAAGACAGTTGTGGCATGTTAAACAAACTAAATAAAACTGCCCATTTTTGTCTCCATCTGCACATCAGCTGTTCCTATCTCATCTGATAGATTGCTGATCTGAATGCTGGAGGGTCTCCAACTGACACTCGAGCTTTGACAGCTTGAACGCTGTCCCTGATTGGATGCAGGGACTGCTCCTGACCTTTGATTAGCAACAGCATCAGAAATTTCAGGGGCTGTGAATAAAGAATCAGAAATTAGAATTAAACCCTGCATCCAATTCAAACACCAATTAAAATTTCAGTGTAAGTTTACATTTGAACTGCTGAGAAAGTACATGTTCTCTATGTAATACTATGGTGCCCAATTCCAAACCTTCAGAAATATTGCCATAGGACATCAATTTAACTTGCATATAACACCTTTAATCTTGGAGAAATGGCCCACAGTAATTTGAAGGTGTGTTATCTCCTAAAACACTATGCTGGCTCACACAAGGAGCTATCTGTAACAGATAACCAAACACTTGGTCAAAGAGATACGGTTTAAAGGAGTGAATTAAAAGGGACAGGAGAAAGTGAGGACTGCAGATGCTGGAGATCAGAATTTAAAAGTGTGTTGCTGGAAAAGTGCAGCAGGTCAGCCAGCAAAGGAACAGGAGAATTGACGTTTCGGGCATAAGCCCTTCTTCAGGAATGGAGAAGAATGGCTAATGCTCGAAATGTCGATTCCCCTGTTCCTTTGATGCTGCCTGACCTGCTGCACTTTTCTAGAAACACATTTTTAAGCTCTAAATTAAAAGGGACAGTAAAGTTAAAGGACTTGGGGAAGGAACAGCAGAATTTGTTGGCCTGAACAGTTGACAGTACAACTGCCAACTTCTGAGCAAAAGACTTTAAGAACTTGTAAATATCCAAAATTAGAGCAGTACAGACAATCTAGAAAAGATGACAGAGGCAGAGGGGCATGAGACCTTGGAGAGAATCAAATACAACAGTGAATTTTACAAGTGAAATTTTGATGGCTGGGTGCCAACATCTGTCAGTATGTCAAAGGCTTTTGGGCAAATGCACTTTATTGCAAGTTAGGATACAGGTAGCAGAGCTTTGGTTTAGGTCGAGTGCACAGTGGCTGGAATGAAAGAAGCTGACTGAAACAGCAATGCAATCACTTACATTCATAGAGTGGAAAGGCATTTGGAATCCAGCACATAGTCTCAACAAGTTCCCAAATCAATGGCACGAAACTAATAATATTTAGCTCTTTCAATTTTTCAGTCAGTTAGAGAAATGAAAAATGTAACTTTGGAAAGAGTATTGTGAGAAGATTCCTTTTATGTTTTGTACAAAATCAAAAACATCAACACGACAAGCAAGCCAAAAATACAACCTACAGGAGCTCTGGTGAAGAGTCATCTACAGTCAAAACATTAGTTAGCTCTCTCTCCATTGACACTCGCTAACCCACTGTAATTTCGATCAATTTTGTTTTCAATACAGGCTAGAGGGCTGAGCAAGCAACTTATAACACACATTCACAAGTACAGAATCGCTACAGCTTGGAAGCAGGTCATTCAAACCAGAGTCCGCACAATCCTCCAAACAGCATCCCACTCAGACCCACCCCCACCCCATAATCCTACATTCCCCATGGATAAACCACCTCGCCTGCATGCTATGGTCATTTTAGAATAGCTAATCCACCTAAACTGCACATCTTGGACTATGGGAGAAAACTGAGCACCCTTTGGAAACCCATGCACACATGGGGAGAATGTCCGTGTGGAGTTTGCACAGTCGCCAGAGAATGGAACCAGACCAGAGTCTCTGGAGCCATGAGGCAACAGTGCTAACCACTGAGCATGTTATGGTCAGTTGAAGTGACAAGCAGATCATAGAGACATACAGATTGTATGGCACTGCTGCTCATCACATATTCGTCTAACCTAGGTAAAGGTAAAGTCACCACATGTCCTAGCAGTTGATAGGATTGCTCGTTCACTGGCACTGGTGGTGGTATCAGGTGATGGTAATGGTTGAGGAGGAGTGCCCTTCCTGGTAACCTCAGCTGGTGTAGGTATTGAATCCATGTTGTTGGTACCGCTTTGAATTGTGAACCAGCTGACCAACCCCATATCTTACATAACTAATTAGATTAATTAAATTGATAATGCTGAAGGTAAATATTCATTAACTGATTTTTGCAGGCACTCTTGTTAATCACTCATTTTAAAAATACTTTTTTACTTCCATTCCACTATAATAGCACTTGACAAAGTGTGAAAATTGTGTGATATATACTCAATCTGTCATTAATAGCAACAGCAGCTAGAAGCCGTAGCTTCAGTGTGTGCACCAAAATCCTCAAAGTAAAAATCCAGAGAACACAAGAAAGAGCAGAAGTACACTAAATGGCTCAATGAGTCTGCCTGTTATTCAATGCAGTTATTGGTGACATAAATGCTAATTACTCTTTGTTCCATATGCGTTGCTCTCAGTACTGCCAACCCACTTTCAATTATTCACATTTCCTGTTAACACCTACTAAACATTTCTCTCTCTCTCTCTCTCTCTCTCTCGCTTATCAGCAGCCATCCCTTGGATTTTTTTCTCTCTAGGTACCGTCTCCATCTATGCAGACTCCTGTTAGTATTTCTCTTCATGGTCACCCCAATCATCAGCATAAATACCACCATTTCCCAGCTGCATTCAGCTCCACAATAATGTGCTTGACGTTTTACTGCCCTCTGAAATGGTCTCACGAACAATTCAGTTCAAGGGCTATTAGGGAGAGGTAAGAAATCCGAACTTTGTCTGCAACAGCCACATCCCATTAAATAATAAATAAGATCGCTAAGTGTCAACTTAGATCAGCTGACACCACTTTGAAATTAAGCACGATTACTGCAGCATTACCTGGTTATTTTTGCCTAAATATCAAAAATAACCTCTAATTTTAAAAATATAGTTGGCTGGAAGGCACTTTAGAACAGCTTGATTCGTAAGGCGTTACATTTCAAAGCCCATGTTTATATTGTGCCTGTAATTAGAAAACATCACTAGTTCTTCAGAGATCATCATAAAAGACCGAATGCAACAGAAGATGGGCCGAGGTTGAGGGAAATGTGATTATCAAGGCACACGTGGGCGGCTTTTGAGGTGGCGGTGGTCATGGAATCAGAAGCTCTGCATGGGGTCCAACGAGGTATCCATAGTTGTAAACAGTTTGCCTCTGAGTAGGTTAATGAGTAAGGAAAGGAGGTGCAGAATTTGTTTTAACAGAACAAAAATGCAGTTTAATTAAACTTGAACAATGGACCAGAAAGCATGAAGTACAAGTTCTTCCTCTGCACATGGATAAAAAGTATTTCATTTTGTAAAATGGGTTCCATTCTGGGTTAAAATACAAAGGCTTATGATACATGGATGTGAATAAGTAATCCTTTCGAAATGGTTGATCTTTCATTTCAATCTAGCAAAATATAGGGAAATGATACTTGGTGTTGATGAACAAATTATTTAAATATGAGCTTACCAGCCTTACACTAAGTGATCAAACACGATTACTCTTCCTCTACATGAAGAGAAGGTGCTTGAAGATACAAAATTAGAAATACTAACAAAGCAACAATTTTTAACAAGTTCAAATAACTATAACACTGTTCCTGTACATTCCTACTTTACATGTATGTATGTATGCTAAATTGACAAAGTATTTTGAAATGAAGATTTACCAAACGCATCTCTTCCTTAAAATGTAAAAACATGAAATCAAATTAAAGCAGTAAATAGTCTGCCAGGCAGATATAACACAAACTAATTGCGGGGTACGAACAATTTCAAAAATTGGAAACAGACAACTGTGATGTATTTGTTAACTAGAATTGAAGGATCTGCTAGATTAGTCTAGCTGGCAGGCACACATCTGTCACAGCTTAAATTCATCATGAAAATTTCAGTATGGAGTTACTGAATTTCAGTTTGGTTGCATTATATCCATTCAGACACATTCAAGGCATGTTTTTACAAAGAAGCAACATTCCATGAAGTTCAGTGCACTATCAAATGTATGACACCAGACATTTCCATAGGTATCCTGAAGCCAGGATTTGTAATCTGTGCTGTAACACTCTGTCCATCTGGGTAACAGAAGTCAGTAAACACACCAAGCTAACTGTATAAATTATCCTGACTCCACTGAACATAAGACATCACTGCAAGTGGTTGAAACTGCATGGCTTCCTATTTCAAGGACCCCAATTTTCCCCCGGTGATCAACAGTGCCCTCAACCACATCTCCGCCATTTCCTGCAGCTCCACCCTCGAATCCTACCCCAAAAAGGATGGAATATCCCGGTTCTCACATTCCACCCCACCAATCTCTAAATCCAGCACATTATCCACCACCACGTTTGCCACCCCACTATCAAAAACATTCTCCTCCCCACCCTAATGATTCCATAGGGACCATTTCCTCTACGACGACCGTGTTAGGTCCTCACTCTGCCCTGCACCACCCCACGCCCCCAACCCCCACCTTACACACCTGGCACTATCCCCTGCCATTGTAAAATGTGAAAAGCCTGCACCCACACCTCCCCCTTCACCTCAATCCGAGGCCCAAAGGGATATTCCAAATCCGACAGATTTACTTGTACATATTCCAACCTCATATTGTATCCGATGCTCTCGATGTGATCTCCTCTACATTGGAGAGATCGCATGCAAACTCGCGCAACAGTTCAGGGAACATCTCTGGTCTGTACAGACCAATCAATTACACTTTCCTTCAGTCATAGACTTCAAATCTCCCTCCTACTCCCCCCAAGGACATAGCCACTCTGGGCCTCCACCACCACCTACTCAAGACCACCAGCAAACTGGAGGAGCAGAACTTCATCTTCCATATCAGGTGCATACAACCACATGGCATGATCACTGAATTCACCAGTTTCCATATCTCCCCACCCACAACCCCATCCCAACCTCTTGGTTGGATGCACCTGTCCATATTCCTTCCCACCTATCAGCTCCACACTTCCCTCAGATCTATCACTATCACCTCCTACCTTCGCCCACCTATCGTTATCCCACCTTCCTTTCCCCAAACCCAACCCCATCCCACTATTGATCTCTCAGCCCCCTTCCCCAGTTCTGAACGAGAGGGTCCTGACCGAATTGTCGACTCTTATTCCTGGGATGCTGCCTGACCTGCTGCGTTTTTCCCAATGCCACACTTTATTAACTATTACATATCATGCACAACACAATATGGTAACTGCAGATAAGTTTATTAATACCATGATCACTGTTCAAAAGTACTTAATTGGTTGTTGGGACGTCTTCGGGTCACAAAATGAGTTTGAAATCTGACATTTTGTTTGAGACACTTTGTATTGAATTTAGAGCAGCTCATCACATATTGTGTAACAATAGAAAGAAAGACTTTTAAAACTCATGAACATAGGAACAGCAGCAGGCCATGTGGGCCCTGGAGCCTGGGCCACTGATGTAATTATTTGAACCAATCTGCTCAAACATGTTATGACACCTCTGGAATAGCTGGGACATGAACGCAGTTTTTCTGGGTTCAAGGTAAGAATACTACCACTGCGCAACAAGGTACTACTGTGCAATGTAATGATAATTAATCTCTGATCTTTAATACCTGTTAATACATGACAGTTAATACCTGCCTCTAACCAATACTCCCGAAATCTTTGGGTAACAAAAATCTATTCATCTAATTTAATGATTAGATTAGATTAGGTTCCCTCCAGTGTGGAAACAGGCCCTTCGGCCCAACCAGTCCATACCGACCCTCCAAAGAGTAGCCCAACCAGACCCATTTCCCTCTGACTAATGCACCTAACACTATGGGCAACTTAGCATGGCCAATTCACCTGACCTGTACATCTTTGGACAGTGGGAGGAAGGAGACCTGGAGGAAACCCAAGCAAACACAGGGAGAATGTGCAAATTCCACACAGACAGCCACCCAAGGCTGGAATTGAACCTGGAACCCTGGTGCTGAGAGGCAACAGTGCTAACCACTGAGCCATATTTAACTATTCTGCAATTTATTATAGATAAGCTCCCTCTTAGATGTGGTAATAATAAAAATTCCTCAATGCAATAATTATCTCTGATGTAGAGACCTTCAAACCCAATCAGCTATAGGTTAAATCAAGACAAAAAAATTTCTGAAATAGAAATACAATATACTAATGATGCACAAATTAGTCCTCCTTCAGAGTGAGCACATCTAAAGATGCTTGCATATTTATTAAATCTGGAGTATGTAACTAGTGCCGATCAAGTAGTCCGAAGTCCTCTATCAAATGCCTTCAATTGTGATGTATCCTGAAGTGCTGAAAAATGACCCCGACTTATCATATTTCCTCAAAGTCTGAACATGAAAGATGCGCTAGCTTAGCCTATGGTAGATTATTCATTCTGATTGGTCATGATATCAGATCTGACACTAAAAACTTAAAGTCTATTGAGCAGTGTTCTCCCCACGCTATGGTGCTGAAGCTAAACTCCTAAAGTATTACCACTGTCTTTGAATGATCTTGCAAATTAAGTGAAAGGACAAACGAACAAACATGAATATCCCTCAAGATATGCTACCAAATAGAGGTTATGATAATCTCATTTCAAGTGAAGTAAATGAGACATGCTATCAGAATGTTCAGCTCAAAGCTACACAAACATGTGGCTCTAAGTACAAGGCATGAGAGAACCCATTTATAGGAGCATAAGGCAGCATTTTAAAGATGGTCTCAAAATCGCCATGAAGGTATGCTCTACTAACAGCAACACTTAACCTCACCACAAGCAAAAGGATGATCCAGCAACAAAAATGGCATGAAGACCTTCCATTCAACAGTGACAACTGCTTGAGACAACAATCCATCGCCACCTTTAACAGTTGTGAAAGAACCTTGAGAGGTCAAGATATAGGTCATTAGCAACATTCCAGCCCATAGCCAACACTGACATATCATAAGTCTAGCCACTGTAACAAAGAATCACCCTCAACACAGGTATTGTTGTTGCAGGTCTCTTTTGAAACAGAAACCAATTTCTGGAGAAACTCAGCAGGTCTGGCAGCATCTGTGGAGAGAAAGCAGAGTTAGTGTTTCGAGTCAGCGTGAAGCTTTCTTCTGGACTCAAAACATTAACTCTGATTTCACTCCACAGACACTGCCAGACCTGAATTTCTCCAGCAAGTTCTGTTCTTGTTTCAGATTTTCAGCATCTGCAATTCTTCGGTTTAAGTCTCTCTCAACTTCCACTGTTTCTCAACAGGTAACAAAACCCCACAAACTACCTTCTGCATTTTGAAAGACCGATGAGGAAAATAAATATAAAGTGTCAATGGCAAACAATGATTATCAATTATAGAGAACTGCCTTGTTCACCCCAGTTCTTGCCTCCCAACACTAGAGCAAACTCAAGCCAATGGACCAGATGAGTAGGAATTTAAAAACCACCTATTCACGACAGCTGATCTCTCCGGTCATCCAAAGCCATTGACGATAAACAGGACGTCAACCAACTGTTCGAGGCCAGGTTCATAATGAAGGAAGACTGGAAGATTTGTGATGGATTAGTCATTGGTCAACAGATAGAAAACCAAGCAGGACTGAATGGGCCATTCTGGAGTCGGTAGGTTAGTGGGGTACAACAGGATCAGTCTTTGGACCCCATCGACCCACAATATCCGTCAATAACCTAGATGTGGGGTCAAAATGGAATATTTCCAAATTTGTGGCTAGTATGAAATTAACTATGTTATGAGGAAGACAAAGCTATTTCAGGACATGTCAACAGGCTTATGAATGGTCAAGAAAATGGCAGATGGAATTTAATGTGAAAAAATGTAAGATTATCCACTTTGATCAGCGAAACAAATAACGTATTTCTTAAATGGCAAGAGATGGAAAATATAGAATTACATGAATTCAGAAGGCTATGGAGATAATCCCATTTTCCAGCCCTAACTGATAGCTCTTTCAGGAGTTGGTGCAGATGTGATTTGTCCAATAGCCTCCTTCTGTACAGTGAATTCTAGGATTCTATCATTAAAAAGCACCTGCCTTTTTAGATCCAATTGCATATGCTCACATTTGCTGACATTTAAATTCATCTGCATAATTTTTCTGAATTTGTTAAATTTTTTTGATTTCGTGCTACAATCTATCCTACTTAATGTTGTTGTGGTTCCGTTCGCTGAGCTGGGAATTTGTGTTGCAGACGTTTCGTCCCCTGTCTAGGTGGCATCCTCAGTGCTTGGGAGCCTCCTGTGAAGCACTTCTGTGATCTTTCCTCCGGCATTTATAGTGATTTCTACCAGCCGCTTCCGGTTGTCAGTTCCAGCTGTCCACTGCAGCGGTCGGTATATTGGGTCCAGGTCGATGTGCTTATTGATTCAATCAGTGGATGAGTGCCATGCCTTTCAGAATTCCCTGGCTGTTCTCTGTTTGGCTTGTCCTATAATAGTAGTGTTATCCCAGTCAAACTCGCGTTGCTTGTCATTGGAGTGTGTGACTACTAAGGATAGCTGGTCATGTCTGGTATGGCTAGTTGGTGTTAGCTGTCTTCCTGTTTGTCCTATGTAGTGTTTTGTGCAGTCCTTGCATGGGATTTTGTACACTACATTGGTTTCGCTCATGCTGGGTATTGGGTCCTTCGTCCTGGTGAGTTGTTGTCGGAGAGTGGCTGTTGGTTTGTGTGCTGTTATGAGTCCTAGTGGTCGCAGTAGTCTGGCTGTCAGTTCAGAAATGTTTTTGATGTATGGTAGAGTGGCTAGTCCTTTGGGTTGTGGCATGTCCTTGTTCCGTTGTCTTGCCCTAAGACATTTGTTGAGTCAGAATTGAATTTGAACCTACAAACTTCTGACCCAATCAGAAGGATGCTCCTAACTAAACTACAGCTTAACAATCACAGAAGCTGCACAGACATTCAATTTCTTAAGTTCTGTCTATTCTGACTCCAGTGTGACTGCCTTCTCACCCTCTGCTGACTCGCCTTTAGCCTGTTCACCATCTACAAGGTAAAAGTCAGAATCAAATCTAACCACCTCCCCATATGTTTAGTGGCATAACCATCTATGAATTTTTCTGTATCAATCTCTTGGTTGCCATTGACAAGAAACTAACTTGCACCAGTCATGTAAAGTTTGTGACTATAACACCAAAGCCTGAAAATTCTGTGGCAAATAACTCACCTCCAAACTCCACAGAGCCTGTCCACTATTCACAGCGCCTGTAGACCCGGGTTCAATTCCCGACTCAGGCGACTGACTGTGTGGAGTTTGCACATTCTCCCCGTGTCTGCGTGGGTTTCCTCCGGGTGCTCCGGTTTCCTCCCACAGTCACAAAGATGTGCGGGTCAGGTGAATTGGCCAAGCTAAATTGCCCGTAGTGTTAGGTAAGGGGTAAATGTAGGGGTATGGGTGGGTTGCGCTTCGGCGGGTCGGTGTGGACTTGTTGGGCCGAAGGGCCTGTTTCCACACTAAGTCTAATCTAATCTATTCACAAGACACAAGGAACCTGACAGAAAACACATTATGTGCCTAGAATAATGCAACTGTATTACTCTAGGAGCTTGAAGCTGTCAAGAGCAATGCAATCTATCAAGCTGATATCCTATGCACCAGCCTACTAACTGCTTCAATCGTTGTTATTTCCCATCTCCCAGTTATGCACGTTCATTGTACTTGCAAAGAACTTTAAACAGATTCTGAGTGATGTTGCCGAAAGCTAAAACCTTCTGGCTGTTTTGCTGTTCTGTACTTCAGAATGCAGTAGCATGTTGTTATGTCCAGTTAACATTAATACTGGACAAATCGGATCCTGATAGTTCAATATTTTTACAGTGGATTAACATGGTGCCAATTAACTAAAACATTTGTATAAGGCTGCAAATATTCTTGAACAAAAAACTTTATGACAGAAAAATACTTAAAGCTCTTAGCACAAACATCAAAAATGAAGTTTCAACTGATCTCTCAACACCATCCATAATTTCAGAGATTCAATCCCAGAGGGACATTCGTCCTCCCCTCAGCTTTCTGAAAAATATCTTTACTTAATTGACATTTTCCAAATTCATTCCAATGGACTGGATGAGGTTGTCCACTTATCAGAGTCCACTCTGTCATGAGTTTCAAATATGTAAGTTTTAACAACTTCAAAGCTTAAATCCAAAACTCCCAACTTGAAAGCTTCACAGATTTTCTGCTAAGGTAACTAGCTCCCATGAGCTGACGTGATTCTTCTGTGATGGGAAACTGTTCTACATTCGAAACAAAATTAAAAATCTCACACTAGTTTACAGTCCAACAGGTTTATACGGAAACTGATTTTCAGTTGCATGATATTGCAATCTTTTGCTATAAATTCCGTGTCTTATGACCTTATATTCCACAACCACCTGAACGAACAGCATTTCAAAAACTAGTGCTTCCAAGTAAACCTGTTGGACTATAACCTGGTGTTGAGAGATTTTTAACTTTGTCAACCCCAGTCCAACATCAGCTCCTCTACATCACATTCTAAGCTGTAATCAGTTCTCCTGAACCAACATTTTGAACTTTCTGTTCTGCAGTCAAAACTAAAATCTGTGCCTTAATGTGTTTACTTTGGCTGTCATAAGCAGCAGTACAAACATTTTATTAATTAACACTATAGGGTTCTCCCAGGTATTCAACTATAGTCACATGCTTTCTTCAAACTGATGAAAATGACACCACTCCAAATTAGCTTTTTGATATTTAAAAAAAATCTCCATACATCTGACTCTCATCCATCTGCCTTTGCTCTGAGTCCAAACTGAAAACCACAATATACAAGACATCTCTCAGCCCAAGGTGATAATACAAACATCCATGGTGCATCCCCTCGTACCATTTTACTAAACCCTCAGGACAATGACTAGTGGGCCTCAGGGGTCAATGCTGGGCTCGTTACTATGTTATCGACATCAATCATTTGGATGAGAATGTACAGGGCACGATTAGTAAGTTTGCAGATGACGTTAAAAGAGGCAGTATTGTGGACACAGAAGAATCATAGAATCCCTGCAGTGTGGAGGGGGGTAATTTGGCCCTTCAAGTCCACACCGTCCCTCCAAAGAGTAACCCACCCAGACCAATTCCCCTACCCGATTACTCTACATTTACCCCTGACTAATGCACCTAATTTACACATCCTTGAACACTATGGGCAATTTAGCATGGCCAATTCACCTCACTTGCATACCTTTTGAATTGTGGGAGGAAACCCACACAGGCACTGGGATAACGTGCAAACTCTACACAGACAGTGGCCAGAGGTTCAAACGGAACCCAGGTCCCTGACACTGTGAGGCAGCAATGCTAACCACAGAGCCACCATGCCGCCCGCACTGAGCCATGGAGAGTTATCAGAAATTGAAGCAGAACCTTTGTCAGTTGGGGAATTGAGCCAAAAAAATGGCAAATGGAGTTTAATATTGATAAGTCTTGTGTTATGGTAAGTCATCAAGATCGGAGTTTTGTGGTGAATGGTAGAGTCTTATAGACTGCAGTGAGCAAAGGGACCTTGGAGTTCAGGCCCTGAAAGTGGAATCAGGGATAAACAGGGCAACGAGGCAGGCTTTTGGCACACTTGCCTTTGTCATTCAGAGCAGTGAGAATAGAAATTGGAAAGTTACATTGCAGCTGTACAGGATATTGGTGAAGCTGCACTTGGGAGTATAATGTTCAATTTTGGTCACCTTGCTATAGGAAGGATGTTATTAAACTGGAAAGAGTGCAGAAGAAATTTAGAAGGATGTTGCCGGGACTCAATGGTCTGAGTTATAGGGAGAGGTTGGACAAGCTAGGACGTTTTTCTTTAATACTAGGAGACTGACGGGGTAGTGGGGGATCTTATACAAGTGTATAAAGATCATGAGCGCACTCAGGTTTTTTCCAGGATGGGGGAAGTAGAGGTCGAGAAGACATCAGTTTAAGGTTACAGAATAAAAGGGAACTTGAGGGCAACTTCTCTTTTTAAAGAAAGGGTGATAACACATATAGAATGAGCGGTCAGCTGAAGCAGTTGAGGGGGGTACATTAACAACATTTAAAAGACAGTTGGACAAATACATGGATAGGAAAGGATTAGAAGAAGATGGGCCAAGTGCAGGGAAATGCAGTTAGCATGGATGGACATTTTGGTCAGCATGAACCAGTTTGGGCCAAAGACCCTGCCTCCATGCTGGAGGACTCTATGATTCTGTAATCTTGACTACCAGCATCACGTCAAACCAACAAAGGCACCTTCTGTTTACCACTTCAGTAGTTTTTATTCCGCTATGTTTTGTGCAGCGAAAGAATATGGTAGCTCATGGGCACCGATGAATTGACATCTTTGGCCTGGATAGTACTCAGCAGATGCATATATATGTCTACATATTCATCCCAATAGGTAGACAGTCTTGACATGTGTCACACTGGTAAGGGATTAGTTTAGGTGAGAAAGGTGACAGGCTGCAGAACACCTAGTCTCTGACCTGCTTGAGGCCATCGTACCTACAATGCTGGTTTGGTTCAGTTTCTGGTGAAAGGCAATCCGTAAAATGTCAAAGGATGAGCGATTCAATGATCATAATACAATGCAATGTCTAAGGGTGACGGTTGTGTTCCATTATATCGCAGAGGGCCATTTTCTGGCGATTGTGAGACATGCATGTCACTTATCAATACAAGAGACAATATAGCTTAGGTCTCACTCCATGTGAACATACTGAAAGTGTGTAAATGAGGAATTGCAAATTATTCTGAACATCCTCACAGTTGAACTTATAAGACCATAAGACATAAGAGCACAAATTAGGCCATTCAGCCCATCGCATCTGCTCAGTCATTCAATCACAGCTAATAAGTTTCTCAACCCCATTCTCCCGCTTTCTCCCCATAACCGTTGATTCCCTTTACAATAAAGAAGCTATCTATCTCGGTCTTAAATATACTCAATGACCTGGTCTCTACAGCCTTCTGTGGCAGTGAATTCCATAGGTTCATCATTCTCTTGGCTGAAGAAGTTTCTCCTTATTTTCATCCTAAAAGATCTTCCCTTTACACTCAGGCTGTCCCTGAGGTCCAAGTCTCTCGTACCAATGGAAACTTCTTCCCAAAATCCACTTGTGCAGGCCATTCAGTATTCTGTAAGTTTCAGTAAGATCCCTTCTCATCTTTCTGAATTCCATCAAGACTCAGAGTCCTCAAATGTTCCTCACATGTTAAGCTGTTCATTCCTGGGGCCATTCTCATGAATCACCTCTGAACACACTCCAGGGCTACACACATCCTTCCTGAGATATGAGACCCAAAACAGCACATGATGCTCCAAACATGGCCTGACCACAGCCTTATAGAGCTTCAGAAGTACATTCCTGATTTTGTATTCAAGTTCTCGCCAAATAAATGCTATTGCTGCATTTGCCTTCGAACCACTGACTCAACCTGCAAGTTTACCTTGACAGAATCCTGAACTAGAACTCCCAAGTCTCTTTGCAGTTCAGACTTCAAATTTTCTCCCCATTTAGAAAATAGTCCATCCCTCTATTCTTCCTACCAAAGTGCATGACCTTGCACTTTTCCTCATTGTAATCCATCTGCCACTTCTTTGCCCACTCACCTAACATGTCCAAATCTTCCTTCAGCCTCCCCGCCTACTCAATGCCACCTGTCCCTCTGCAAACTTCACCAGAATGCCCTCAGTTCCTGCATCTAGATCATTAATGCATGAAGTGAAAAGCTGGGGTCCCAACACGAAGCCTTGTGGAACACCACTTATCACCAGCTGCCATCCTGAGAAAAACCATTTTATCCCCCACTCTTTGCTTTCTGCCAGATAGCCATGCTTCTATCCATGTTAGAACCTTGCCTCCAACACCATGGGCCCTTATCTTACTCAGTCGCCTCCTGTGTGGCACCTTATCAAAGGTCTTTTGAAATCCAGGTAGATACCATCCATTGGTTCTCCTTGGTCTAATCTGTTCATTACTTCCTCAAAGAATTCTAGCAAATTTCTCAGAAATGACCGTCCCTTGATGAAACCAAGCTGAGTCTGCCCAATTTTACCATACATTTCCTAGTATTCAGAAATCACATCCTTTACAATGAATTCCAGGATTTTACCCACAACTGAAGTTAGGCTAACTGGTCTGTAATTTTCCATCTTCTGCCTTACTCTCTTTTTAAACCGGAGGGGTTGGGGGGGGTTTATATTCGTGATTTTCCAGTTCTCTGGGACTCTCCCAGATTCTAGTGATTCCCAAAAGGTTAGCACTAAGACCTCCACTATCACTTCAGCCATCTCCCTTAGAATTCTGGGATCTAGTCCATCTGGTCCTGGTGATATATCCACCTTCTGGCATTCAGTTTTTCTAGTGCCTTCTCCTCACCGATGGCCACCATACTCACCTTTCACCCTCACTCTCTTGAATGTGTACATTATTATTCGCGTCTTCCACTATGAAGACTGATGCAAAGTACTTTTTCAGTTCTTCAGCCATTTCTTTGTTCCTCACTACCACCATTCCTGCGTCATTTTCCACCAGCCCAATGACCATTTTTGCTTCCTTTTTGCCCTTTATATATCCTAAAAAAAACTTAGTCTTCCTTTGTATTACTGATTAGCTTACTTTCATATTTAATCTTTTTGCTCCTTTTAACTTCTTTTGTTGCCCCTTATTGATCTTTGTAAGCTTCTCAATCCTCTGGCTTCCCACTGCCCTTCACCATATTGCCTGACTTCCCTAGTCAGTTATAGTGTGAAAGTTAAAGTAAGCAGATAAAAGTTGCCTCTTCCTCTCTGCACCATGCTTCTTTTTCCTCAGGATCAATCTCTGCTGTGTCTCCTGAATTACTCCCAGAAACTCCTGCCATTGCTGTTCCACTGTCTTTCCTGCCAGGCACCTCTCCGAGTCAGTTTTGGCCAGCTCCTCCCTCATGCCTCTGCAGTTGCCTTTATTCAGCTGAAATACCATTACCTCCGAATCTATCTTATCGCTCTCAAATTGCAGAGTAAATTCTATGTTACGACCGCTGCCTCCTAAGGGTTCCTTCCCCTTCAGTTCCCTAATGAATCTGCCTCATTACACAACACTAAATCCAGTATTGCCTGTTCCCTAGTGGATTCCATCACAAGCTGCTCTAAATAAAACCATCTCTTGGAAATTCTACAAATTCTGTTTCTTGCGAACCACTACTAACCTGCACATTGAAATTCCCATGATCACTATAGCTTTGCCGTTCCTACAGATCTTTTGTGTCTCCTGGTATATCTTCTGACTACTGTTTGGAGGCCAATACAAGACTCCAACTACGGAGTTTTAACCTTTGCGGTTCCTCAATTCTACACTATCTGACCCTACTTCATTTTTTTACTATTGATTTTATTTCATTTCTTACTAAGAGGGCAACCCCACCCCCTGTGCACAGCTGCCTATCTTTTCAATAGGAAATATATCCTTGAATATTCAGCTCCCAAGCCTGATTCCCTTGCTGCCAATTTTGATAGAAGAAAGGTCATTGATTAAACAGTTCATGACAAGGAGCCCAAGACACAATCCTGAATAACACTGGCGGCAATGTCCCACAATGAATAATAATTGATTTCTACAACCACAACCATATTTCAACACACTGATTCCAGTGGACATATACCCATAATGCCCATTAAATTCAATCTTGCCAGAGCCCAAAGATGCCACATTTGGTCAACTGATGCCTCCATGTAAAGGGCAGTCTCCTTTGCACTCCTTCTCAAGTTGAGCTCTTTTGTCCCTGTTTGTATCAAGGATGAAATGAGGCAAGCAGCAGAGTAGTTTTGGGAGAAACCAAACTACTGAGTACCAGCTGGAAGGTCATTGTGTAAGTATAAGTACCATTGTAATCAGAAGGTTTCCTTGCCCACTTTTGACCTGATGCCACAAGACCTGATCAGATCTGGATTCAAATGTTTCCTGTTCAGATACGGTTTGTTCCTGCAACTTTGAACACTCAATTTCAGACCCAAGGTTCCAAATCAACAAAGGCAGCATTTGATTCTCCCACCGTGCAACATTAAATGCTTTGTTTGAAAACATTTCCATAATACCAGGACTACTAACTTGTAGCTCGAGCAAGTGTAAGCAAACCATCCTGTGATATCTTATGAAAGGAATTACCAATGTAATTTTGACCTAATTTTTACAAGTGAAACCTTTGGTATCTGCTTTGTTCAAGGAATGGATTATTGTGTCTGCTCCAATTAATAAAAGAAGAATTCCAGTGCATAGGATCTAGACAACTTAAGGAGAGGGTGCTCATGGGTGGGAGGAAAAATCTGGAATGTGCTACGGTCATTGAAGTGCGTTGTGAAGGTGTAGAGGCCCTGTACCTTTAAGAGAGTTGAAAGGACTTAAGCATAAAATATTGGAAAATTTAAAATGTAACATTTGGTCGAACAGCTACCAGTAGCTGGGTTGCGGTGAGACAAAAGCAAATTCAAATTTAGCCAGTTTAAATTATGCCCCAAGATACCAAACTCCAATCCAAAAATCTAATTTTGATAACATTAAAACCATTGAAATGATCTGATGTTCTGGGGGTATAAAACCTGAAAAAAATTAAACAGTTGAGGAAGAACTGCCAAAAGACCAACACATGTAGGCTGCTAGCTCAAGAGCTCTCAGAGAGGTACTAGTCTGTGGGGAGTCTGCGCCGCATAACATCTACAGAGGAAACTCAGCAAAGCGGACTAGTTTTGAAACACGTTTTTTTTGTAAATCTTAATTGGGATTTTTTTTAAAATCCGACTAGTATTGTAGAGTGGGAGGTAAAAGATCGATTTAAAGAACAGAGTTGTAAATAATTTTTTGGTTAATATTCTCTGTTGGACTAAAAGAATAAAAGTTGTTCATTTTTACTTTAAATATTTACCTCTGGGATATTGCTTCTCAAATTTTAAACAGATTACAGTACTAAATGATTTTTTTTCTGTGTTACTGGTTTAAATTAGTAGAGGGGTTTACCCTGTGTCATAACAAGAGTGTGCCAAGATTTCTAAAGGGGTGGAGATGGTTATGGAGATATAAGGGAGACCATTGAGCAATTTTAAAGCAAGGAATTGAGTTTTATATTTGAGGCACTGGCATACTAGGAGTCATTATAAAACCACGAAAATGCTGGAAGCAGCAGCAGGACAGGCAGTATCTGCAAAAAGAGAAAGAGGGTCACATTCCAGGTCAATGACCATCCAGCATGTTGGGTGAATGGGACTTGCAGCAAGTCAGGACAGACAGTAGACTCCGCACACTAATATATTTTGTTGTCCTCAAAGCATCCACTCCACAAAAATATTTAACTTGAAAAACGCATAAGTTCACACAATGAAGGCAATAGATGAATTCATTCAAGACTGGAATCCAATCTCATGAGGTCAGGACACCAAAACGTCCCAGAAATCAAATTACTGTTTTCTCCTTGCATAAAATCATTATTCCCCATGCTTTTGATAGAGGCATAAACAGCTATGAAGTCAATCACCAGATAACGTACTCAGCATTATAGCCTTCCACATTGCTGAACAAATGCTCTGGCCTGTGAACTCAGGATGATTTGCTTTTACGGTCTCTTGCACAGGCACACGACATGTCTTTCATTTAATCGGAGTGTTACAGAAATTAACTACATGAGAAATTAATTTTATCTGCTTGTAACTTAACTGAGCACTTGGTACAGTGCTTACACAAAACACACTCTCCGATATTCTAAATTTTGTGTCTCCAAGTATATAGAATAGTATTTAGCGCCTCTTATCATGCAGTCATACACACACGATAATTTAAAGAATCTGAATTATGCATGACCCGAGTCATGTGGTCGAAATTTTCAGTGAACAACTGACAGAGAACATTGATGTTGGCTACATTTAGTTTTACAAAACTTATGGGGTTTTAAGTTTGGTGTCAGCATATAGTGTATTAACATGGATAGGAGATCAACAAACAAAGACAAGACAGAGTTGAGATAAGAGGAGCATTTTCAGAATGGTAACCTCTATCGTGTGGGGTGTGTCATAGGGATCAGTGTTGGAGCCACAATTATTTGGAATATATAGTAAATGACTTGGATGAACAAAGTAAATGTGCTATTGACATAAACATAAAAGTGGGAAAGCAAATGCTTACGCTGACACAAAGCCTGCAGCAGATGGATATGACAGGTTATGCGAGTAGGCAAAAAACTTGCCAGCTGGAATATATTGCAGGAAAATGAGATTATATATTTTAGCACAAAGAGGATGAGGTAAATATTAATGGGATTAGGGTGTCCTCGTGCTTAAATCACAAAAAGCAGGTAATAAGGCAAGCAAACAAAATACTGTCCTCCATCTCAAAACAAATGGAGTATAAACATAGGGATGTCTTGCTAAAATTATACAAAGCACTAGTTAGGCCACAGCTACAATATCATAAATATATTAGCATTAAAGAGAAGCCCATTGCCAACCTTACTTGGTCTAGTCTACATGTGACTCCAGACCCACAGCATGTGGTTGATTCTTAACTGTTCTCTGGACAATTCAGGATGAGCAATAAATACTGGCCTGGCCAGAGATGCCCTCATCCCACGAATGATTAAAAAATGGTTTACTAGGTTGATTCTGGTGTATGATGGATCTGCCTAATGATGAAAGGCTGAGTAAATTGGGCCTGTACTCATTGAAGTTTCAAAAACTGGGAGGCGACCTTATTGAAATATACAAGATTACCAGGGGGCTCGACACGGTAAATGCTGAAAGGCGATTTTTCCTTGTGGCCGAGATCCAGAGGACATAATTTCAGAATAAAACAAGAGTTACACATTTAAGACAGAGCTGATGAGAATTTCTTCTCTCAGAGTAGCAAGTCTATGGAATTCTTTACCACAGAGGGCTGTCAAGGCTGACACAAGAAGTATACTCAAGGCTGACATCAACAGATTTTTAATCAGTAAGACAATCAAGGGTTCTGGGGAAAAAGGCAGGACAGTGGAGTTGAAGATAGTTACATCAGCCATGAACTCAATGAATGGCAGAGGACACTCACTGAACTGAATGGCCTATTTCAGCATCATAATGATTTTATAGAATGCAGAGAGTGAAGCAGCATACTTAAACCCCTCCTTGCATCAGAACTTCAGTTATTAGAAACCCAACTGAAAAGATTACTGCCAATACTAATTGAGAAAAACTGGTAAACCTGAACATCATGTAAAACTGTTCTTATGATTAAGGCAATTAAAGCTTATTATCTCAAATTTATCAATAGCAGTACTTCACTTCTGTAATACAATCCAAAATGTACTCCTAGTATCATAACAGTATAGAAGAGGACCTTTGGACCAATAAGTCTGTAGTGCCAAAGCTACACTAAGTCGACACCAGTCCCACCTTCCAGCATTCAACATTTAGCCTTGAATGCTGTGACATTTCAAGCACTCGCCCATGTGCTTTTTTAAAAGACTGTAAGGTGACCCATCTCAACTACCCTTCAGATCTCTACCACCCTCAGTGAAAAGAATTTCCATAAATACCCTCTAAACCTCTTGCTTTTCACCTTAGAATTATGTACTCTTGTTAACGATCCTGTAACTATGGAAACTGTTTCTATTCTTCCTGTTCATGCCCTTCAATCTTACACACCTCTATCTGGTCCGACCTCAAACTTCTCTGCTCTTAACAGTTTATTCCACCTCTCATCATAGTGTGCTCCACCACAGGAAATATCCTTGTGTCTACAGGGGAACACAAAACAATCCTAAAATGTTAAGTTGCAATACGATGCTTTCCTACGTGCTTCAAATGGGCAACGACACAATTTTAAAAGTCACCTTGTAATCCTATCTAGCGTGTGAATGACTACGTAAGACCAAGAACCTGCAGAGAGGCTCTTTCAGAGCATGACTTTCACTGTCATTTTGTCGTCTCAATTGTCGGATTTTTGTAGTACATGCACAACGTCTTACCCAACCAAAGGCTGAACAACACTCATGAACATGCTCTCTCTAATCAGCCAGTATCTTTTCCAGCAAGCACTGTCATTTTTTTTTGTAATTCTGCCATCTCCAATAATCCTTGAAGGACTGGCTTAATGGTTAGAATATTGATTAACAAATGACTGTAGTATATGAAGCTGCAACATCTTATTAATAGCTTTCCCATTCTGTCATTTATCAAGCTGAGAGAACACAACTACTTTGTCGATACATCATTTCCTTAAATGAATCACACCACAATCAAGTGCAAGTAATAATTTTACTAAACAGAAATCGGTTCAGTACGAAATTCAGACTCAGGTGGATGGCCAACTAATAATGAGAGTACAGACTTTCATTTATAACCATATTTGATAGTCAAAATGCTCAAGTTTATTAAGCCCTAACAAAAGACTACGCTATAAAGGAAAGGATTATATGAAGCAGCAGATTCTGAGCCAATTCATTGCGCAAATATCTAAGTACTGGCAAGCTTGTCATAAATCTGCCACCTTCAACAGTGTTCCATTAAGTAACCTTCAGAAAAATGTAATTACCTCAGCCTTTCCTACAACAGTGTACGTCCCTACAAAATACTGTCTTAGTGTTCACTGTGGACTAAGTTGGTCCAAGTTGCACAAATTTAAAGAAAATGATGTGACAGCTGACAAAGGAGCTTTGCTGAATTCAAGGATTCTCCACAAACAAGCTGTTCCCAGAGCTAGGTGCATACGATGACATTACCTTAGAATACGTCATGATTTAGAAAATGAACTGAGACAATATAGCAGAAGGACTGACTGCTGAAAGAGACAGGAAGGGAAAAATGGAATCTGGGGAGTTCATACACACTAAGGGTGTTGAGAAAGCAAATTATTCATCCTCAAACCCAGCAAGAAACAACTTGTGCTTCAATAAGAACATCCAGGTTGAAATATACCAAAGCTGCACATCTACCAGGACAACCTCAAAGCAGGGCAAAAAACATATTGCCAGGGCATGTAAATATGGGAATGAACTTTTACATGCCTGATACATCCAATTCTTGCCTGGAAGGCACAGCCATCACCTTGCAGTTCCATATCAAATCAGAGAGGTCACTAATACAATCTACTCAAAAGGAGAGTTAGAGCAACATCAGTTATTGAAACTCAACTTCCTATTCATTGTAAATCCCATATCTCACTCTCTTCCTTGTCTTTCTCTCACTCACTGATCACTAGATCACAGTGCCAATAAAAACACTACCCCAGAATAAACATTCCAAATCAAATTTATAGATAAATTCATACCATTTTGTATACAAACTTTGAATTAAATAATTCTTATACAATCCCTAAATGCCAGCCTTCTGTGGCCTGTTTAAATATTCATTTACAGGATAAGGGCTTTTGTTGCTCATCTCTACATTGCCCAGAGGACAGTTAAAAGCTAACTACGTTGCTGTCGGTCCAGAATCACATGTAGGCCAAACCAGATAAGGATGGCACTTGATGCACCATATCAGGTAAAAAGCTGAAAATATTTAGTGAAAGAGAATACAGATGCTCTTGAAAGTCAATGAGATAGCTCTAAGTCTGGAAAGCCTAGGTGCACACTGCACCAGCTCAACATGGTTCAGAGCAGTCTGGGCTGGCTGACTGACACAGACGGACAACAGCAAGAGAGCAAAGGGAATAGCAAAAGTTGGGTATGTGGGGGGAGATGAGATGGTGCCTCAGCAATGCTAATAATCTATCACATGACAGATTCAGGACAAGTATGACATTCTACAAGTTATTTACTAACTACAATCCTTAGCTATAATGGTAGCAGCCTGAATTTGCAGTGCAGAACTCCAATTTCTGGTGAAAGTTGTTTGCATAGCAACAGAAACAGAGATACTGACCATCACATACTGAGTCATGGGGAAGTCTGCAAGCATTCTGATTGAGTTAGCTTTTACTTCCATGTTGGAAAGGATCAGCTCCAAAACACTATACACAGCCCTATGCCAAGTGGATTCTACAGACTTAATGATACTTGACATTGGAAAGTCTGCCAGAGAGGTGACTAGCAATGTGCACAGATCTGAGTGCTCATCTGAGTAATTATTTCACATCTCCAGCATCATAGTATTTTGCTTTTCTCAGGTATTTGCTAATAGGTTCAGAAGACTTGGCTGGTAGGTGACTCAAGCAAAGCATGAAATCAGCATGGACGTTTGGTTTATACAGTTTTTGCACTGTATATCCAACTCAATTCTATCAAAGTTAGTTCTCTTCATTTACTTCACTGAACACTACAGAGGAGCCTCGATTATCCGAAAAGATGGGCAGGCACTATTTCGTTCTGATAACCAATTATTCCGTGAATCAATTCAATGCCTTTCCTCTGGGGGTTGGAATTTTCTATTAAGTCTGCTCCCCATTCAGGAGATTAGCAGCAGCACAGCGCACGCAAGGCCCCACCCCCAACTCCCTCCAACACCGCTCCCCATCAGTCCAGGACTGTTCTCGGCAGCACTTTTAATCACTGTAAACAAAAGACGCGATCAGTGTTGGGGACACTGATGAAACGTTTCTGCTGGGACCTCAAGATCTCCTTCAGATAATCTGATTCTCGGATAATCGAGGTTCCCCTGTATACGTTTTTAGTTGCATTTTTAAATATTCCTCAGAGACATTCAACAAATTACTAATAGTGGATAGAGGTTTGCCAAGACACTAAAAAAAAAATTTTTCAACAGGTCAATAAGGTTTAGCCAGTAAGCCACAGAGGCCTGATCCATTCACAGCCTCTGCAAAGTTCAGAAGTCTTTGCACAGGCACTGCAAGCAGTCTCAACAATAATGCACAGAGCTAACTAAGTATATAGTCCTCACCCTCCAAACCTCCCTGAAAAATGTTAACTGTGTGATGGATCAAAATACATTTTACATACGACTCCTTGATGTTAAATGATTCAATGCTTTCAGGTCAGAAAGAAGATGGAGTGAATTGATAGACAATTGAACAAAAAGAAACTACAGTTCTTCTTCAAAAGTGTATTACAGGACTGTATTGCAGTTCAGAATCCTGTTAAAACAGGAGTTGCCGTTAAGAATCAAACTGATACCAATTTAAAACTTACAATATGGTATTATAATACTATACAAATAGTCATGAAATGTATAAATCTTAAAATATGGCACTACCCAATCAACTCCAGGAAGACATTAGCTATCCAAAGCATGCTGTAATAGCAGAAAATTACACAAAATCTCATTTGCAAAGAAACAAATGAGAGCTCATGTAAATTAGTGTTGAAATTTGAAAATGCATTGAAGACTATATCGTACACCAAAGACAACCATCTTTACTGTACAGGATGGTTATTACAACCATATTTCACAGTCAATTTCATTAAGCCACAAATGATAAATATCAGAATCAAGGAAGGATCTACATCAACTTCATAAAAAATACCAGTGAAAAAATACCAAAATAGCAATGTCATGCCACAGTTTTATCAGTTGGAGGGACAAATCAATACATTACTCACTGAGGAATCTGACCTTTTCTGTGCATGTACATAGCTTGATGCAACTCTGATTGCTTCCAGCACAAAACAAGAGGAAGTAAACAGGCCCCAAGGGACACAGGCAACTCAGCTCTGAAACATCTTGAGTACTGAATGTATGTAATCTATGTGCCCGCCATTTACTGTCTTTGACATTTATTGCAAACTACTGCAGACAACAGTTAATTGCTTACATGGTGGGGTTGCAAGAAAACAATTAGCCCAAATAGTCTCGTCTTTATCATTCAAAAAATATTGCTAGACTGTTGTTATTGGAAAGAGATCTATAGCTTAATATTTTGGCTTTAATTGTTAAAATTCTGAACAGCTTTCTTAATGCACAATTCTCTAAACAATGAGTAATCCTCTCGAGGAATTTGAACCACCCAATGACAATATCACAAAACGTCTCGAGACAATGTCACAAAAAAAGGTGTGATGGACTTACACCGTGCATTGCATCTTGGCCTCAACAATCCAACTAATGTTCCAAGTCTCTCCTTTCCATCCTTATGTATGCAATCATAGTAATCAGATGTGAAAATGGCAGACTCTATACATCTGAAGCAGCCATTCATTATTCTAATGCACACTCATTTGAATTACTTAATCAAATAACTAATTATTTACAATTCGGAGCATTTTAAACATATGCAATGAGCTAATTGTATCAATAATACACTGATCTTAGATCTTTAGTAAACAAAATTCAAACAATGGGTCCCAAAAGTCTCCATTCAATAATCATAAATCATTTTCCATTTCAAGGAATTTGTTCTTAGAGACACTACTCATGAGACATAATTCATGTATATTAAATGAAATTGAGTTACTCAACTCAAATAATTGCACAATATCGAACTTAAACTAAAAAGAGAAACAAAATCGAAGCTTTCCAATTTAGATAAAAATCACAGTCACTAGTATTCATCTCTTCTCAGTCATCCTAATAAATCACTGCTGTCTCATGAAGGCCTTTAAACCAGAAAAAAAGATATTCTTCTTAGCTATCAGTCGTACTTTGATAATGTTTGTGAATCCTGCACACCAAAAACTGACAACATATATAATTAGCTTCGGGAAGCCATAGCTCCATGGAAACTATGCCAACCCCAGGCCAATCATTTATTCCACTTTAATATTATCATTTCATAATCCTTGTTGGCATATAAGCCAGTGACACCCACCCGTTTACAAGTCTCTAATCAACCATTTCTTTAATAGCACCTCTACACTAACTGGCATCAAGTCAGCTGACTATGCTAAGTCATCAGAGCCAACCAATCTCACAACCACCTGATGGAGGAGCAGTGCTCTGAAAGCTAGTGCTTCCAAATAAACTTGTTGGGTTATAACCTGGGCATTGAGAGATTTTTTTTAAACTTTGTACGCCCCAGTCAAACACCGGCATCTCCAAATCAATCTCATTTTTACCTAATATTCACACCAGTCTATTTCCAACAAGGATCAATAACTAAAATTCAATAGCATGGCTCCCGAACAATATTCCCATTCACAAATTGTTCACACTTCCTTAGCTGAGATGAGCTAAATCAAACTAAGTACAGAGATCTAATTTGGAATCCATATGGTACTTTCAGCAGCTATTCAGTTAGCTATCACAGAAATTCTTATTGTGTACTTTGGAATATAATTCTGCTGTATTTTATACTTAGCCACGTTAGTTTTACCTTTTCTCCTCTGACTAATCTCCATTCCAAGTCAGGACCCATACAGATAAAGAACTACTCAGTGCTAAACCAAGACCTTGTTTAGAAGGAGCTAAACTTTGGAACAACAAGTACTAAGTTGGTTCTGTCAAAGAGGTAATAAGGCAATATCCCTGATCCTTTTTCTGAGCATGATATTGGGAATTCCAGCTGCTCAATGTGATAACTGCAGCCCAGTGGAGCAGGCACAGCAAAAATGAGCTCTCTCATTGGTGGTTAATTAATCTCCAGAGGGAAGGACATAACTACAGGTAAAATTCTGATGATAAAGTCCTGAAAAATATTTCCTTCCACCTCCCCCCAAAAAAAAATTAGTTGACAATTTCAATACTAAACATCTCTACTTTATCAGCTTCATTTGTAGGAATCAATTTGTAATTGTTCAGTTCACATTACAACACCATGACATATCAGAAACTACTCATTATTAAAGTAATATCTACTGATTTAATACCAACCTAAACTACAAAAAGATCACAATTTGTTATCTGAACTGTTCAATCTTTAATCTTCACATCTCCAATTTCCTATTTGCTTGTCTGCACAGGTCTCATTTTCAAACTTCTAATAAATGTAATTTTCTACTTAGTGTAAACATTTTCCAAATCAATCATTTATCATCATCTTTCTTTTCATGCCTCTTACTGTCTGGTTTGTAGTTGGAAACAATTATTTTAAA
This sequence comes from Hemiscyllium ocellatum, assembly GCF_020745735.1. Classification (NCBI taxonomy): domain Eukaryota; kingdom Metazoa; phylum Chordata; class Chondrichthyes; order Orectolobiformes; family Hemiscylliidae; genus Hemiscyllium; species Hemiscyllium ocellatum. The sequence goes on from NC_083428.1 coordinate 39,411,885, forward strand.
ATCAGCTCTTGCAGAATTAAATGAATATTTGAAGGTCATGCATAACTAGTCAGAGAATCATGATGATTAACTGGTTATAATGGAAACAGGACAGGGCGAATCTCTAAAGCATTTTTAAAATGTTGAAACAAAGTCTTACTGTCAACAAACAAGTTGAATCACCATCGTACTCTAAAGCAACATGACTTCAGACATGCATTTCTTTTCCCACCTAAAATGCCAACTGATTAATGATTCAATACAGATTATAGGGTAAGGTTGAATATGTAATCTGAAACACTCAGTTTTAAACTCATGCCCTAGGATCTGCAGTTGTAGTTAAGGATGAATAAAATTTTGATAACACCTTTCAAATCAGCAACATATAGAACAAAATTCTCCACCAAGCCACATATCATCCTGATTTGGAAATATATCATTGTTTACTTGAACAAGGTTATGATTCCAGCTGATATTATTACTGGACAAGTCAGATCCCAAACAGAAATCTAGCTTGACAGATTTTTTATTTTTTTTGTTTTTTTTTAAATGGGGTGGTCTTTCACTGAAACACATGTAATGCTGCAGATATGGTTTTAATAAAACAAGAGTATATTACATAATATACATAACAAAATACAAAATCAAGCTATTTACATATAACACAATTTCAGAAACAGTAAAAATACATTTCCACCTATCCCAAAACTACTTTATACTACTCAAACACAAGAAGATATTCTCTATTATAAGTTTGCCTTAACTGTTTCTTACAATTCCCAGTGTTGAGAGCTTGATAGCCTATTTCTTGATTAGTCCCTCAACCAAGCTTAAACTTTTTTAGCTACAAATAACTCCTTTAGGATTCCACCCAGTGATTATTAGTCTTTCAAACTGAACTATTACACTGAGGTACCCATTTCCCAACTGTTCAAAACTAACTCCTATCTCCAGGAGGAGCCATTTCATATACTGTATCTAACTGCCACCCAGACTTCTGCAAACTAACGCCAAAAGGTTTCTCCTCATAGCATGAGAACATCAGTTCCTTATTCTTTAAATCCAAAATCAAGCTAACATTTTTCAATGTTTACTGTCCAACTATAAAACTTTCACATTTATTTACAATGTTGCTATCACTTCAAGAACGAATTCTCTCTCTCAAACTGGTTTCATCAATAATTCTGTGTTTTAGGATAATTTCTTTGTTGAGGGTTAAGATACGTGTAGTAAGTGGATGAAATGGAATTAAAAATCGTGCATATGCATTTAAATATTAAATATACATTAAATAGTATTAAGGCATTCAGCAGCAAAATAGTTTCCTTTGCAACCACAGTAAGATTGCCATCAGTCCATACTGTTACAAACCCTACCCAACAGTTCTTGAATTCTGAAAGTCCCAATAATTCCAATGGCAATAGTCTCTGAAACAGACTGAATCTTTTCTCTCCTCAAAAAAAGGCTATAATGAAATTGATGAAAATTATGGGAATTTTAGGCAAATTGGATCCAGGTAAGCAGGTTACCTTGCTTTTCAATGTTTGACAAGACTTATGATAGGGCCATAATTATGAGCCAAGGGCTAAAAAAAAACATACAGAAAGAACTTCTTTTGTACATTTTAGAAAGTAAATCATTGGCTGTTAAGTCTTTGAAATGTCCAAAATATAAAGTGACCATTGTAATACTGGAAACTTTGCACTCAAACTCCCACAAGCATTGTTATGATAATAATCAGAAAAACCTCTGCGATATTGATAGAGGGTAAAACATTGGCAAGGACACAAAGACAATTCCTGTTCTTCTTTGAAAACGTACCACAAGACCTTATAGACAAACAGTTTTTACAGCACAGAAGAAAGCCCATTGGCTCATCATGCTCATATGGTCATTAAGCATCTAATTACTCTAATACAGCATGTGCCCCATAGCCTTGTGCGCTATGGTGCTTCAAGTGCTCATCTAAATTGTTTTTAAAATGCCTCGATGGTTTCTATCTCAATCATGCATTTCAGCAGTGAGGTTCAGATATCCAGCACCTTATGGATGATAGAAAGTTTTAAGGCCGCTCTAAACCATCTGCTCTTTATCTTAAATCTATGCACCTTGGGTAAACCCGGCTACTAAGAAGAAAGTTTCTCGTCATCTACCCTATCTATGCCCCTCAACTTGTTGTAGAACTCAGTAAAAAGGTCCACCCCAACATTCCCTGCTTTAAGGAAAACACAATCTCAGTCTATGGTTCTCTCTTCAAAGCTGAATTGTCCCAGCCCAGTCAACATCTTGGTGAATCTCTTTTACAGCTGCTCAAGGTTCCCTTGTCAATCAACTCAACCTTGAATTCATTCCAAGACCCAGCTTCACTGCTCACTTGAAAGAGAACTTCAAACATTACAACTCTTAAGAGAATTTAACCTCACAGTCACTTCAAAAGGGAGAACTCATTTTTTAAAATGAGTTTCCTGGTTTGAGATTCATCCACAAAGAGAAATGCGATTTCAGTTTCTACTCCATCAACATCCTCAGAATGTCACATTTCAATAAGGATACCTCAAAAGATTCAGATCCAATTTGCTCAACCTTTAATCAAAAAGCAACCCCTTCATCCCTAAACTGAACCAAATGAATTAACTGGAATCACTTCCAATGCATTCATATTATTCTTTAGGTAAAAAGAGATGAAGAATGCATACTGCACTTCTGGTGTTATTTCACTGAAGAACTGCACAATCATAGTAAGACTTCCCTACTTTCACACTCCAGACACGTGCAATAGAGACAAACATTCCATTTGCCTTCCTGAAAGATAATCATGTCTGTTTCATGTACAAGGAGACGGAGATCCCTCTATACTACAGTGACTTTCCCTTTCAATAATATTCTGCTTTTCTGTCTACATTAGTAGGAAGAACAATTTGACATTCTCTCACATTTTGTTCCTTCTGCCAAGTTCTTGTCAACTCTCTTAACCTCTCTCTCTTTGCAGACTCTTCTTCACAACTTGCATTCCTATCTCTCTCTATATCAACAATAAATCTGGCTACAATATACTGAGCTCCTTCATTCAAATCAAGACTATAGATTGAAAATAGTTAAGGATCCATTTGTTAAGAATTTGCCAACCTGGAAATGATCCATTTCCCCAAATTTATATCAGCTCATCAATCACAACCTGGGTATGGCGAACTTTGTTTACACCAGCACCTTATGAAGTGGCGGTCTTGATAAACCAGGAAAAATTACATACCTGAAATACAAGTTTACTGTATTAAATGGTCAGTTGAGGGTAAGTGAGAAGGCTCTCTGCCTGTAAGTTATTGTTTAAGTGCTGCAAATAAAGTTTACCAATGGTGCATATTACTTAGTTTGTGTTTTTACATTAAGTTAGCTGGCTAAGCTGGAAGATTTGTTTTCAGACAATTAGTCACCATCCTAGGTAACATCACAGCGCGTCTCCGGTGAAGCGCTGGTGGTATGCCCCGCCTCTATTTATAAGTCTTGGCTTCTTGGAGGTGGGTGATGTCATTTCCGTTTTTTTTAAGAAAAAGGGAAGGCAGATAGGATCTACATCCATGTGTTTATTGATGGAGTTCTAGTTAGAATACCACGCCTTTAAGAATTATTGCGCATGTCTTTGTTTCATCTGTCCTAAGGTGTGTGTGTTGTCCCAGTCAATGAAGTTGCCTAGTATGGTGACAAAGCATCTGCAAACATATCTTCCAACTCAGCGAGCTAACTTACATACTTATCAACCTGAGCTACAAATCTTCTCAAAAATTGCTAATACAGACCTCTTGATCAAGCAGAATATTTGTTAAACTGGTACACTCCTTGTCTCATAGGTTCAAGCTAATTAAAAAATTGCTCTACTTTTAATCAACCTGTTCTGTTGGATCATGATATAACTTTGGAGCAGGTAGGATTTGAATCCAGGTATTCCGACTCAGAGGAAGGGAGATGACCACTGTACTACCAGAATCCTGTACTATTATCTCTACCAATGTATCAACCAATTCAACCAGCTCTTGCATGGTAACCATTTCTGTGGCATCTTATCGAATGACATTTAGCAAGTAGACTATCTTTATTCTACCTGCTTGCTACATTCACAAAAGATTCTAATAATTTTTTCAAATACAAACTTCCTTTCATAAAAGGAAATTGACTGTTTGAATGTAGGATGATTTCCTAAATGTCCTGTTGTTACTACCTCCTTAGTAAGGATTCCAGCATGTTCCTAATGACGTATGTTGAAATGGTCCATAACTTCCTGCCGTCTGTCTCCTGTTTTACTTTGAATAGTGAAATTACATTTGTCCCTTCCCAATCCACTGGAACATTTGCCTGCGCACCTTATAGCTTAGAAACCACTCCCTTTCAGAAACCGAGATGCAAGTCTTCAGGTGCAAGGGGCTCATTGGCTTTCAATGCCACTGATCCGGGGTAAACACACCGTGCTAAGTACATTGAATAACTCATCAAAATAGCAGTACTTGGTGGAAAAAGAAGCAATGAAAAGTTTCAAGAAACGACCGGAAAGGTATCGAGAAACAGGATTTAGTGTTATTAAAAATATAACATGGGAACACTATGGATAACTGGATGAATCAAAAGGCAATCTTCTCGCAAACTACTATTACGATGGTCTCGTCTATTTGTCATCAATGGCACTTCCAATTACCAAACCAATTTTCAATCCAGTTAATTAGTTGACTACTAACTGCAAGAGTCACAACTTCCTTCAAAATCCTCAAATTGAATAAACAAACTGCATTCACTAACTATTTTTCACTTGTGAATTAATTACTTGCTCAGAACAACAAAATTAAAATTTATGCACAACCCATTTATTTCTAAAACCATCTCAAAAGCTTCTTTTGTCTTTTTTTGGGAAGACAGCATTATTCTGTAAAGCACAAGTATGTTCTCCCCGATGTTTGATTTTTACAAAACAATATTCTCCGCCAGACTGAGTGACAATAAATTCAAAATCTAACATTTTCTTACAATTTTGTGATGCCAAATTAGATGCAAAGAATCCTGATCTTCAATTATTGTAAATGAAATTGTTTTAAGAAACTGCAACCTGCTTTATGTTATCAATGCACACATGCTGATAGCCCATATCTGAATCTCAGCAGACTGAGTCAAGTTTAACAGCTAAGAAAGTGTGCATGGTTAAAATGGGGAAGGTACAGCTAATTGCTCACCCTGAAATAGGTTTCAGCATGAATGGCCAAATGACATCTGCAGAAATCTCAACTAATATATTTGATCCATGCTTCACCTGACCCAAATATATTTGGCACAATTCTCGAGTGCAATCAAAACCTTCCATACACAGCCTAACCGTCCCTCATTTCAACTATTTAACTGAACAAAAACAACCTTACCGGTAAGCTCGTGGCTTTTCAAGGAGTCATTACCAGTATAAAATGAAAGCCAGCTTACCTGCCAGTGCAGTGATAGCAGCAAAGTTTTTAAACAAGTTGCCAAAATAGATGAATGCATTCCCCAACCAGAAGTCATTTGGTTTTACTCCAAAATATCCATAAATGAACATGCAACCAAAGCAATACAGTGGGGAAACTAAAAGCTTGAGCATTATTCACATGTTCAGATGTTTCAGTGACCTGTAGGATTACCTGAAACAGCCCAACTTTGCACTGCAATCAATACTTGTATAATAATCAACAAAATGATCAGAGGGAAAAAGCTACTAAAAATGTCTGTTTAAAATAACCCTCAGAGTGCTTTCACACAAATTTTGAGAATCATATCTGGAATTTCAACGTTTATATATCTACACCCTGGGTTTGTGAGCTAAAACTTAATTTTTTTTGTTAGTACAAACTGTACTGTCCACTAAAAAGCAAATTGTAGTCAATAGGACGGCAAGACACTGAAAATCTAAAGGGGGAGGGGAGGGGGGGGGGGGGGCGAAGGGGCGAGGGGAGATGCAAGGCTTTACAGAAACATAAGGGAAAACACACACTCCCCAAACGGGAATTAGCCCCAACCAAGGACATTCAAATGTTTGCAAAATGAATGACATTTGTCATCACAGTAAAATTAAATAAATGAAAACCCAAAATTATACAACATAGTTTGTGTAATAACTTCCATCACAGCATATGTTTTCCCACAGCAGAAAAAAAAATTGAGATGAAGTTAATCAGCATGAATGCGAGAGTTCTGTAACAGATTCTAAACCTATCCAGTTCTTAGAAATAAGTATCTGACCTATCCTCACATCTCTAGGATACTAGAAACAATTGATTAATAAACGACTGGTTGGTTAAGAAAAACAGCTAATAAACATACATGTTAGACAATCTACAAGTACCTATTTTATCCCTCTCAATCCCAGCAATCACATCATAATCCACTGCCTTAGCAGAGCCATGAAGTATTCCTTTCTTCATTCTGATGAAAACCAGACTAATAATGACATTAGCTGAAAATGTGTTGCTGGAAAAGCGCAGCAGGTCAGGCAGCATCCAAGGATCAGGAGAATCGACGTTTCGGGCATGAGCCCTTCTTCAGGAATCCTGAAGGCTCCTGAAGAAGGGCTCATGCCCGAAACATTGATTCTCCTGTTCCTTGGATGCTGCCTGACCTGCTGCGCTTTTCCAGCAATACATTTTCAGCTGATCTCCAGCATCTGCAGTCCTCACTTTCTCCTAATAATGACATTAAACTAATGAAACAATAGCACTTTACAGGTAGAATAACATGTGCCTGTATTGCAAAGTGTGTGGGCAATGAGTTAAAACAAGGATGCTTGAAACTTTCCTTGTGCTCACACTTGTACTCAACAGGGAGATAACAATCCATATTCTGCAAAGGATTGTCTTTCAGTGCAGTAAATACAATCTGCCTGAATGGATACTGAATGGCCACTTTATTAAACATATGGATTTTTTTTGCAGTGGGAATGGTGTGCAACAAACAGACAGCAGCCAAGCAGATAATTGCATTCCTACAGGTACCTTGGCATTTTTCAGCCATTTAGTTGCACACCCAGAGTATTTCGAGCAGCTGAGATACGTTAACCAGTTTTCCAACACCAAAACAAACCTAGGCTGAAGAATTTTAAACATTGTGACAAAATCATAGGACAAAGCAATAAAACTCTGATTCTTCCACCCACCGCACCCCCCCCCCCCATTAAAAGACTGTCCACTGTCACATACTTTAAACTTGAACAATGAAAAATGACACATAGCACCTGCAACAAAATATTTCAAAATCTGCAAGTATGACTCTTTGAAAACATTTTGAATTTTCAATGACAGTTAGACAGTAAAAAATGTGCATTTGTGACTACCTGACTATAAAGCATTTGAGATGTCTATGACGTGCTTTTAAATATGCAATCTAGAATTAAATGTAATCTGAAGTAATATTAAAAGGACTGCATATGAACAAAGAAATCTGCCTCAATTATATCCTGCTAAACCTCAAACAGTTCTGGAAATTATATGGAATCGACCACATATTCAAATGTAGTTCATCGAGTTTTTTAAAAATCGTAGCCTTGCTTTTATCTGGTCTAATGCTGTAATGGTATAATATAGCACAAGCCTAAAAATAAACTTCCAGAAATGAGTTAGGGACACTCATGCACTAGATCAGCAAAACTAACATTAGCAATGCAAGGGGTGGAACACTGGCTCAGTGGTTAGCACTGCTGCCTCATAGCAGGTGGACCCAGGTTTGATTCCAGTCTTAGGTGACTGTGTGGAGTTTGCACCATTCTTCCCATGTCTGCCTGGGCTTCCTCCGGGTGCTCCAGTTTACACGCTCAGTCGAAGATACACAGGTTTGGTGGATTGGTTATGCAAAATTACCCAGAGTGTCCACAGAAATGCAGGGTTATGGAGTGGGATGCTCTTCAGAGGGTTGGTACAGCACAAATAGCCTGCTTCCACACTGCAGGGATTCTATAATAATAGGTTATCTTTTAAAAAAAAATTAGTGTTTTTACCACCACTTCAAGTGAAGCCACAAATGAAAGAAACCCATGGTTGCTCAGCATACGGAGCGCTCACTCTCCATGGTTACAGCTCTAGTAATTCACTGCAGTGCAGTCCCATGGGGGAGGGAGGGGGCAAAGTGAAATAAATACTGCTTCAAACATAAGGGTTTTCAGAATTATTTACACAATAGCATCACCTTGTGGAATAAACTGGAATATCTTCCATTTTAGTGTGAGGAAACATATTGATGGTGTTTTAATCCCAAGCAACAGAACAAGGAAAAACATGTCTGTTATTTCAGTGGAGCATTCAACTGCATTTCAGTCAATGAAGAGGACCTGACTTCACAGTTCTCCCAGACTTGTCACAATGTATGGTGAATATGTAGGGTTTTTTTTAAAGCAATGCCAACAGAATACATGACATATTTGTAGATTTTACATTCAGGATTTCTGTGCATTTGTTGTTCTCTAATTTGAAGGACTAAGCAAATTAATTCCTACAAGGAATCATTCCTGACAATGACATACATTCTAGTATTATATTTCAACATGAACATGGGACTTCTTTGATCAGCTCCAACATACACATCTAAATAGATGTGTAAGCATGTAGAGGATGCATGCAAAGAGAACTTCAATCAGGAATTGAACAGTTAGGTGAAAGCAGTAATATATACAAAGATACCTCACTGAAATAATCAAGAACTGTAAAATAAGGTTTATTATTACAGGCGTTGTGAAGCTTGGAGCATCTTTAGCTAAACAAAGTGAGATCACTGGTTTTACTTACAGATCTCAAAAACATTGTGTGGAGTTTGCACATTCTCCCCATGTCTGCGTGGGTTTCCTCCGATTTCCTCCCACAGTCCAAAAATGTGCAGGTTAGGTGAATTGGCCATGCTAAATTGCCTCTAGTGTTAGGTGAAGGGTAAATATAGGGGAATGGGTCTGGGTCAGTCGCCTGAGGTGGGAATTGAACCCGGGTCTCTGGTACTGTGAGGCAGCAGTGTTAACCACTGTGTCACCATCCCGCCCACAAAGGATCACATCAGCATTACAATGGTCTTCTCATCGTCAGTGCTTAATTATTTGCATTGTAAGCAGATAAAAATCTAAGTTTATATTTGCATTCAGCCTAAGTGGGTATTATTTCAATCGTGAACCTATGATCTTACAAACACTTATGAACTCAGCTTAATCAAAATCAAGGATCACGCTTCACGTTTGAGCATAAAAAAGTTTGTTCAGAGGCACTGAGGGTGCAAGAAACAGATGTAAAGCAATCAATCAATCTCTCCTCGTCAGCCACCAGCACAAGAAATCAGAGCACTTGCTCTGTATGAAGAGACATGATATGCCAACTTAATTTCTTTGGATGCATTGAAATGTACAAGCATTATGCCATCCTCCAATATACATTTACAAATGAAATGGTTTGTCATACTCCACTGTCCAATTTCACAGAATACTCTTCAAGAGTTCGTTCAACAGTTGCATAATGATGCCAAATTTGGTATGAATTTACCATTATAATTTACGAAATACAAAAAAAGCTGAGCTCAGACATACTGAGGTTGTGATATCCTTCTTCTTGATTGAATCATTCTCTCGAGACGTGAACAAGTGGAATTTTGAAACTTTCATTTTGAAGCTTTCATCTAAACTCCATACATTTAAATATATCTTTCAATACCCTTGCTAGCAAAGCCGAAGCCCAGAATAAAAGGGAGAGTAACAGCACAAGTATTAGATTTGGCTGATTGGCAAGAAATGACAAAGGTATAAATATAGGGAGGTCTTGCGAAAACTATACAAAATGCTAATGGGACCATACCTGTCAGTTCTGTGAAGAGCTTTGCTCACATAATGTTTATGTATTTAGTTTTTAAAAAACTAGGAAGCAATCAGAGAATGTTCACTAGATTGATTCTGCATATGGAGGGATTTTTTTTTAAAATGAGAAAAGGTTGAGATGATTGTTCCTGTACTCGAGTGCAGAAGGAGAGGAGACTTTATTGAAGCATATAGAGTTCTTAGAGGGCTTGCCAGGGTAGAAGCTGAGAGATAGTTTCTCCTTGTGAGATAGGACCAGTGGGCAGAATCTTGAGAAAGGGATCAATGAGAAATGAGGGTGAATTTCTTAGAGGGTAGTCAATCTGTGATATTCTTTTATTGCAGAGGGTTGTCGAGAATGACTAGAGTAAGATTAGGGCCAATCATGCATAGTAGTGGGAAGTTGTGTGTGGAGTCAGAGGAGATAAGGGGAGCCTAAATAAACACTTTTCATCAGTATTCACACTAGAAAAAGACAATATGGTAGAGGAGAATACTGAGATACAGGCTACTAGACTAGATAGGATTGAGGTTCACAAGGAGCAGGTGTTCGCAACTCTGGAATGTATAAAAATAGATAAGTCCCCTGGGCCAGATGGGATTTATCATAGGATTCTCTGGCTTTGGCTTTGACCTTTATGTCATCATTGTTTACAGGAATAGTGCCAGTAGACTGGAGAATAGCAAATATTGTGCCCTTGTTCAAGGAGGAGAGTAGAGACAATACAGTCATCAAGGGGATAGATGAGAACAGAGGTGCTGAATCTTATTTAACATTGCTTTGGATCCAATGGTATGCTGCCTGGAGAAGGCCAACTCAGGGGTCACCACGCCCCTGGGCCGCAGAAGAGTTAACTGCTCAACTTTGGCCTTCGCGGATGACATTGCCCTTCTGAGCGACTCCCACACCAGAATGGCAAGAATTTGAAGCTGCTCCAGGCATACTGCGACCATACAGGCCTCCGTATTAAGATAGCGAAGACAATGGGATTCCACTTTACATTTAAAGAGGAAGACCTTCTTATACAACCACTTCGCAAACTGGAAACTGAGATAAATCCATAGCCTATATACCCCCAGGTGACACAGAAGTACCTGGGTGCCTGTATTGATCCGTGGGCAGGTGTGGCAGAAGGAGCATGAGAGGAGAAGTTTAAGACCTGGGTTAAAGGAATACAGGCAGCACCACTCCGACCACAACAACGGTTGGAAATCCTGAAAACATCTCATCCCTAGGCTGTATTTCCACTTGATGCTAGCAGAAGCATCTCAGACTACCCTTACAAAACTGGACCAAATAACCCATAACACCACCAAAGAATTCCTACACCTACCACCTCATACCACTGACAGAATCCTGTCTACCAGCAACAGGAACGGGGGTCTAGGCACCCCAAAACTGGAAGTGCAGATTCCAGCTGCAATTGTTTGCAAACACGAGGCACTTGAGATGTCCAGTGATGTGGTCATTCGGGCCTCCTTTCAGTATAAAAGGAGAGTGCAACACAAGATACCGTTGCAGGACTGTGAGAACTCAAAGTCCTTCAAGAAATTGAACATTTCCTACCCAGCAGCCGTAATGGCAGTGAGGAGGAAATGGACCCAATAACCGACATGCCAACACTCCAGGTGGCAGACGCTGGGCGACAGAAACCACTCAACAGGTATGCAAGGCTGGAGGGAATGGGAATTTGAAAAGTGGCAAAAACTGGAATGTCAAGGGACAGGCATTAGAAACGACAAGATCTCTAACTCATGGTTAAAAGCAGCAAACCAGTAAAAATCCTCTAGGTTTATAAACAGCTTGCTCTTGCGGGGTAATCTATACCCAACAAGAGCTACACTATCTAGAGGAAGACGAAATCGAAATAAACTGTGCCGAAGGTGAGAGACGGCAATCAAGACAATCTTGCATATCTCAGGATACTGCCCATTTGTAAAAAAACGCTCGCGTAAAACACCATAACAAGATCACTGACCAGTTGCAAAAACTGGTCAGCAAGTACAGCTGGATATCATACGTGGAGCCCAGATTGTTCGCAAAAGAGGATTCCCTATGGAAACCTGATCTCATATCTAGGAAAGAGCAGAAGATCACAGTAGATGTCACAGTGCGGTACAAGAATGACAGTAAAGTACTAGAAATGGCATGGCATGAAAAAGTGACAAATATAAACACCTAAATGCCAAGACCACGGAATTGACAGGAGGCTTGGAACCCAAGCAATTTGACTTCGTAATGGGCATACGAGGCATGTGGCTGGGCATTAATAACTGCCTCATGAAATTCCTCAGTATCGAGATATTTGAGACCTTCGCCCAAAAGACATCAAGACTCACATTGTCACTCTTCAGTGACAAGCGAGCAAACGACTGCAAGACGGTGATAGCACCGAGACAAGGATCAGCTAGCTCCCACCAAAAGGATGATATAAAAATAAAATTTAAAAAGGGGACGCCGATCCACTAACACCAAGGCAGGTCGGAGACCCTCACAGATGAAAAACACCAGAGTCTCATAACATCAGTACCACCCGGCCTTTGGTTTGTGGAGATGCTAGAGAGTCCAAAACATTGACGAGCGATGTGAAGACTTGAAAAAGGCACACCTGAGTGTTTCAAAATAGACCAGTGAACCTTACTTCAGTTGTGAGTAAGGTATTGGAAAAGGTTATACAAGATAGGATTTATCATCTAGAGAGGAATAAGTTGATTAGGGGTGGTCATCATGGTTTGTGAAGGGTAGGTCGTGCCTCACAAACCTTACTGAGTCCTTTGAGATGGTGACCAAACAGGTGGATAAGGGTAAAGCAGTTGATGTGGTTTACATAGATTTCAGTAAGGCATTTGATAAGGTTCCCCACGGTAGGCTATTGCACAAAATACAGAGGCCTGGGATTTAATGGTTTGGATCAGAAGTTGGCTAGCTGAAAGAAGACAGGGTAGTGGTTGATGGGATATATTCATCCTAGAGTTCAATTACTAGTGGGGTAATGCAAATATCTGTTTTGGGTCCACTGTTGTTTGGCATTTTTATAAGTCACCTGGATAAGGGCATAGAAGGATGGGTTAGTAATTATAGGCCAATATAGGTAAGTTGCAGAGCCGGTCTGAGGGGTAACAAATGGAGTTTAAGGCAGAAAAGTGAGAGATGATTCACTTTGGAAGGAGTAACAGGAATAGAGTACTGGGCTAATGGTAACATTCTTTGTAGTGTAAATGAGCAGAAACATCTCAGGGTCCAGGTACATAGATCCTTGAAAGTTGCCACCCAGGTTGATAGTGTTGCAAGGAAGGTATACAGAGTGTTAGCTTTTACTGGTCAAGGGATTGAGCTTCGGAATCGTGCGATCATGCTGCAGCTGTACAAAACTCTGATGCAGCCACATTTGTAGTATTGCGTACAGTTCTGGCCACCACATTGCCTGGTCTGGAGGGAAAGTCTTATAAGGAAAGGCTGAGGGACTTGAGACTGTTTTTATTAGAAAGAAGAAGGTTGAGAGGTGACTTAAATAGAGAACTAAGATAATCAGAGGGTTAGGTAGGTTGGACCGTGAGAGCCTTGTTCCTTGGATGGCAATGCTAGCACGAGGGGACATAACTTTAAATTGAGGGGTGATAGATAGAAGACAGATGTCAGAGACAGAGACAGTTTCTTTACTCAGTAGTGGGGGGGCGTGAAACACACTGCCTGCTACAGTATTAAATTCACCAAGTTTAAGGGCATTTAAATGGTCATTGGATAGACATATGGACAAGAATGGAATAGTGCAGGTTAGATGGACTTCAGATTGGTTCCACAGGTTGGTGCAATATCGAAGGCCGAAGGACCTGTACTGCACTGTCGTGTTCTTTGACACTGAGGAGTAGATGCTTTTCCGACTGGTTGATGATTTGCAATAGAGTTTCCAGAAGTTGGTAATCTTGATAAGCAAATAGTAAAAGGTCTGATGGAAGTATAAATAGTTCTCAGAGAACAATAACTTTCCCAGATGCCAGGCTATCAGACAACACTGCACAGGTTTTTTTTTTTAAATACCAGGTGTTCCTTGCTATAACATGCAAACATCCATTATATGCAAGTCAGCAACAGATGAACTCCAATATTAATTCATTGTTGTTTAGGAGCTCCAAAGAAAGGCATTTCATCCAATTGCTGATTTATCTTTTCACCTGCTAATATCTGTGTATTTATAGTATTTTCTCATTTTATTTCTGAGCAGACAGATTCTGGTCTCATCTCAAGGGATTGGACTTCCTACTCTTCTCTATGTATCAAAGAGATTTTAAATCAGTGATTAAGTCAAAACTCAGAATTCACACATTAACTACATTCAATAACTTCCAGACTGCCACCTGGAGGAGTGACAAGTAACATCAATACAAAATGCAGAGTTCATCCTACGAGGAAAATGCATGACCATCAGTTCAAGAGAATTCTGCACATCCCACAGAGGGAATAGACTCCTTTGGCACGATTACTGCACAAGTAATGAGATAAGTAGGGTACAATTCTTGTACATTCCACATTCAACATTCCAGAAAACTGCTCAGGAAACCTTGGTTAAGAGCACTCTCGATTCCTGCATAGTCAGGCTCACGGTTGCAGCAGCAGCCGCCTAAAGAAGAACCCCCAACTGCAGAACAATCTAGTACAGCAATCACAACTCATTCAAAATGAAGCAGCAGCTCCTACAGGAGCAAAACACAAATCTTCCTCTAATCAAACAGAGGTACCAGGCAGCCTGAAAACCTTTGATGACAACCGACGTGATTCAGAAATCGCTGTATACATATAGGACCAAAAGAACACACAAAATAATTCAAAGAAAGCATTGACTGCAGAATGCTTCATATTACTCCGCATTAACCAAAGGAATTAATCTTGACCTCAATATCTTGTGAAGTCCTCAATATTCTAAATAGACCAAAACAAAAATAGTTGTTTGCCAATTCAACTTAATAATACAATCTCTCTACATACCAGGATTTGGGCTCCCCAAAGTGCAAGTAGTTGATGCTGTAGAGGTCCATATCTTCAGTGTGCCAGGCAAATGTGGTTTTCCACATCCCAAAGTATAAGTATGGAGTATTCACACCTTCAATCACAATTCCACACTCCTGTTCCACCATATCCAGTAATGTATTGAGGTTTCCAATGTTCCACTCTTCAATATTCTATAACAAAGGATGAAAGAAAAAATAGCAGCAGTAAGTCATGGAAAATGTACTATATACATACAAACCTCGAATACTTAACCAATACATACAACCTTACATAAATATATTTGTCCTCATCTATGTGCTTATAAAAAAGCAACTACTAACTAAGTATCCCAATGGTAAGTCTAATATTCAGTTACCGTAATACTTCATGCCAAGATCTCACGCAAGATGACTATCAAGAATAAAATCAATTTATAAGTAATACAATCTTCACTGGCTTAAAGAATATTACAGGTCTGGGACAGGATGAAGAATAGCAAAGGTCCTTTGCAGGTCTGAGAGGTGATGAAGGAGAGCAACCAACCCAACCACCCCATGGCTGAACACTTAACTCCCCCTCCCACTCCGCAAATGACACTCGGGTCTTCGGCCTCCTCCATCGCCAGACCCTGGCCACATGATGCCTGGAGGAAGAGCACCTCGTCTTCCGCCTAGAAACCCTCCAACCACACAGGATGGATGTACATTTCTCCAGCTTCCTCATTTCTCCTCCCCCCCCACCTTATCTCAGTCCCAACCCCCAGATTCAGCACCGCCCTCTTGACCTGCAATCTTCTTCCCAACCTCTCCGCCCCCACCCCCTCTCCGGCCCATCACCCTCACCTCCTTCCACATATCGTATTCCCAGCGCCCTGCCCTCAAATTCCCTCCCCACTAACTTTTATCTCGGCCCGCTTGGCACATCAGCCTCATTCCTGAAGAAGGGTTTATGCCCAAAACGTCAATTCTTCTGCTCCTCGGATGCTGCCTGGTCTGCTGTTTTTTTCCAGCACGACATTTTTCAACTTAAAGAATACTACAGGCTAACAACCAAAAGAGAAATGCTGGAAAATCTCAGCAGGTCTGGCAGCATCTGTAAGGAGAGAAAAGAGCTGACATTGCGAGTCTAACTGACCCTTTGTCAAGGGTTTTTACAGACTAACAAAGTGGTCAAAGTAATTAAAACAAATTACTTACATAATATTTTGAAGAAATAAATGTCTGAAAAGAACAACTGTAATGATACATGCAAGACTCACATGTGAGAGTCTGTGTGTGCCTAAAGATTGAACAAGAAATAATTCAAACTATCCTAAAAGGATAGTCATGGAGGTGGTCTATCAAATCTTCATAGCGCATCATCTGCTCTTGAAACAAACAACAAAAGGGAATCCAAATCTACACCAACACACCTTCACACGTTAACTATTTTCACCCAGGTCTACTTTACAATGTCAATTAAAATTGACTTTTTGATCAAGATTAAAAAGCAATGACTTGACATTCAAAGGACCTATGTCACCTCAGAAAAACACCAAGATTCTATCCAAAATACCATTTCAAATAAAGGTTGAAAATGACATTCACCAGCACAGGTAGGCTGTAAGCTAATAAAAATAAGCAATCTTCATATAAACTAATAACGTAATATAGATTTGGCCATGCAATTTGTGAACCCTAATTGCTCTGTCCCCTATCACAAGCCAGGTACAAACAGAGTTTACAAATGGCCTCAAAGCAGAAAGGACTTCCAGTCATGACGTCTGTCCAGTGACCTCACTGAGGAACAGATAAGTGAGCACCAGTGAAGGCGGAATAAAGCTCATTGGAGTTGGTGGCATAGTGGCAATGGCACTAGATAAGTAGTCCAGAGGCTAAGGCCAATATATAAGGAAAATGAGGAGAGAAAGAAAAACGGCACCAAAATTTCTGCATGATAATAATAGATATGAATGTGAGCTGTGCTTGCAAGATCTAGATTGTAATAGAGATCCATGAACAATAAAGAGTCAGCAAGAACTCATTACTTAGGTTAAGGGAATGGGGCTTATGGAGGTAAGGCATGGAAATGGCATTGAGGAGTAGCCATGATATAACTGAATGGCACAGTCAACCAGTTGAATCTGTTTACTTCTGTCGCCACATTTAATACTGTTAGTCTAATTTTTCTTTAATTTGGTAGTTGGTATAAAGAGATTGTTTTGCTGACTGAAATGGAGACTGAATTTGATGTCACTGGGTTAAATAGGGCCATTTAACCCAGTTCCGGTCTGGCCAAGACCTCTGTACAGAACCTAGACTGCAGTTGTGGTGCAGTAAAATCAAGGATTCACATTATTGAGGACTGTTCCTGATTAAACACGGCAGACTTAAAAGAATTCCATTTACCCACTGACAAGGCAATGACTACACACACGTGAAGAAAAAAGTTAGAACACATCATTTCATGCCATACCCAAGTCCAAATCTATCCTGCCACACTAAACTACACATATTACCCTGTATTCGTTCAAAGTTAAAAATCAAACAACACCAGGTTTTAGTCCAACAGGTTTATTTGGAAGCACTAGCTTCTGGAGCACTGTTCCTTCATCAGGTGGTTGTCCATTTATTCATTTGCATAACTCCCCTCAGGTCTCAAATAAACTGGCAGTGCTTCATTCAATGATTTTTCTTCCTTCCCCTATCTAATTTGTACAACCATAGTCAGAGAACGTATCCAGAGCAGACACAGTTAACATATACTTCTATTGGCAATGTAGGCACTATTTCTCTTGACCACAATGGAACATATAACTACACCTTACCAGACAATATTTCTTAGAACAGTTCCAAACCGGGACATTTCATACATTCACTGAAAAGTTACACAGCACAAATGCAAAGTTCAATTCACAAGGTACATTGCCACCTTATACAAGGGGAAAGAGGGGAATGAAAGCCCTAGTAGCATAAAAGGGATTACTGACCCAAGTAAGGTGCATCCGTAGCTCACAATCTTCTACAGACAAAATTAAATCAATATTTTGTTTAAAAAGATTAGTGCGCTTCTTCAAAACAGCTTTATTACTTACATTATCATACAGTGAACCACTGATATCAGCTCCATAGATGGGAGAGACAAACGTCAGATTCTTCCAGTATTTGCGCTCGAGGTCATCAAAATCCATATGCCGTGGCGTACAGTATCTGAAAGGGAAGAGTCAGAGACTAAGTTTACACTTTTTTCAATGAAAGCTGCGGTGTTGAAATTCTCAGTGAGGAAATAAAAATGAACATGTAGAGAGACCATAAAGAGCATAAGTTGGCCATTCAGCCCAGTGAGTCTTCTCTATCACTGAGTGAGATCACACTGATCTGATAATCCTCAGCTCTACTTTCCTGCCTTTGCCCTGTAAGACCCATTCCATAAGTGATTAAAAGTCTGCCCATCTCAGCCTTTAACAACCCTCTGATCAAATATTCCACAGATTCACAACCTTTTCATTGCTATCTTAAATGTGCAACCTCTTTTTCAAACATTTGGTTCTAGAGACTTTCCAACAAAGGGATAGCAACTCTCTGCAATTACCCCATCAAAGCCACCAAGAATCTTGTATGTTTCAATGAGATCATTTCTCATTCAATATGCCAACTAGTACAAGCCCAATCTGTTCAATATCTGTTCATAACAGGGTCCCTTCTATACCTGGTATCAACCTTGTGAACACAGTTTCAGTACTTTTAATTGAAATGTTCTCAAGACAAAGGGTACGGTTAAGCTTTAACCTTCCATTACGAAATACTTGGTGGGCAATTACTAATTACACATAGAAATGAATTACACGTAAAGCTGAAGATTGCAAATTCAGCAAAGGGTGATGGTTGATGCTGTTTCTACATTCAGTTATAATCGCAAAAAGTATTTTCTTTGTTGTAATATTTTAAAAATCTAGTACAACAGTGGATCATGAGTCTAACAAATGCATTCTGTCAACTTCCCGGTGTTAATTCTTACTCTGGTTCAAATGGCTATGGTTTAAGTCTTGCAGCCAAGCAAAATGCATAATCTAGGCTGAAACACATTCAATAATGACAGATATACTGCCATACGTATATCCTTCAGATAAGACAGCACACTGAAGTTGAGACAATGATTTTACCACACGTGGGCAACATCACTCAGTAAACTAATTCAGATCAAAATAAATCATTTTTCAGTTAATCTCATTGCTGATTGCAGGATATTAGCCAGGTTGATGCATTCAAATCAACATTTCAGAGCAGAGTCTTGCAGACCTGCACCACTTCCCAGTGATTACAATAAAGCCAACCAATATTCCACATATTTCCATAACTGCTTCTTCAGCTAAAAAATGACATTGATTGGTCCAGGTTGTGTGTTAATCAAATTTCCCACTAAGCTCATCAGGACGAGCTGCCAAGTGAAATTCAAAATCCTGGGGCTGAATTTTTGCTCTGTGGCTGGGACCAAAAAATAATAAAGACAGAAGACAACCTTTGATGGTTAATGAGCAAATAACATCAAGGAGGACAGCAAGAGCTTCTTTAAATATATAAAAATGAAGAGTGAAGCTAAAGAGAATATAGACTTCTTGAAGAATGATGCTGGGGAAACAATAATGGCAAACCAGGAAATGGAAGATGAGTTGACTAAATGCTTTGCATCAGCCTTTACAGTAGAGGACACTAATAACATTCCAAAATTACTAAACATTCAAGGGGACAAAAGAGGAGAAAACAAACATCACTAAGTAAACACATTCTTGGGAAACTAATGGGGCTAAAGATGAATGGGTTACATGGAGCTGATGGGACGCATCTTATGACATGGAAGTAAGTAGCTACAGAGAGAATGGATACACTAGTCGCAATCTTCTAGGTGTTTCTTAGATTCCAGACAAGTCCCAGAGGATTGGACAAATGCCAACATAATGCATTTATTAAAAAGCAGACAAAAAAAAAGAGCTAACTATAAACCATTTGGGGTCAATATCTGCTATTGAGAAACTATGAGAGTATTATAAAAAGACACGGTAGCAGAGGATTCAGAAATGCATAATATTGTAAATCAGTGTCAGCATGGCGTCACAAAGGGGAAATCATGCCTGACAAACTTACTAGGAATTCTTTGAGGTGATAACAAGCAGGATAAAAAGGAAAGTAGTGGATATAATATATAATGTTTTTCAGAAAGTATTTGACATCAGGCTCCTGAAGATACGAGCCTATGGTGTTAGAGGTAATATATAAACATGGATAGAGGATTGGGTAGCTAAGAGAAGACAGGATTGGGATGAGCAGTGCATTTTCAGGATGGCAACCTGTAACTAGTGGTGTGTCAGAGATCAGTGCTGGGGTCACAATTATTTACAATATATATTAATGACCTGAATGAAGAAAGTGCATGTACTATGGCCAGGTTTATGGACGGCACAGAAAGGAAAAAGTGATACAAATGACAAAAAGCACTGGTAAAGTGAGTGGGCAAAAACTTGGCTGATTTAATATAACATAGGCAAACAGGAGGTTATGCACTTTAGTAGGATGAATATAGAAGCCAAATACACACCGCATTGTTATAACACAGTAGTTGTGTTCCCGTGCAATGCCATTTTATAGAAAATCACAACAGAAATAACAGGGCCTATGGGTAAAACAGGGCTAGGGACAAACCACCAAAAATATCAGTAAAAAAATCGAAACAAAAACACTAGTTAGCCTAACACAAACAATACCACAGTCTAAGTCAAATGTTAAAATCATATTTTAATGAAATAAAACAAATAAATGAAACACTTTAAAGGAGTTAGAGTTTGCTGAGTTATAGTTGTATTAAGATAGGGGCTGAGGGTTGTCAGCACCGTTACATTCCAGTGCAGGGTTATAATGAAAGAAAATATTTAGTCCGAAAGTGGTTGGCTATGGTTTATTGTCCTCAGACTGTTTCTTGGGGATTGACTTAAAAGAGGCACCTAGTTTTTGCTGCTTTGCCATCTTTCTTCTTTCATGAAGATGCTGTTCATAGGGTGCTAGATAAGATTTTATGCCACAAACTGCTATCCTACTGCATTCTGCACTGCAGTTATCATCTGCTTCTCAACTTCCCTCAGGATAGAAGACAAAACAGAAATGAAAAATTCTCATGGTGCTGCATCGTGCACTACTTCATCTTCATCTCGAGCTTAAATTTCCCCTGTAAACCAGGCCCCACTCCTTCAAACACAAATTGTTTTGCAAGAGCAATACTGTTCTTTGATTGCTGGAAGCTCCTCTGATGGTTGAACACCTTTAAAATCATGAAACAAAATCTGGGAGAAACTTCCGCCAAATCATATGCAATAATAGTAGCGAGCCTAACACAAACAATAGCAGTCTAAGTCAATGTTAAAATCATATTTTAACAAAATAATACAAAAATGTAACACTTTAAAAGGCGTTTGACTTTGCTGACTCTCAGTACTGTATTAAGACATCACCCCAGGTCTTCACAATGATGTCAATAACATTCTTAACCAGGTGTTAAAACACCTCCAAAAACACTAAAATGCCCTCATTATCCCCCACAGTAGATGCAATCAACTTCCTGGATTTGCACCTTCAATAATAAGTTTTAAAAGCTGCTATTGCACACTGGTCCATGGGTTGAAGGAGTGAGGTTGTGTTCAGTATTTCAGAAAGCTCAAATGATGGGAGGACGAGTTGGTGCATTGTCCAGAATGAGGAGATTCTTAAAGACCAAACTTTTCCCTCCAGCAATAATTTCTAAAATCATCCTCAAAAACATCAACAGTAAGGTCAGAAAAAATCTGCCCCTTCATCCAACCTCTTTTGCTTGTCCTGAATTAGGGTGGACCAGGGATGGAATCGCATAATAGCCAACGAGTTCGCATTTTTAAAAAAACATTTCCTAATTCATCAATCACAAAATTACATTGACGTCATAATAGGAGAATGATCTGTATCAAAATGAAACAATGCTGCAAAAGGCTTTAGAAGAGGGATTTCAGAGTCCTAACTTCCCTGGTTAACCACGGATCACAAAATTTCTAATTTCAGTGGATAAGGAAAATGGAATATTGCCATTATTTCAAAGGGAATGAGTATAAAAGTAAGAAAATTTTGCTAAAACCATACAAGGTACTAGTCAGACCTTGGAAGATAGAATGAAAGGTGATTATATTGGAACACTGAAGATTCTTAAAGGAATTGACAATACAAATGCTAAGACACACCTTCCCCTGCAACCGCCAAAAAAGGTATAACAGCTGCCCATTTACCTTCTCCCTCCTCAGTATCCATACCTTCCAGGTGAAGTTGCGTTTCACCTGCACTTCTCAAAGTAGTCTAATGCATTCATTGCTCACAACAGAAACAAAGTGTTGGGCTAATGGTAAGATTCTTGATAGTATAGATGAACAGAGATCTGTGTCCATGTACATCGATCCCTTCAAGTAGCCACCCAGGTTGATAGGGTTGTTCGGGCAGCATACGATGCGTTAGCTCTTCTTGGTAGCAGGATTGAGTTTCAGAGCCATGAGGTCATGCTGCAGCTGTACAAAACTCTGGTGCGGCCGCACTTGGGAGTATTGCACACAGTTCTGGTCACCATGTTATAGGAAGGACGTGGAATCTTTGGAAAGCATTCAGAGGACATTTACTAGGATGTTGCCTGGTATAGAGGGAAGGTCTTACGAGGAAAGGCTGAGGGACTTGAGGCCGTTTTTGTTAGAGAGAAAGCGGTTGAAGAGTGACTTAATTGAGACACAAGATAATCAGTGTTAATAGGGTGGACAGGGAGAGCCTTTTTCCTCGGATGGTGATGACAAGCATGAGGGGACATAGGTTTAAATTGAGGGGCAATACACAGAGGACACATGTCAGAGGCAGTTTATTTACTCAGTAGTAGGGGCATGTACCGCCCTGCCTGCGATAGGAGTAATCTCACCATAGAGTCATAGAGATGTACAGCATGGAAACAGACCCTTCGGTCCAACCCATCCATGCCGACCAGATATCCCAAAATCTAGTCCCACCTGCCAGCACCCGGCCCATTTCCCTCCAAACCCTTCCTATTCATATACCCATCCAAATGCCTTTTAAATGTTGCAATTGTACCAGCCTCCACCACATCCTCTGGCAGCTCATTCCATACACGTACCACCCTCTGCATGAAAAGGTTGCCCCTTAGGTCTCTTTCATATCTTTCTCCTCTCAACCTAAACCTATGCCCTCTAGTTCTGGACTCCCTGACTCCAGGGAAAATACTTTGTCTATTTATCCTATCTATGCCTCTCAATTTTGTAAACCTCTAAGGTCACCCCTCAGCCTCCGATGCTCCAGGGAAAACAGCCCCAGCCTTTTCAGCCGCTCCCTGTAGCTCAGATTCTCCAACCCTGGCAACATCCTTGTAAATCTTTTCTGAACCCTTTCAAGTTTCACAACATCTTTCCAATAGAATTGCACACAATTTTCCAACAGTGGCCTAACCAATGAACTGTACAGCGCAACTCCTGTACTCAATACTTTGACCAATAAAGGAAAGCATATCAAACGTCTTCTTCACTATCCTATCTAACTGCGACTCCACTTTCAAGGAGCTATGAACCTGCAGTCCAAGGTCTCTTTGTTCAGCAACACTCCCTAGGAATTTACCATTAAGTGGAGAAGTCCTCCTAAAATTTGCTTTCCCAAAATGCAACACCTCACATTTATCTAAATTAAACTCCATCTGCCACTTCTCAGCCCAGTGGCCTATCTGGTCAAGATCCTGTTGTAATCTGAGGTAACCCTCATCATTGTCCACTACACCTCCAATTTTGGCGTCATCTGCAAACTTACTAACTGTACCTCTTATGCTCACATCCAAATAATTTATGTAAATGACAAAAAGTAGAGGGCCCAGCACCGATCCTTGTGGCACTTCACTGATCACAGGCCTCCAGTCTGAAAAACAACCCTCCACCACCACCCTCTTTCTTCTACCTTTGAGTCAGTTCTATATTCAAATGGCTAGTTCTCCCTTTATTCCATGATATCTAACCTTGCTAATCAGACTTCCATGGGGAACCTTCTCGAACGCCTTACTGAAGTCCATATAGATCACATCTATCTTCTTTGTTACTTCTTCAAAAAACTCAATCAAGTTTGTGAGACATGATTTCCCACGCACAAAGCCACGTTGACTATCCCGAATCAGGCCTTGCCTTTCCAAATACGTGTACATCCTGTCCCTTAGGATTCCCTCCAACAACTTGCCCACCACCAAGGTCAGGCTCACCGGTCTATAGTTCCCTGGCTCCGTCTTTATCACCCTTCTTAAACAGTGGCACCACGTTTGCCAACCTCCAGTCTTCCAGCACCTCATCTGTGACGATCGATGATACAAATATCTCAGCAAGAGGCCCACAAGTGTTCTCGGGTACACCTGATCAGGTCCTGGGGATTTATCCACCTTTAACCTTTTCAAGACATCCAGCTCTTCCTCCTCTGTAATCTGGACATTTTGCAAGATGTCACCATCTATTTCCCTACAGTCTATACCTTCCATATCCTTTTCCACAGTAAATACTGATGCAAAATACTCATTTAGTATCTCCCCCATTTTCTGTGGCTCCACACAAAGGCCACCTTGATGATCTTTGAGGGGCCCTATTCTCTCCCTAGTTACCATTTTGTACTTAATATATTTGTAAAAACCCTTTGGATGCTCCTTCATTCTGTTTGCCAAAGCTATCTCATGTCCCCGTTTTGCCCTCCTGATGTCCCTCTTAAGTGTACTCCTACTTCCTTTCTACTCTTCTAAGGAATCACTCGATCTATCGTGTCTAAAACCTGACATATGGTTCCTTCTTTTTCCTTGACCAAACCCTCAATTTCTTTAGTCATCCAGCATTCCCGACACCTACCAGCCTTCCCTTTCACCCTGACAGGAATACACTTTCTCTGAATTCTTGTTCTCTCATTTCTGAAGGTTTCCCATTTTCCAGCCGTCCCTATACCTGCGAACATCTGCTTCCAATCAGCTTTCAAACGTTCTTGCCTAATACCGTCAAGATTCACCTTTCTCCAATTTAGAACTTCAACTTTCAGATCTGATCTATCCTTTTCCATCACTATTTTAAATCTAATGGAATTATGATCGCTGGCCCCAAAGTGCTCCCCCACTGACACCTCAGTCACCTGCCCTGCCTTATTTCCCAAGAGGAGGTCAAGTTTTGCACCTTCTCTAGTAGGCACATCCACATACTGAATCAGAAAATTGTCTTGTACACACTTAAATTCCTCTGCATCTAAACCTTTAACACCTTGGCAGTCCCAGTCGATGTTTAGAACGTTAAAACTACCACCATAACTACCCTATTATTCTTACAGATAACCGAGATCTCCTTACAAGTTTGTTTCTCAATTTCCCTCTGACTATTGGGGGGGGGGGGGGGGGGTCTATAATACAATCCCAATAAGGTGATCATCCCTTTTTTATTTCCCAGTTCCACCCAAATAATTTCCCTGGATGTATTTCTGGGAATATCCTTCCTCAGCACAGCTGTAATGCTATCCCTTATCAAAATGGCCACTCCCCCTCCTCTCTTGCCTCCCTTTCTATCTTTCCTGTAGCATCTGTATCCTGGAACATTAACCTGCCAGTCCTGTCCATCCCTGAGACATGTTTCCATAACTGCTATGATATCCCAGCCCCACGTTCCTAACCATGCCCTGAGTTCATCTGCCTTCCCTGTTAGGCCCCTTGCATTGAAAAAAAATGCAGTTTAATTTATTAGTCCCACCTTGTCCCTGCCTGCCCTGACCATTTGACTCACTTCTGTTCACAGCTGTACCCATCTCAGATTTCTCTCTTTCCTCACTATCTCCCCACTTTACTGGTTTAAATCCTCCTGAGCAGCTCCAGCAAATCTCCCTGCCAGTATATTAGTCCCCTTCCAATTTAGATGCAATCTGTCCTTCTTGTACAGGTCACTTCTACCCCAAAAGAGATTCCAATGATCCAAAAAATGTGAATCCCTCTCCCATACACTAACTCCTCAGTCATACATTCATCTGCTCTAACCTCCTATTCCTGCCCTCACTAGCTTGTAGCACTGGGAGTAATCCAGACATTACTACCCTTGAGGACACACTTAAATTTCTACCTAACTCTGTCATCTCCCTTCAGAATCTCAACCTTTTCCCTTCCAATGTGGACAATGTCCTCCTGCTGGCCCCTCTCCCCCGTGAGAGTATTCTGCACCCTCAGACATCCTTGATCCTAGCACCAGAGAAACAACACACCATTTGGCTTTTTCTCTGCTGGCCACAGAAACGTCTGTCTGTACCTCTGACTACAGAATCCCCGAACACAATTGATCTCTTGGAAGCCGACGTACCCCTCGTTGCATGACAGCCAGTCTCAATACCAGAAACTTGGCTGTTTGTGCTACGTTCCCCTGAGAATTCATCACCCCCTACATTTTCCAAAACAGCATACCTGTTTGAAATGGGTATATCCACAAAAGACTCCTGCACGAGCTTCCTACCTCCTTTACCCTTCCAGGAGTTAACCCATGTGTGTGACTGTATCAGAGACTGTCCCCCTTCCTATAACTGCCATCCATCACATACTGTTGCTGTTGCAAATTCCTCATCGCTTTTATCTGTCTCTCCAACTGATCCATTCGATCTGATAAGATTCGCATCCAACAGCATTTTTGGCAGATATAATCTGCAGTAACCCTTAAACTCTCTTTAAACTCCCACATCTGACAAGAAATACATATCACTGCAAAGGCCATTTTTGCTCCTTCACAATCTACAGACCCAGAAAATAACACCATCTTATTCCTCTACAAACACTGCCCCAGGTTAAATTAATAGTTATGGCTTATATTTTAAGTTTAATCAAGAGACTTATCTCCAAAAATAATCAAAAAAGAATCCACTATACTCACTACTGCAGCCTCTCTCCGACAGACTTAAAACAATTAACTTATCTGATTCTGTGCCATGAACTTCACCCAACAGTTCCTCCAAGATTAGTTGTGAATTTCACGGTTCGTTAATTTTTCCAGATGCACTGCGATGTCCAGCGATACACTAATTCAAACAGCAAAGGCAGTAACAGTGCAGGTTTTCTCTCTCTCTCCTGCACTGTCCTCACCATGCAACTTTAAAATGGTCATTGGATAAACATATAGGTGAAAATGGAATAGTGTAGGTTAGATGGGCTTCAGATCGATTTCACAGATCAGCACAACATTAAGAGCCAATGGGCTTGCACTGCACTGTAATGTTCTACGTCAATGTGGTCTCTTCTACAATGGGGAAATGGAGCAGAGACTGGGTGACCACTTTGCAGAACATCCTCATTCTGCCCACAACAAAAAAAGAGACCCTGAGTTTCCAGTTGCCTGCCACTTTAACACACCACCCTGCTCCCTGGCCAACATCAAATCCTTACAGTGTGGATACAGGTCCTTCGGCCCAACAAGTCCACACCAAACCTCCGAAGAGCAACGCACCGAGACCCACTCCCCCACCCCAATACTCTTCATTCACCCCTGAACACACTGGACATTTTAGCACAGCTAATTCACCTAACCTACACATCTTTGGACTGAGGGGAGGGAAACCAGAACACTCAGGAAACCCATACAAACATGGGGAGAATGTGCAAACTACACAGATAGTCGCCAGAGGCTAGAATCGAACCAGGATCCCTGGCGCTGAGAAGCAACTGTGCTAACCACTGAGAAACCATACCACCCCTTATTTGAAAAAACAACCACCCACTCACACTCATTCCCCTTGCTTATTACTCGACATTTACCTCTGACTAATGCAACTAGCCTATACATCCGTGAACACTATGGGTAACTTAGCACGACCAATTCACCTAACCTGCACATCTTTGGATTGTGGGGGAAAACACAGAAAAAGCATCTCCACATAGATAAGGGGAGTACGGGCAAACTAACACAGACAGTCGCCAGAGTCTGGAATTGAAACAGGCACCCTGGCGTTGTGAGGTAACTGTGCTAACCACTGAGCCACCATGCCACTGCTGGAGTGCTGCTGTCTGTCTCTTTGCTGCAGTGTTCCAACAAAGATCAGCACAAGGTGGAAGAACAACACCTCATTTTCCACTTGGAGACCCTGCAGCCCTCTGGACTCCATATAAGGTTCAATAATTTTAGGGTCTAAACCCCTTATGTCCTAGCCCTCTACCACACATAGCCTGCCATTACACACAATCTACTGTCAGCCACTAACAGTCTCTGTTTACACCTATTCAACCTCCCAGCCAAATAGTTATCACCTCCTTGGTCTGTCCAACTGTTTGCTCTTTCTTTGAGCTCTACCTCTCTCCTATTATTTAATCCTGCCCGACCGGTTGAGCTTTGCCAGCAACTTCTGTTTTTGTTGCTGTTGTGGATGCAGAAAGGTTTTCTCCCTCGTGTGGGTGAGTCCAGGACCAAATGACAAATCTCAGATTAAGACGTCACACAAAGACAAAAATGAGTAGGAATTTCTTCTCTCAGAAGCTTGTGAATCTGTGGCTTTCTTTACCACAGAGGGTTACAGAGACTGGAACATTAAGTACATTCAAGCCAGAGATGGACATTTTTTCTAAAATGAATCAGGGAATCAGAGAAAGTCAGGGAAAGCCAATAAAGTGGAACTGAGAATCCGACCAGCCATGATCAGAATGGTAGAGCAGACCCAATGAGCTGAATGGCCTAGTTGTGATCCCAAGTCTTACTGTCTTATATGATACCATAGAGCTAATAGGTTCTGAACTGAGGGATACAGCTTGACAACAACATTCTGCATGACTCCTGATCAGGTGACCATAGCTTGTGTCAGATTAGTACTGCAGAAAATCGCGTATCCTGCGATGAAACAGCATCAAAAAAGTGGGTGTCTCGCATGAAAAGGTACCAGAATGTGCCTAGCTGTCTGCACTCACTTTGCTCTTCAAAACCCCTCTTAAAAAGGAGGAATAAAACACCCTCAAAGACTGTGAGGGGACAAACTCTCAGTGAAACGAAAGACCTTAACCCTTTCTCATCAGTAAGCCAACAATTACCTCATCGGCAAAGTGCTATGAAAAATGAAAAGGAAGAGATACAAAGCAAATCGTGGAATTCTGAGGTGCCACTGGCACTATGATTTGTTACCAATCACTACAGTCAGCTAGCCATCACTATGCTTCAGCATCTCCCAGCAGCGTGTCTAAAAACTGCCCAGAAGCATGAACACACCACGAAACAGAACGCCAGCCAGTGACAGGTTACCAAAGGCTTGTCCACCTCTGGCCTTCACCCTCATAGGCAGCTAAAATTTCATACCTAGATTCTAGCATATTAAATAGAACATAAATTTGTAAGAACTTAGCATTAGTTTGCCTAGTTAACACTCCCATGAACTTTGTTTTAAAACTATCTAATTTCGTGGTCATATTTATCATTTCACTGCATTAATTTTCAGATTTTTCTTTCATCATATGCAATATATTTAATCTTATTTCTCTGTGGTCTTGTTTTACCATTAGTATTTGTTCTCATGATCTGAGAAAATTTCTCTGCTTTTATGTCGAGGACACCCTTCCTTCGGTGTATTTTAACATCCTTCAACTGCAATTTTAATTGGCCAAATAACCCACTTACAAAATTACTTCTTTGCCTTGTACTAACCTTTCTACATGCGCGCGCGTACACACACACACACACACACACACACACACACACACACACACGGTGTATTCTGCACAATTATTTTGAAGCATTCCATTAAATGAGGTTTAAGCAATACAGCCGATGTATTTCCTGTGTACTCCTTCCAGTGTTGTATTTTCCAAATTATTATTTTGGTCTGGATCTTTAAATCTTATTGTGACCTAATGATCCTTCAACATTCTACTACTTGAACTAATTCAGTACTTATCAAAAAATAAAATCTCAATTCAAAATTTCTCACAGGTTTATTAGCACTTTCCTTTATGAAAAAGGTTGAAAAAGTTTTCATACTTTTCACTGTTGGCCAGCTTCCTGTACTCTCCAACAGTCATGGATTTCTTCTGAATGTTGTATTGTGTGAAAAGCCCAGATTGGCCAGTCACTACCTGTTGAATTGGAGCTGGGATGGTCATATCATCAATATCGTCATAGGACTTTCTTGGTTTCCACTCCTTGGGGGGAATAACCTGAAAGCAGAGTGCATCAATCATTTAGCAGAAAAAAGTTCAAGTTATTTCATACCTAGAACATCTATCATTGATCTGTGGGCTGAGAGTGAAGCAGAATCTGAAAACTCAGGCAGGGGACACAAATTCAAAAGGTAATAGCCTCAGTCAAAAGAACATTTCTGTATTATTGCATTAAGACCACTGGATTTTAACAAATGGCACGTTTTAAACTGTTTCTTTTGATTCAAGATAAAAGCAGCAGTTGGGAGAGTGGATGTGACCACTTAAAGAATCTAGGAGAAAACGAGGACTCCAGTGCCATACTTTTCAACACTTAAAAGAACCAGCCTGGGCATAAATCCATAAAACTTAATACTAATATGTATCAAGAGAGAAATCCACATGACTTCGCAGTCATTTGGGGGGGGCGGTGGTATAAGAGATCCAGGTCAAAACTTACTGAAAAGGGTGAGAATTTTATTACCTTGACTTAAAAGGGGAGGCAACTGTTCTTGTTGCATTCAGATTCACAACAGTTATGGGGAAGACAACTCAGAACAAGTGGTGCCAAGTCAAGCAGGAGGAAATAACTTTCTGGTTTAATTTCAGAGTTCTGGTAAGATTGGCTCCCTTACCCAAGGAGATAAAATACTTGTGGTGAGGAATTTAAAATCAAAGAGTCACCACTAGATGATCTTACTAGATGAAAGGTCATTTGAGTAAAGGGTCTTTGCTTAAAAGGATACTTGAAGATTCACCCTGAGGCAGCTGGGAGAAAAGATATTGTTAAAGCAGAGAGGAATTTGGCAGTTTAAACAGGATGACATTTCTGCGGAGAATATGACGTGATATGTAAACATGGCATGTGGTGAGGTGGAGCTTTCAATTGTATTAATAATTTAATAGGTATATTTTCTGCTGTTTAGTGCAAATGGGGTCCACACTTACATTTCCCCTTTTAACACCATTTCCTTTTAACGTTGTTCAGTAATTAAGACTGGAAATCTGAGCATTGAAAGATTCATTTAACGCTGTTTAATACAGTACTTTAATCCGATTGGCACCATTTCTCTCTTCAGACTGGAGGTCTCTCCTAGCAATTCAACTTGCATCCCAGCCAGAAGCTAAGGGCTGACCTTACAGAGGTTTATAAAATTATGAGGGTAAATAGACAAAGTCTTTTCCCTTGGGTGGGAGAGTCCAGAACTAGAGGGCATAGGTTTAGAGTGAGAGGGGCAAGATATAAAAGGGACCTAAGGGGCAACTTTTTCCACACAGAGGGTGTTGGATGTATGGAGAGAGCTGCCAGAGGAAGTGGAGGAGGCTGGTACAATTACGTCTTTTAAAAGGCATCTGGACAGGTATATGAATAGGAAGGGTTTAGAGGGATATGGGCCAGGCTGGAAAATGAGACTAGATTAGGTTAGGATATCTGGTTGGCTTGGACGAGCTGGACTGAAGGGTCTGTTTCCATGCTGTATATCTCCATAACTCTATGAGACCATCAATCTTGGCACACCCCTTCCTCCCTCAAGGGGATGTCTCAAATTTCAAGGCCCCCTCAGCAGTCCGTGAGGGAGAGGACATCAGACAGCTCCCCTATGTTTACCAACCAGTCGAAACCCATGATTCTCCACAGAAATTATGCAACGCTGGCCACTAAAACAGGGAAAAGCAGCTGAAGAAAATTTCAGTGACACCTTTCTGGTCAGTTGGAGGGACAGGAAGGTCAAAGCCCCAGAGCCATCCAACCCAAATGTAGCATGGTAGCCCACAAACCAACAACTACACTAAGACAACTACTGACAAGTATAAAGGATTCCAAACCCACAACTAACACAATCAACATTATGTACAAAATACTATGTAAAGACTGCCACAAACATTACATAGGGCAAACCAGCAGAAAACTAGCCATCAGGGTACACTAATATTAAGTAGCCAACAAGAGACATCAACTATCACTTGTGTCCATACACACAGACAAAAGGAGGACACCAATTCACCAAGTGGGACAACGTTTCCATCCGAAGACAAGTCAAACAAAGATACGCAAGGAATACCTCAAGGTCTGGCACTCAATCCAAAACTCCGTTAACATGTAAAGTTAGACCCCAAATATCAACCACTGAGAAACAAACCAGAAATGATGCCAGCCACTTCAACAACCGGGACAGAACGCCAACGCTTCGCTGGAGGCACACTGATATATGGTGACAACGTGTCTGCAAACAAACTTACCAGCTCAGCAAGTAAGTTAACCACCTCACATTTCAAAATATAAAGTATTTCAAAACACAAATTTTGATTTAAGTGCATAGGAGATTAACTATTTAAAATACAGGTCTTGCTGTATGTCAGCTTACAGGGTACAGTCGCATTGTTTTATTTTTTCATTGTTCAGGCCCTATGGAACCTAAGGCCAGTTTTAAATGTGATCCCTGATTGAAAATTAATGTTTCACTAATAGTCTTTTCACATACAAGTTGGGATTTTCAGATACAACTTGAATTGAAGACATTGAGTTACCATTAAGGAGGAGAAAGTGAGGACTGCAGATGCTGGAGATCAGAGCTGAAAAATATGTTGCTGGAAAAGCGCAGCAGGTCAGGTAGCATCCAAGGAGCAGGAGAATCGACCTTTCGGGCATCAGCCCTTCTTCAGGAATGAGGAGGGTGTGCCAAGCAGGCTAAGATAAAAGGTAGAGAGGAGGGACTTGGGGGAGGGGCATTGGGAATGCGATAGGTGGGAGGTTAATGTGAGGGTGATAGGCCGGGAAGAAGATTGCTGGTCAAGAAGGTGGTGCTGAGTCTGAGGGTTGGGACTAAGATAAGGTGGGGGGAGGGGAAATGAGGAAGCTGGAGAAATCTGCATTCATCCCTTGTGGTTGGAGGGTTCCTTGGCGGAAGATGAGGCGCTCTTCCTGCAGGCGTCATGTTGCCATGGTCTGGCAATGGAGGAGACCAAGGACCTGCATGTCCTTGGCAGAGTGGGAGGGGGAGTTAAAGTGTTGAGCCACAGGGCGGTTGGGTTGGTTGGTGCGGGTGTTCATTAAGTTTGTTTGCAGACACGTTGTCACGATACTAAATAACATCAGTGTGCCTCCAGCGAAGCGTTGGTGTTCTGTCCTGGTTGTTGAAGTGGCTGGCATCATTTCTGGTTTGTTTCTCAGTGGTTGATATTTGGGGTCTAACTCTACATGTTAACGGAGTTTTGGATTGAGTGCCAGACCTTGAGGAATTCCTGTGCGTATCTTTGTTTGCGAGTTACCATGAAGTCAAGTTCAGTTGATACTGATTTTAGTTTGTTAAAGTTCTTGGTTTGTGAAATGTTGCCACATTTTCTTTTC
The DNA here is from genome assembly GCF_020745735.1 of Hemiscyllium ocellatum. Lineage (NCBI taxonomy): Eukaryota > Metazoa > Chordata > Chondrichthyes > Orectolobiformes > Hemiscylliidae > Hemiscyllium > Hemiscyllium ocellatum. The sequence goes on from NC_083428.1 coordinate 39,445,200, forward strand.
TTTGGTCAATGGAACATTTCATAATTTTAAAAAGTTATTCAGTCTCAAAGATAATAGAACAGAGAAACAGAAAATGAAACATGTGCATATCTACTGGCAATATAACAAAAACTTCTTTTGCACAATCTAAAATTGGACTAACTACCTTCACAAGCATCATGTTCCAGAGTTCATACATCTTAATCTAAATTTTCCTATTTGTATTTTCTTCCTCAAACCAAAAACTGAATTTTCTAATATCTGTTGCCATAGCAACAAAACATTTCAATACATTTTCACTTGAGTATTTTCAAAAGTTTTCCTAACTAATTTGAAATTTATGTCACATGAAAACAGGGTGGTTATGGTGTTTAGCACACTTGCCTTCATTGCTCAGATCTGAGTATAGGAATTGGGATATCAAGTTTTGGTTGTACTTTGAGGAGGACTTTGGTGAGGCCTCTGCAGGAGTATTATATATAGTCTGGTCGCCCTGATATAGGAACGATATTATTAAATTGGAGAGGGTTCAGAAAAGATTTACCAGGACGTTGCCAGGAGTGGAGGGCTTGAGTTACTGAAACATAGAAGGTTGAGGGGTGACCTTTTAGAAAATCATGAGGGGCATAGATAAGGTGAGTAGCAAGGGTCTTATCTCTAGGCTGGGGAGCTGAAAACTAGGAGCCACATTTTTAAGGTGAAACAAAAAACATGTAAAAAGAACAGAAGAGCCCATTTTTTATAAACAGTTTAGCTCATATGCGGAATGAACTGCCAAGCAGCATGTGCAGATACAGTTACAACTTTTAAAAGGCATTTAGATATGAAAAGGAAGGGTTTAGAAGGATATGAGCCAAACACATAATTGAGACTAGTTTAGTTTGAAAACATGGTGAGCATGGATGAATTGAACCAAAGGGTAGAAAGATTTCTGTGCTATGACTCTATAACTCTGACAGCCACCAGCAGAGGGGGTAACCAACACACAGGCACCATCCATTTCTCACAGTCAAATCATATTACCTCTCTCATACACTAACTGATAAATTAATGGCAAGACAATAATTTAGATACTAACTGACATTACCATTTTTGAAAATTGTATAAATTTGAAAACAAGTAAATTCATTTTATACATATATATCAGAGTACAGTGATGCACATGAAGCGCTGTAAAGTCATTTTATCCCCCAGGTAATTTTGCAATCATTCCTGATTACCAGACACATGCTCCACGTGAAACGGGAATTGTCTTGAGACAAATGTTAGCTCAGGCAACACCTCCTGTGAACTAACCAGACTGAAAGATAGCCGATGACGATTTCCACTTTGCTCATTGCCATACAAAGAAGGAATTTATTTTAAGACCTACATAAATCTCAAGTTTCAGATTTTCCCAAGATTTGAAAACAGTGAAAGAACAAACAGTAAAGGGCCAAGGAGGGACTGGCAATGTAAATGTCAGCTATAATGTTATCATGAATTACTGCAGGCACACAAACAAAGAAATGTCATTTAGAAATCACAGTGGACTTTCAAATTAGAAACTCCATTGAAATCATTTGAGGTCAACTACTGCTGATAAATCATGCTGCAAATGTCTTTCATGCTAATTGTACATTTCAGGAAAGGGGAGGATAATTTCAATACATTACTTGGTGGCTCCAAAATCACCAATTACCAGATAAATTATGCATTGGACCAAGTACTTAAATGGCCATTCCAAAACTTTTAATGATGTGTTACCTTCGCCAGTCCTGCTCTATGGGCTCCCTGGGATTCAATGTACACAATATATTTCCCGAAATCTTTGAACTCTTCCAGCGTTGGACGGAACGTCATGATCTTGCAGTTTGGATTAGGAGGACCTGGATTTTCCGTTGCCATGGTTAAGCTAATTTCTGCAACAAGAGGAAATTAATTAAATAATCCTGAATCCACCAACAATAAAACTTAATGAACAAAGGAAACATGCGTGATTTGATAAGAAGCTTCGCAACATACTACTGAATAAAGTTTGAGCTCATGGACTAAAAAGGACAGTCACAACACTGATAAGAAGTCAGCCAACCCACTGGTACCAGGGGGTTGCAGTTAGTAGTAATTTCTTTGGACTGGAGGAAAATTTATACTAGAGTTCCATAAAAGTCAGTGCTCGATTTTCCCATGTACATCAATGACCTAGACTTTGCATGCAGAGCACAATTTCAAAATTGGCAGACAAAGCAAAATTTTAAAGTATTGTGAATTGTAAGGAAGGAAGGCATTAATTTTAAGTAACAAACAGGATGATGGAATGAGCAGACAATGGGGAGGCTAAGTTTTGTGAACTGACGTGAAGTGATTTCTTCCAGTTGAAAGAATACAGACTATACAAAATAAACAATTATGTTATCATTTGGAGTTGATGACAGTACGGAGACAAAATTATATAGCAGAACGATACTTGGCTTGATAAGTTTTATCTTTACAATTTGGTTACAACTGTGGCCCATCACTGAACGGTGCTCATAAGAGACCACCAAGATACTTTTAACCAAAAAATAAATGTCACTACCTAACTATTATTTGAAAACCTTGCTATACCAGTCAAAAATAAACATTTAACACATTTCCTCTCAACACGGCACGGTGGCACAGTGGTTAGCACTGCTGCCTCTCAGTGCCAGAGACCCAGGTTCAAGTCCAACCTCAGGCAACTGTGTGTGGAGTTTGCACATTCACCCAGTGTCTGCGTGGGTTTCCTCCGGGTGCTCCGGTTTACTCCCACAATCCAAAAATGTGCAGGTTAGGTGAATTGGCCATGCTAAGTTACCTGTAGTATTAGGTGAAGGGGTAAATGTAGGCGAATGGGTGTGGGTGGGTTGCTGTTCGGAGGGTCAGTGTGGACTAGTTGGGCCGAAGGGCCTGTTTCCACACTAAGTAATCTAATCTAACTACTTTAGAAATGCTCAAACATCAAAAAGTCACCCTGTTTCTACTTTAAAGTTCCTAGTTCAATTGGCATGGCAGTACTTGGTTTCCTTCCAGCAAGCTTCTGGGTTCACAGGCTGCCAGTAGTTAATGTCTCTTCATGAGACTCAAACTGCTAACACAGCTCACAATTTTTAAACACAAGTTCCTTAAATTAATCTTCCAGACCTTTCTGTTGCGAGAGTTTCTCAGAATTTCTTGCTCATACCCTGGATTGTTCTGGACATTAATATTGGTCTTTTCTCTCAAAGAATTCTCCACACTTTTTTCTGGATGGTTCTCGATCTCTAAAGGGAAAATGTTTGTTTTGCCTCTGTGTCATAGGACACCTTGCTGCTAGTCAACAATCAAATTGCCTTTTCTTTCTTGGACTCTTGTTTCAGAAGCACCAAACTATACACAAAGGTTTCTTAAAGATCTCCCTAAATGCATATCACAAACTCCAGACAAGCCAGCACCACACTCAGAATTCAAGCTGCAACCATAACATCCTTGTTTACGGACACAACAGAGAAATAAAAACCAAACAAAGCTATACATGGTTCTGTCCACTTTGGAACCAAAGTTTCCAAATATTAATAGGAGCAGATGGACCTGCACACAAAAATCACAGAAGGTGGCAGAACAATTTGACAGCATGGTTGATAAGCATACCGCTATGTCAATAAGGTACTTCTGTTGAGCTTGTGTAAAACTGTGGTTCATTGAAGTGTAGTGCCCAGAATTGCACACAAAATGGTTCCAGAGTTGAAGAGCTTCAACTCTGAGTGGGAGCGAAACAGTTAAAAACAAATCTCACGCAAGTGTTATAAATCATAAATGAGTTTCTACGTAGTAGTTATGGAAAGAACCAGAGAACAAAAATTTAGGCTAATTGACAGAAACAAAGTAATGGTAACATGAGGAAAAGTTTTTTTTAAAAAGAAACACAGCTCATAGTTAGGAACTACATTGCATCATCTGTGCTGTGGAGATGAACCTTCCAGCTCAGCAAGCAAACCTACATCCAGACCTCCTTTATAAAGATTGCCATATGAATCTGGTATGCTAACCACTGAAAATCACTGCGGTTGTATAGATAGCTGCCACCATCCTCATTTTCTGACAACATCCAAACAGCCTATGTGATCTGAAGTATTGGTGAAAAACCACAAAGCAGTCCAACGAGAAAAGGCTCTTCTCTTAAAAAGTGTAGTTATTGCATGACAGCAATCAGGTACAAGGTACATTAATAAAGGTAGAAATTGTTAATAAGTGTACTGGGAAAACTAGGATAATAGGTCATTGCTCTTTGAGATCCTACCTTTCCCCATCTAAGTTTTAGATTGGGTGGAGTTTATCATACAGCACAGTGGAAATGTAATAAAAATTAGGTCTTAAATGAATGCAACAAAGGAGTTGAATATGCCTTTCATTGTCTCTTGAAAGAAAATATGTTCCTGTGTTATAACTAAATTTCTTTTTTCTCTGCCATCTATCCCTGTCAAATTCCAAGAATGCAGCCAAGGAAACTGATTCTGAGCAGCTAAACTAGCATTTCCAGAAAAGCTACAAACATTACTTGTGAACCTCCACTTCAGTTGTGGTTGTTCATCCAAAACACAACCCAAGTGCCCAAAAAGCTATTGTGTCTTATTACCACTAGAGGTCAGTGAAATGCCTTGGAAAACAGACTGAAGAGCCTTCCACATAAAGGCAGCTATCCACCCAGGCAGATCTCAAATCACCAGGATAAAAGACCATAAAGAAATAGGAACATAAGAATGCCATCTTAATAATGCCATCCCTTTCTTAATAAAAGGAAAGTTGTCATCTTTAGTCTCAGATAGAACTTTTCAAAATGTAGTCTGCTTTATACAAGAAATGTAAAATGATCAAATTCCAGGTGTCTTCATCCTACAGAACTAATTTTAAATAGATTCGGTTTTCTGTAACCTGAACAAAAATACTTCTCAATCTTCCTGACACAAATCATAAATGTTTCGTATAACAGGAGTTCAAAATTGACTAGATCACACATTTCATCAGCCATGAAATGTAACAAAAGTTACCAATACATAGAGATATCCAACACTCCCCGATGGTTCGAGTTCAGACTAAATTGTGCTAAACGCTGGAACTCAAGAACTGCATCTTATATTGTCCTCAAATGAATGGAAGAATAATTTATGATAGCTGGGCAAGATATAGAAAGGAAAATCACTTTGCAACTTTTAACATGAACTGAAGAACACTGGGTTGAGCTTGAACATTTGGCTACAAGTTGTCCAGCCCACAACAATAAACACCTCTATGTGGAAAGACAGACAAATCTGATTAATTCACATGCATCTTTTAGTTGTTTGTTTCAGTCAAAGACTGGCAGAGTTTGGAAACTTGGAGGATGGGTTGGGAGGGGGTGTTGATGACAGTAATTAGCGCTAAATTACATTTGTAAAACCAGACAGCACAATTCACCTACAATTGGTCCAATTAGTGCAAAATATTCAGAAGTTTCAAGCACAAGTATCTAGCAGTGTTACTGAAATCTTTCATGCTTATTTCAAAACAAAATTGTGCTGAATGCTGCCTGGGCCCAATCACAATAAGTGACCACGACGCCATCTCAAATTTATAAGCTTGGCAAGTTTCCACCAATGGAGGTGAGAAGCGAGAGGAGAGAGATTTTTAAAAAGAAACACATGAAGGCCAATTTTTTTTAAAAAACAAAGGGAGGCTCACATGTGGAAGAGGTGAATGTGGGCACAGTTACAACATTTAAGAGACATTTGGATAAGTTCTCCTCCATTTCCCCCACTTTCTTTTCAAAAGAGAATTATAGCTTAACCAACTAAAAGTACAGAAAAAGAAATTAAAGAAAATCAGCAGGTCTGGCAGCCTCTGTAAACAGAAAATAGAGGCAACATTCCAGGTGCAGTGACCCTTCACAACGGATTGCTCCTCTGTGACATTTGTGAGCTGTCTCAGAACTTCTAAAGATAGAAGCTATTTTAAATTCCGTACAATGCGATGATAATGGGCTAATCAATGATGTTGTAAACATATCTTTCATGACCATAGGAGAATAGAATTTTCCAAGGAAGTTGATAAAATGTAGTTCGATCTGAAACTAGATTCTTAATCAAAAAAAGGACAACTATAAAAGCATGAAGAGGCATTTGTCTATGGCAGATTGGAAAGATGCATTTGAGGTTGGGATGGCGAATCAACGGCTAGTAATTAAAGAATTAATGCTTGGTTTTCAAAAGGCATTCCTTTAAGGCAAAAACATGCAATACAAAAAGTGCCAACAAGGAAAGTTAAAGATAGCATTAAATCACAGATGCGGCTTTGAGAGTTTCCAAAAACAAACCTCCAAGTCTGAGGATTAGAAAGACCATAAGACACAACAGCAGAAATTAAGTCATTCAGCCCATCGGGTCTGTTCTGTCATTCAATCATGGCTGATAAGAGGAAAAATAGTGTTGAGAAACTATCTCCCTTGATACCCAAGAATCTGGCCTCCACAGCCTTCTGTGGCAAAGGTCCAAAGATTCATCACTCACTGGCTGAATTAGTTCTAAAAAGTTCTTTGCACTAAGGCTGTGCCCATGAGTCAGAGTCTCTCCTATGAATGGAAACATCTTCCCAATACCTACATTGTCCAAGCCATTCAGTATCTCAAATCATCCTTCTAAACTCAGAGTTTAGAACCAGTATTCAGCCGAGAAGGACTAAGAGTGAATAGAATAGAATAGAATGTAAAATGACAAGATAGAGAAAAATGGTCTATAGAAACTTCTATACAACAAACAAGACAAATGTGGGCCCATTACAGGCAGTGACTGGAAAAATTTTTAACAAGATGTAGAAAAAAGGCAAGCAGCTAAATAACTATGACATGTCTTCTAAGAGCAATATACAACACATCTCCCTGAAACAATTAAGATCCAGAGTCAACATGGATTTGAGGGGAAATCATGTTTCATAAACTTCATAGAGCTTTTTGATGTTATAAGCAGAGTTCATAATGGGGAACCTGTGATGCGATGAATTTGGATTTGGATTTGGATTTGGATTTTCAAAGACTTTCATAAAATCCCACATAGAAGCTTAATAAACAACATTCAAGTGAATAGGATTGTGGGTAATTCACTGGTAAGGATTATGGATTCAATAACAGAAAGCAAGCAGAGTGTGGGAATTAATAAGCTATTTTCAGATATGCCCAAAGATCAGTGCTTGGGCCCCAGACTAATATTTGCTCCAAAAATTTGAATGATGGCCAATTGTAAAAGTTCTACATTTGCAGATGATATAAAAATTGGGAGGATGCAAAGAGGCTGCAAGGAAAGTTGGACAGGCTGAATGGGCAGGCGAGTGAGTGAGTAGACAACAGCTAGAATAAAATGCAGATAGGTGAGGTTTGATAAGAGTTGTTCTTAAAATGGGGAGAAAGAACAGAAAGCATCAACATCCAAAGAAACCTTGGGATCCTCATTCAGAAATCAGTTAAGGTTTGAGATGAGGAGTAACCTCTTTATTAGAGTCAGTCAATCTTTGGAATTCTCTATCCCCGGGGCTGTTGAAATTCAGTCATTAAGGAAGTTCAAAACAGACTGCATTAGTAAGAGTGTAGCAGACTGCAAGCCGAAGACATTAACCCAAATGGTCCCCAAATCAAAACCATAGGTGAACTGGGAGATCCACTCTTTACCTAAGTCCAGGTCTGAAGCATTCAGATTGGGCAACCCTGACTGATACAGGAAATCCAGGTACGACACTGCACAAGGCCAGAGAGTCAAAGATGTGTAGCACAGAAACAGACCATTTGGTCCAACTTGTCCATGCTGACCAGGTATCCTGAATTAATCTTGTCCCATTTGCCAGCACTTGGCCCATATACCTCTAAACAATTCCTATTCATTTCCCTATCTGGCTTGCCTTTGGACTGTTGTAATTGTACCAGCCTCATCACTTCCTCTGACAACTCACTCCATAAGTGCACTATCCTTTGCATGGAAAAAGTTGCCCCTGAGGTCAATTTTAAATATTTCCCTTCTAACCCTAAATCTATGCCCTCTGATTCTGGAGACCCCACTCCAGGGAAAAGACCTTGTCTATTTACCCTATGCATGCCGCTCAAGATTTTATAAGCCTCTATAAGGTCATCTCAGCCTCAGATGGTCCAGGGAAAACAGCCCCAGCCTATTCAGCCTCTCCCTATAGCATTAAACCCTGTAACCCCTGCTACATCCTTGTAAATCTTTTCTGAACCCTTTCAACTTTTACAACACCCTTCCTTTAGGAGAGGAATCATAATTGCATGCAGCATTCCAACAGTGGCCTAACCAATATCCTATGCAGCCGCAACATGACCTCCCAACTCCTGTATTCAATACTCTGACCAATAAAGGAAAGCATACTAATGCCTTCTATCTACCCACGACTCCACTTTCAAGGAACCATGAACTTGCACTCCAAGGTCTCTTTGTTCAGCAATGTTCCCCAGGATCTTAAGTGTATCAACCCTGCCCTGGTTTCTCTTTCCAAAATGCAGCACCTCACATTAATCTAAATTAAACTCCATCTGTCACTCCTCGGCCCATTGGCCCATCTGATCAAGATCCTGTTGCACACCGAGATAACTTTCTTTGCTGTCCACTACACCTCCAATTTTGGTGTCATCTGCAAGCTGACTGACTATACCTCCTAGGTACACATCCAAATCATGTATATAAATGAAGGAAAGCAGTGAACCCAGCACCAATCCTTGTGGCACACACTGGTCACAGGCCTCCAGTCTGAAAGGCAACACTCCACCACCACTCTGTCTTCTATCTTCAAGCTAGTTCTGTATCCAAATGGCTAGTTCTCCCTGCATTCCATGAGATCTAACCTTGCTGACCAGTCTATCATGAGTAACCTTGTCAAACGCCTTACTGAAGTCCATATGGATCATGTCCACCATTCTGCCCTCAATGATGCCAAAAGGCAACACCAAACTGAGCTCAACACCCAAACTAACCACACATACCCCCATCATTTGTGGCAAGTCTTACATGACATAACGGACTACAAAGTGAAGTCAAACACAATTGTGGGCAACCTGATGAGCTCAATGCATTCTGCACTTACTTGGAATAGGGAGGTTAGTAAAACAACGTCACCTATCCCAACAGCCTCACATTGACGTCTACCTATGGTCACTGCTGCAGACATTAAATCGGCTTTGTTAAGAGCAAACCCACAAAGTAACTGGCACAGACAGAGTTCCCAGTCATGCACTCACATCCTGTCCAGACCAGCTGGCAACAGTATTCACAGGCATCTTTAACCGCTCCTTATTTCAATCTGAAGTTCCAACCTGCTTTAAAAAGATGTCCACCATCCCACTGCCAAAGAAAAATCATGCAGTGTGCCTCAATGACTACCGCCCAGTGGCTCTGACCTCCATAATTATGAAGTGCTTCAAGAGGTTTAATTATGACTCACTTCAACTCCAGCTATCCAACCTTGATCCTTCGCAGTTCACCAACCAGACACTATCTCCCTCACCTTACACTCATCCCTGGAACATCAAACTCCTACCTGTTGATTATCTCTCCACCTTCACCACTATAATTTCAAATAAACTCATGTTCAAACATAGGGGCCTAGCTCTCGGCAGCCCCTCCATAACTGAATCTTCATCGCCCTGATTGTGGTCCAATTGAGGGAGAATAGGCGGCAACACCTCCTCCACCATAATCCTCAACACTGGAAGCCCCCAAGTCTGCATATTCAGCCCCTACAGGTAGTTATCCTATAACGTTCACTTATTAAACTTGATTTATCTGTATTTTGATTTGAATTGGCAACTTTTTTAATGAAGCTAACTTCCGTTCACTGTTACACAATTCTCATTCCCCAGCAATAGGTGTCGCAGTGAGCGGAGGATTGGACCATGTGATCAGTCGGCTCATGTACTTTCTCGAAGAACTTCAGGAAAGATTGTGAAATGGTTGTGCTAGTGGACTTGGAAAAGCATTGTGAAAATGTTTTTACAGTCTGAGGACAAGAAGCTGAGTGCAATCTGTTAGTTAAAAAGTTTAAAGAATTGAGAGAAGAGTGAAATTTCACTGGAATTGACTAACAGTAAAAGGACAGTGTTGAGAAGCAGTTTAAAACTTGGCTTTGATACTTGCATTAAGAGCTTTTTGTCTCTCTCATTTTGTTTAAAAAATGTTTGATATTAAAGAATATCTTCAGACCCTGAATCTGTTTCAGTGACTAATCATTATGGTAACCGAAAAAAATACCAGTCCAGGGACAGGAATATAGCTGCTCGGGGGGGTCAGAGTGAGGAAACTCTGCATATAAGTGGGTGACAGAGAGAAAGGGGACGGCACATTAATTTTGGTGAACGTGTAGGTGTCCTGACGAAACTAGTGAGCTGTGCAAAAGAAATTCAGGGTTAGTCAGGATCAGATGTCAGTGAGAATGAATGAGAGTGGGGAAGGTGTTGCAGTAAATGATGTAGCAGAGGTACAGTGAGTGTAAGGCAAGATGAAGATGGTGGCATGTTCACTGGCAGAGTGGAGAAAGTCATTGATCTTCCTCCTACAGTTTGCATTGCTTCAGATGGTTGAGACTGCACAGGCCTGGATAGCATCGCTGGTCCAGGTTGGCATGGTCCCAGTACAATGGTGTCCCTTTTTGGCTTGGGAAACAGGACGTCCCGCCTCAGCACCACCCCATCTCCATCAGTAGCATCTCCATGTCCCTGTCCACAAAGAGGCATCAGTTTTCCATTGTCTGCCACATCCAGGGTCAATGTCAAGAACCTTGCAGGGCAGCCCCAGACTGACAGTTCTTGTCTAGTACACTATCTTTTTAAAAGATGGTGCTGCACCAAGGATGTTGGTCAATTCTGGGATATCTGGGAAGTGGTGAGTGGTTATGGAAATGGCACAAGGTACAATGGTGCTAAAGTGTGTGGGGGCACAAAGGGTGGAGTAGGTAATAAATCAGGCAGATTTTGTAAAATAAGGTGATACATGTCCTTTTTTTACCGCAGAGAGCGGCACGAGCTGGGCGGAAGTGAGGTTGGAGCGCAGAGCTGGTCGGGAAGGTAAGTGATTAGTATTTGAGTGGGTGTGTTCTAGACCCCAGGCCCTACTTCGTAGGGCCTCCCTCCCATCCTCCTCCTCTAACCTAACTTTAAAGTCCACAGGTAAGCGACTCAGTGTTATTGACTCAGTGTTCTTGTTTTGGAGGCAAAGTGTACAGTCATGGCAGTGCAGGCAGTGAAATGTTCCTCCTGCAGGATGTTTGAGGTAGGGGTGACCACCGATACTCCTGCCGACTTCGTCTGCAGGAAATGCAGTCATATCCTGCTCCTCACCGAACGAGTTAGGGAACTGGAACTGGAGTTGGATGAACTGAGGATTATTCGAGAGGCTGAGAGGGTGATTGATAGAAGCTACAGGGACATAGTTACGCTGGAGAACAGAGGTAGCTGGGTAACAGTTAGAGGTGGGAAGGGGAAGAAGCAGGCAGTGCAGGGTTCCCCTGTGGTCGTTCCCCTAAACAATAAGTATACAGCTTTGGAAACTGTTGGGGGGGACAGCCTTGCAGGTGTAAGCTGCAGTGACGGGGTCTGTGGCGTGAGGTCTGGCTCTAAGACTCAGAAGGGAAAGGCGTAGAGGAGGAGAGCGCTAGTTATAGGAGACTCTCTAGTTAGAGGGACGGACAGGCGGTTCTGTGGACATGGGCGAGACTCTCGGATGGTTTGTTGCCTCCCGGGTGCCAGGGTCCGAGACATCTCGGACCGTGTCTTCAGAATCCTTGGGGGGGGGGGGGGTGCAGCCAGAAGTCGTGGTACACATTGGCACCAACGACATAGGTAGGAAGAAGGGTGGGGAGGTCATTCAAGAGCTCAGGGAGTTAGGCTGGAAGCTAGGACAGACAAAGTCATCATCTCTGGGTTGATGCCGGTGCCACGTGACAGTGAGGCAAGGAATAGGGAGAGAGTGCAGTTGAACACGTGGCTGCAAGGATGGTGTAGGAGGGAGGGCTTCAGGTATTTGGACAATTGGACTGCATTCTGGGGAAGGTGGGGCCTGTACAAACAGGACGGGTTGCACCTGAACCAGAAGGGCACCAATATCCTGGGGGGTAGGTTTGCTAGCACTCTTCGGGGGGGTTTAAACTAATTTGACAGGGGGATGGGATCCAGACTTGTAGTCCAGCAAGTAAGCTAGCTGTTTGTCAGGATGTCCAAGAATGGAGGGAGGCTGTGGAGAAGGTAGCACTGACAGGGAATACTTGCGGACACAGAGATGGGCTCAAGTGCGTATACTCCAACGCAAGGAGTATCAGAAATAAGGTGGGTGAACTTAAGGCGTGGATTGGTACCTGGGACTACGATGTTGTGGCCATCACGGAAACGTGGATAGATGAGGGACAGGAATGGTTGTTGGAGGTTCCTGGTTACAGATGTTTCAGTAAGATTAGGGAGGGTGGTAAAAAAGGAGGGGGGGGGGGGTGGCATTGCTAATTAGAAATGGTATAAACGGCTGCAGAAAGGAAGTTTGAGGGGGATCTGCCTTTGGAGGTAGTATGGGCTGAAGTCAGAAATAGGAAAGGTGCAGTCACCTTGTTGGGTGTTTACTATAGGCCCCCCAATAGCAGCAGGGATGTGGAGAAACAGATTGGGAAACAGATTTTGGAAAGGTGCAGAAGCCACAGGGTCGTAGTCATGGGCGACTTCAACTTCCCAAATATTGATTGGAAGCTCTTTAGATCAAGTAGATTGGATGGGGCAGTGTTTGTGCAGTGTGTCCAGGAAGCTTTTCTAACTCAGTATGTAGATTGTCCAACCAGAGGGGAGGCCATATTGGATTTGGTACTCGGTAATGAACCAGGACAAGTGATGGGCTTGTTAGTGGGTGAACATTTTGTGATGGTGACCACAATTCTGTGACTTTCACCTTGGTTATGGAGAGAGATAGGTGCGCACAACAGGGTAGATTTTACAATTGGGGGAAGGAAAATTACGATGCTATAAGACAGGATTTGAGGAGCATAAGTTGGGAGCATAGGCTGTCAGGGAAGGATGTGGTGGAAATGTGGAACATTTTCAAGGAGCAGATACGACGTGTCCTTGATATGTATGTACCTATCAAGCAGGAAAGAAATGGTCGTGTGAGGGAGCCTTGGTTGACGAGGGAGGTTGAATGTCTAGTAAAGAGGAAGGAGGAGACTTACATAAGGTTGAGGAAACAGGGTTCAGACAGAGCAGTGGAGGGATACAGGATAGTCAGAAGGGACCTGAAGAAAGGGATTAGGAGAGCTAAGAGAGGGCATGAAAATTCCTTGGCGGATAGGATCAAGGATAACCCCAAGGCATTTTACGCGTATGTGAGAAACATGAGAATGACGAGAACGAGGGTAGGTCCGATCAAGGACAGCAGTGGGAGATTGTGTATTGAGTCGGAAGAGATGGGAGAGGTCTTGAATGAGTACTTTTCTTCAGTATTTACGAACGAGAGGGACCGTATTGTTGAACAGGAGTGTGTGAAACGGACTGGTAAGCTAGAAGAGATACTTGTTAGGAAGGAAGATGTGTTGGACATTTTGAACAACTTGAGGATAGACAAGTCCCCCGGGCCTGACGGGATATATCCTAGGATTATGTGGGAAGCAAGAGAGGAAATTGCAGTACCGTTGGCAATGATCTTTTCGTCTTCACTGTCAACGGGGGTGGTACCAGGGGACTGGAGAGTAGCGAATGTTGTGCCCCTATTCAAAAAAGGGAATAGGGATAACCCCGGGAATTACAGGCCAGTTAGTCTTACTTCTGTGGTAGGCAAAGTAATGGAAAGGGTACTGAGGGATAGGATTTGAGAGTATCTGGAAAGACACTGCTTGATTATGGACAGCCAGCACGGATTTGTGAAGGGTAGGTCTTGCCTTACAAGTCTTATTGAATTCTTTAAGGAGATGACCAAGCATGTGGATGAGGGTAGAGCAGTGGATGTAGTGTACATGGATTTTAGTAAGGCATTTGATAAGGTTCCCCATGGTAGGCTTATGCGGAAAGTCAGGAGGCATGGGATAGAGGGAAATTTGGCCAATTGGATAGAGAACTGGCTAACTGGCCCGAAGTCAGAGTGGTGGTAGATGGTAAATATTCAGCCTGGAGCCCAGTTACAAGTGGAGTTCCGGGTCCTCTGCTGTTTGTAATTTTTATTAATGACTTGGATGAGGGAGCCGAAAGGTGGATCAGTAAATTTGCAGATGATACGAAGATTGGTGGAGTTGTGGACAGTGAGGAGGGCTGTTGTCGGCTGCAAAGGGACTTGGATATGATGCAGAGCTGGGCTGAGGAGTGGCAGATGGAGTTCAACCCTGCCAAGTGTGAGGTTGTACATTTTGGAAGAACAAATAAGAATGCGGAATACAGGGTTAACGGTAGGGTTCTTAGTCAGGTGGAGGAACAGAGGGATCTTGGGGTCTATGTACATAGATCTTTGAAAGTTGCCACTCAGGTGGATTGAGCTTGTAAGGAGGCCTATGGTGTATTAGCGTTCATTAGCAGAAGGATTGAATTCAAGAGTCGTGAAGTGATGTTGCAGCTGTACAGGACTTTGGTTAGGCCACATTTGGAGTACTGTGTGCAGTTCTGGTCACCTCACTTTAGGAAAGATGTGGAAGCTTTGGAGAGGGTGCAGAGAAGATTTACCAGCATGTTGCCTGGAATGGAGAATAGGTCGTACGAGGGTAGGTTGAGAGTTCTCGGCCTTTTCTCGTTGGAACGGCAAAGGATGAGGGGTGACTTGATAGAGGTTTATAAGATGATCAGAGGAATAGATAGAGTAGACAGTCAGAAACTTTTTCCCCGGGTACAACAGAGTGTTACAAGGGGACATAAATTTAAGGTGAAGGGTGGAAGGTATAGGGGAGATGTCAGGGGTGGGTTCTTTACCCAGAGAGTGGTGGGGGCATGGAATGCGCTGCCCGTGGGAGTGGTAGAGTCAGAATCATTGGCGACCTTTAAGCGGCAATTGGATAGGTACATGGATGAGTGCTTAATCTAGGATAGATGTTCGGCACAACATCGTGGGCCGAAGGGCCTGTTCTGTGCTGTATTGTTCTATGTTCTATGTCTATGTCCCCAAGCATCACAATGTGAAATCCTCCAATAAGCTTGACAAAACTGACACTTAGCAAAAAAATTTAAAATTCAGCCCTTGAAGACTGGCTAGAATATAGTGCAACTAGCCGGTATAGATGTCAATCACGAGTAATCAGTTGAAGATTCTGATGAATTGCACTATACAGTACCATGCAAAATTTACTGAGCCTAACACAAACAATACCACAGTCCACCCCAACTTGGTTTTTTTCCCAGAGGCTTCACTATTTCTATAGAAAGTCATGCAATAACAGCACCACATGGAACACAACCATGGCATTCTTGGAGAACTATCCTCCTTGGACATTCAACTGCATGGCCAAATTCCACTCCAACTCTACTGGCAAGTTTGCTGACAGCACTACTGCTGTAGGTTGGATCTCAAACAACGACGAGACAGAATACAAGAAAGAGATTGAGTGGCTAGCGGTATGGTGTAATAATAACAATCACTCCATCAGTCAGCAAAACAAAGGAGCTAGGAGAGGGAGGACTGCAGATGCTGGAGATCAGAGTGAAAGTGTGGAGCTGGAAAATGCGCAGCCGGTCAGACAATAGGAAAGTCGACATTTCCACCATAAGCCTTTCATCATGAATGTGTGTGTGCACACATATGCGTGCACAAGAGGGCGGAGTGATAAATAGGTAGGGGTGGGGCTGTGGGAGAAGGCAGCTAGGAATGCAACAGGTAGATGGAGGTAGTGGTGATAGGTCAGAGCAGATAGGTGGGAATGAAGAGGGACAGGTTGGACAGTTCAAAAGGGCAGTGCCAAGTTGGATCTGGGATAAGGGGAGGGGAGTGGTGAGGTGGTAATTAGTGAAATAGATATTGACGCTGTGTGGTTGCAGCATCCCAAGGCAGAAGATGAGGTGTTCTTTCTCCACTCGTCAGGTGGCCCAAGACTTGTCTGTCCTTGGTGGAATGGGAGGGGAAGTTGAAGTATTCGGCGACAGGGTGGCAGGGTTGTTTAGTGCATGTGTCCCAGAAATGTTCTCTGAAACGTTCTGTAAATTGGCATCCTGTCACCCTGACGTAGAGGAGACCACATCGAGAGCAACAGACAAAGGAGAGATGGTGTTTGGATGTGCAGGAAAATCTTTGACAGGTGTGAAAGGATCCTTTGGGGCCTTGGATGGAGTTGAGGGGGGAGGTGAGGGTGCAGGGTTTACTTCTTGCGATGACAAGGGAAGGTGCTGGTTATTGACTTCAGGAAGCGGAGTGGACAGCACACCCTCCATCTGCATCAATGGAGCTGAGGTGGAGATGGTTGACAGCATCAAGTCCCTAGGAATGATGGTAACCAACAAACTGCCCTGATCCACCCTCAAAGTGACAGTCAAGCAAGCACAACACACCTCTACTTCCTCAAAAGGTTAAGGACATTCAGCATGTCCACAAAGCCTCTTTGAGTAAAAAGTGAGGTCTGCAGATGCTGGAGATCAGAGCTGAAAACGTGTTGCTGGTTAAAGCGCAGCAGGTCAGGCAGCATCCAAGGAACAGGAAATTCGACGTTTCGGGCACAAGCCCTTCATCAGGAATGCTTCATCCAGATGAAGGGCTTGTGCCCGAAACGTCAAATTTCCTGTTCCTTGGATGTTGCCTGACCTGCTGCGCTTTAACCAGCAACACATTTTCAGCACAAAGCCTCTTACAAACTTTTACAGATGCATCACAGAAAATATCCTATCTGGATGCATCAGGCTGTGGGAAGAAATCACACAAGAAATTAGAGAAAGTTGTGAATACAGCCCAATCCATCACACAAATCTGTGTTCCAACTATTAACTCCATATATACTTCCTGCTGCCTTGGGAAAGCAGCCAATATAATCAAAGACCTCCCCCCCAAACCTGGTTAGAATCTCTTCCAACCTCTTCATTTAGGCAGAAGATAAAAGTTGGGATATGCAAACAGATTCAAAAGCAGTTTCGTCCCAACTGTTTATCAGACCTTTGAACAGACCGGAGTCGAAAATTGTGCAGCTGGAAAAGCACAGCAGGGCAGGCAACATCAGACAAGGAGTGTCAACATTTCAGGTGTAAATCCTTCAACAGGAAGGTGGACTTATGCCCAAAACACAGACTCTCCTGCTGCCTAACAGGCTGTGCTTTTCCAGCACCACAATTATTAACTCTAACTCTCCAGCATCTGCAGTGCTCACTTTCTCCTTTTGAACAAACCTCTCAAATATTCATCTTGATCTCTCTCTCTCTCTCTCTCTCTCTCTGCACGCTACGTGGCTGTAATACTGCACTCTGTTCTGTAACCTGATGCACTTTTTATGGTATGATCGGCCTGTAGAGTACGCAAAACAATACTTTTCACTGCATTTCAGTATGTGTGATAACAATAAATCAAACCAATTTTCTCGTTACTAAACTCTCACAATATGGAGATGGTACAGAATATGATGTTGACATGGATCATCAGTCATTATTTAGACTGGCAGGTTAGATTCAAGGGACTGAATGACATAACTCCTGCTCCTAATTCCTATCACAATCTAATTCAATCTTTCTGCTGAGAACATACCTTATTCTGGAGAAAGAAATGTAGTCATGCAACCCATCTGTTACTACAATTGTGACCACACTGATCTGCACACTTAAAATCAAGTCTCAATTCCATCATCAACCAACCCAGTTTTCCCAGAGAGCATGTATTCTTTGCTAGACTGTGATCAGTGCATTATCAGAGCAGGTTGTCGTTAGGGGAAGGTCATTCAACTACTGATAATTTTAGATCAATCTAACATCCATTCTAAAAAGACTTGAAAACATTACGAAGCAGGCAAACATATTGAATGATCTCTGGAGAATAAAATCAAAAGAGCAGTGGAAACCTTCCAAATCCATAAAATTTGCATCCCCCAGCTGTCACAAATTGTAATCATGTGGAGAAAGTATTCCCACATTGCATATTACACAAGAGAATTCCAGATTTTGATACATAAAGGAATTATAATGTTTCTAAATCAGAAAAGTACAATTTTGGAGCAGAACTTTCAGGTGGTGGTCTCTCTCTATTCCTGCTGGCCTTACCCTTTAACTTACTATGCAGTGCTGCCCTACTCTCACTGGCTCTGTACCTTTAATTGTTTATCTGTGCCACAGATTGTACTTTGTAGCTGAAAACAGTAGGTGTAGAGTGCAATAACCAGATAACTATACAAGCATGTTGATAAACATGGCTACAACTCTGCTCCCTTGCTAATTTTCTTTTCATACTTTAAAATGATTTACAAAATACAAAATAGAGCAAGTGGGCCACATGAAAACATTTAAAATCTGGTTTGATGCTGTATTGGAAACAAGCCTGAGTAGAGTGAGATGGCTTCCCATAGGAGTCTCGCACTGCTACACTTTAAAGTCAATTATAGCCATTCGTGTATTAGAAAGCAGAAGTCATTTTGCAGTTATGCAAATCAACGTGGCAGCATAAAACAGTTTATAGTTCTAGAGCATTCTCAATTACATTTGATTTCCAGCTTTAATAGTCCAAATAAAAGAAAGTGTCAACTACATAGGAGTTAATCACTACATTATAAAAATCAATAAAACAATCCAGAGTCCCAGTAAAAAAAATGTAATAATGATTGAAGTTTTTGCATGTTGCTGTTAGTGCTGAGATAACAAAACATAAATATTGCACCATACCACAGGTATACAGCAGGTTTTAGGCCCAGATGTGGAGGCAAACAATGGGATTGGAGACCAGAAAAACAATTAAATAGCTGCTCCCTTTATATTTAGGAAGAAAGTGGAAGAACTGTCTGGCTTCAGTTGATGACACAATCTCTGGGCAAAAGTGCCGATAATTTTCAACTGTTCTGCAACAATGGAATTCTGACAATAAGATCAATTCCCTTCAATTTCCAGAATAATAGTTCATATTAACAACCATGGTCCCTTTAAGTGATGCTAGATCAATCTCCTGATGACTGGAGAATGCATTCTGCAATCTTTTTATCCTTTCATGGGACATGGGTATTGCTGGCAAGGCCAGCATTTGTTGCTATCCACAACTGCCTTGAAGATAGCAGTGATCCTCTTAAGTGAGTGGTATCCAACTAGAACACACAAACAGTATGACTGGAAAGGGAGTTTTATCCCACAAATTGGATGAAAACTGACATACGTGATGCTGGGGACATGTGGAACAAGCAAGACACAATCCACTCAACGCTTCTGAAAATTTTGGTAAATCTTTTGCAGCAAAGGATCGGAGTCAGGAAGCAAGTTACTCGCTATTGAATTTCCAACCGCTTGTTAACTTGCTTTTATTAGCACAGAATGCACACAGCTGGTCCACAGATTCAGTTTTCAACAGCATGGAAAAAGGCCCTTTGGTTCCATCTTGTACACACTGGTCAACAAGCATCTATACTTTCTAATCACGGTTTGTCATTTTTATAAACAATCTGGAGATGGGCATAGAAGGATGGGTTAGGAAATTTGCAGATAACACTAAGGTAGGCAGAGTTGTGGATAGTGCCAAAGGATGTTGTCGGTTACAGAGGGACATAGATAAGCGGCAGAGCTGGTGGAGAAGTGACAAATGGAGTTTCATGCGGAAAAGTGTGAGGTACTTCACTTCAGAAGTCGTAACAGGAATGCAGAGTACTAAGCTCATGGTAAACTTCTTGGTAGTGTGGATGAACAAAGAGATCTGTGTCCAGGTGCATAAATCCCTGAAAGTTGACAGGGTACATGGTGTTTGGCATTTATTGATAGGGGGATTGATTTTCAGAGCCACGAGGTCATGCTTCAGCTGTACAAGACACTGGTAAGGCTGCACCTGGAATATTGCATGCAGCTCTGGTCACCACATTATAGAAAGGATGTGGAAGCTTTGAAGGGGTCAGAGGATATTTACTAGGATGTTGCCTGGTATGGAAGGAAGGTCTGACCAGGAAAGTCTATTTTCGTTGAAGACGACAACTGAGAGGTGACTTAATCGAGACACAAGATAATCAGAGGGTCAGTTAGGGTGGACAGTGACAGTCTTTTACCTCGAATAGTGAAAACTAACATGAGAGGACATAGCTTTAAATTAAAGACAGATATTAGGGGTAGTTTCCTTACTCAGTAGGAGGGGTATGGCATGGCCTGTCTGCAACAGTAGACTCACTAACATTAAATGGGCCTTGGACATACATATGAATAATAATGAAATGGCTTAGGTTAGATGGGCAGATTATTTTTCGCTGGTCGCTGCAACATCAAGGGCTGAAGGCTGGTATTGCTCTGTAATGTTCTGTGCTCTATCTATCCTAATCTTAATTTCTAGCACTTGGCCCATAGCCTGGTGTACTATGAGGTTTCAAATGCTCATCTAAAGACTTCAATCAACTTCTGGCCAACAGTAGCCTGAAAATATTCATAAGAGGGAATTCACTAATGGTAAAACCACTGAATGGCAAGGACAGTGGTTCAACTATCATCTTTTGCAGGTGGTCACCAATGTGTACAAATGGTGCTTGCCACCTGTCTGAGCAAGTCTGAAAGATGTCCAGATCTTGTTGCTTATTTGCTAACCAATGCTTGGAGTAAAACAGGAATGAAATCAGAGACCAAGCAGCCCTGGTGATCCCAAAATTAGCAGTGAGCAGGTTATCACTGTCCAAATGCTGCTTGACAGTACTGGTAGGGCATACCACAGTGATTCACCACACTGAAGGAAATTACAAAGTAGGCAGGCTGTTCCCACAGACAGATATGAAAACTAGAACAAGAATTTCAAAGTCATGATGTTGCTAACCAGGAGCCAATATAAGTCAGCAAACATAGGGGTGGTGACCAAGGCATTATAGTCAACATGGGATTTTGGCAACGGGTTAACTGCTCATTTGTAAATAACTAGTTCAGTGATAAGCTTAGATAGAACAGATTATATTGTCTGCAAACTTCTGACTTTGTTTTTACTAAGTGTAAAGAACAAATTAAGCCTGTTGAAGAGCCTGCACACTAACTTTATTAATGTTACACCAGGGGAGCCCCACCATGGGGTGGCACTGTGGTTCCGTGGTTAGCATTGCTGTGTCACAGCACGAGTGACCCCGGTTCAACTCCTGCCTAGGGCGACTGTGTGGAGTTTGCATATTCTCCCCACGCCTGCAGTCATGTGTTGTAGGTACACCCACAATGTCGTTAGGGAGGGAATCAAGGATTTTGACCCAGAAACACTGAAGGAATGGCAATATATCACTTGGAGGGGAACTTGCAGATGATGACATTATCTGGCAATGTAGATGATCATCCAAATATGTCCTACCTGCAAAAAAAGCAGGACAAATCCTATGCGCCATTTACAGACCTATCAAATGTTTCTCTATCATCAGCAAATCAATAGAAGGGGTCATTGCTCCCAAGTAGTACTCATTAACCCAGTGTGCACCACAGCCCTTTTAGCCTTGGGTTAAGCATTGTTGGAGGTCAATCATTTCTGTCATAGAGATGTAAGCACGGAAACAGACCCTTCGGTTCAACCTGTCCATGCCGACCACATATCCAAAACCAATCTAGTCCAATGTGCCAATACATCTCCACGAAAGTTCCTCTTGATAGTGTCCCTGGCTTCATCAATGATCTTCACTCCAACATGAGGTCAGAAGTGGGTATGTTTGCTGATGATTGCACAACATTCACCTCAAAAGGGTGAAAATGAAAGCCATGTCCATACGCAGAAAGACATGAATAGCATCCAAGTTTAGGTTGAGAATGGCAAATAACATTCTTGCTCCACGTGTCCATCAATAAGCATCTCCAATGAGAGAATTAAACAAGACAGGTGATTAACTCTCAATATTCAGTGGGATTACCATTGCTGAATCTCCCATTAACACCCTGGAAATTACCACTGACCAGGTCAATCATAAATATTGTGGCTACTATAGGTCAGTTGCTTGGAATTCAATGGCAAATAACTCACTCACTAGCTTCCTAAAATCTCTCTTGCACCTACAAGACAAGTCACTAGTGTAATGGACTACTCTCCACTTCTTGGAGTGGTGCAGCTGAAGTTGTTTGACACCAGGTGGGTGAAAGAGCCCACTTGACTGATACCCTTTCAATAACTGTGAAACTCACTCACTGAATCAAAGCAGTAGTAGTGAGTATCAACTACTGACAGGGGCCTCAAACTGGGGCACATTGTTACTAAATAAGGGACATGCATTTAAATCTGAGATGTGAAGGAATTTCTTCTCCCATATGCCATGCCTGTTATTCTCTAGCCCATAGATTTGTAGAGGCTAGATTACAAAAGTATTTAAGCGTTGAATAGATTTTTGAAAGATTGACAAGTGAGGCCTATGAGGAGCTGGCACAAAAGACAAGTTGAGGCCTGGGACAGATCAGCCATGATCTTGTGGAATTACAGACCAGGCTTGAAGGGCTGAAGGCCCTACTCCTGATCTTTTATTTTATCTTATGCCATTATATGAAGGACAGTTACTCTCACCTCCCATCTGGAGTTCAGCCATTTGCTCCAAGGCTTGAACCAAGGCTGTGATGAGGTCAGTGGTCCTGCAGGGATGCAGTGAGCAGGTTGATGTAAAGAAAGTGCTGCTTGATAGCACTGTCGATGAGCCCTTCCATTACTTCAGTAATAACCAAGAGCAGACAAATGCAAGGAGAACTGGCTAGATTTGTCATCTTTTGCGTACAGGGCAATTTTCCACAGTGTTTGCACTGGACAACTTAGCGAGGGGTCCTGCATGTTTTTTTTAAAATAGTAACAGGAACCCTACACTAGATCTAATCCATCTAAATGTTGACTTGGAGATCTTAATGCCAACACTTGAATGCCTGAAACAAGAAACTGCTCAACTGTCAAATAAGAATACTTTTCTCAAGGTGAACAGTGAAGTACATTCATAAACAAAGAATAAAAGTGATCACGCTCTCTCCTCTAAATAAAATTACATTTAGACCGATTAGTTAGCAGCAAAGAGTCTCAAATACTATGCTTAACTGCACAACACAAAGATCTAAAAGAAACGTAATGCGAGTGTCCTTATGTTAAGACACTCAATGCACTGTACCTCAGGATTTATGACCTCTGTGAATATAAATTCCCCTTAGAGTGTAACAGGATTACATAGTGTTAGGATGTTTTACAGCAGATACTGCATGATAAAATTAGTCGTCTTCCTTCCCAGAATAAAGCATTCATTAAAATATAATGCAAGCTGGTTGAAGAGTAGATGACCACTAGGTGGCAATAGAAGAGCTAAAATACTGACAAGACTATTCCACAGAATTAACAAAATATTAACATTTCAGACTAATTTTTTAACTGAGCAACAGTTATGAAGTAAGAGCTTGTCAAAATGAGAGCACACAATGAAATAGAACGGTTGCTAAACACATTTGAATCAGAGGTGAATATATTTCCTCATAATCTACAATGTAAATATTGAATTCCCTAGCTAAAATATTGAAGCTTGGTAACTTCCACTGCAACATATTAAAATTTCAAAAGGTGCAAAGACGTCAGTTGATATTCTCAAGTTCACAGTTTCCTAAAACAATTGGCTCCAAAACTGCTTGCCCCATCAAAGCTCTCCTGAGGTAAATTTAATCCTATCCAGCAGTCGATCAAATAACAACCATACATAGTCCACAAGCAGTAAACTGCCAATCTTTACAAGCTGTTCCTGACTCTCATGTCTCTGCTTGACACCAAAGTGAGGCTTTACCAGGCAAAGCAACATTGGCACTTGGACTAAGAATCAATGTAAATTAGGGATTAACAATGGAGATTGCAAATCTTTTTTCTTTTCTTCATTCAGAAATTATATAATATTACATTCACCGCACATAGCATATTGCGGCGAAAACAGTTTTCCATTAGCTTTAAGTAGATGATGCACAGGCATGATCAGTGACAGCATTTTTCAGTAGTTTTATAGTAGTTCTGATAGCTGAAGCCACAAGGTGCGCTGACAATTGTCAAAGTAGTTAACACATTAGCCATTCTGATTTCACGATTTTACATGCAGAAGCACAACTCGAAATGCTTCCGAATGGGTTGGAGATTCGTGTGTAAGTGGACATATTGAATGGCTATGCATAAATAATGGTGTAATTTGGGAATTAGTCATGTTCATCTGCCTTCGTATGAATCACAAACAGCCTAACCTGCCAGATAACCCACTTATTTGGTTCCTTCATGCAGACTATGACAACTTAAATATTGCAATACTACATAAAAGTCAGTAAACATTCAAAACACATTGAATATAACAAACAGATTGAGGGACAGCAGGTGGATATCAAAATCTCTAAGGAGCTCTAAAGTGCATCCCTGACCATCTGTTTCTTTCAGAGTTCTGCAATAGGTTGCAGTTTACTTACCTTATAATTAGATGATGTTTGGTATTCTCATACAAGACAAAGCAGATAAACGGGTTGTTTGCACCTGCAATTAAGAATAGAGGTGTCAATTACAGGGTATTGCCAGACTATTAAATTAGATAAACTGCAGGACAGGTTTTCCCATCATTTAAAAAGTCAACTCAGCACACTGGCTTTGAAAGACCATATTTTTCCAACTTACTGATTACTTCTTCTAAACTCTTTGACCTTCATTAGGCAGCACTCCTGTACTTCAGATATTCTTCACATTAGTTCTTGAACAGCACATCCCGGCAGACTTTCAACTGCATCACTAATAAATGACCTCAATTGTTTTCCAATCTCAACCTTTTGAGTAAAAGGCCATTGGACAGAGATCAAGTGCAAAAACCCTGGTGGAGTTGATGTTCCTTAGCAGGCCCCTGGGACCAACTTTGACAATCCAATTTATGGTCTCACTGATAGCGGCTTACTTGGCAAAAGGTTTTGGACGTCTTGTTTACTGTTACAACAGATGGCCACTCCGACACAAGCTGTTGCTGGGGGGGGGGGGGGGGGGGGGGGGGGGGGAGCGCTGACATTTGTTATATCCATTTCAAAAATTTCATGCAGTTACATGATTTGCGATGAAAGGGGTGCAGAAAGGAGAAAGGGAATCTCAAAATTTGGATTGGCCGATACAATTCATCATCTGACTGATTTGTTTTACCAAAAGAAAATGCACAAAGAGATGGTTTCATGAAATTGGTCTGGTAATAGATGATTAAGCTAGTTGTTCAAAGATCTACATTCCGCATAATTATGTTCCTTGGTCTTAACTGATTGTACTGCACCAAATAAGTCTAAGTAACAGATCAGACTGGAACAGAGAATAACAACACAACTACACAATTCTCACGTGTTACTAACATATCAGTTTTAGTGTTGGATTGTGTCTCCATTTTCTCCTGATTCACCACATGGATTCATCACGGAGCTGCAACTTAGCTACAATTTACCTCATTGCTCCTGGAATTTCTGCTGAGTTAAAGAAAGTAGCCCAGTCTTCCTATTAAAATTACTTTACTGGTAGAATGTGAGCGTCAGGTGAGACCAAGCTGAGTATGGGATATAATGCTCTCCGCAAATCCCTATCAACATTGTGGACTCAAACGCATACAATGATCAGGGAGAATTGCTATACCCCATCAAAGCCTTCATGAAAAGGGGGAGCTAAGGCAGAAGAGAAATGCCAAGAAATTCTGGAGGAGATTTCACTCATGTTGCTTTTAAATTTTTTGACCCAATACTGGAATAATCCACAATTGAATGGGTGGCACAGTGGTTAGCACTGCTGCCTCACAGCGCTAGAGACCAGAGTTCAATTCCCACCTCAGGCGACTGACCGTGTGGAGTTTGCACATTCTCCCAGTGTCTACATGGGTTTCCTCCAGGTGCTCTGGTTTCCTCCCACAGTCCAAAAATGTGCAGGTTAGGTGAATTGGCCATGCTAAATTGCCTGTAGTGTTGTTAGGTGCAGGGGAATGGGTCTGGATGGGTTGCGCTTCGGCGGGTCGGTGTGGACTTGTTGGGCCGAAGGGCCTGTTTCCACTCTAAGTAATCTAAAATCTAACTAACCATCACCGAAGTTACATAAACATTCTTCAGATAATAAACTCTTGGCTTCTAATTTATCTTAATAGGTTTTTCCTCCCCCCACTTACAAAGTAATGGGGTTCTTTTAGATGAGATGAACTTGATGTTAGGAAAAAAATTTAAACAATGAAAAAGGAAGGAGGGTGTGACAGTCCTAGTGATAAGAAACAGATGGGCCAGGAGCCTGAAAACTTTCTCAACTACTACCAAAATCTTTCCGAGCGATGGATTTCTTAAGCAAAAAAAAACTCCTTGTTATTTATAGATGAAAGCAGACTAATGCTCTTCAATATTTATTCTGTCCATTCATAAAACACTCAATGCAAAAAGAACCTCATTACTATGTAGGTGGGGGAGGAAAATCTCTTGCCAGAATGAATCTTCTCTATTTGGTTGGTCACAAGTAAAGGACCTCCATAAATCAAGGGTATATCTGAACTCCTCCAGGATGCTTTCAGGACATCCCTAAATACCTGTCTTCCTGAAAGTCTCCTGCTGCAACAGTAGTACTACGTACAACAGATACTTCAGGAGGCTGATATCATGTACATCATTCACAGCAGAGCTATTTCGCGGTACAGTTGACAGTTTTTAATCAGCACTTGTTAGCTTTGAGATTTTGCTGCTTTTGGATCAGATGCTTTCTTATGATGAAATCTGGAGTATCTTGGAGAAGGCAACTGGTGCTTCTCAAGTGCTCAGAGGTGCCTGCTGTAGGCTGTCCAAATATAGACACATATAGATGTGTTACTCAATTGCATACAAAACTCATTGATGGTTACTGCAGCACAGGAGGAGGTCTCCTGCCCCATCACATCCATACTGATCAAGGACCTAACTATACTAATTACATTTTCCAGCAGGAGGCCCATATTGCTGGAGATTATGGCAACATAAGTGAATGCTTAAACTCTAAATATTATGAGCCTCTCTGACTCAACCAGCCATTAAAGAAATGTCCAGGCTCCCACCACACAGCGGAAAAATTTATCTTCAACTCTCCATCAGTAGATTGGTCAATAACTCTGATTTAAGATCAGAGAGAGGGGAGAGTGTGCACTCCTATCCATCCAATCAATCCCCTTAAACTCAGACTTCCGTCAGATCCCCCTTCAATTTTTGCTGCTCCAAGGAAAACAAGCCTAGCCGATCCAATCTCTCATCATAACTCACAGCCTCCAACCCCGGCAGTATCCTGATAAATCTCCTCTGTACTCTTTTTAGTGCAACCACATCATTCCAATAACATGGTGATCAGAATTGAGCACAGCACTCTGTAAAGCCTAACCAGTATTTCATAGTGTTCCAGCATAATCCTCTTGCTCTTCTATTGTATTCTTTGGCTAATAAAGGCAAGTAACCAATATAAAACTTCTTAACCACCTTATCCTTCTGCCCTATTATCTTCAGGGATCTATGGATACACACACCAAGGTCCTTCTGATCTTCAGTACTTTCCAAGATACTACTATTCAGTGTTATCCATTACCTTCTGCAAGTCCGTTACCTCTCACTTTCTTAGCTGAATTCCATTTGCTACTGCTCAGATGGGAAAGACAGTTTGTTGATAACCTCACTACTTATCATTTTTCCAATTTTCGTGTCATCCGTGCACGTTTTGATCATACTCCTTATATGCAAGTCCAAATAATTAAACATCCATCACAAATAATAAGGATGCCAGCACTGAGCCTTGTGGAACCCCACATCTATGACCTTTGTCACACATTCAAGATCCTAATCTAATATACTTTTCCTCAAAAACAGCTAAAACCTGAGCCAACACATTGGAGGCAATAATGAATTTTGGCATCTGTTTGCTTTTGTCAAGATGAAGCTCCCAATATATGGAAAATGGGCCACATATAGCTACAGCTCAGACGCAACACAAAAATTTGGTAGCTAATTGAGACATCGCACAATCCTACAAAATCAAACAGCAATGACCATGTAAACTGATTTAATAATTCTAATTGAGGGTTGAACATTGGCCTAGATTATTGCCATTGTGCCAGGGATCTTTTATGTTTACCAACAGGGCTGATAGGATCACAATTTAAAGCTTCATTTGAAAGACAGCACCTACTACAGTCTAACACTCCTTCAATACTGCACTCGAGTCAGCCTGGAGGAGGTGGAGTTCAAATCTCTAGAATGGGGCTTGCACCCATAATTTCTGACTTGTGCGTAAGAGTGCTAGAACTGAACCAAAGGTAACATATATGCAATGACACATATCACACTTAGATAAGAACTTTATTATGCTCCCCAAAATGTACCATCTTGTTATATTAAATATTTATTTGTCTACACCCACATACAACAATTCAGATTAAGGCTTTACAATTAAGAAAAGGAGAACCACTGGAAATATTTTATTTGTTTATGGATATCAGCTGCATGGCTCTTCTTAGCAGGGTCACCTCAGTTGAGTCTTGGTTCTGCTTTGGTTATCATAATGAAACTTAGTGGTGAATGCAGGACATTTATTGGTTGTAAAACAAAGCAGATCATTTCTCTATCACAAACAACACGGTTGAACACAAAACAGCAAAAATATGTTTTTGCACTCCAACTTCAGAAGGCCACTTAAATCATTGCTAGTAAAACAAACTTTTCCTAATTTACAGCTGTTTAGTA
This sequence comes from Hemiscyllium ocellatum, assembly GCF_020745735.1. Classification (NCBI taxonomy): domain Eukaryota; kingdom Metazoa; phylum Chordata; class Chondrichthyes; order Orectolobiformes; family Hemiscylliidae; genus Hemiscyllium; species Hemiscyllium ocellatum. The sequence goes on from NC_083428.1 coordinate 39,473,947, forward strand.
CTGTTCTTTGCTTGAAGAATGCTATTGAAAAGCATAGAGTAAAAAGTGAGGTCTGCAGATGCTGGAGATCAGAGCTGAAAATGTGTTGCTGGTTAAAGCACAGCAGGTTAGGCAGCATCCTAGGAACAGGAAATTCGACGTTTCAGGCCAGAGCCCTTCATCAGGAATCCTGATGAAGGGCTCTGGCCCGAAACGTCGAATTTCCTGTTCTCAGTATTGAAAAGCATAGTCAAGCTAATGAGTGATGAGCTAGAACAAGATTTTGTGTTAATAACTACACAAACAAACAACTCCAATTACTGGTCACCCAAACCTCTGCTACTGGGTCAGTGGTGCTGGAAGAGCACAGCAGTTCAGACAGCATCCGAGGAGCAGCGCAATCGACGTTTCGGGCAAAAACCTCTGCTACACCGTGTAAACTCCACCAACCCAGAATGTTTTTTTTAATACTTCTGGTAGGCCTTCAGGAATCTCTCAGTAAGAATGAGTGGAAACAACAGTCTGTACTATACAAAGGAGGGAGGGATATTTATGTCTTGAATATCTTTTATAAAGCTCTCAGCATGTATGTCACACCAATATTAATGCAGCAGGAATTTAACAATGGGCAGGATTGTTCTAATAACAGAGTTGTGGCTAGCCACCAGAAGAGACAGTAGAGAATGCATCCATGCATTTACAGTGTTGGTTGGCTGGTTATGGGACTTCCATTCCTCAGGCAAAAATCCCACCTGAGAGAACTGTTGGCCAATCTGTTTAGCTGGCAGCTTTGTAGCCCCAGCAAATGCCAAGATTACAGGTAGTCCCCAGCTTCTAAGTCTCAGTATCCCGGACCAGGCAAGTATCACAGTAGAGACGGAAAGTGCGATATATAAAAAAGGTTTGTTAAACAAACCTTCCTTTCCAGAAATGGCTGTTGACTCTGCCCAATCAAATTATTATTTTTCCAGTGTCCAGTTATAGAATCTTAATCAGAGGTCTGCAGCACAGAAAAAAGGACCTTTGACACTGATTCTAATCCCATTTTTCAGCACTTGCCCCATGACTATGCATATCTATACATTGCAAGTATACATCTAAATACTTAAATATCATAGTAAGCTCCAAATTCCCATCAGTAAAGTCACAATACTCTGACAGGACCAGACAGCTGCTCCCTCAGTAGCTGCACATCTAGTGATGGTTTACCCGGAGGGTCACCATGCCTCAGCAAGGGGAGTGGTCAAGGAGGAGAATTCTTCATAGTAACTTCAGCCAGTTGGGGAATTCAGCCCAATTCCCAGTAGCCTCTGGGTAAAAAAAAGTGTCATTCTTCGCAACAACTCCAAGCTTTCTGCCACTTCTTGTAAATCCATATCGGCTGGTCATTTATCTTTTCAAAAGGAAATATTTCTTACTGTCTCCCCAAATACTCTCCAAACCAAGGAACATCCTAGTAAATCTCCTCTGCACTGAATAGAGTGCAGTTACATCCTCCCTAGAACATTCCAGACCTGAACACAAGTCATTAATTGCAGCCTAAACAATATATTATAGTTTTCAAGCAAAACCTCTGCTTTTAAACTTTATGCCTCCCCTAATAAAGGGTAAGCATCCTACATGCTGTCTTAACCACTTATCCACCTGTCTTAATACCTTAAGAGCCCAAGGTCCCTCAATTCTTGGTGCTTCCAAGGGTCCTAACCATTGTGTATTTCCTTGCCTTGCTCCCCTGCCCAAGTGCAATACATCACATTTAGAGTCCTAGAGTCAGAGATGTACAGCATGAAAACAGGCCCTTTGGTCCAACCAGTCCATGCCGACCAGATATCCCAACCCAATTTAGTCCCACCTGTCAGCACCCGGCCCATATCCCTCCAAACCCTTCCTATTCATATACATATCCAAATGCCTCATAACTGTTGCAATTGTACCAGCCTCCACCACTTCCTCTGGCAGTTCATTCCATACACGTACCACCCTCTGCGTGGAAAAAGTTGCACCTTAGGTCTCTTTCATATTTTTTCCCGTTACCCTAAACCAATGCCCTCTAGTTCTGGACTCCCCGACCCCAGGGTAAAGACTTTATCTATTTATCCTATCTATGCCCCTCAATTTTGTAAATCTCTATACGGTCACCTCTCAGCCTCCGACACTCCAGGAAAAACAGCCCCAGCCTATTCAATCTCTCCCTATAGCTTAAATCGTCCAACCCTGGCAACATCCTTGTCAATCTTTTCTGAACCCTTTCAAGTTTCGCAACATCCTTCCTATAGGAGGGAGGCCAGAATTGCATACAATATTCCAAAAGTGGCCTAATCAATGTCCTGTGCAGCTGCAACATGACCTCTTATACTCAATGCACTGACCAAAACAGGAAAGCATACTAAACGCCTTCCTTCACTATCAACGAACCATGAACCTGCACTCCAAAATCTTTGTCCAACAACACACCCCAGGACCTTACCATTAAGTGTATAATTCCTGCCTTGATTTGCCTTTCTAAAATGCAGCAATTCATATCTAAAAATTAAACTGCATCTGCACGCAACCATCTCATTATTTACCACCTTACCAACTTTTGTATTATCTGATCAACTCTCCTACATTCAAGTCCAAATTATTTATATAAATAGCAAACAGCAAGGGCCCCAACACTAACCCTTGTGAACCCTACTGAACACAATAGGGTTAGAAAAACACCCCTCATACCTCACCCTCTGTTTCCTCCCACTCACTCAACTGTGGATCCAATTTACCAAGTTTCCTTGCATCCTGAGTTCTGGCATTTGCTATCAAACTCTAATGAGGGACTTTATCAAAAGCTTTCCCGAAGTCCTAGCAGAATACACCAAAAGAATTGCCTTCATGTACACACCTGCTCACCTCTGAATTTTTCAATTAAGTTGGACAAACATGACCTCGTCTTAACAAAACTATGCTGACTGTTCTTGATTAATCACTGCCTCTCCAAACGCAGATTAATTCTGTTCCTCAATATTGCAGATTGTATCCAATATAGTACAATAGAATCTGACCTTTTTCCTATGACTGACTGGGAAGAATACCTTTTCAAAAGGCATAGGACAAATATTACAATCACTTGTTTGGAGGCAGGGAGGTCCATCAGATTCACTGAGTGCCTTCCCAGTGTGCCTAACTTTATGGAGCTGGGTGAGAATGGGGGTGGTTGTGCTTGTCTTCTTTTTTTGGGGAGACTGCTTGGAGTTCAAGTGCAATGGGGGAAGCCCAGCAGATCATGATGCCAGTCAGGAAGCAGAGGCATCTCCCTCAAAGGGCCTATTCCCATATCAAACAATTCCTCCCCCTCCACCAACATTTCCAGCAATTTTCTGAAGAGGTCACTTGTACCATAGATAACAAAGAACTAACAAAAGGTAATTCCCTTGGAAGGGGTATTCTTAAACCAGAGAACAGTCTCTGATAACGGGGTAGGCCATTTAGGACCAATAGGAAAGACTTTCTCCAGGGAGTGAAGAATCTTTAGAATGCTTTATCCCATAAGGCTGAGGCAGCTCAATCACTGATGATTTAAGACTGAAATTTATACATATCTACATATCAAAAACATGAATACAGGAATAATGCAGTAAAATGGTGTTTAATTAGGTGGTCATTCATAACATCCATGAACCGTAGGGTACGCTCAAAAGGGTTGAATTGCTTATTTTGTGTATTCTTTTTAAGGAATCACGGTCATTGGGATAAAATAGCATGGAGGTCAATGGTAGCAAATAAACAGACAAACTATTTAAAATGACGAAGCAGGCTCAACAGGCCAAATGGTCTAAAGCTGGTCCTCCTTCCAACATTTCCAAATATTGTACAAAATGAGCACCCTACAATTGCCTTCCATAGACAGCAAGCACATAAACTTATAAAAACACTGATTTAGGATTTGTTTCTATACCATGTACCTGAGTTCACAGTATGTTTCCTAACATATTTGTTAAGCATTTAATTTTACTGAAATTTAAAACTACTCAAGTATATTAGGATTAGGCTCCAGTTCCACACTGTCTGATTATTGAAATCGTAAGGCTGTTATATCACCAAATTGGAAAAATCCAATGTCCAGACACAATAAATCTGCAGAACGCATGCAAGAAGAGCAGGAGTTAAAATTGATGCCCGAACCCCAATTATTCCTTCTTCCAGGGAAACTGGTAAACTATATTTACAAATCTCAAGAGTAACAATACTTTGTCTTAACACGGCACTTCTGTGGTAATCATCCCTTAACACTCCAAGGAGTAGTAGACACCAAGCTGTGAAATACAGGGGTTGACAAGTAGTGAAAAGATAGTTTTACTGAAAGAGCCAAGACAGCTATCAAGACTATCAATAATGATGAAGCAAGGAATGAAAATAATGCTAGTGAAACAACTGTGGAACACAGCTGGGGAGCTATAAAAGATAAGTGAAACTGTGGAGAAATGTCCTAACATTTTGGAATCAACATATTGGGGACAGAAATGTAAGGGAACCTTGCAACAGAGATGAAGAACAAAACAGCTTATGATTGGCATAGACAGAGTTGCATTCCTTACAAAAATGGAACACAGGAGGCTGCAAAGGAACATGTTAACCAAACTGTTAATGAGAATCAGACTGAAAAGAATGAAAGCATAAATAATAGTTTGAAAGGTGATGAGTAAGAACAAGGACTATTGATACGACATTAGTGGCAGCAAACATGTTCTGATGGCAGGCAATATAGGAGTTTGACACTCAGCTGAATATCAAATAGTACTTGAAGATTGCAGAGATTTTGATTTCAGTCTCCAACAAGGTAGGAAAAACAATGAAATCAGGAACAAGACAGAGTTTCTGTCAGGAAATGCATTAGAATGGTTTACTCCAGCAAACCTTTGATTACAGGAAGCTTTCACTTTACTTGGTGTCTGATAATTGAACGAATAAAAAAAATTGTTACGGAGTCAAAGATACTAGCAGACAAGCAAGTGTATGGAGACATTTGCTTCATATTTTAGAAATGCATTAATGCCCATGGAAAATAGCAAGAAAGGCCAAAACACAACCCATGTTTAAGGGTCAGTCAAGACTGAAATTTTAACTCTGACGACAGTTTTCTTTCAAAAAATGTAAATGGACCACTCAAAACTTATTCCAGAAAACACAATGGAATTTTAAGGTGGATAAAACAAAGGATGAATTAAGCTTAACAACTCGTTTGTGCCCAAGCTTCATTGCCTTGTTATTTTTCTTTCTCTAGTCACACGAGTTAACACTCACTTGTTATCAAGCAAACCACTGAGCCAACAAATACAAAAGACAGCATCTGCAAATAAAACGACTGTGAGGTCAGTGCCAGAGAGCTAGGTACGTGTTAGAAATGCAAGGTGCTTTTAGCCCACAAAAACCTAAAAAGCAGCACAAACGTATGAAGACATACAACTGCCACAGTTGATGTTATCTTTTTCTCGCATGTAATGAGTGTCACAGTATTGTCCACTTCTAAAACTGCTCCCAAATGAGATTCAACTGCATAATTACATTTCTACTATCACATTATCTCCTGATAGTGGCTCTTTGTTAATACTGTGGAGTCACAATCAAAAGACTAAAACTGAACATTATGGCAGAGAGTAAAATTTTCTACTTATTATAATTTACAAGTGAAATTCAAGGGGACTATAGAGTTATAACCCAGACACCTAACCCTAAAATACAATGAAAGAAATTGAACACTGAAATCAACAAATCATTTATTTACGTAACATACACATTTATCGAGGTTATGTAAATTCAACACCTTTCAGCTAAGGAAACAAAAACATAGCTACCACTTGCTGACTCAGTCAAAACTACACCCAGTACAAGTCTTAATAAGAAGGAACTTAGAGTACCTCAAAGATTTAAAAAAAGTCAAATAGTGCAAAGGTTGCACAAAGGCACAATTAAGTAGGAGTGCATTACCTGCAATACATAAACATTGTTTGGCTTAAATATGGATTGTGGTCCATCATCTTTCCACACGATTATTGTCTAAAAGAAATGTTGATTTTTGCCAAACAGTGGCAATCACGTCACCATATTCAGCCCATGAATCAAAATATAACATTTAAAAAAAACAAAAACGTGTAAACTTTTTAAACTGATCTTATGCCGTAAATCTTCAGCAATGAAGCTCAATTTCCTTGCTATAGCAGCTAATGAACCAGCTGCAAAACATTTTGCAATCCAACTTGCTCTGCAAACCAAGTCTGCCGAATGCACACTTAAAAGGTAATGACAATCTATTAACTGAATATTCTGTTCCTGAAGGCACGCTCCAGTTTGTTTCACACATTGCACCTCAAGAGTCAACTACCTTTAATTTATCAGAGTTGGTAAAAAGGTACAAAAGCCCAAAACCAGACAGGCAATCGTAGCACAATGGTGAGGATGGAAAATTAAAGGAGAATAGAAAATATATGAAAAGGAATAGGTTACTTAATCCCTCATGCCTTTCCTAACATAATCTAGTCACATTTGCCAGCATTTGGCCCATATAAACTCAACCCTTCCTATTCATATATGCATTCAGAAGCCTTTTAAATGTTGCAATTGTACCAGTCTCCACCAGTCACACCCAAACCCCCCCAAGCAGCTTATCCCATAAACGCATCACCCTCTGTATGAAAACATTGCCCCTTAGATCCCACTTCTATCTTTCCCCTCTCATCCTAAACCTATGCCCTCAAGTTCTGGACTCCATCCACCTGTGGGAAAAGACCTGTCTATTTATCCTATCCATACCCCTCATGATTTTAAAAACCTCTACAAGGTCACCTCTCAGCATCAGATACTCCAGGGAAAACAGCCCTAGCCTATTCAGCCTCTCCCTATACCTCAAATCATCCAGCCACAACAACATCTTTGCCAATCTTTTCTGAACCCTTTCAAGTCTCACAACTTTCTTCTGATGGGAAGGAGACCAGGACTGCACGCAATATTCCAAAAGTGGCCAAACCAATGTCCTGTTACAGCCGCAACATGATCTCCCAACTCCTAGAACTCAATGCTCTGACCAAGAAAGGAAAGCATACCAAACACCTTTTTCACCATCCTATCTACCTGTGACTCTACTTTCAAGGAACTATGAAATAGTGTTCCAAGGTCTCTGTTCAGCAACACTCCCGAGAACCTTACCATTAAGGTGGATAGGTTCTGTTAAGATTTGCTTTCCCAAAATGCAGCGCCTCACAATTACCTAAAATTAAACTCCATCTGCCATTCCTCAGCCCATTGGCCCATCTAAGCAAGGTCCTGTTGTAATCTGAGACAACCTTCTCCAACTTTAATGCCATCTGCCAACTTACTAGTTTTACCTCCTATATTCACATCCAGCAACAATCCCTGTGGCACTCCATGGGTCACAGGCCTCCAGTCTGAAAAGCAACACTCTACCACCACCCTCTGTCTTCTACTCATGAGCCAGTTCTGGATCGAAACTGCTAGTTCTCCATGAATTCAGCGAGATCTCACCTTGCTAACCAGTCTTCCATGGGGAACCTTGTCAAATGCCTTACTGAAATCCATGTAGATCACATCTATGGTTCTGCCCTCATCAATCCTCTTTGTTACTTCTTCAGAAACTCAATCAGGTTTGTGAGACATGACTTCCCATGCACAAAGCCATGCTGATTATTTCTAATCAGTCCTTGCCTTTCCAAATACATGTAAATCCTGTCCCTCAGGACTCCCAGTAAAACAAGTTGTTAGAAGACCACTGTTTAGGTAATACTAGTGTCTCTCAACAACAAATTCTGGACACAAACACTGTGCACATATTCTTAGGCATGTAGATATCCCCACTGCAAATGTGTCTTTTGGTCAACCGGATCTTTTTGTTTCCAAACCAATAATAAACAGGAGGAAAGCAACATAAATTTATTCCTTTCTCTAATTTCTATCCTACAAAAGAGCCTACAACAGCTAACTTTTTTCAGATATCCATTTTACATTAAACGAGGCATTTACACATCAGAGTTACTAGTTTCTACTGCATCAAGTACAGGCATCTCAGTACCTCATTCTACTACAAGCCCAACGATACCCTCACGTTGTTGCACTGCTCTAGCTTCCATCCTAAACATGGAAAAGCAGCCAACCCCTATGGACAAACCCTGCTTATACGTAGGATCTGCTCAGATGAGGAGAAACTCGAACACCTAAAATTGTTGAAAGATTCCATCAGAACAGGATAGGATACATTGATCACAAATTCAGACACCCGACAGTGAGAAACTGCAACAGCCTCCTCAGAAAACAGACACAGGACATGACCAATAGAGCACCCTTCACTATCCAGTGCTTCCCCAGAGCAGATAAATGACACCATGTTCTTCGCACGTCAATGATGAACATCCCACCAAGATCATCTCCTATGGCCCACTTCTCCCCTTAAAAACAACCAACAAACTTGAAGCACACCAGCATTTGCAGCAATCTACCCAGCCTTCAGGATATTGACCGCAATACCACAACACCCTGGCAATCTCTGCAAGACATGCCAGATCATCAACATGGATACTACCATCACATTTGGGAACACCCAGCACACACACACGATAGATAGTCATGTGACTCAGTCAATGTTGTCTACTCTCACTGCAGGCAAGGATGCCCCGAGGCATGGTATATTGGAGAGGCCATGCAGACATTATGACAGCGGATAAATTGAGGTAAAAATGAAGGACTGCAGATGCTAGTAACCACATTCTAGACTAGAGTGGTGCTGGAAAAGCATAGCAACTCAGGCAGCATCCGTGGAGCAGGAAAATCAACGCTTCCTGCTCCTCGGATGCTGCCTGAGCTGCTGTACTTTTCCAGCACCACTCTATTCTTGAACAGATGAATTGACACCGCACAACAAATCACTAGACAGGAACATTCCAGCGGTCAAGGACATTCAGCCTCCAATTTTCAGGTAAGCGTCTTCCAAGGCAGCCTTGGAGATACACAACAATGCAGAAATCACCTAGCTGATAGCCAGGCTCCACACCAATGAAAATGGCTTCAACTAGGACCTTGGGTTCAGGCTGCACTACATTTGACCCCACCATACTGTTCCGTTTCTGTAATATCTTCCTACTGTCCTGTTTTGACACCATCACCTTGATAATTTATTATCTCTCTACCTCCATGTACACAGTTTTGGATTACTTGTAACTGTGGCTCAACCCTCAGCATTTAACTTTTACCCATCAGGTTATTCCAGACATGTAGTTTGCCTCCAGCATCATATATAATTACAAAAAATTAAAACTAATGTCTCAATTAATTAGGTCATTCCTTTATTTGCTATTCAGCTATTGACACTTTATACTATTTGTACAATATTTTGATTTCCCTGCTTATAAATTATGTGCACTTAGCTTCAGTTCACCTGAAGGAGGAGCAGCACTCTGAAAACTTGTAATTTCAAATCAACCTGTTGGACTCTCACCTGGTATTGTTTGACTTCTGACCTTGTTCACCCCAGTCCAGATCCAGCAGCTCCACACCACACAGTTTCTACTGCTGATGTACTCACCCAAACACACAATTAGCCTGGAGTTGAAAGATACCCTTTTTCACTCCCTTGGATGGCTCACTTGGCAAACTGAGTTACACAATTAGAAGAGCAGAGGTTCAATTCCATGTCTCAATTTGTATGACAGTAAAAATAACAGTATTCATTTTCAATGCCCAAAACTATGAATCTGGATTCTCCAGTCATTGGGAACATCCTATGTTTTCACTGTCGAACCCAGTTAGAATTTTATAGGTTTATGAGAGTACCCTATGAATATAGTCAAAGTCCTTGAAGGAAATATAATCCAATAGTCTAGCAGCCATACTAGCTCCTGTCAAAAAGTTGAACTAATATCTTGATGTACAGAACCATTAGTATTATATGGAGTGGATTTCATAACTCACTTCATGAAGAACTACTGCTTGATCACACTCCTTCCTAAATTACTATACCAAGGTGGTAATGTTTCTATTGCCAAGTTATGACAATACTTTCAGCAGCTGCAGTTAAAAGGAAACTCGCATTCTCATCTACAGTAAAACCAAACAACCACAAAGCGTTAAATGTCAAATGCACCACACTTAGCAGAACATACTAAACAGAAAGAAGAGTGGCCAGGACGCATGCCATTTCAGCAAGACGCCTTGATACTGCCTCTGTACACCTGGCAAATGGCCTATAAAGAAAAAAAAATACATGAGAGAGAATGATCCAAGAGAAAACCACACAATCTATAACATACACCTGGGAAGTATTAGGCTCAATGCAGCTCTATGATCAATATTCCTCTCAACACTGTGATATAAATTGCAAAAGCACATTATACGTGTGTCCTTCATCACAATGTCACTGTGTTGTTAATACCATGCAAAGTAATAGTTGCTGCTACTTCTAACTTAAACTATTTCACAAAAGAGAAATTAACATTTTAAACAGAGTTTTTCTGAATTTGTTTATTTGTTAATTCTTAACTGTCTTTGAAAAGCTGCATGAACATTTTCTGTTAATGCAATTTGCAGAAAAATAATCAAAAACCATGCTAGAGAGATACTGTACAAAGTTTCTGGAACAAAAAAAAGAGACAATAAAATGTTGGCTTTTATCTCATGGTCACAGAGTTTGGTCAGAACCGATCTAGTGTGTAGTCTCCGTTTTGGACACCAAACCCCTGTTGTCACAGGTGGTGGTGGTGTAGAGAGCACAAATTCAGCAGAGCACAGCTGAGCTAATCAAAGTTAAATTACAAAGGTCACAATGCATCAACTAATTTCTATTCTATTATTTTTTATAAAGTTAAGTAACCTAGTGGAGTTCATAAATATCTTCCAAATACTAAGACTACTGAAGCAATGCACCATTGGACTCTGTGCCAAGCACTCCAACCCAAATTCATCCGCACACAATCCCCACTGTTGACATCTTCACACTTGCCTCTACTACCTCCAACCTCAACTTCCTATTAGCTCTCCTCACCAATCTCCCATATTTCATGGTCTGTAAATAGTTGATCAGAAATGCTGCTTTCCATGTTCTAAAACAAAGCCCAGTTCACTCACCACTCCGATTGGCAGCTCCTAGTTTTAAAATTCTTAGTTCCAGTTTGCTTAAATCATTTCAATACTCCCAAACTCTTGCCTTCTCCACCATTATAAACCTCAAGCCCCGGTGTGTAAACCTCAATCCCCGATTGTACAATCACTCCTTATGATTATTCACGACCTTTCAGTTTGCCTACTTGAAAAGTCAGCCCCAGACTCCATTGTTTCTCTCATCAATTTGTCCAGTTTGAGTGCATAGTACAAGGAGAGTTATACTAGAGGGGTAGTCACTTTTCCTTTAGTAATTTGCAGGAAGGGTCCCTAACTCCTGTCAATAGCACTACGATCATTTCCTGCTACATCAATTTCAGGTTTTCACTTGATAGTATAGAATATAACCACTGCTAGGAGGGGACAAGGAATCAAAACTTTTCATCCTGCACTCATTGTGTCTTAAGACACAAAGACTGACTTGAAAAAAAGTGGCACCAATTTATACAGCATGAGAAGGGAGTACTGATTGGTTGGGTCAAAAGGAACAGTTAACTGTCAACCTCTGACCAACTTGATCTGAGAATAATGTTGGTTGATCAGGCTATGGCAAAGAACACAGATTGACAGCTGCCACAACCCCTCTCATCCCTCAAAAGTAAAATATGCAATGTGCATTTGAATCCCTTTTGTCGTTATAAACCGGGCCCTATTAAAAATACATAGGAGGAAAGCATAGCTTCTAACACATTTAAATGCAGCACACAGAGCTTGACTGATCAAAATTAAAGTGATTTCCAGTATATTTCCTAGCTACAATAATTCTTTCTCAAGAATAAGACAGGAATAAGCCACCATTTCCCCAAAAGCTATACCATCAGCCATGATCATATTGAATGGTGGTGCAGGCTCAAAAGGGCAGAATGGCCTACTCCTGCACCTATTGTCTATCAGGATACGGTGTAGTGAGTTTTGCTTTTAATCCATTTCACGTCATACATCTTAGATAAGAGGATGGAATGGCATTCTGTTCAGTTACACCAATGATACTTGGTAACAGTCACACAAGAGAAACCAAGGGAACTGAAATCACTGTCTCAGTACAGAAATTCCCCAGAACAATGTGATTAAAATCACAAAATGGTCATGACCGTGCACAAAACAGGAGTTACAAAGTGGTGAAGTACATTTTTTTAAACTGTTCTCCTCTTCTGCCTGTAAGAGAAGTTGATATTTAATTATTTTCTTATTCTCTTTTAAAAATAGTGGTGTTTTGCCCTAAACATGTTTGTGAAGTCCAATGTAAAATGACTCAGCAAGGACCTGCTCTGTGTCACCCTTATCGGATGTTCAAAACCCAACAGAATGGTTCATGATACAGAGTCATTTAGACGTATAGCACGGAAACAGACCTTTTGGTCCAACCCGTCCATGCCGACCAGATATCCCAACCCAATCTAGTCCCACCTGCCAGCACCCGGCCCATATCCCTCCAAATCCTTTCTATTCATATACCCATCCAAATGCCTCTTAAATGTTGCAATTGTACCAGCCTCCACCACTTCCTCTGGCAGCTCATTCCATACACATGCCACCCTCTGTGAAAACTTTGCCTCTTCGGTCTCTTTTACATCTTTCCCCTCTCACCCTAAACCTATGCCTGTTAGTTCTGGACTCCCCCACGCCAGGGTAAAGACTTTGTTTATTTATCCCATCCATGCCCCTCATGATTTTGTAAACCTCTACAAAGGTCACCCCTCAGCCTCCGACGCTCCAGGGAAAAACAGCCCCAGCCTGTTCAACCTCTCCGTATAGCTCAAACCCTCTAACTCTGGCAACATCCTTGTAAGTCTTTTCTGAACCCTTTCAAGTTTCACAACATCTTTCCCTGCACCTAACTCAGAAAACAATAGGGAGAGGAAAGGTGAAAAGTTAGGTTACTTCAAAGCCCAGAGTCTCTCAATCTTTCCTTGTAAGACTTTTCCTCCATACCAGGCAACATCCTAGTAAATCTTCTCGGAACCCTATCCAAAGCTTCCACATGCTTCCTATAATGCAGTAACCAGAACTGCATGCAATGCACCAAGTGCAGCTGCACCAGAGATTTGTACAAGCTGCAGTATGACCTCATGGTTCAGAAACTCAATCACTCTACCAATAAAAGCTAACACACTATGTCTTCTCAACACCACTATCAACCTGGGTGGCAACTTTCAGGGATCTTTGTACATGGTCACAGAGATCTCTCTGCTTATCGACACTACCAAGAATCTTACCATTAGCCCAATACGCTGCATCCCTGTTACTCCTTCTAAAGTGAATCACCTCTCACTTTTCTGCATTAAACTCCATTTGTCACCTCTCAGCCCAACTCTGCAACTTATCTACGTCCCTCTAACCTACAACATCCTTCAGCATTATCCATCATGGCACCGGTCTTAATGTGGTCTCCAAATTTACTAACCCATCCTTCTATGCCCTCATCTACATTAGTTTATAAAAGTGACAAACAGCAGTGGACCCAAAACAGATCCTTGCAGTACACTAGTAACTGAACTCCAGGATGAACATTTCCCATCAACCACCACCCTCTGTCTTCTTTCAGCTAGCCAATTTCTGATCCAAACTGCTAAATCACCCTCAATCCCATGTCTCCGTATTTTGCACAGTAGCCTAACATGGGAAACCTTATCAAAACGCCTTACTGAAATCCATATGCACCTCATCAATGGCTGTACACTCATCCACCTGTTTGGTCACCTTCTCAAAAGAACTAAGGTTGGAGGCACAACCTGCCCTTCACAAAACCATGCTGACTATTCCTAATCAACTCATCCCTCTCTAGATGACAATAAATCCTCTCTCTTATAATCCTTTCCATCACTTCACCCACAACCAAAGTAAGGCTCACATATCTATAAATTTCCAGGGTTGTCTCTACTCCCTTTCTTGAACAAGGGAACAACATTTTCTATCCTCCAGTCATCTGGTACTATTCCTGTAGACAATGACGACATAAAAGGTCAAAGCCAAAGGCTCGTCAATCTCTTCCCTGGCTTCCCACAGAATCCCAAGATAAATCCCATTAGGCCCAGGAGATTTATTTTCACACTTTCCAAAATTTCTACCACCACCTCTTTGGGAACCTCAATCCCATCTAGTCTCAGCTTGTTTTTCAGTACTCTCCTCGACAACATTGTCTTTTTCCAGTGTGAATACTGACAAAAAAAATATTCATTTAGTTGTAACCTAGATACCTCAGTTGTCTTCACAGCAGTTCAAATTTAACCAGTTTAAAATTATGCCCCAAGATACTAAAACCCAATCAAAATTTTATTGTTTTGACAACATCAAACCAATGAGACGATCCAATGCTTGGAGTATTAAAAAAAAATCAGACATTTTTGACAGTTAGCCATAAAGATAGCTATTCATCATACTCTGTCAAAGGTACCTTTCCTCATATGAAACATCTTTGCAGCAGAAGACAGAAGACGACTCAGGGAGATCTACCAGAGGAAGATCCAACACCAGAGACAACAGCTGCTGCCTGGCTTTGAAAATTAAATTGCTCTAAACTGAATACGGGCGTCATTGGATCCAGTATATTGTTATAGAGTAGGAGGTAGATAAAAAAAAGGTAGAAAGGAGGCTGGGAGTTGCAAATAGGTGATGTTTAACGCTATTAGCGATAAAGAACAAAACTGATATTTTTGATAAATACTGGAATTCAGGTAGCTCCGTCATTCATACTTTAACAGATTACAAGGCGAGGTGAGTTTGTGTGTGTTTGGTTTAATTAGCAGAAGGGTTTAGCATCATGATGAAACACATGCGAACAATATTTAGTTCATGCTGGGAAATGTGTTAGACGATTTCAGAAGACATTTGAGAGCCAAACACATTGCTATGGATCAGCAATCACATGAAGGCAAGAGTGGACAGTAGATTTTCTGAGACATTACTGAACCAGATGGATTTTCTTTTAAACAGTCAGCCAATTAATTCTAAAGTATAATTTTTGTAATGCAGAAAATAAAGCAACCAATTCGCAAACTCCCGCAAACAATAAGATTATAATAATTAAACAAGCTTTATTTGGAACATAAATGGAGATGATCTGTAGCCATAGTTAAACATTGGCCTGGATGACTGGGATAATTCCCTCCTTTTCCAAGTTTTGGCACAGAATGTGTTACATCCATTTGAGAAAACAAATATGGCTTCTCTTTAACATCACATCCAACAGACCCCACACTTCTGGGTAGTACAGCTTTCTCTCAGCACAGCATGGAACGTCACTTTAGAGATTTGTGCTCAAATTTATAAAAGAGAGACTTAGAGAGACACACGTACAGCACAGAAACAGACCCTTCGGTCCAACTCATCCATGCCAACCAGATATCCTAAACTAATTTAGTCCCACCTGCCAGCACCCGGCCCATATCCCTCCAAACCCTTCCTATTCATATACCCATCCAAATGTCTTTTAAATGTTGCAATTGTACCAGCCTCCACCACTTCCTCTGGTAGCTCATTCCATACACGTACCACCCGCTGGGAAAATGTTGCCCATTTTATATCTTTTCCCTCTCACCCTAAACCAATGCCCTCTAGCTCTGGACTCCCTCACCCTTGTGGAAAAAACCTTGTCTATTTATTCTATCCATGTCTCTCATGATTTTATAAGCCTCCGACGCACCTGGGAAAGTAGGTCCAGCCTATTCAGCCTCTCCCTGTACCTCAAATTCACCAACCCAGGCAACATCTTTGTAAAGTCTTTGCTGAACCCTTTCAAGTTTCACAGCATCCTTCCGATTGGAAGGAGCTTAGAAGTGCACGCGTTACTCCAAAAGAGGCCGAATCAATGTCCTGTACTGCCGTTACATGACCTCCCAACTCCTGTGGCAAAAGTGGGTACTGCAGATGCTGGAGATTAGGTCAAGATTAGAGTAGTGCTGGAAGAGCACAGTAGGTCAGGCAGCACCCGAGCAGCAGGAACCTACATTTCTGGCAAAAGCCCTTCATCAGGAATGAGGCTGGGAGCCTCAGGGATGGACAGATAAACGGGGGGGTTGACGGGGGGGGGGTGGTGGGTGGGAGCACAATAGGTGGATGGAGGTGGGGGTGAAGGTGATAGGTTGGGGAGGAGGATGGAGCAGATGGGTGGGAAGGAAAATTGACAGATGGGACAGGTCATGAGGACGGTGCTGAGCTGGAAGAAGATTGGAACTGGGATAAAGGTGGGGGGCGGGGAAAGGAGGAAACCGGTGAAGTCCATATTGATGCCATGGGGGTTGAAGGGTTCCGAGGTGGGAGATGAGACGTTCTGACTCCAGATGTCATGTGGCGATGGAGGCGGCCCAGGATCTGCAAATCCTTGGCAGCGGGGGGGGGGGGGGGGGGGGAAAGAAGAAGAAGGGGAGAGAAGGAGAGAGAGAGAGAGAGAGAGAGAGAGAGAGAGAGAGAGAGAGGGGGAGGGAGAGAGAGAGAGAGAGAGAGAGAGAGAGAGAGAGAGAGAGAGAGAGAGAGAGAGAGAGAGAGAGAGAGAGAGAGAGAAAGAAAGAGAGAGAGAGAGAGAGAGAGAGAATGAGAGAGAGAGAGAGAATGTTCGACCACAGGGCAGTAGGGTCTTTTCTTTAAGCTTAGATGACTTAGTGTAGAAACAGGCTCTTCAGCCCAACAAGTCCACACCGACCCACCGAAGCGTAGACCACCCATATGCCTACGTTTACCCCTTATCTAATACTAGGAGCAATTTAGCATGGACAAATTCACCTGACCCGCATCTTTGGACTGTGGGAGGAAACCGGAGCACCCGGAGGAAACCCATGCAGACACGGGGAGGACGTGCAAACTCCACACAGTCAGTCGCCTGAGGCGGGACTGTGCGGGTGTCCCGGATATGTTTTCTAAAGTGCTCCAAGTAGGTTCTAACAAATCTGACCAACAGTATATTCCAATTCCAATTCAGGTACAATCTGTCCTTCTTGTACAGGTCACTTCTACCCCAGAAGAGATTCCAACGATCCAAAAAAAAACAATGTGAACCATTCTCCCCTGCACTAGCTCCTCAGCCATGCATTCCAACTGCTTTATCTTCCTATTCCTACCCTCACTTGCCCATAGCACCAGAAAGAATCCAGATATTATTAACGTCGAGGATCTCCTTTTTAAATTCCTGACTTTCCATATTCTCTCCTCAGAATCTCATCCTTTCCCCTTCCTATGTCATTGGTTCCAATGTGTACAATGACCTCCTGCTGGTCTCTCTCCCCTTTGAGAACATTCTGCACCTTCTGAGACCTCCTTGATCCTGGTAGCAGGAAGTAAAAAATGAGGTCTGCAGATGCTGGAGATCACAGCTGCAAATGTGTTGCTGGTCAAAGCACAGCAGGCCAGGCAGCATCTCAGGAATAGAGAATTCGACGTTTCGAACATAAGCCCTTCATCAGGAATAAGAGAGAGAGAGCCAAGCAGGCTGAGATAAAAGGTAGGGAGGAGGGACTAGGGGGAGGGGCGATGGAGGTGGGATAGGTGGAAGGAGGTCAAGGTGAGGGTGATAGGCCGGAGTGGGGTGGGGGCGGAGAGGTCAGGAAGAGGATTGCAGGTTAGGAGGGCGGTGCTGAGTTGAGGGAACCGACTGAGACAAGGTGGGGGGAGGGGAAATGAGGAAGCTGGAGAACTCTGATTTCATACCTTGTGGTTGGAGGGTTCCCAGGCGGAAGATGAGGCGCTCCTCCTCCAGCCGTCGTGTAGTTGTGTTCTGCCGGTGGAGGAGTCCAAGGACCTGCATGTCCTCGGTGGAGTGGGAGGGAGAGTTAAAGTGTTGAGCCACGGGGTGATTGGGTTGGTTGATTTCTCCAGCTTCCTCATTTCCCCTCCCCCCACCTTGTCTCAGTCGGTTCCCTCAACTCAGCACCGCCCTCCTAACCTGCAATCCTCTTCCTGACCTCTCCGCCCCCACCCCACTCCGGCCTATCACCCTCACCTTGACCTCCTTCCACCTATCCCACCTCCATCGCCCCTCCCCCTAGTCCCTCCTCCCTACCTTTTATCTCAGCCTGCTTGGCTCTCTCTCTCTCTTATTCCTGATGAAGGGCTTATGCTCGAAACGTCGAATTCTCTATTCCTGAGATGCTGCCTGGCCTGGTAGCAGGAAAGCAACATACCATTCTCATTTTTCGCTGCTGGCACAGAAACATCTTTGCCTCTGACTAGAGAAGGTCCCGTATCACAATCGATCATTTGGAACCCTCTTTGCATTAGTTCACATGTTAAACAAGTTAGAAACCAAATTATTGGTCCTTTCAAAAGTTGTTTTTGCACTAATTTGCTGTTTTCCAAAAGCTCTACTTGGCCCAGTACTCAAATGTCACCCTTCCCTAAACCATACATACACCTTGCAAAAAAAAACTTACAGGTATCTCACTGAAGGCACTACATTTTCATAGACCCTACTTTGTCCATGTAGACCTTTCCTGTGGTCATTATTGTAATTCCAGCCACAAAGACAGCATAGCATCCCAATTTTATTGATATTTTGCAAAGTAGTGCATAATCAGGCATTGTTTGTGTTTATTGCATACTAGGTTGAAGCAAGCCAGTTCTCAATTAGTCCAGGTAACCTTGCATGTGAAATATTGTGTAAGACCTTTGTGATACCATTTACATCCCAAACTGACAAGCAAATGAGTAATTAGTGCACATAACATGCCTTCTGAGATGGCAGGTGAAACCTCAAAGGTAAACAGTCTTGCTTTATACATCAGGATCTGAAAGGGAATAGTCAAAAATCACATTCACTGTGTTCAGCATAAATTCACAATCACAAATTACTAATCAACATACCAACAAGTGGAAAATATTGACTAACATACTGTAATCAGTGTGATACACAAAAAGCCAACAGGGAAAAAGGTTGTTTTGCAAGCTAATCTCTTAGGAGAAAGTTCTTAAGTGTTGCAGATACTCAACAGAAGGACTCCTCCACCTACTCTGGTCTTCACCCTCTTCGTTATCGAAGAAACAGAATTGTGGCCTTTTTCTTTGAACCAGCATGCTTGGACATGTTATGAGAGTCAGTGTCTTAAAGGCATACAGCAAAGAAACAGATCCTTTGGTCCAACTCATCCATACAAACCAGATAACCTAAATTCATCTAGTCCTATTTGCCAGCAGCTGACCCATATTCTTCTAAACCCTTCTTGTTTATATCCCCATCCAGAATCCTTTTAAATAAATGTAATTGTACCAGCCTCCACCACTTCCTATAGCAGCTCATTCCATACACCATACCTATGTGAAAATACTGCCCCTTAGGTCCCTTCTAAATCTGTCCCCGTTACCCAAAACATGCGTCTTCTAGCTCTGGACCTCCCCACTCCGGGGAAAATACTGTGTCTATTTATGCCCCTCGTGATTTTATAAACTTCTTTTGTGGTTCTGTTCACTGAGCTGGGAATTTATGTTGCAAACGTTTCGTCCCCTGTCTAGGTGACATCCTCAGTGCTTGGGAGCCTCCTGTGAAGCGCTTCGGTCATGTTTCCTCCAGCATTTATAGTGGTTTGAATCTGCTGCTTCCGATTGTCAGTTCCAGTTGTCCCTTGCAGTGGTCGGTATATTGGGTCCAAGTCGATGTGCTTTTTGATTGAATCTGGATGAGTACCATGCCTCCAGGAATTCCCTGGCTGTTCTGTTTGGCTCGCCCTATAATAGTAGTGTCGTCCCAGTCGAATTCATGTTGCTTGTCATCTGCGTGTGCGGCTACTAAGGATAGCTGGTCATGTCATTTCCTGGCTAGTTGGTGTTCATGGATGCGGGTCGTTAGCTGTCTTCCTGTTTGTCCTATGTGTTTTGTGCAGTCCTTGCATGGGATTTTGTACACTATATTGGTTTTGCTCATGCTGGGTATTGGGTCCTTCGCTCTGGTGAGTTGTCGTCTGAGAGTGGCTGTTGGTTTGTGTGCTGCTATGGGTCCTAGTGGTCGCAGTAGTCTGGCGATCAGTTCAGAAATGCTCCTGATGTATGGGAGTGTGGCTAGTCCTTTGGGTTGTGGCATGTCCTCGTTCCATTGTCTTTCCCTTAGGCATCTGTTGATGAAATTGCGCAGGTATCTGTTTTTGGCGAATACATTGTATAGGTGTTGTTCTTCCTCTTTTTGCAGTTCTGGTGTACTGCAGTGTTTTGTGGCCCTTTTGAATAGTGTCCTGATGCAACTTCTTTGTATGTGTGTGTGTTGGGGTGGTTGCTTTTGTAGTTCAGGACTTGGTCCGTGTGTGGGGCTTTCCTGTGTACCTTTGTGCTGAATTCTCCATTAGGTGTTCTGTACCATCACGTTTAGGAATGGGAGTTGGTTGTCCTTTTCTTCCTCTCTCGTGAATCGGATTCCTGGGAGTGTGCGTTGATGATCCGGTGAGTGTTCTCTATTTCTGTGTTTTTAATGATTACAAAGGTGTCACCCACATATCTGACCCAGAGTTTGGGTTGAATTTGCGGTAAGACTGTTTGTTCTAATCTTTGCATTACCGCTTCTGCCATGACTCCCGAGATGGGTGAGCCGTTGATTTGTTCACATATTTGGTTGTTGAATGTGAAGTGTGTTGTGAGGCACAGGTCCAGTAGTTTGAGTATGCCGTCTTTGTTGATAGGTTCAATGTCCTGTTGCCTGTTCTGTATGTCCAGCAGGTTGGCTATTGTTCCTCTGGTCTGAAAATGTGTTGCTGGTTAAAGTGCAGCAGGTCAGGCAGCATCCAAGGAACAGGAAATTTGACGTTTTGGGCATAAGCCCTTCAACAGGAATGAGGAAAGTGTGTCCAGCAGGCTAAGATAGGGAGGAGGGGCGATGGAGATGTGATAGGTAGAACGTGGCTGAAGAGCTTCTGTGCAGAGGAGATGACTTGGGGGGTGCAGTGACAGAGAGACTCACTGAAATCCTTGTAGAGGGAGGAAGAGAGCTTCTTCAAGGAAGGCATCCTTGCAAGAGGATTCGCAGTAGGTTAAAATCTTCGAGTAAAAATTGAGGTTTGCAGATGCTGGAGATCAGAGCTGAAAATGTGTTGTATTGTTCCTCTGGCTAGGGTTTTTGTCAAGAGGTGAACAGTGCCGTTACATTGACTGAGACCATGGTTTCTTCCTTGTCTATGTGTATATTTCTGATTATGCCCAAGAATACCTCTGTTGATTGTGTAGAGTGTCTGGATCAGCGGACACACACCGGATCATCAATTCCACACTCACAGGAATCCGATTCACTAGAGAGGAAGAAAAGGACAACCAACTCCCATTCCTAGACGTGATGGTACAGAGAACACCTAACGGAGAATTCAGCACAAAGGTATACAGGGAAGCAATACACATGGACCAAGTCCTGAACTACAAAAGCAACCACCCCAACACACAAAAAGAAGTTGCATCAAGACACTGTTCAAAAGGGTCACAACACACTGCAGCACACCAGAACTGCAAAAAGAGGAAGAACACCTATACAATGTATTCGCCAAAAACGGATACCCGCGCACTAACAGATGCCTTAGGGAAAGACAACGGAACGAGGACACGCCGCAACCCAAAGGACTAGCCACACTACCATACATCAAGAGCATTTCCAAACGGACAGCCAGACTACTGCGACCACTAGGACTCATAACAGCACACAAACCAACAGCCACTCTCAGACAACAACTCACCAGAACGAAGGACCCGATACCCAGCATGAGCAAAACCAATGTAGTGTACAAAATCCCATGCAAGGACCGCACAAAACACTACATAGGACAAACAGGAAGACAGCTAACAGACCGCATCCATGAACACCAACTAGCCACGAAACGACATGACCAGCTATCCTTAGTAGCCACACACTCCGATGACAAGCAACATGAGTTTGACTGGGGGAACACTACTATTACAGGGCAAGCCAAACAGAGAATAGCCAGGGAATTCCTAGAGGCATGGCACTCATCCACAGTTTCAATAAGCACATCGACCTGGACCCAATATACCGACCATTGCAATGGACAGCTGGAACCGACAACCGGAAGCAGCAGATTAAATGCCAGAGGAAACATCACAGAAGCGCTTCACAGCACTCAGGACGTCACCTAAAAAGGGGACGAAACGTCTGCAACACAAATTCCCAGCTCAGCTAACAGAACCACAACAATGAGCACCCGAGCTACAAATATTCTCACAAACTTTATAAAGCTATATAAGGTCACCCCTCAGCCTCCAACAATCCACAGAAAACATCCCCAAACTATTCAGCCTCTCCCTGTAGCTCAAACCCTCCAACCCTGGCAACATCCTCAGCAATGTTTGCTGAACCGTTTTAAGTTTTACAACAACCTTTGTTTAGGAGGGAGACTAGAATTGCACACAATATTCCAAAAGTGCCCTAACCAATGTCCTGTACAGCCATAACTTGATCTCTCAATTCTTACACTCAATGCTCTGACCAATAAAGGAAAGCATTCCAAACGCCTTCTTCACCATCCTATCTATTCTTGGTAGGATTTGGACCTTGACCGGAAAAGTTAGGGACATCACCACAGTGCCACATGACCCTTTGACTAAAGTCAGCAAGATTCAAAGCTGCAGGGGGTGTCACCAATGGATTTCTGACTCAACACCTTAACATTGGGCTATGGCAACACATCAGGTCACGTAGTTACTTACTGAATTTTGCCTACTTTGTTAACAAAATAAACTCTACATAGGTGAAACACAACAGTATACATTATGAAGAGAAGTAAAAGGCTTATTTCATCACTGGAAATTTTCAAAAAACTGACCTCAGTGTTTTAACACTAAATATAACGAAAAAATTTCTGTTAGGTCTAAATAAACGTTCATCATGTAAATTTGTAACTGTAATCACACCTTCCTACCAGTGATGTTACAATACCTCAACTTTGCATACATTACATCCTCAGCCAGCACTGCAAAGAAACCTGTGTATATACCAACTGTATTTCTCTATTTCTATAACTGGAAGATTATATCTGTCTTTGTAGTTAACATTAAATTTAGTACTGACAATGACTGACCAGTCAGGCAGTGCAGGAGGGGAGGGCTTTAGATTCTTGGGGCATTAGGACCAGTTCACAGGGAGTTGGAATCTAAACACAAGAGGGCGAAGCGTTTTTGTGGAGTGTTCAATTTATTGATCAGTATGCTCCCAGCTCAATGTGGGTGCATTCGTGGGGGAAGATTTAATGAATAGCGATCATCCTAATGTTTAGATTAGCTATTGAAAAAGGCAAACAGTAATCTGAAGTCATAATACTTAATTGGAGGGCCAATGGCAGTAAGGAGAGAACCCATCCCGTAAACAGAACTCAGACTGTTCCACTGCATTCTACCTGCCAATGAACTACCATTAAAAAGGATTTAAAGTACTGTTGAGGTATGTTTTCAAGGGAAAGAGTAGGACAAGTGAAGCCAAAGCTTCCCTGGAATAAGATGATGCAAAAAAAAAGTATCATGGCAGACTTCTGGATGATAATACAGGTAAGCATCACACTAAACATTAAAAGTTTACAAAAGTAGTGAATAGCAAATAACAGAGGCAAGGAAAGGGAAAGTTCAGCAGCAAACAAAAGTGACAAAATCTTTGAGGCATTTAAATAAGGGTATATCGGATGGGACCAATTAGGAACAAAAAAAAAGGGGGAATCTACACATACAAGCAGAGTTCACAGCTAAAATACTAATCAAACATGTGATATCTGTCAACTAAGGAAGGAGATTCTACCCAAGTGAAAAAGGAGACAAGACAGTGGCTGAGCTCCAAATTGATAAAAGGAAGAATTAGTAGAAAGGCTACCTGCCTTTTAAAAGTCATCTAGACTGAATGGCTGCATCTCAGGACTGACAAATAGTGAATGAAATCTTCCAATCCTCATTAAATACAGAGGAGATGACAGAGGACCCTGCAAACGCCAGTTTCGTTAAAAAAAAGCGTGAAGTCATAACAGACCGACAAGTACAGCAGTTGAAAAACAAGTGTTAGAAAACAATAATCTGACAGAATTAATTCATTCACAAATCTGGGTTTTCCTTAACAGATAACATTTAAGAAACCTGGCCCAGATACCCTGATGGCTAAACGTTCTTTGGAGCAGCATAGACTATAGTTGTGTAATGCCAAGAACAGCAGACTCCATAGACCTAGAGATTACACTGGGCAATTCTCTTACATCTACACCCGTCCAAAAACACCTACTTTTTTGGAGATTTCAGGGAGTTCACTATCAAGCAGAGGTAACTACACCTCCCCTAACCCCTTACATCCCAGGAGCCCAGATAGCCACCTCTATCCCAAACAGATCTGCTCTATGCCTTCCCACAATTTAAACCCATTCCAAACCCTAGCAGCTGATCGGAAGCCCACTGTGCATGCCATTAGACCCTACATGACCTCCTACTTCTGCCCAGGCATACGTCCAGACCCCAACATTAGCCCCCACATCACGACCCATGTTGCGGACCTACCTTAAGTAGGTAATCACTTGCCTTGAACCCTGCCAACCTGCATCCTCACGCTTTAACCATCTGCCAGCTAAACCCCACATTTGTAATGCAGATGTACCCAACGTTGTCAGTGTGTCTGGTTTTGCTGCTGGACATTTAAATCTCAGAACATGGCACATCAACAGCTGCAAAAGGGACATGGTTTGACTTCTTCCAATTATCCGGAACTGCAGTGGAACTATTTCAGCAACAATCATCGAATGGAACGGTTGGAGTGACAGTTAGAGGCAATGAGGAATTTACAAGAACAAGGAGATATGCTGGACGGCAGTTATAGGAAGGGAGAAAAGTCGCAGATACAGTCACATAGTTGGGTTAACTCCAAGAAAGGTAAGAGGGGTAAGCAGGTAGTGCTTCTATGGCTATCCCTATTTCGAACATGTACTGTATGCTGTTTTGGAAAATGTAGGGGGAAGATGGATTCCTTGGGGAATCTAGCACAAAACAGGCAAGTTTCTGCTATCGAGTCAGGCTCTAATGCAATGAGGGGTACATCGGGTTCCAGGAAGTCAATTGATGAGCACCAGAATACAAATATTTGGCGAGTCAAAAAGGAAAGGATGAGGATCAGGAGTAGTTAATTTATGCCAGGTGAGCTAGCATGAAGTTTAATACTTTTAAATGAATTATCTGGACACTAAATTTCGACAAATCACTTCACTGTACAATTATCTTCTTATAAGACAATTTATTTAAAATCATTTAAACCCACGTTTTGAATATTGAAGTCTTTGGAAAAAAAAACCAAACCATATTTGCCATAGGAAGTGGTGGAGGCTGGTACAATTACAACATTTAAAGGGCATCTGGATGGGTACACGAATAGGAAGGGCTTACGAGGGATACGGGCCAAGAACTGGCAAATGGGACTGGATTAGGCTAGGGTATCTAGTCGGCATGGAAGAGTTTGACCGAACAGTCTGTTTCTGTGCTGTACAGCTCCATGACACTATACTGCACACACTTGCTTCCAATTAGCCTAACCAGCAATGACAGCCCATGAAAGAATTAAGAAAAAAATTATATAATCTAATACAAGTATGATATTTTTGATTTGTTTCTGCTCAGAAAACAGTAGCTAAAATTTCAAATCTGACAAAAAAGTTGTAATTTATTAAATGCAGAGCTTGCACACATCAAAAAAAGCTGACAACACTTTAAATCTAGTCTGCGTCATAACTTTCAAAGACGTATTAAGTTGAGAAAGGGATAAGAGAAACAGACAGGGTTGGGTTAAGGATTTACACGAGAGAAAAAAAATCATCTTTTCTCATTGCAATGGCATTCTGCTTTCAAACAAGCAGTCTCTAATTAACTCTTGTCACACTGGCATTTGGAAAAAGATGGATACTCTAATTAACAAGTATGACAGAGATGGGCAGAGATTCTTTCCAGATTTGGTTTAGTTTGGGTAAAAAGCCAATGAATGAAGACTTAAAAGTTTAATTACCTGTATTTCAGTGACTGTAAACATAAGTGCTAAGCTATGCTGTTGGACTTGTAACCCAGAGGCTCAGATTAATGTAAAAACAAAAGTATGTGCAGCTAGAATTTGGAAATAAAAACCAAAACTGCTGAAAGTGTTCAGGTCAGGCAGCAAACGTGGAGAAAACCAGAAGTTAATATTTCAGGTGCTTCTCCCCATAGATGCTGCCCAACCTAATGAGCATTTCCAGCATTTTGGATTTTATGTCGTCTCAGATTAATGCGCTGGAATCAAAAGTTCAAAATTATTACAGCAGCTAATTTACTCGAGTTATTTAATTAACTCTAAGTACTGGACTGTATTGTCGAAAAAAACCTATCTGCCTCACTAATGTCCTTTAGGGAGGGAAATCTGTCAAACCCATCCAGTCCGACTCGGGATCTATAACAATATGGGGTGACGCTCACGCAAATTAATCAAACTGCTACAGGAAAGTTTTTTAACCTAGAGATACTACCCACATTAAGCTAGGTACTAGACATGATAATAGCATATGCTGTCCAACTATAAAGTCCTCCTCATTTATAGCACTCCCCGCCACATGCTCAAATGTGGAAAATACGCAGCCAGCTTGATCAGCAGCAGTAGTATCAAGTCATTCTTCTGAAGGCCAATTAAATCCACTGCTCAGATTACACTCTGTACACTCTGTGCAAGTTAGTACTTCTAAGTTACTTTTAACATAAGAGAGCACAAATTTATCAGCTAAAACAGGGCCTCAAGCAGCAGGTTACCTTCCTATATTTGACTTGGTGTCATCAAACTTCACAGGAGTCAAGAGTCAATGCTATGAACCACTACCACAAGCAATGCCTCCCAAATATATGTTGCAGTGCTACCATCTCTGGTGCAACTGGACAAATGGAAAGACAGAAGAATCTAGGATGTTGAAATCTGTATGATTCAGTACGTGAATGTTTCATGCTGTTGTTTGACTAGTGTGTGGGACACAATTTTGGCACAACTTCGCTTTTACTGTCTGCCAAATTTTGTTTGCTAACATTGCTGAAGTCCTTTATGATGTACGGACATGTTAAATAAAGCTGTTGATGTTCATGATGAGTTTGGCATCTTGTACTTGACTCCTGGATAAGTGTCAGTCTTTCCCTTGCGCATCTTATTCTTTCACAAGATTTATGCATTGCTGGCAAAGCCATTATTTGTTGCCTGTGCTTCTTTTCCCCCTTTAAAGTGGTGATGAGCAATCTTTGTGATCCACTGCTATCCATATGGCATACAGTACATCTACAGTGCTATTAGAAATAATGTTCCAAGATTTTAACTGAACAATAGTGGAAGAGTGGCAATACAGTTGCAAGGATGGTCTGTGGCTTGGAGAGGAACTTACAGCTGATGTTACCATGTCGGCTGACTTGTTCTCTAGATGGTGGAAGTCACAGGTTTGAAAGATGCTGTCGAAACAGCCTTTTTGTTAATGTTGCAGTGGATCTTGTATATGGGACACACTGCTGTTACTTAAACATCAGTTATTGCCACCAAAAGTATAAGATGGTGGATTGGGTACTGATCAAATGGATTGCCTTTGCCAGGTGGTGTCAAGCTAAAGTGCTGTTAAGAGTCATCCAGGCAAGTAGAGATATTCCATCCCCTGACCTGTGTCTAATAGATATGGACGAGTTTTAGGGAGTCAAAATATGCCAGGAGTTACTTCTTACAAAAAAACCAACCTGCTGTCATACCAGAGCAGGTCTCTGTCCAGTCCGGTAAAATTTCTGGAGAAAAAGTGAGGACTGCAGATGCTGAAAATGCACAGGTCAAGCAGCATCCAAGGAGCACGAGAATCAACGTTTCAGGCATGAGCCCTTCTTCAGGAAAATTTCCTGAAGTAGGGCTCTTGCCCAAAACGCCGATTCTCCTGCTCCTTGGATGCTGCCTGACCTGCTGCGCTTTTCCAGCACCACATTTTCAGCTCTGGTAAAGTTTCTGGTCAATGACAACCTCCAGATTTTAATGGCGCACTATTCAGCAATGGTAAAGGCATTGAACATCGAAAGGAAGAGTTATATTTTCTCTTGTTCACTCAGGATCATTGCTTAGTAATTGCATAAGTAAGTATCGCAGATCACTTAGTTCAAACTTGAAAACTTTTCAAGTTTTCAACGTGCAGAATTGGACTATTTCTGTATACTAAGTACAGTGCAATCAAATGCATCCACACTTCTGGCTGTATGAAGTGTGAAGGTACAGCTATTGATTAAATAGCTGACTGTGGATAAACCTAGGATATTATCTCAAGAAACTCCTGCAGTGACACCCTTAGGATGAGGTGAACCGACCTCTTGAAAACCATAAAACATTTGCTATGTGCGAGGAGAGTTTTCCTGACCCCAATTTCTTCAATTTTGCTAGGATTCTTTGGCAAGCAGTTATTGACATTAGTCAAAAAAAGACCTCCACTAGAATTTTTGTTGACTTGCAACGAGACCTGCTGTCATTATCATGCTCGTGTACTGTGAGACCTGCACTGTATAAGATTGCATACAAAATTCAAGAAATTCCATGGGTTAACTCCCTTTTCGCCAGCTGTATTTAATGAATGAGCCATCAAATAAATCGGTGAGTCTTTCTAGGAGTCAGCTCCACAAGCATTCAGACAAAACCCCTGAAAAATCAGCTCTGACGGACTTGTCTCCAAATGTCTCAAAGATTCCTCCATTAGGTCATGCTTTCTAAGCTCTCAAACAGTAAAAAATGAGGTCTGCAGATGCTGGAGATCACAGCTGCAAATGTGTTGCTGGTCAAAGCACAGCAGGTTAGGCAGCATCTCAGGAATAGAGAATTCAACGTTTCGAGCATAAGCCCTTCATCAGGAATAAGAGAGAGAGAGCCAAGCAGGCTGAGATAAAAGGTAGGGAGGAGGGACTAGGGGGAGGGGCGATGGAGGTGGGATAGGTGGAAGGAGGTCAAGGTGAGGGTGATAGGCCGGAGTGGGGTGGGGGCGGAGAGGTCAGGAAGAGGATTGCAGGTTAGGAGGGCGGTGCTGAGTTGAGGGAACCGACTGAGACAAGGTGGGGGGAGGGGAAATGAGGAAGCTGGAGAAATCTGAATTCATACCTTGTGGTTGGAGGGTTCCCAGGCGGAAGATGAGGCGCTCCTCCTCCAGCCGTCGTGTAGTTGTGTTCTGCCGGTGGAGGAGTCCGAGGACCTGCATGTCCTCGGTGGAGTGGGAGGGGGAGTTAAAGTGTTGAGCCACGGGGTGATTGGGTTGGTTGGTTCGGGCGGCCCAGAGGTGTTCTCTGAAGCGTTCCGCAAGTAAGCGGCCTGTCTCACCAATATAGAGGAGGCCACATCGGGTGCAGCGGATGCAATAGATGATGTGTGTGGAGGTACAGGTGAACTTGTGGCGGATATGGAAGGATCCCTTGGGGCCTTGGAGGGAAGTGAGTGTGGAGGTGTGGGCGCAAGTTTTACATTTCCTGCGGTTGCAGGGGAAGGTGCCGGGGGTGGAGGTTGGGTTGGTGGGGGTGTGGATCTGACAAGGGAGTCACGAAGGGAGTGGTCCTTGCGGAACGCTGATAGGGGAGGGGAGGGAAATATATCCTTGGTGGTGGGGTCCGTTTGGAGGTGGCGGAAATGGCGGCGGATAATACGTTGTATGCGCAGGTTGGTGGGGTGGTAGGTGAGAACCAGTGGGGTTCTGTCTTGGTGGCGGTTGGAGGAGCGGGGCTCAAGGGCGGAGGAGCGGGAAGTGGAGGAGATGCGGTGGAGGGCATCGTCGATCACGTCTGGGGGGAATCTGCGGTCCTTGAAGAAGGAGGCCATCTGGGTTGTGCGGTGTTGGAATTGGTCCTCCTGGGAGCAGATGCGGCGGAGACGAAGGAATTGGGAATATGGGATGGCGTTTTTACAGGGGGCAGGGTGGGAGGAGGTGTAGTCCAGGTAGCTGTGGGAGTCAGTCGGTTTATAATAGATGTCTGTGTTGAGTCGGTCGCCCGAGATAGAAATGGAAAGGTCTAGGAAGGGGAGGGAGGAGTCTGAGACAGTCCAGGTGAATTTCAGGTCGGGATGGAAGGTGTTAGTAAAGTTGATGAACTGTTCAACCTCCTCGTGGGAGCACGAGGCAGCGCCGATACAGTCATCGATGTAGCGGAGGAAAAGGTGGGGGGTGGTGCCAGTGTAGTTGCGGAAGATGGACTGTTCCACGTATCCTACGAAGAGGCAGGCATAGCTGGGGCCCATGCGGGTGCCCATGGCAACTCCTTTAGTTTGGAGGAAGTGGGAGGATTGAAAAGAGAAGTTATTCAGGGTGAGGACCAGTTCAGTCAGTCGAAGGAGGGTGTCAGTGGAAGGGTACTGGTTAGTGCGGCGGGAAAGGAAGAAGCGGAGGGCTTTGAGTCCTTCGTGATGGGGGATGGAGGTGTACAGGGACTGGATGTCCATAGTGAAAATAAGGCGTTGGGGACCGGGGAAGCGAAAATCCTGGAGGAGGTGGAGTGCGTGGGTGGTGTCCCGAACGTAGGTGGGGAGTTCTTGGACTAAAGGGGACAGGACCGTGTCGAGGTATTGGGAGATGAGTTCGGTGGGGCAGGAGCAGGCTGAGACAATGGGTCGGCCGGGGCAGGCAGGTTTGTGGATTTTGGGCAGGAGGTAGAAACGGGCGGTGCGGGGTTGTGGGACTATGAGGTTGGAGGCGGTGGATGGGAGATCCCCTGAGGTGATGAGGTCCTGGATGGTCTGGGAGATGATGGTTTGGTGGTGGGAGGTGGGGTCGTGGTCAAGGGGGCGATAAGAGGAGGCGTCCGCTCAAACAGACAGCATTTTGAGGAGGGGCCGACGGGGAAGCTGGAGCAAATTGCTTTCAAGACACAACCTCCCCTTCAAGTATGGCAGCTTTGACTTTAGTGACCAGGTGCAGCTTGTCAGCAATTGTTCAAAATGGAGACTTGTCTGTCAGGGTGCACCAGGCCAAGGCCAAACTCCTGAATGACTACGTAAAGCGGCCACAGAGAGTTAATAAAGAAATTCACCACACCCGATCCCACTACCTTGTGCCACTTAACCAGTGAGTCAGGAATCGACCTGTTAAGCCACAAAAACCCAAAGGCAGAAGCTTGCAACCATGTAGGTATCATCCAAAGTTAAACAGCAACCAAAGACTACTGACAACCTAATAGAATAAAATCCCTACAGTGTTGAAGCAGGCCATTCAGCCCATAGAGTCCATTCTCAGCCTATGAAGAGCAACACATCCAGACCCACCTCTATAACCTTCCATATGCCGTGGCTAAACCAAGTATACCTCAGGACAATTTAGCAAGTCCAATTCATCTCACCAGCACATCTTTGGACTATGGGAGGAAAACAGAACACCCAGAGGAAACCCACATAGACACACAGTAGAATGTGCAAACTCCACAGTCACCTGTGGGTGGAATCGAACTTGGGTCCCTGCTGCTGCGAGGCAACAATGCTAACCACAGTCACCATACTGCCCCGTAGTCAGATTGTAGAGCTTGGATCCAGAGCTTTTGTCTGACTATTGTGTACAGTTTCTATTGCTTAGTCTATTCATAATTCTGTTGTTGTATTTTGCCATCTAATGTTTAGGTCTACCTGATGCTGATTCATTGTCAATCCGCTTAAACCATGCTATCTCATTTCTCACTGAATGATACTGTTGCCATACTCCTCACCCCTTCCACACAGATCCTAGTAATTTGCCTGCCCAGTCCAAGCCAAAAATAGCTTAATATAACTCCTACCCCAATCCCCTTACCTCATTGAATTCTAAAGGCAAAAACAGGAGACAATGATCACCTCAGACTATCAATCACTTTGTGCTGTAGGGAACCTTCTTACACTAAATGCACAAGGTTACTGCAAAGCTGGGTTTCCAAATACATTACAGGGAATATTGGGTAAGACGACACAAGGAATGGCCAAAATATTACCCACTGAATTTCAAGAGATCCTGAATGAAGCCTTGCAAATAAGTAGTTATAATCATACCAGTTTAAAATTAGATTATCACTTCAAAAAAGAAATTAATTTTTCATGCATTCCAAAGGACACATAGGTAAATTTTATTCCTATTCATTGAATACGGTATTGCTGGAAAAGCACGGCAGGTCAGGCAGCATCCAAGGAGCAGGAGAATCGACATTTCAGATATAAGCCCTTCTTCAGAAATGAGGAAGGGGTGCCAAGCAGGCTAAGATGAAAGGTAGGGAGTCCCTCCTCCCTACCTTTCATCTTAGCCTGCTTGGCACCCCTTCCTCATTTCTGAAGAAGGGCTTATGTCTGAAATGTCGATTCTCCTGCTCCTTGGATGCTGCCTGACTTGCTATGCTTTTCCAGCAACACATTTTTCAGCTCTGATCTCCAGCATCTGCAGTCCTCACTTTCTCCTATTCATTGAATAAGCTTTTTGTTCCAACATAAATCGCAATTAATACAAACTATGAATTAAACAGGGTTTCAGTTCCTATTTCAGTAAATTCCCTTCACATTCAAAAAATCACTAGAGAGAGGCCTATTCATTTGTTTAACTGGCTGTTGGAACACATGGCTGACTTCAGTGAAATCAGCTGTTTCAGATTCTAACACCTAATGAAAAGCCACTTGAGCGATTCGGTTGGTAAGCAGAAGGAAGCAAACGGTCATAACCTTTCCATTGCACACTTTCACACTTCCTTTTGTAGTAGTGGACAATCTCATTTGTTTTGCATTGAAATTTTACTTATCAGTAAATTGTAGTTGCTTCAAATGGGTTCTGACCCAAGTTATTCACCCAGGCGACACTTTCTTAATCTCTCATGAGCTCTCATACAGCTGCACGGATTTTTTTTTAACATCAACTTTTTAAAGCATCTTCCTGAACATCTTTCACATGAACAAGCAGTCTTCCTCTTTTTCAAATGCTAAATTGTCAAACTAATCTCTGTTCATAACTGCTTCTAGTCATGTTGTTTTGGATTACTTCTTCACAAAACCCCTCCAATACAGAGAAACCGCGATTATCTGGCATTTGATTAACCGAATTTCAGATTATCTGAACAAGATTGCAAGGTCACAATGCTTGGCCAACTTTGTCATCCAGCATTCGATTATCTGAACAAAATACACCCGCCTGTGCCCTTTGGATAAATCGAGGTTCCTCTGTATTTGCCTTTCAAAATGCACAAACCTAAGTTCACAAGTCTCAGCATCTTTCCCTCTAATGCCCCACTCAATAATCTAGTCTCAACATGTTAAGCAATGAAAATGTCTTGCACGCTGCTGCTATCTTTATCAGTGAACATTCACACATACTTATGCCCCAGCAAAAATTAGTACATGTGTCGTTGCCACAGCCCGGTGGGGTTCAGTGAGACACGACAATCAAGCAAAACCTCAATTAAGATTTGCTAATTCAGGACTAATTAAAGATCAAAATTGAGATCCTTTAAGTCTATGCTCAGGTTTATTTTTCCATACTGAATTAACCAACTGAAGAATTGATGTAGTTTCCAAAAATCTATCCAACCATTCAGGTAAAGAATGAAAAAAAACACTTGCCAGTTCCATCGTTCAAGTTTTACCTTTGAAGCAGCAACACTAAATACCACATGCTTAGTTTTAGTAGCTAGTAAAAAGAGACAAAAAGGACAGGAGATTGAAGTTGTATCACAATGTTGGCAAAGCATCAGCCTGAGCTATTTGCCCCCCTCACTTGTTGTTAGGTGGCTTGTTTTAGTCTTCTACTCTTAAGAAAAGACACAGGAAACAAGTCCCAAGATTTCAGCTGGAATAGAATCAAAATTATGCTTTCAACATTACTCTGAGCCACACACTAGCCATAGCCAACTTTGTTTCTCATTTTTAAATTGCTTAAGTTTTCTTAGTGTCAACACCCTAAGCACTTTCTACATCTACCATTTGATTAAACCTATTTCACAGGCCGATAATGACAACACAACCAGTAGTTTGCATTTTGGTGAAGCAGCATGCAATAAGGGTAATCATTTGGAATTTTAATCTTCATTATCACTGTGCCCCATTGAGAAATAAATGTTACATGCGAAAAGTTACATGGCTAGCTGGAGAAATAAGGATGAGGCTAGATGACTGTGCTAAATATATTGCCAAAAATAGTAAACCTGAAGATAGTTGATTTTTTAAAAAGTCTTTGCAAGAAATTGATAATCGTGGAAAAAAAGAATCAATTAGAAACTACAAAGAGGAAGAAGTTGCCACAAGTATGTAAACCAAAGGGAGAGACTGGGAAAGTAAACAGGCATTCCTTAAAGGCAAGAGACTAAACAAAATGATAGTGATTAATGAAATCAAAAGAAAGTGCTAATATTTTGGATCTGTCTTACAAGAAGGCACAAAAACATACTAAAAATTAGTGGAGAATCACGCGCCTAATGATAGTGAGTAACAAAACAAAATCAGTGTTGGTAAATATATTGAGAACTAATAGCTAACAAATCCTGTATGTCCAATGATCTACATGCTAGGGTCTTAAAAAAAAAGGTGGCTGGAGATGAAAACATTGGCTAAAGGTGGAATATTCTCAAAATGAAATGGTTCAACCAAACTCAGGCTCGATATCACCCAGAATAAAGCAACCCACTTAACTGGCATTCCATCTACCAATTTCAACTTCTATTTCCTCCACCAATGGACTGAGACAGTACGGTGCACCAACTACTGGATACACTACAGCAACTTACCAACGCTTCTTCAACAGCATCAGCCTTTTTTTCTTTTTACTCTCTCAGAATGTGGGCATCACCAATCAGGCCACTATTTATTGCTTGCCCCTAGTTGTCCTTCAGAAGGTGCTAGTGAGCTGACTTCTTGAATCACTGAAGTCCAAGTGCTACAGGTATATCCACAATGCCAGAGGGGGACATTCCAGGACTCTGACCCAGCAGCACTGAAGGAATGACAACATATTTCCAAGTCACAATGGTAAATGGCTGGTAGAGGGAGTTACAATGGCAATGTCCCCATGTATATGCTGTCCTTGAGCAACTACATGGAAATGGTAGTGGTCAGAAGGTGCTGTCGAAGGATTTTCCTTGAATTTCAACAGTGCATCTTGTAAATAGTAAACACTGCTGCTACTGAGCAGTGATGGAGGGAATGAATGTTTGTGGATAGAGTCCCAAGTCAAGCAGGTGTGTGCTGGATAGCATGAAGCATCTTGAATGTTATTGGAACTGCAAGTTGGGAATGTTCTATCACCCTCCTCTCTTTGGCTTGCAGATGGTACACAGCTTGGGGACTACTCACAGTTATGAGCTAGTCACTGCAATAACCCCAGCCTCTAATCTGACTGAGCAGTCAGTGTTTATGTGGCAAGTCCTGTTGAGTTTCTGATCAAAGGTAATCCCTAGAATATGGATAGTGGGGTACTCAGTGCTGGCAATGCCACAATGTCAAGGGATGGTGATTAGATCGATTCCTATTAGAAATTGTCATTGCCTGGCATTAGTGGATTGTGCGTCAAATAACACTCATGCCAACCCAAGACTGGATATTATCTAGGTCTTGTTGCATTTGAACATTGACTGCTTTGGTACCCGAGAAGTTACCACCATTCTGTAATCATGCACAAATGTCTGAACTTTGGAGGGAAGGTCATTGATGAAGCAGCTGAAGGTGGTCAAGCCTGTGTCCTATCCTGGGGAACTGTGCAGAGATGCCCTGGAGCCAAGATGACTGACCTCCAACAACAACCACACTAGCATCTGGTGTGCCAGGTCATGACTCCAACCAGAGGGTTTTTCCCCAATTTTCATTGATTCCAGTTTTTCTATGATTCCTAGATCAAATGCTTTGATGTCAAAGGATGTCACTCTCATCTCACTTGAAATTTCTTTTATTCACTTTTTTGAATCAAGGCTGTAATGAGGTCAGGAACAATATGGCTCTGGCAGAACCCAAACTGGATATCAGCAAGCAGGTGCTGCTTGACAGCAGTGTTGACGACATCTTCAATCACTTTATTGATAATCAAGAGTAACTGACTGGATTGGACTTGTCCTGTTGTGTACAGGGCATACCTCAGCAATTTTCCACCTTGTTGGGTAGATGTCACTATTGGAGCTGTACTGGAACAGTTTAGCTGGGGTGCAGAAAATCCAGCAGCACAGGTCTTCAGAATTATCACTGGAATGTTGTCAGGGCCTGTATCCTTTACATTATTCAAGTTCTCCAATTGTTTCTTGGAATCACAGTGAACCAAATTGACTGAATTCTCGCATCTGTGATGCTGGGAACCACTGAAGGAGGCTGAGATGGAGCATTCACTCTGCTGCGAACATTTCAGTCTCATCTTTTGCTATGATGTGCTCAGTTCTTCTGTCAATGAGGATGGGGATATTTGTAGAGCCTCTTCCTCCAGTGAGCTGTTTAAAATTGTCCACCCCATTCACAACTGGATGTGGCATGACTGCAGAGCTTAACATCTTATCCGTTGGTTGTGGGATGGCTTAACTCTGTCAATCACATGCTGCTTGGCATAATAGTCCTGTTTGGTAGTTCGCAAAGTTGACAGCTCATTTTTAGGTACGCCTGGTGCTGCTCTAGGCATGCCCTCCTCCATTCTTCATTGAAGAAAGGTTGATCCCCTGGCTTTGATGGTTATGGTCAAGTCAGAGAGGTGCTGGGCTAGGAGATCGCAGATTGTATTGGAATAGGATTCTGCTTTTGTGGATGGCGCACTGCACCTCACAAATGCCCAATCTGGAGTTGCTAGATCAGTTGGAAGTCAGATCTAAAACCGCAGATGCTAGAAATCTGAAACTAAAACAGAAACTGCTGGAGGAGCTCAGCCAGCAACATCTATAAGAGAGAAAGTAAAATTGACAGAGTCTGTTATCCACTTCTGGAGAGTTACCGGTCTCAAAATGTTAAGTCTTATTTCTGTCCGGAGGTGCTTGCAGACCTGCTGAGTTTCTCCAGCAGTGTCTGTATCTGTTCAAAGTGCGTCCCATTTCACAGTGATAGTACCATACAATACGATGGAGGACATTCTCAATATGAAGGCAGGATTTTGTCTGTGAGGATTGTGCAATGGTCTCACCAACTTTTACAGATGCATCATAGAAAGCATTCTATCAGGGTGCATAACAGCTGAAACTGCAGCCCAGACAATCACGAAAGCCAACCTCCCAGCCATGGACTCCATTTACACTTCTCGTTGCTGAGAAAAGGCTGCCAAAGACTCCTGCTACCCCGGTAACATACTCTTCTGACTTCTTCCATCAGGTAAAAGATACAGAAGCTTGAACATAAATACCATCAGGTTCAAGAACAACTTCTCCCCTGCTGTTAGTAGACTGCTGAATGGACTTCTCCAATTTCAAATCTAATGTTGATTTGCTCTTATACCACCTGTGCAGCCATAACATCATATGCCTCACTCTGTCCGAACACTTTATGATCTGCCTGTACAGCTTGCAAACAAAAAGCTCGTCACTGGACTTATGTCACAATCAAATGCATCTGCCACAGGTAGATTGTTGAGGTAGAAGTCAAGTATAGAATTTCCCCCTTGTTGGTTCTCTCACAAGTTGCCACAGACGCAGTCGAGCAGGTGTGTCCTTTAGGACCTGACCAACTTGTAGTGCTGCTGCCAAGCCATTCTTGGTGGTGAACAATGAAGTGCCCACCCAGAGTGGCCTTGCCATGCTCAGTACATCCTCCAAGTGTTGTTCAACACAGTGAAGTATCGATTCATGAGGTGAGGGAGGATGGCACCTGGTAATCAGCAGGAGGCTTCCTTGCCCACATTTGACCTGCTACCATGAGACATCATGGGGTACAAAGTCAATGCTAAGGACTGTCAGGATAACTCCTCCCAACTACATATCATTGTTCCATCAACTTTGCTGGGTGTGTCCTACCAGTGAAACAGGACATATCCAGGGATGGGGATGGTAATGTCTGGGGCATTGTCTATAAGCATAATTCTGTGAATAGGACTATATCAGACTGCTGTTTAAATATTGAGATAGGTCCCTAATTTGGTACAAGTCCCCAGATGCCAAAGAGGAGCATTCTGTAGGATCAACAAGGCTGTGTTTTGCCTGCCATTTCTGATGCCGAGATCAATACCACAGCGTTGTGTCTGGCTTCACAGCCTAGCAAGTCACTCAGTAGTATTAATTGCTATTTCAGAGGGCAGTCTCAAGATTAGAGTGGTGCTAGGTCAGGCAGCATCCGAGGAGCAGGAAAATTGACATTTCAGGCAAAAGTCCTTGATCATTCCTGATGAAGGGCTTTTGCCTGAAATGTCGATTTTCATGCTCCTCGGATGCTGCCTGACCTGCTGTGCTTTTCCAGCACCACTTTAACCTAGAGTCTAATCTCCAGCATCTGCAGTACCCACCTCCACCAATTTCAGGGAGGATCTGAGAGTCAACCATATTGTTATGGTTGCGACAACATCTACCACACAGAAGGATAGGAGCAACAAATGCATGGGAATATCACTACCTGCACGTTCCCCTCCAACCACATACCACTGCTCCTTCATTATTAGTGGGTCAAAATCCTTCTGCGAGCTCACCAATATCCCGACAGCTGTAGCAATTCAAGTTGGCCCTTGATGAACAATGGATGGTAGCCTAGCCAATAAAATCCTCAATGATCAAATATTTAAAAATTACTGTAGTGCAAATGTTAACCAGTCAATCATTGGGACTGTCTTTGTACAAGTTTACCTAGCCTTTGAGTTGAAAGTGAGGACTGCAGATGCTAGAGATCAGAGCTGAAAATGTGTTGCTGGAAAAGCGCAGCAGGTCAGGCAGCATCCAAGGAACAAGAGATTCGACATTTCGGGCATAAGCCCTTCTTCAGGAATCCTGAAGAAGGGCTTATGCCCGAAACGTCGAATCTCCTGTTCCTTGGATGCTGATGACCTAGCCTTTGAGTTCTCTACCTCCTAATTATCCTTGTACACTGATTTCACCAGCTGATTAGACACTGAAAATGGCCTTTCAATTGTGAAGAAATCAACTGCTGAATCAAGATGCTGAATTGCATTTTAACATTAAATTGAAATCAAATTATTAGTAAGCCTCCCTTGAAACCCAAATTAAGCTTAGAATGCATTATTAATTGCACTTGAGCAGTAAGAGAGCATGAAAGCATTTTAGTTCTACTTTGTTTTGCTTTGTACATCTGATTGGAGGATTTCACCACAAGCTGCAGTCACAGACAAATGACATAAGGTTGATTGTCTCAATTTATGAAAGAACAGAAAAACTGAAAAATACAAAAATCGCCACATTTCAAGTAAATCGTGAACCTTCCCAAAATTCTAGGCAAAACCGATGTCTCAGATAGTGGCCTAATATGGAGGTGGTGAGAACCTCTATTTGGCAGCAAAATTACCAATTTAATCATTCCTGTGGCACAACCTCAAGTGGATCTCTTGTATTAGGTATAATGTATCCCAACTTTGTGGTCTCACCAAACCGGATTTCAGCAGTAATTCTTTATTTTTACACTCCAAACTGCTTGCCAACTTACTTTTAATTCTTTTCTGTAATTGCATACTAACTGTGTGATTCACACACAAAAGGACACCCAAATCCTTCAGAACAATATTAATCAATCACCTTACTTATGGAAAAAAAAATCACCATTTTTCCCAATTTCTCACCACTCACTACTTCTGTCACATTTTGTCCAATAAATTAACCAAGCTACATAACTCGGCAGCCTCTTTACATCCTTCTCACAACTCACTTTCCCATGTAGCTTTATATCCTCAGCAAGCATTGGAGGTAAATCACTTTGGAGTGACAATCCAGAATCCCAGACCAATGTTCTGGTAACATAGCTCAAACTGCACCATGATAGATGATTAAATCTGAATTCAATAAAAACCTGGAATTAAATGCTCATCTATCAGTGACCTTGTAACCATTGAAGATGGTCATAAATACTCATCAGGTTCACTAACGTTCTTCAAGGAAAGGAATCTGCCAACCTTACTTCCTGTAAATTCAGACCTAAGCTCGGTGGTCAACTCTTAATTGCCTTCTGAAACATTTAACAAGATATACAGTTCAGGGGAATCAAGAATGGACAATAAATGCCAGCCTTGCAAACATATGAACGAACGAACAAAAAGGCCTCTCTCCTCCAATGGTTATGTAAGTGGCTGAGGCCCAAGCACTAATTCTTATTCTGGGTAAATATAATCTCCTCCCAACGAGTTCCAATTTTGTTCACCAAGTTCTGACATCTTTTAAATATTTAAATGTATAATAACAGTTGGTTCCCTTATCTAACCTTTCAGTTATAACTTCAAACTAACAGATTTTTTTAAAACTAATGATTTCTATTGAAGATGATCATACCGATTTTGTTTCTAACAATGCTGGCCCAAACATTTTGGCACCCAGATGAGACAGATTGGAAGTTGTGCATTGCAACCATGCACGAAGTCTCAAAGCACATACGTTGAAGTTGCCTCGGAAGATTAAATCTTTCATGGGTTGATTTTTTACTATCCAGGCCACAGAGCTCAATGCCCTAAACTTGGGACATATAACCACTCATTAATATCTGGTCTATTTTAGCCAGCATAATTCAATCAATCAAACATACCTGACAAATGACCAACTCAAACCTACACACCACCACTCCTCCCCACCCAATTATCCACACATCCTGATAGGATCTGTTAAGGGAGGAAACTGGTTTCTGTTTTTCCACAAGGAGTTACACCTCTCCCCAATTAAAATCAATGTATATATCCTGAGAATAAATAAAGGAGCCTTTTAAAGGATTTCCCTAAGTGAACAGCAATTTCACTACTTGATAAGTCAAATCTACTTAAAAGAGAATGTCAAGCATATGATCTTTATGAAATCATGTTCCCCCCCACCTCACAAACATACACTCTTATAAAGTTAGAGGGGGTTAGCTTCACATGAGACGGAACATACAGTTTAGAGTACGGAGGGCATCCTTGAGGCATGTTTTAACCCGAGACCAAGGTTCATTAGTTGGTGTAGTGAACCTGTAATAAAAATTCCAATTTTCCTTTGGGAAAAATCATCAGAACATCAAGAGTTCAATCAAGATTGTCATCAGGCATTTTTGCTACTTGTAAGTCAAAAAGAAATCCTCAGCTTGTATACTGAACATATCCTTAGTTTCAATTCATGTTTCTGTCAGCTGTTCATGATAGTAGATGTTTTATACATTCCATGTCTGTGTAAGGTGTGTTATTAGGCTAACTAATTATAGACAAGTTTTATTGCCAACATGTGAACATTCCTTAAGACCTAAATCTAAATAGAAGAGGGTCTTTTTACACCTTCTCAGAAACTTATTGGGTTATTGCATAGCTGAGCTGAAATGAAAATTTCTGAAGGGCAATCTCATGTAATCCCAGGTGATTTTCTTATACTTGGCCAAACCTTGTCAGATGATCAATTTGACCATTCAAGTCTCTTTTTGGTCCCTTAATAAAAACCATTTCAACCCATGGAAATACCAGTTATTAACTTGGACAAACACATTCAATAATCAACAAGTCCACACTTAAGTCATTGTGGTAAAAACAATGACTGCAGATGCTGGAAACCAGATTCTGGATTAGTGGTGCTGGAAGAGCACAGCAGTTCAGGTAGCATCCAAAGTGCAGCAAAATCGATGTTTCGGGCAAAAGCCCTTCATCAGGAATGGGCTTTTGCCAGAAACATCGATTTCGCTGCACTTTGGATGCTGCCTGAACTGCTGTGCTCTTCCAGCACCACTAGTCCAGAAATTAAGTCATTGTGACAATCCAGACCACTCATTTCATCAATTCAATAACCTGCTCTCTTACAGTTTACCAGAATATGGTAGACACTGTCATGAAAACAGGATGTCCTCCATTCCATCTCTTCTTTGGAGCCTCATGGTCTCAGATGAAGCTGTACCAACCCAATGGTACTGCAGCTGGAGTTGGACAATAGCACAGAAACAGGCCCTTCGGCCCTCCAAGATTGAACAGTCATTTTGCCTTTCCTTACTAAAACTGTCTTCACTTGTAGAACCCATATCAATATATTGCCTTCATAAGGATATAACTTATGGCTCAGGTGTTTTTTTTTCTACACACGCACACTGGTCCAGGTCCCTCAGAGCCAGCTCTCACAGTGAACAGGATGGCTGACACTTGTTTTTTTTTTAAAATTAGCCCCACACTACCGCCTAACTGCGGTAATGTTGAATGTTGATATTTTGTGCACTTCAATTTCCTGCTCACTTCTTGCCTCTCCCTCCACCCCCGAGCATCACGAACCTATACCCCCTAGTAATTGACCCCACTACCCTAGCAAAAAGCCTCATTTTCGACTCTATTCATGCAATTCATAATCTTATAAACTGCTAACAGGTCGCTTCTCAACCTCCTGTGTTCTCATGAAAACAGACCCACTCTATCCAACCTTTCTTTATCGCTAAAATACCCCATACCAGGCAACATCCTGGTAAACTTTTTCTGTACCCACTCCAAAACATCCACATCCTTCTGTTAATGTGGTGACAGTACACAGTCATACAGAGGGCAGCATAAAGCGCATAGAAAAACAGACATCAACCTGTTTTCCCTCAACTTCGTCACTTCCTCAAAAACCTTGATCAAGTTGGTGATGTACAATCTCCACCACACAAATGGTATTGCTAATGAGTCCATTTGCTTCTAAATACATATGCATCTTGTCCCTGAGAATCTTTTCCAATAAATTTCCCTACCACTAATGTTAGGCTCACAGGCCTGTAAGTTCCTGGATTATCTCTGCTACCCTTCTTAAACAGTGGGACAGCATTGGCTATTCTCCAGTCCTCTGGGACTTCACCTGTGGCCAAAGAGTACAAAAATGTTTGTTAATGCTCCAGCAATCTGTTCTTTTGTCTCCCTCAATATTCTGGAACAGATGCCATCAGGACCCATGGATTTATCTACCATAATACTTTAAGATGCACAACACTTGTTTCTTTTTAACATCAACCTGGCTTAGAAATTCCCCACTCCCTTTGCAGAGATCAGCTTAAAAGAAAATTGTACAAAGGCTTGTCACAGAAATCTTAATGTCCTGAAGACCTGTGCCATTATCAAATTTCAAGTGTCCTTTTACCTTGTTAGAATCTATTGTTAGCAACATTTGCACATAACTGACATTAGGTGGATTGCTATATAGTTCCTTTACTGCATGTTAGCACTATGGGTTTGTTATTTTCCAATCTACAGTAATCGTTTTAAAATTTGAAAAAACTCTTGAAACCTGTACAGTAGACAATTCAGCTCATTCCCGTACCACCTCCCTAATTCCAAACAAGTTGACTTCTGCAACAAAATACAGTGAAAGAAGGATAACGACACAATATATTACAAATGTGCAAGAACAAACCCAGTCAGTCAGTCATTCACAACAGCCCTATGTAATATTTGCATCTCCATTCTGACTACATATTCTAGCACCATTATATGCAGCTGCCAAAAAAGTTAG
Source organism: Hemiscyllium ocellatum (assembly GCF_020745735.1). Lineage (NCBI taxonomy): Eukaryota > Metazoa > Chordata > Chondrichthyes > Orectolobiformes > Hemiscylliidae > Hemiscyllium > Hemiscyllium ocellatum. Next base: position 39,517,489 of record NC_083428.1, read on the forward strand.
GATGTGTATTAATTAGAAGTTTGCTCATCATAAATCTAAGATATACCAAGCTTCTGAAAATAATTCATGTTCATTTTGCTTTGCACAGCATTATTGTGCCTGGGTAAAACCTTCAAATAATTCAGTCTTCTCATATTATGGAGATGCCTTGTGCAGTCACATGAAATCTCAACTTATACAATATGACAAATCAGAATATGAATAGAATTCAGTGTCAAGGCAAAGAATCATTCTCTCTAGGCAAAATTATCCCACTGAGATGGCATGTGATCTGATGCTCGTTTGCCTAAAGAAAGCAGCACTGCAGTGGAAATTTGAGAAACTTTGCCATGAGCCATGTAGAACGTGAAGCAGAATGTAACTAAATTTTCAAATGGTAAATAATTAAAACTAAAGAATTTGGAGCCATACAGCACATGCTTATATTTCACTGGTGGAGAAAAAAATTAAATGCTTTCTAAACAACTGCAGACAAATTAAAGCACAGTTCATCTACTAAAGTGCTTCCCCCTCTGAAACACCAAATAAGTATGCCAATCAATGAATGTATTTGATGAGTAACGGTATTGCTTTCTCATGGATGATACCAAATCATCGGGGAGCCTAGAATTCATTTTTTAAAATGATATCTGTCTTACAGAATCAAATTATGCTAATTTTAGATCAAATGGATAATATGCCTCAGTGAAAGTGAGCAACAATTTCAGTCTGCAAGAAACATGGAAGACAATTTTGTACATAATCTGATTAGATTCTTAAAGCTGAAGTGATTACTTAATAGTTAAGTTTAATCGATAGCACTACTTAGCATTACGTTCAAGTCCCAAACAAGGAGAGAACATGTAATTTAGCCAGCCAATTCAATGCAACGTCCCTGTATTATCTGCCAGATTTCAGAAAAGACTGCCTATTAGCCGAAGTGGATACGAAGGATAAGGCTGTTCCAAAAGATGATAGGAATTTGCAGAAAACTATATTTTTTAAAAATATATATATTTTTCCTTCATTAGTGAAGAACTCTGGGAATAATTAATTGATGTTTTTGGGCTGATTGAGGGATACATTGTAAAAAAGTAAATTCGGTCTTCCATGAGATAGAAGTAACCTGGGAACTGCACCTTTCAATATCCCTGGATTTGAAATAAGAAAAGTACTTCTTGGTGTACAAACAATATACCAGACTTAAGCGATGAGCAACTAGCTGCCATAAATGGTTCTTTGGTATGCAGTCAAAAGCATAAACATTCTTTGATAGAAGGTTTTCCTCTTGCTGGAGCCAGCCTTTAAAGTCTTCTGGTCATTAAATGTGGCACCCCCTCCCAACCTCAGCATCACAAAACAAATATCTCCACTGGAGGTGCCTGTGTTGGACTGGAGTGTACAAAAGTTAAAAAAAACTCACAACATCAGGTTATAGGCCAACAGGTTTATTTGGAAGCACTAGTTTTTGCAGCACTCCAAAAGCTAGTGCTTCCAAATAAACCTGTTGGCCAATAACCTGGTGTTGTGTGGTTTTTAAACTTTGTAAACTAACAAATCTATTGTTGAAAATTTACTTTCCACTGTTGAACTAGGAATGCATAACATCACAGATCTAAGTTGTGACAATTTAGATTAGTGCCTTTTTCATCACAATTTAGCACTCCTTCCTGACCACGCAGCCCAAACTATATAAAAAAGGGGAATAAAGGCATGCCTGCCTCCTGAAATCCCATTGATAAATTGGTGTTGCAAAATAAAAATAACTAATCTTCCCATTTGGTTAAATACTTGGGTATTTTTCCAATTTTAACACAAAACAGCTTTGGTTTCCAAATCACATGCCACTGTTGGTTTAGTGTTAGACCTCTCAGCCCCCGACTCTGTGGATTCAAGGTCCAGACAGACATACAATCCAATTAGTGCCAAATTCTCTGGAGTGCAGTCTTTTAGGCAAGGCATTAAGTCAGGCCTCCTCCTCCGATTCATATGATTAACACCTTAGATTTACATACAGCAGTACCTCTTCATTTTACAAAATACCCCAAAGCACTTCACAAAGCATGGACATCGAGTCACACAAAAGGTAATAGTTTTGAGGGATTAATATGCATGCTCGAGTCCAAAGACGAGTTCACAAAATAAAAAAAGGGGACAAAACCAATGGATTGAAAACAAAACACGCATTTTATCCAACATGGGAATTAAATCACACCACTCCACAGTGAAATCCTGAATCAATTTGTCCCAAGAGGCAAGTTGTAAATCAAATTTTTAAAATAAACTTACAGGTTTATTTATACACATTCTACAGTTGAACAGCACTAAGATGGCCAAGAATAACTGCCACAATACTGGTTCATTACACACAGACCACATCATTAACAAACTGGGGTTCAAGCATGCTCCAGATGAGTAAACATTTTCCATCAAGTAATCTTCTAGTCTCAGATACCACACTTTTTTGGGATTCATTTCATGCCAACATCTTACATATACTACTCACAACAACTTCTCAAATTCCCTTTTGGAGACAGCCTGGTGTTTGAATATCACCACTTAATTCTGAGTCATCTGCCATACAGACAGAAGCAGATCACAAGATCAGTCATCTTCACATGCATGGTTAGTTCCCCAATATTGGTATCATCGTGTTGGCTGGCATGTCAAACTGTTCCTTTCATACTTCCAATTATGCCAATCGATACACATTCGCCTCTCAATGTCAGGTGAAGAAAGTGGACTTTCATGGCTTTATCATGGAGTTCAGGTGGCAGTGTGAATTTTTCCTAAATGAGACTTCAATCTTGCTTTGGAAGTTTTGAAATACCCTCTTTATTGGCTTTGGTTGCCATTCAATTGGATGGCTACATGGATAATAATACAGCAATTTTGCTAATGTTCATTAATCTTTTCTGCCATGTTTAAGCAAGTTTACATTGAGATACATATTGGTTTTATTCTCTCTCAAAAGTATCCCATTAGATCACATGGCACATAATCTTGTCGATTGGTCAGAAGTGGCAGAGGTAAAATGTCAACATTCTCACAGATGCCTCTAAATAAGTGAATCACAGCAATGCCAGTAATTAATAAACGACAACGTGGTTTGATCCTTCAAAACTTTGAATTCACCTTCGCAGGTATAAAAACATGGATAAAAGAAATCACCTCAGATATATATTATGGGTTATACACAAGTATATGCACTAATCGGATGGATCATACAATATTTCCGAAAGTATTCCAGCCGTCTTCAGTTTAATTATGTTGCAAAGATCTTATTCAAAAATGCAAGTATTCTTACGTTTGTGAGTCACTTTCTAATGACCAGTTATAGAATAGTACAGCACAGAACAGGCCCTTCAGCCCACAATGTTGTGCCAACCACAGATCCTCATGTATGCACCCTCAAATTTCTGTGACCATATGCATGCCCAGGAGTCTCTTAAATGTGCCCAATGACCCTGCCTCCACAACTGCTGCTGGTAATGCATTCCATACTCTCAACTCTGTTAAGAATCTGCTTCTGACATCCCCTCTATACTTTCCTCCAATCAGCTTAAAACTATGACCTCTCGTTCTAGTAAAGTTCTTACAAATGTGCGAGAACAAATCTGTGCCTGTTGAATAGAGGTTAAGGGTGGTGCTTGTTGTGAAGTTCTACAGTGGAGAAAAGAGTCAAATAGAATTAGAGGTGTACAGCACAGAAAGAGACTCTCTGCTCCAACTTGTCCATTCCAACCAGATACTTTCACTTAATCTAGTCCTATTTGTCAGCATTTGGCCCATATACCCATCCAAATGCCTTTTAAACGCTGCAATTATACCAGCCTCCACCATATCCTCTGGCAACTATTCTATATATACACACCACCCTCTGTTTACATATGCTGCTCCCTAGTTGTCTTCTAAATCTTTCCCTGCTCACCTCAAACCTATGCCCTCTAGTTCTGGACTCCCTGACCCCAGGAAAAAACCTTGCCCATTTACTCTATCCAGGCCTCTCATGATTTTATAAACCTCTCTAAAGTCAGCCTCAGCCTCCAACACTCCAGGGAAAACAGCCCCAGCCTATTCAACCTCTCCCTGTAGCTCAAATCCTCCAACCCTGGCAACATCCTTGTAAATCTTTTCTGAACCCTTTCAAGTTTCACAACATCCTTCCAAAAAGGAGACCAGAACTACATGCAATATTCCAAAAGTGGCCTAACCAATGTCCTGTAGCCACATGATCGACCAACTCCTGTACTCAATACTCTGACCAATAAAGGAAAGCATACCAAACGCCTTCTTCACTACCCTATCAACCTGTGACTCTACTTTCAAGAAGCTATGAGCCTGCACTCCAGGGTCTCTTTGTTAGTAACACTCCCTAGGACCTTACCATTAAGTGTATAAAAATCCTGCTCAGATTTGCTTTTCCAAAATGTAGCACCTCTCATTTATCTGAATTAAACTCCATCTGCCACTTCTCAGCCCATTGGCCCATCTGGTCCAGACCCTGTTGTAATCTGAGGTAACCCTCTTCCCTGTCCACTACACCTCCAATTTTGGTGTCATCTGCAAACGTACTAACTATACCTCCCATGTTCATGCACAAATAATTTACATAAGTGACAAAAAGCCATGGACCCAGCACTGACCCTTGTGGCACTCCACTGGTCACAGGCCTCCAGTCTGAAAAAAAACAACCCTCCATCACCACCCTCTGTCTTCTATCTTTGAGCCAGTTCTGTATCCAAATGGCTAGTTCTCCCTGCATTCCATGAGATCAAACCTTGCTAATCAGCCTCCCATGGGGAACCTGGTCAAACGCCTTACTGAGATCCATGTAGATCACATCCACCACTCTGCCTACATCAATCCTCTTTGTTACTTCTTGATTACCCACACACAAAGCCATGCTGACTATCCCTAAATCAGTCCATGCCTTTCCAAATATGCATAAATCCTGTCCCTCAGTATTCCCGCCAACAAATTGCCTACAGCGACGTCAGGCTCACTGGCCTATAGTTCTCTAGCTTTCCCTTACTACCTTTCTTTAGTGGCACCATGTTAGTCAGCCTCCAGACTTCCAGCTCCTCACCTGCGACTACTAATGATACAAATATCTCAGCAAGGGGCCCAATCACTGCCCCAGCTTCCCAGGGTGTTCCAGGGCAGACCTATCAGGTCCTGGGGGATAGACCCATTTTAATGAATTTCAAGATATCCAGCACTTCCTCCGCTGGGCATTTTTCAAGATGTCACTATCTATTTCCCTACATTCTCTATCCTCCACGTCCTTCTCCACAGTGTAAACAGATGCAAAATACTCATTTAGTATTTCTCCCATATTCTGCAGCTCCCCACGTAGGCTACCTTGCTGACCGGAGGGGCCCTGTTCTCTCCAGGGTTACCCTTTTGTCCTTAAATGTGTTTATAAAATCCCTTTGGATTCTCCTTAGACAGCTTTGGCAAATAGGGTTAATTTCCCCTTTTTGCCCTCCTGATTTCTCTCCTAAGTATACTTCTACTGCCTTTATACTTTAAAAATTCTCTCAATCTCTGCTGTATACATCTGACATATGCTTCCTTCTTTTTCTTAAAACCTCAATTTCTCCAGTCATCCAGCTTTTCCTACATTTACCAGCCTTTCCTTTCACCCTAAGAAGAATATACTCTGAACTCTCATTCTCTCATTTCTGAAGGTTTCACATTTTCCAGTTGTCCCTTTACCTGCAAGCATCTGTCCCCAATCAGCATTTGAAAGTTCTTGCCAAAACAATCAAAATTAGCCTTTTTCCAATTTAGAACTTCAATTTTTAGATCTGGTCTATCCTTTTCCATCACTATTTTAAAACTAACAGAATTATGGTTGCTGGGGCCAAAGTGCTCCCCCACGAACAACTCAGTCACCTGCCTTGCCTTATTTCCTAAGAGTAGGTCATGTTTTGCACCCTCCCTAGTAGGTACATCCACATACTGAATCAGAAAATTTTAACAAATTCCTCTCTGTGTAAACCCTCAACACTATGGCAGTCCCAGTCTATGTTTGGAAAGTTAAAATCCCCTACCATAACCACCCTAGATATTTGGTTCAAATGAACACCAAGGTTTCAAGCGGTTGGGTTCCACTTATGCCAATTGCCAGAGAGAACAGTAGCTATAGAATGGAGTTAGCAGCAGGGACAAAAGATGCTGGCTTCGGTTTTTCAAACCGAAGAAATATCTATTTATCCAGAATCCTATATTAAATGTGCAGTATGACAAATTAGAAGCAAGCAAACTGATGGTTGTGATCTAGAGCTGAGTGCTGCCAGTCCAATTGTGGAAAGTAATGCTGTATTCTTGGATGATGTTATTGAGGGACAGCATGTAGAGGTAGTGATGAAACAAGTGGGAAGCGAGCAATTATAGTTTGGTCGTTCTCTGGCTAAGAATGGAACTGGCAAGTGAATGTCTAACCCAGTTAGACAGTGAATAAAGAATACTGGAGAAGGGGGATGTGAATAATCTTATCCAATGCTCCTGACAAGTCAGGAAGGACAAGGAGTTTGTGTCACAATCAATTGGAATGTTATTTTTAAACATTAAGAACTGTTTTGGTACGGTCTCAAAAGTGGGAAATCTGTTTGCAGCGATTCAAACATGGAGTTCCAGGAAGTTGAGCAAAGATTTGTAAGGCAACAACTCATTCAAGGAATTGATAGATGAAAGGGAGATTGGAGATGAAACAGTAGCTTGTAAGAACAAGAGGATATTGCAGCTAGCAACTCCATCCCAACTGCTACTCACACTTGGATCACTAATTCAGCAAGGATCCTGAGTGAGGGCTTTATTTCTAAGCCACCTGCGACAAAATGACTATCTTGAAAAGATTATTGCTCCTCACCAACTCATTTTTTATTTCACTCATGGAATGTGGGAGTCACTGGCTCGTTTAGTGTTTATTGCCCATACCTAATTGCACTTAAGGTGGTGGTGGCAAGCCACCTTCTTGAACTGCTGCAATCCATTAGGGAGGGGCTCCACAATTTTGACTTAGTAGCAGTGACGTATGCATTGGTAGTCATTAAACTCTAGCGATGAAAAAAATTTCACAAACATTTTCCTTAAGTAGACCCATCATCTTCTACAAACAGAAGACTGTAAACTGTCGACATACAGCACAAGACTACTGCTAGACAAAGGATAAAAGAGAACAGAGTGAAAAGCTTATTTACTTGCTCCTCTGGTTTCCCATCTACATCCTCTCCCTTGGTGACATCATCTGAAGCATACAGGAACACAAAAATTGAGTAAACTGCTAAGCCTCCTGGAGCCTGTGCCCCCCCGTTCAATGAAATCATAGCTGATCAGATTGTGACCTTAACTCTACTTTCTGATCAGTCTCTTGTCAATCACAGGTCAAACCTCAGGTTTTGAATATATTCAATGATACACCATTGACAGAATAACACCCCCAGCAAAAGCCATCACTCCTCATCTCAGTAATAAATGAGACCCTAGTTCTTATACTTGGTTCCTTGGTACCAGATGCCCCCGTAAAGGGAAATATCCTCTCAGGATTAATCTTTAAAGCCCAGTAAGGATCTGATATATTTCAGCAAGATAATCTTTCATTCTTCTGAACTCCCAGGATGATAGGTTTAGTCCATTCAATTTCTCCTTTATCCTCATCACAGGAATGCTTCAGAATTCATTTTTATAAATGTTGTTAAAGAATAAAGTTTAAATCAGAATTTAGCATTTCATATTCCTCATTATCCATATTCAACATGATATTCCACAGGAGATAAACAAATTGAAGGTGAAAGGAGATTGCTTTATTTTGGTGTACAAGTCAACTTTCCTGATATTCATTAATGTTTTTAAATTAGATTACTTACAGTGTGGAAACAGGCTCTTTGGCCCAACAAGTCGACACCAACCCAAAGTGCAACCCACCCAGACCCATTCCCCCTACATTTACTCCTTCACCTAACACTACGGGCAACTCAGCATGGCCAATTCACCTAACCTGCACGTTTTTGGACTGTGGGAGGAAACTGGAGCACCCAGAGGAAACCCACGCAGACATGGGGAGAATGTGCAAACTCCACAGTCAGTCGCCTGAAGCGGGAATTGAACCCCGGCCTCTGACGCTGTGAGGCAGCAGTGCTAACCACTGTGCCGCCCGTGTCTCAGATGTCCTCTTGTGTGACTCAGTCATACAACACAGAAGCAGACCCTTTGGTCCACACAGTCCACACTGACCACGTTGCCAAAGTAAACTAGCCCCAATTGTCTGCACTTGGCCCATAACCCTCCAAACCTTGCCAATTCATGTACCTATCTAAATGTCTTTTAAATGTTGTAATCGTACCTGCATCCATTTCCTCTGGCAGTTCATTTCCCACACAAACCACTGTGTAAAAAGGTTCGAGAAACACATGGAGGGGACAACAGAGCCAGAGACTGACTGGGTGGGGATGTTTACAAGAAACGGAACTGACCAGTGTGCTGCATCTTGCATCAGCAATTGGTGGAGAAATGTACATGACATGTCATTCCAGAAGGGAAGGGTGTAGATTAAAAGCAAGGGACAGACAGCACAGAAACTGCAAAGCACAAGCCAAAATCCAAACAGTATTCAAAATATTAAACTATTTTGAATGATTTTGTTTCGTAAATGTACCTACAAATCTATGATGGGCCTCTAACCCGATTATTATTTACTGGTATGGGATTGACTGCCTGCGTTAGAAACACAAACCCTACAATGTGAAAATAAGCCATTCAGCCCCTTGAGTCCATACCAACCCTCTGAAGAACATCCCACTCAAATCCAGTCCCCCTACTCTATCCCTGTAAGCCTGCATTTCCCATGGCTAATACATCTAACCTGAACATTCTGGAAACTATGGGGCAATTTGACATGGCCAATCCACCTAACGTGCACATGTTTGGACTGCGGGAAGAAATCAGAGCACCCCGGAGGAAACCCATGGGGAGAATGTGCAAAGTCAGTCCAAGCAAACAGTCACCTGAGGCTGGAATCCAACCTGGGTTACTGGTGCTGTGAGGCAGCAGTGTGAATCAGTGTGCTACAGTTAAAACTGCTTCAGCTTATTTGCAATATCCATGCTCCATCTGATCCGGAGCAGTGGTTCTGATGGTTTATCTCGTGTGCGCCAAACCCCCCCCCCCCCAACGTGTCTAACCCAGCCTGCCTCCACAGCTGGCTAGCCGAGAAGCAAAACCAACTGACCGCTGCCTTGGGGCCGGGTGAAGATGTGGGTAATGGGTCGGAAAGGAGCAACTGTCGTTCTTCAAATGCTCTTTACAGCTCCAGGTTCAGGAAGGTAAAGTTGGAAAAGCTGTCGGTATTCATGGGTTCCAGGGTCTGGATTTATTGAGTGGTCCTCAGGCAAACCAAGATGGAGAAGCTAACCTTGGAGTGGGGGCCTCAAAGAGCTGACCAGCCTCTTGTTCGTTCACACACACACACACACACACACACACACAGTGGGCAGGTAGAGCATTCCAATGGAGAACAGTCCATGTACTTCCCACCTGGACTGTTAGTCTCTGAAAAAGGTGTGCGCGCCAGGCCAACGACCCATATTTACAAAACATGCAAATTCTCATTAGGAACAGGCCATTCATTCACTCCAGACTGCTCTGCCATTCAATAATATCATAGATCATTAACTACTCACATTCTTTCCTTCCTCCCAACTTACTTATAGATATCTGCCTACTTCTGGTTTAAAAACATTCAAAAACACAGCATGGCACAATCCAGAAGAAAGCAGCCCACTTAATTGGCACCACGTTCACCCCCAGTAGCAGTAGTGTGTACCATATATAAGATAGACTGCAGAAACTCACCCATGCTCCTTCCAAACCCACAACCACTTCCATCTAGAAGGACACAAATACAGATACATGGGAACACCATCCACTGTAGGTTTCCCTCCAACTCACTCACCAACCTTGAACCCATTAACAATAGACTTGGAAATATATCACCATTCCTTCAGTGTCTCTGGATCAAATTCCTGCAACTCCCCTCCCTAACTGTACATGTAACCCCACTATACTGTTCTACATCTGTAAAATCTTCCACACCATTCTGTTTTGACATGATACCTTAATAACTTGTTATGACCTCTCTACTTTAATTAGTTTGTAGTTTTTGATTACTTGTTTCTTTGGTTAGACCCTTGGCATGAAACTCTTAGACCCATTGTGTTATTCCAGCCATTAGATTTGTCTCCAGCACTACCTTATTTTTATTTTTTTATAATTATCTCTCTCCACCTCAATTAGATTATAGGTTATCCCTTTCACTAGCTATTCAGTTGTTGACACTTTACTCACACCATCTAACACTTTTGATCACCTGCAAAGACTTGTTATGCAGCCCATCGGCACTCCACATCTTTTGATCACTCTGCCTATAAATTCTGTGCCTGCGTGCTTTTCTTCACCTTACTTGACAAAGGGGCAGTGCTCTGAAAGCTAGTGATTTCAAATGAACTTGTTGGACTACAACCTAGCGTTGCGCGACCTCCAACCCCGTCCACTCCATCCCCTCCCTAACAGCATTGTGGATCCACCTACAGCAAGTGGACTACAGTGGTTCAATAATGCAGCTGACCACCACCTTCTCAAGAACAGCGCGGGACAGGTAATTAGTGCCAGCCCAGCCAACGACACCCCTATTCCATGAGTGAAAAAGAAATCATAAGGAAACAAGCTGTTGGAAACCCCTTAAACACAATAGTAACTTGATAAATATCCTTTCACAGGACAATGAAGACCAGCAGTCAACTCGATAGTGACAGACTTCATGACTGTAGTAACAAGCTGTTGGAATAAATGGACATGTGGCAGCTGAAATTGAACAGGGAGGTGCAAAGTGATATTCTTTCAACTGAAATGTGAGGGCCAATATAAAATAAAAGGTTATAATTCTAAACAGAGGAGCAGAGGGACACGGTGTATCATAAATGCTTGAAGATGGATGGTGACATTGTAAAAGGGTGTAATAATGACAGGGACAATAAGCCAGAAAAGAGCCATGAAAGTGTAAAGGAAGGGCGTTCTGGTGAACCTTCATACAACACAAACTTGGCTTCATTTGGAAAATTGTGTCCATTACTGCTCATCACAATTGGGGTCGGATGTAAAAAGGTTGAAAGCAGAGCGCAGAACAACTGACATTTATCAGACAGCCTTAACATAGAACATAGAAAAGTACAGCACAAAACAGGCCTTTTGGCCCACGATGTTTTGCCAAGATTTAATCCTAATGTAAAATATAACAACTTAACCTACCCACCACTCAACTCACTGCTATCCATGTGCATGTCCAGCAGTCGTTTAAACGTCCCTAATGACTCTGCTTCCACCACCACAGCGGATAACGCATTCCATGCATTCACAACTCTCTGCATAAAGAACCTACCTCTGACGTTTCCTTTATACCTTCCTCCTAATATCTTCAAACTATGACTGCTCGTACCAGTCATCCCACCCTGGGGAAAAGTCTCTGGCTACTGACTCTATCTATTCCTCTCATTATTTTAAACACCTCGATCAGGTCTGCTCTCTTCCTCTTTCTCTCCAGAGAAAAGTCAGAGCTTATTCAACCTTTCTTTATAAAGGCAAGCCCAGCAGTCCAGGCAGCATCCAGGTAAACCTTCTTTGCACCCTCTCCAAAGCCTCTGTATCTTTCCTATAGTAGGGCGACCAGAACTGGACACAATCTTCCAAGTGTGGTTTCAAAAGGGAAATATAGCACTGGAGCAAAACCTCGCAGCTCTTAAACTCAATGCCCCTGTTAATGAAAGCCAAAACACCACATGTGTTCTTAACAACCTGATCCACTTGGGTGGCAACTTTGAGCGATGTATGTACTTGAACACCAAGATCCCTCTGTTCCTCCACACTGCCAAGAATCCTGTCTTTAATCCTGTATTCAGCATTCGAGTTCGATCTTCCAAAATGTATCACTTCGCATTTATCCAAAGTGAACTCCATCTGCCATTTCTCAGCCCAGTTCTGCATCCTATGTTGCCCTGCAACCTGCAGTAGCCCTCTACACTATCGACGACACCTCCAACCTTTGTGTTATCTGCAAACTTACTAACCCACCCCTCAAGCTCCTCATCCAAGTCATTTATAAAAACTACAAAGAGCAGAGGCCCAAGAACAGAGCCCTGCGTGACCCCAGTCAACATCGTCCTTCAGGCAGAATACTTTCCATCTACAACCACACTCTGCCTTCTGTTAGCCAGCCAATTCTGAATCCAGATAGCCAAATCTCCCTGTATCCCATACTTCCTGACTTTATGAAATGAACATAATGCAACATTCCAAGGCCTTTCACAGCAGGGTTCTGAAAGTAAGTAATACCGAGCCACATAAGGAGAAATCGAGATGGCAGAAAAGAGGCAGAAAAGATTTACAGGGATGGCTATGTAAGCACGGTCAGGGACAAGGGACCTTAGCTACGTGGCTAGATTGGAAAGTTTGGATTTATCTCTTCAACCTTCTCTGAAGAGATCAGTCTAAATTTCTCCAATCTAGCCACGTAGCTAAGGTCCCTCAAATGTTGTGTCAACGTTTAAAATATCTTCTCTCCAGCCTCTGCCAAGGAATTAAAACAAAGACAATAGCAACATAGTACAAGATATCCAATTTGTAAGAAAGCTGATTAACATGAACAGCAGCAGTTATAACTTATTCCAATTTTGTAATTGAAAGACTAATACCATTGTTTGGTTATGTACAATTGCATGTCAAGTGAATAAACAAAGCATTGACTGTACCCAAGTAAACCAAAGACCGCTCTTACAAACACAATACAAATATTTACATATATTTGAGGTGCTAGAAAGTCCAATAACAGAGAAAGTGATGTCTGCAGATGCTGGAGATCAGAGTCAAAAAGTGTGGCACTGGAAAAGCACAGCTGGACAGGCAGCATCCGAGGAGCAGGAGAGTCAACGTTTCGAGCATAAGAACTTCATCAGGAATTTTTGGTCTGAGAACTGAGCTGACTCATTACCTTTAGTAGGGAGACCTGAGACAGTGGTCTTTCTCCACTGTGCCTTGACAGCAACTGCCCCAAATTGTAGTACATCCCTCACCACGTAATCCTGGACCTTGCAATGTGCCAGTCTGCAGCAATCAGGGTCAACTCCTTGTTCTGGAAGACCAACATGTTTCAGACAGACCAAAGACCATCATTCAATAGCTTGATGGCCCTCTCGACACAGCTGATTTTTGTCTCTGTTCCCCAGGATGCACATTGACTGAAGAGCACAGACACCTATGTCACAGGGCTGCTTGTGATGGACTTTGACACAAACCACTCCAGAATTCCTTTGCTGAGGCACATTCCAGAAGGGAGATGTGTGACAGTCTCAACGACCTCACCACCTCCCAGTCATTTTCTGTCAAATGACTTTGACAGTCTGCTCAGGAAACCACTCAACAGGATCCACCCACTCCTATTCCCTCAGGGTCTCAACAACTATGTGCGCTGACCACTTCCTGATGGACTGGTGACCAAAAGGTATTTCGCTTTGCAAATTTCAGTGAAGGTCAGGTGGAACGGAACAGTCAAACCACTGGGAGTGTTCTGTGGCAGTGAGGCCAGTCCCATCCTTCCCAACACCAGGGACAAGTAGAACCTCAGCACATAGTGACACTTGGTGTTTGCATATGGAGGGTTTGCGCAGCTTGTTGCAGCCACACAGAAAGGTGGCCATCAGGATGAGGGCAACATTGGTTACATTGTTCCTCCACTTATCCAGAGTTTTGGACATGAAATCCCTACAGACCCAATCTATCTTAGGCTTCCAGATGAAATGGAAGACGGCTCAGGTGATTGAAGCCCTCGGATCTGATAATTCTATGGCGACTTTACTATTTTCCACCCCCTCCCCCGTCACAACTGAGTTCCTTTGACCAGAGAATGGAGTGAGTTTGATGGTACTGTTGCAAGAATTAATCAATTATTCTCAACCTCCATTGAGCTTTCAACATAACTTGTTTATCTCAAGGACTATCTGCTTCCACCAATATACACAGTCTGCCTTAAGTCTATTTCTGATGGAACGTTCAACTATCATTCTCTACTCAACTATCCTAATGCTTTCCTGGTCAGCCTCCATAAACTTAAGCTCATTCTGAAATCCATTTTTATATCCTTGTACAAACTTCTGTTCACCAATTATTCTTGTGTTTGTGGTCTTACATTGGCCCCTGCTCCTTAAACATTTTATTTTAAAGTTCTATTGCCTAAGTTCAAACATTTTTATTGTCTCTCCCTTCCCAAGCTTTAACTTCAAGCTTTACAACCTTCCAAAAGTTCAGCTTCCCCTGCTGCCCACCCTCCAGCCAATTGGGCTTTCAGGTACATGGGCTCAAAGCTCTGGAATTCTCTCCCAAAAACTAGCTGCTCTCTTCCCCCCTCAAGTACAGCTTAAAACAGATCACCAAGCAAATTTATCTTCTCTCCTCAGACCACTTTGGGAAGGTCAATGTTAGTCTAATTACAGTAATTGTGTACCCTACAATGACTTCCCACATTTAAAAGGTGCTGTTAAACTAAGTAATTTATAAAGCATAATGCTATCCGAAATTAAGCACAGGCCTTCCCCTAACATTGACAGATCCAAAGCCTCAGCAAGTGTCATTGGTTAACTATCAGAAATAAGACTTGTTGATTTTTCTTTTCACTAGCCCTTAGATGTGAAGTCAGCCCTACCACTAACTGAAAAGGGTTAAACCTGGCACCTTTCAGGTCTGTATGATGGTGTATCACATGTTACATAGCCACATATTGTGTTAGCAGCAGTTTCAAATAGGAATCAAGGCTGAGCTTGAATAAAATCTTTCCTTCAAAGTGATAGTCTTATTAAACAAAAGAGTAAAGAATAAAGGACACCTGTCATGAACAAAAATAGAGTTGTATTGTATAGAATTTTACCATATTGTGTAAAATATTTCTATAGTCATCATTTTCATCTCCTTGCAAACTCAAAACCAGGGCTGAACAAAAGTTCCAGAGACACAGTCCTTCAGCAGAGAGACAGACCCTTTGGTCCAAACTGGTCCATGCCTACCAAGATGTCCATCAACGCTAACTCCATTTCCCATTATCTTCCTAAACCTTTCCTATCCATGTAGTTATCCAAATGCCTTTCAAAATGTTGTTAATGTACCAAACTCATTCCATATGTGTACTGCCCTCTAAAAATAAAAAGTTGCCCCCCCAGGTTCACTTTTATTCTTTCCTCTCTAACCTTAAACTGAAGTCTAGGCTGCAATTCCCTAACCCTGGGAAAAAGACTGAGTGCATTTACCCTATCCACACGTCTCATGATCTTCCACAAGATCCCTCCCCCAGTCTATGTTCTAAAGGAAAAAAGTTCTCACTTATCCAGCCTCTTCCTATAACTCAAGGGTCTGAGTCCTGGAAACATCATTGTAAATTACTTCCAATTTAATAACGTCCTTCCTCGTAGCAAGGTGACCAAAAACCAAGCACACATTCCAAGTGTGGCCTCTCCAACATCCAGTACAACTGCAATATAACTTCCCAACTTCTATACTCCAAGCCCTGACTGAAGAAGGTCAGTGTGCCAAAGGGCTTCTTCCTCAATGCCCTGCCTGTGACTCTACTTGCACTTGAACACAAAAGGTCCCTCCGTTCCACTACACTCCTTAAGGCCCTACCATTCACCGTGAAATTCGACTTGACGTTCCAAAATGAAAGACCTCACACTTGTCTATATTAAACTCCATTTGCATTTTTCAGCCCATCTCCCCAACTGATCAAGGTCCTGCTGCAATTTCTGATAACCTTCCTCACTGTTTACAACACTGCCTATTTTAGTGCCATCAGCAAACATCCTAACCATGCCTTGTACATTCTCATCCAAATCACGGATATACGTAACGAACAGTAAAGGGCTAGCACTGATCCATGAAGCCCTGATCCACTAGTCACAGGTCTCTAGTCCAACAATTATTCTTGCACTATTACCATCCTTCCTATCATCAAGCCAACTGTGTTTCCAATTCCCCCTGGATGCCATGCAATCTAACCTTCCAGAGCAGCCTATGATGTGGAACTTAGATCTCAGTAAGGCTTGAGATTATGTAGACTGAATCAACTACCATGCCCTCATCAACCTTCCTGGTCACTTCATCAAAGAACTCTACCAAACCTGTGAGGCATGATCATCCACGCACAAAATGATGCTGACTATTCCTAATCAAATGCTGTCTTCCCAAATTCAAGTATATCTTCAAAGTTTGTGAGAAGATTTGTAGCTCAGGTGCTCGTTGCTGTGGTTCTGTTTGCCGAGCTGGGAATTTGTGTTGCAGACGTTTCGTCCCCCGTCTAAGTAACATCCTCAGTGCTTGGGAGCCTCCTGTGAAGCGCTTCTGTGATGTTTCCTCCGGCATTTATAGTGGTTTGTTCAACCCAAACTCTGGGTCAGATATGCAGGTGACACCTTTGTAATCATTACCACCACAAATAGAAAACACATACCGGATTATCAACGCCACACTCACAGGAATCCGATTCACTAGAGAGGAAGAAAAGAACAACCAACTCCCATTCCTAGACGTGATGGTACAGAGAACACCGAACGGAAAATTCACCACTAAGGTATACAGGGAAGCAACACACACACACCTGAACTACGAAAGCAACCACCCCAACACACACAAAATAAGTTGCATCAAGACACTGTTCAAAAAGGGCCACAACATACTGCAGCACACCAGAACTGCAAAAAGAGGGAGAACAACACCTATACAATGTATTTGCAAAAACGGATACCCCCGCAATCTCATCAACAGATGCCCAAGAGAAAGACAACGGAACGAGGACATGCCACAACCCAAGGAATGGCCACGTTGCCATACATAAAGAGCATTTCTGAACTGACAGCCAGACTACTCTGACCACTAGGACTCATAACAGCACACAAACCAACAGCCACTCTCAGACAACAACTCACCAGAACGAAGGACCCGATACCCAGCATGAGCAAAACCAATGTAGTGTACAAAATCCCATACAGGGACGGCACAAAACACTACATAGGACAAACAGGAAGACAGCTAACGATCCGTATCTATGAACACCAACTAGCCACGAAACGACATAACCAGCTATCCTTAGTAGCCACACACGCAAATGGCAAGCAACACGAGTTCGACTGGGACAACACTACTATTACAGGACAAGCCAAACAGAGAAGAGCCAGGGAATTCCCAGAGGCATGGCACTCATCCACAGATTCTAACAAACACATTGACCTGGACCCAATATCCGGCCACTGCAGCAGACAGGTAGAACTGACAACTGGAAACAGCAGAGACAAACCACTATAAACGCCGAAAGAAATATCACAGAAGCGCTTCACAGGAGGCTCCCAAGCACTGAGGATGTCACCTAGACGGGGGACGAAATGTCTGCAACACAAATTCCCAGCTCGGCGAACAGAACCACAACAGCAAGTATATCTTAACTCTCAGAATCTTCTCAAGTAACTTGGGGCAGCATGGTGGCTATGATTGGCACTGCTACATTACAGCACCAGGGACCCAGATTCAATTCCAGTCTGTGTGAAGGTTGCACATTCGCCCTGTGTCTGCGTGGGTTTCCGCCAGGCTGGGGGGTGGGGGGGGGGGGGGGGAGAGAGAGAGAGGTGTGGAGGAGTCGTCGTCGAGAACTAGAGGGTATAGGTTAAGGGCGACAGGGGAAAGTTGCAAAAGGGACCTAAGGGGCAACTGCACGCATGAGGGTGCTGCTTGTACAGAATGAGCTGCCAGAGGAAGTGGAGGATGGTACAATTGCATCATTTGAAAGGCATCTGGAGGGGTATATGAATACAAAAGGGTTATAAGTGCTGGCAAATGGGACTCGATTAGGTTAGAATATCTGGGCGGGATAGACGGGTTGGACCGATGGGTCTGTTCCATGCTGTATTTCTCTATGACTATCAGATGCCTACAGTGTTCAGGGATGTGTAGGTGCATTAGTCAGGGGTAAATATAGGATAATAGGGTAGGGGAATGGGTCTGGGTGGGTTACTCCGGAGGGTCGGTGTGGACCTGTTGGGCCAAATGACCTGTTTCCACACTGTAGGGATTCTATGATAACATACGTATCAGAATGTTTGGCTTCCTGGTATTTAGTTTCCTGCTTTTTTCTTTGCAGCCCTTCTTGAATAAGGGCTTGAAAGAATCACTACCCTCCAGTCTTCTGGGACCTCACCCATGGCTGACAATGATGCAAACATATCAACCGGGGGCCCCCCACAATTTCTTCCCTAGCCTCTTGGATATATCTGGTCTAGAATTAGACCATATATTCTAATAATCTTTCATTTATTAGAATATATGAAAGAATATATGAAAGTGGATGAATCGAATAAATCCAACACCACCTCTGAGAGATGGACTGTCCCCAAGATACGACCACTAACTTCCCCCAAGTTCTTAAGGCTTCATGTCTTTTTCCAACAGTAAATACAGAAGAAATATTCATTGAGAACCTTGCGCACCTCCTGTGGGTCTACACATACATGTCCACTTCAGTCCCTGAGAGGTCCTATTCTCTAAGAGAAAGTGAGGATTGCAGAAGCTGGAGGTCAGAGTCACAAGTGTGGCATTGAAAAAGCACAGCCGGTCAGGCAGCATCCGAGGAGTAGGAAAATCGACATTTCTGGCACAACTTGACAGAAACATTGATTCTTCTCCTCGGATGCTGCCTGATTTGCTGTGCTGTTCCAACACTTTTAAATTAGATTAGATTCACTACAGTGTGGAAACAGGCCCTTCAGCCCAACAAATCCACACAGACCCTCCAAAGAACAACCCACCCAGACCCATTCCCCTACATTTACCCCTGACTAATGAGCCTAACACTATGGGCAATTTAGCATGGCCAATTCACCTAGCCTGCACATTTTTGGACTGTGGGAGGAAACCGGAACACCCAGAGGAAACCCATGCAGACACGGGGAGAATGTGCAAACTCCACACAGAAGGTTGCCTGTGGTGGGAATTGAACCCGGGTCCCTGGCGCTGTGAGGCAGCAGTGCTAATCACTGAGCCACCGTGCCGCCCCAAAAAAATATGGAACGCTTCACGAATTTGCGTGACATCCTTGCAGAGGCCATGCTCATCTTCTCTGTATCGTTCCAATTTTAGCATATGTGTTGCCGAAGTGAGCACATTCTCAGGTCCTATTCTCTCTCTAGTTATTCTTTTTCCTTTTAAAATACCTCTTTGGATTCACCCAAATCTTCTCAGCCAAGGCTATTTCATGCCCCCTTTCCACCCTCCTGATTTCCTTCAAACATAGAACAGTACAGCATGGTACAGGGCTTCTTCAGTAAACTCCTGTGTATCTATATACCTCCAGGGATTCCTTTAATCCCAGCCGCCTGTATTTGAGCCATACCTCCTTTTTTCTAGTTAAAGCCTCAATATCTCTCATCAATCACGGTTCCCTATTTTTGTCAACCTTGCCTTTTAATTTCACAGGAAGGTATAAACTTTGTACTTTAGCTATCTCCCTTTTAAAAGGCCTTCAACTTGTCAGATACCTTTGCCAACAAGCTACTCTAACCAACCCTGCAAGGTCCTGCCTTATTCCATCAAAATTTGTCTTGCCCCAGTTTAGAACATGAACCTGTGGTCCAATTTTGTCCCTTTCCATAACTATTTTAAAATTACTAGATCTATGGTCACTGGTGCCAAAGTGCTCCCCCAGTGTCACCACAGTCACCTGTCCTGCCCTATTTCCCAAGAGTAGTTAGAGCTTTGCCCCTTCCCAAGCAGGACCCTCTACATACTGCTTGAGGAAACTTTCCTGAACGCACTTAAATTCCACCCCATCTAAGCCTTTAATGCTTTGGCAGTCCCAGTCTATGTTAGAAAAATTAAAAACCCCTACTATGACAATCCCATTGAATCTGCAACTCTCCCCAAACTCCATGCATATTTGTTTCACTAACTCCCATTGACTATTTGGGGGCCTATTGTACAACCCCAATAATATCACCATCCCCTTAACTTGTTAACTCCACCTACAAAGTCTCACTAGATAATTCTACAGTTACTTCATTTGATTATTACTGTAATAGTCATCTTAATCAAAAGCTTACTCCCTCTTCTTTCTTTTGACCAACTCTGTCCTGCCTAAAGCACCTGTACCTCCCTTAGCCAGTGCTGTGAAGAAGGCATATACTGTACTGGGCTTTATTGGTAGAGGAATTGAGTTCCAGAGTCCTGAGGTCATGTTGCAGTTGTATAAGACTCTGGTGTGGCCTCATCTGGAGTATTGTGTGCAGTTTTGGTCGCCATACTATAGGAAGGATGTGGAGGCATTGGAATGAGTGCAGAGGAGGTTTACCAGGATGTTGCCTGGCATGGTAGGAAGATCGTATGAGGAAAGGCTGAGGCACTTGGGGCTGTTCTCATTGGAGAAAAGAAGGTTTAGGGGAGATTTGATAGAGGTGTACAAGATGATTAGGGGTTTAGATAGGGTTGACAGTGAGAACCTTTTTCCGCTAATGGAGTCAGCTGTTACTAGGGGACACAGCTTTAAATTAAGGGGTGGTAGGTATAGGACAAATGTTCGGGGTAGATTCTTTACTCAGCGGGTTGTGATTTCATGGAATGCCCTGCCAGTAGCAGTGGTGGACTCTCCCTCTTTATGGTCATTTAAGCGGGCATTGGATAAGCATATGGAGGTTATTGGGCTAGTGTAGGTTAGGTAGGCTTTGGTCGGCGCAACATCGAGGGCCGAAGGACCTGTACTGCGCTGTATTTTTCTATGTTCTATGTTTCTGGATTGGCCATAATATCCCAATCCTGCATACCTCTCCACAGCCTGAACTCATCAGCCTTACCTGTCATACCTCTTGCATTGAAATAGATGTAA
The DNA here is from genome assembly GCF_020745735.1 of Hemiscyllium ocellatum. Taxonomy (NCBI): domain Eukaryota; kingdom Metazoa; phylum Chordata; class Chondrichthyes; order Orectolobiformes; family Hemiscylliidae; genus Hemiscyllium; species Hemiscyllium ocellatum. Next base: position 39,538,427 of record NC_083428.1, read on the forward strand.
TTTAATCCAACAGGCATTCCTTGCTCCCTGTCATGTTCCAGCCTGACCTTCACTTTACTATTTCTGATTACTGCATTTCCTTCCAACATCGTACTTGCCTCCATGCTGACGATCAACCCACCACCCTGTAATCAGATTAAACCCTCTCTGGAGTACAGCAACTTATCTCACATTATAAGTCACATTTTCCGATTAATTTGCATTATCAAACCTGGCCACCAAGACATTGGACTCCCTCCAACTCAGATGTAATCTGTCCCTCTTGTACAGGTCACCTCTGCCCCAGAAAAGATCCAAGTGTTCTAAAAGTCCAAATAACTGTCCCCTGTGCCAGTTCTTTAGCTGCGCATTTATCTACCATATCCTACTTTTCTTACCTTCACTAGCACATGGCACTGGAAGTATATGGAAATGACCACTGTGGGGGTCCTGGACTTGAAACATCTTTCGTAGCTCTCTAGCACCACTCCACAGGTCCACACCCCTATGTCATTTGTGCCAACACACAATGACCCCTTAAAAACTAGGAGAAAGTGAGGACTACAGATGCTGGAGATCATAATCTAAGAGTATTGTGCTGATGAAGCTCTTCACCAGGAATAAAGGGAAATTCCTCATTCCTAAGGGCTTACACCCGAAACGTCAACTCTCCTGCTCCTCTGATGTTACCTGACTGTGCTTTTCCAGCACAACACTGACTCCCCCTAGAGAACATTCTGCAGCCACTCCAAGGCATCCTGGAACCTGGCATCCGGGAGGCAAGGCACCATTTGGGATTCCCATTTATGGCCACAGAATCTCTCGTCTGTCATCCTATCACTAAGGTCCAGCTTAACATTACCCTTTCCCACTGTGCCCGAATGTCAGTCGTCCAATGATTCACTTTCATTGTGAAGTGTTAATGGAGTACAGCACCTTATCTCACATTATAAGTCACATTTTCGGATTAATTTATAATTTCTGATAGTCTCTAGATAAATTTAAAGGGGTGGCACACAGTAGCTCAGTGGTTAGCACTGCTGCCTCACAGCATCACGGACCTGGGTTCAATTTTAGCCTCAGGCGACAGTCTATGTGGAGTTTGCACATTCTCCCCGTCTACGTGGGTTTCCTCTGGTTTCTTCCCATAATCCATAAGGTGTGCAGGTTAAGTGAATTGGCCATGCTAAATTTCCTATAGTGTTAGGTGCATTAGTCAGGGTAAATATAGGGGTGTGGAAACGGGTCTGGGTGGGTTGCTCTTTGAAGGGCTGGTGCTGACTTGTTGGGCCGAAGGGCCTGTTTCCATTAACAATTTTTTTGAGAACATTTTATAATCAGCCAAACTAAAAATCAAAGGAGCAAATTTCTGCAGTTGCTGGAAATCACAGTGGGTCAGGCAGCATCCAAGGAGAGAGCAAGCATTGAGTTTAGAATACTCAACATCAGAGCTGGAGTGAAGTGTGGAGGAAGCAGATTGATGGTGGAGAAAGGGTGTTGATAGTGCAATTAAGTAATTATTATGTCAGAATGGCAGAACAATGGCACATCTAACTGCCAAACTGGAAAGATCAGGCAGGAGGCTGGAAGAACACAGCAAACAAGGAGTGGAGAAGTTGACGTTTGGGTGTAACCCTTCTTCAGAGCTGGGGGCGGAGGGGGAGCATCAGATAAAGGGGGTGGTGGGAGCAGGGTGGTGAAGTGGGAATAAGTGAAGACAGGTAGAGGATACAGCATGGTTGGTCAATGGGAGGAATGAATCCGGTTGATGGCAGGGAGGAGGTGGAAGGGAGGGGAAGGGGCTGGGAAGGGAGGTTATTAGAAATTGGAGAACTTAATGTTGAGTCCTCCAGCTGTAGGCTGCCCAAGCAGAGGATTCCTTCCATAAAACAACCAGGTCATATCCCCCGTCTTCACCTATCCTCACTTCGCCACAATAGACAATAAATGCAGGAGTAGGCCATTCTGCCCTTCGAGCCTGTACCGCCATTCAATATGATCATGGCTGATCATCCTTAATCAGTATCCTGGTCCTGCCTTATCTCCATAATCCTTAATTCCACAATCCTTGAGAGCTCTATCCAACTCTTTCTTAAATGAATCCAGAGACTGGGCCTCCACTGCCCTCTGGGGCAGAGCATTCCACACAGCCACCACTCTCTGGGTGAAGAAGTTTCTCCTCATCTCTGTCCGAAATGGTCTACCCTGTATTTTTATGCTGTGACCTCTGGTTCAGCACTCACCCATCAGTGGAACATGTTTCCTGCTGCCAGAGTGTCCAATCCTTTCATAATCTTATATGTCTCAACCAGTCTTCTAAACTTAAGGATATACAAGCCCAGTCGCTTCAGTATTTCAGTGTAAGGTAATCCCGCCATTCCAGGAATTGAGCTCGTGAACCTCCGCTGCACTCCCTCAACAGCCAGAATGTCTTTCCTCAAATTTGGAGACCAGAACGGCACACAGCACTCCAGGTGTGGTCTCACCAGGGCCCTGTACAGCTGCAGAAGCATCTCTTTGCTTCTAAATTCAATCCCTCTCATTATGAAGGCCAGCATGCTATTAACCTTCTTCACTACCTGCTGTACCTGCATGCTTACCTTCATTGACTGGTGTACAAGAACACCCAGATCTCTCTGTACTGTTCCTTTACCTAAATTGATTCCATTGAGGTAGTAATCTGCCTTCCTGTTCTTGCCACCAAAGTGGATAACCATACATTTATCCACATTAAAAACTGCATCTGCCCACTCACCTAACTTGTCCAGGTCACCCTGTAATCTCCTAACATCCTCATCACATTTCACCCTGCCACCCAGCTTAGTATCATCAGCAAATTTGCTAATGTTATTACTAATACCATCTTCTATATCATTAACATATATTGTAAAAAAACTGCGGTCCCAGCACGAATCCCTGCAGTATCCATTGGTCACTGCCTGCTATTCTGAAATGGAGCCATTTATCACTATTCTTTGTTTTCTATCAGCCAACCAACTTTCAATCCAAGTTAGTACTTTACCCTCAATACCATGCGCCCTAATTTTGCTCACTAACCTCCTATGTGGGACTTTATCAAAAGCTTTCTGAAAGTCCAGGAACACTACATCTACTGGATCTCCCTCGTCCATCTTCAGAGTTACATCCTCAAAAAATTCCAGAAGATTAGTCAAGCATGATTTCCCCTTCATAAATCCATGCTGACTCTGTCCTATCCTGTTACTACTATCCAGATGTGTCGTAATTTCGTCCTTTATAATAGATTCCAGCATCTTTCCCACCACTGAGGTCAGACTAACTGGTCTATAATTTCCTGCTTTCTCTCTCCCACCTTTCTTAAGAAAAGTGGTATAACATTAGCCACCCTCCAACCCGCAGGAACTGATCCGGAATCTATCGAACTCTGGAAAATAATCACCAACGCATCCACGATTTCTCGAGCCACCTCCTTCAGTACCCTGGGATGTATACCATCAGGCCGCGGGGACTAATCAACCTTCAGACCTATCAGTATCTCCTACACCAATTCCTGGCAAATATAAATTCCCTTCAGTTCAGGTCCTTCAGCCACTGTTACCTCAGGGAAATTGCTTGTGTCTTCCCCAGGGAACACAGATCTGAAGTACCAATTCAATTCTTCTGCCATTTCGTTGTTCCCTGTAATATATTCCCTGTTTCGGTCTTCAACCTGCTGCTACCACCCCCTTTATCTGCAGCTCCCTCTACACCTACCGAGCCCTGAAGAAGGGTTACGCCTGAAACTTAGACTTTGCCACCTCCTGATGCTGCCTGGCTTGCTGTGTTGTTCCAGCCTCCTGCCTGTGTATTTTGGATTCCAGCATCTGCAGTACTTTTCATCTCTAAACTGGAAAGATCAGACAGTCAGAGAGAAAGTGGGGGGGGTGGGGGGGGTGAAGAGAGCAGAAGAGGACATGGTGACAGAGAACACAAGGTAAAGCTGAAAAGCTGAAGGAATGGAATTCCAACCACAATCTGAACTTTCTCCCCCCCCCCCCCCCCCCCCCAATTATTGCATAAATGTCATCCCCCCACACACTTCATGTCAGTTCTGAAAGAGTCATTAGCCTCAAAAGGTTAGCTTGCTCTCTTTCTATGCATGCTGTCTGACCTGCTGTGACTTCCTGCATTTTCTGTTTTCAACTAGTAATACTTGGAAATCTACCCAATTACCAGCATGTTCACAACAGATGCTCAGATGGAAAAAGGGCAACAAAATATAGCAATTACCTGAATAAGTGGCCATATAAAAATGTTTTGGCACAAGCAGTACCCACCCACATCACCACTAACTGCCCTACAACAAACTTTCCTTCCATAGAGTTTCTAATAATATTCAGAGAGGAAAAGTAGGTACTTTGACACTGGTTAGCATTTTTAAAATCAATGCAGCACTGGAATAACCTAATTGTCTTTCATTGGCTGCTGCATGGCAATTTCCTAACAACAGATTAGGGAGAGATTACAAATTTAGAATCCCACTACTGTTGGCAAATCTGAGTTTTAAATCCCAATGGCACACTATTCACAGGGGTATTAGCTCAAGTGTTCATGCCATACATATTGAACATATTACCACTAATATTGTATGGGGAATAAAATCTAAGTTTAGTCAAATGTACATTAATGTAATAACACCCACCTTTTATTGCACAAGTCATTGCATATGTTGCTCTCATCACTACCCAACTCAGCACTAAAAAGGTTCGAAGAACACGTGAAGATAAAATGTATAATTGCATTGTCGGGCATTTGCTCACAGCTCAAATTTCGCAGCATAAGATGTCTCAAAAGGTCATAATTACACTGAATAGAAACCCCAGTGACAACAACAATCCCAAATCGCTCAACTGTACAGGGAAACAGCAGGAAGATTGGAAAAGCAACAGCAATTGCAAAATCTACAATTAGGAGAACTAAAGGCATTTCTGCAGCAAAGTCAGGCAGTACGTTGGTTCACTGGTGCCAGGTTCCCGATGGAGGGCTTATGCCCGAAACTCGATCTCCTGCCTCTCGGATGCTGCCTGATCTGCTGTGCTTTTCCAGCACCACACTGTCAATTCACGAGTGCCAGGGTCAAGGACATAACTAGATTGCAGAGCTCAAGTCTTGAGGAGGAAGGGAAGAAGTGGTGAACAGGAGTGCTCAAGACACCAACAGCTTAGATGGAACAAAGCTTGGGATCTTGCAGGCAGATTTTAAGAAGTAGCACTATAAGCAGTACATACGTTGATGTCTGAATGACTCTTGGTACTGCAGGCTCAGAAGCAGAAAGACAGGACGACAGAGCAAATTAATGTACGTTTTAAGACAACATGCTCAGGGAGAGCTTTTCAATTCCTGGGACATTGGAACCATTTCAAAGGGTGCTGAAGCTGGTTGAGGCTAGACAGATTTAACCAGAACACAGTCAGAACCAAAGTCTTTTCGGTCACTACTAATAGTAAGGGTTTAAACTAACTTAATTGGGGAAGGGGGATGAGAACTTGAATGTACACCTTGCTTTCCTCAATGTTACAATGAATTGGAAGAGACAAATAACACTAGAGTAAGTAATGCTAAGATTGCTAGGAGAAAAGCAAGTGCAAAATAGTTTAATTACGTTAACAATGCATGTATGTGAATAAAGAGTGTAGTGAATAAGTCTGCCGAGTTCCAACTACGCAGTCAGGTGGGAATATGTTGTGGCAATAATGGAATCCTAGTTCAGAAAACTAACAAAAGAGTAAGACTATTAAATATTCCCAAACAAAAAATGTTCAGCAAAGATTAGGAGACAGAGCTGTAAAGGTTGTTTCTGAAGAGTTGGTTCAGGTACAATTGAGTTACATTCCCATGAGGGGCAAAGATAGGACAAACAAAGCCAGAGCTTCCCATAAGACAAAAGAGAGAGAGAGTAAGGCAAAACAGACAAGAAAGGATGCATTTAACAGACACCAAATCAATATGTTTCTAGACAGTAAATAGGGAAAAACTGTTCCCATTAGCAGATGGCTGAAGGACACCAATTTAAGTTAAATGGCAAAAAAATTAAAGGGAAAAAAAATAACTGTACACAGGTGACTAAAATCTGTCATTAATACACAGGAATCAATTTCAATGGTAGCCTTTCAAACAAAAATGGAAATGTTTGCACAGCTTTGGAGAAAAGGCAAAAGAGTCAGACCAGCTCTCACAGGGAGCCAACATATACACAGAATGGTCTTCTCTGTACTATAATCTTTTAGCGACAGTTAGTGAAAATTTTCACTAACTTTCACATTTAACACTAATTTCCACATTACAGCAGATACAACTTTCACAATTTTATAGTTTAAATTGCAATATGCTCCTAACTATATTCAGCTCACATTTTACGCAGAAACTAACCCACCTTCCATTTCAAACAATTACAATTGGACATCACATCTACAAATTCTCAGAACTCTAGCAGAGCACATCTGCACTTGGATCTTTGATCAGGAACAAACTTATCAGTAGGAATAAGAGACATGCAATTTACATGCATACCAATTTCACAAGTTTAGAACTGACATTTACATGTAATACTCATCCATACCTCTCATTTTATGTAAGCTGTTCAGTTAACAAATATAGGCACTCGGGACTTCCATTTCTCAGTTTGTTATCTTTATTCAAAATCTTCCTAAATTCAGGTTACCATGCCACCACAATCTCTCTCCTACCCACTTGTTTTTATTTCACTCTGATTAGTATTCAGGCAGGAGCCAATGTTGGACTGCCATCAGCTTCAAGTAACATAAAGAAAGAAAAAACAATAATTCGGGGTGTAACAGCTTTGGCTTATGCAAGCGATAATGATATAAAATCTGGATGATTCTTTCTGATCACCCTTCCTTGCTGGGAGCATGACGGCCAATTACACCAGAGAAGTTAAAAGACAAAAGACTTAACTGGGAAACTTACACGATCAAAACACATTCGAAAAACAAACTGATTGCTAAAATTTGAAAAAAAAGGACCATTTAGAGTTTTTGATGTACACCCCTCGCCCAAAATCTGAAAGTTTAGACCAGAGTGGTGCTGGAAAAGCACAGTAAGTCAGGCAGCATCCGAGGAGCAGGAAAATCGACGTTTCGGGCAAAAGCCCTTCATCAGGAATGGAGGAAGGCAGCCTCCAGACTGCAGAGATAAAAAAATCTGAAAGGCTGAGGGAAGCTTATCCTTTTGGTTAAGCACAGACCCTCAATGCGAACTGTTTTTTGCCCCAGATTCCCATTTGATACAGCACCTCCTCTTGAGGAGAGGATAGTGAGGGAGGCAGAAGGACACCCTGCACCAAACCTACCCCCATTTCCTCTATTAAATAAGAGGCTGATGATTAAAGACATAATGCGGGGCGTACAAAATAAAAGCAGCATACCCCCCATCCCCCTGACGGTCAGTGACACTGTCTCTGAGTGACTGCCCCTCGGCCTGGGCCTGGGCCTTGACCCTTCGCCGCCCCGCCAACTAACCGGGTGCCCACAACTCGAAAGGCCGCTCCCGGCCGTTACTCACCGGCAACAGAGGCCAGCTGACCACTCACTCCGACAGCAAACTGCTCACCCGGCTGAAAGGTAAAGATTTTAGGAACAACGGTGGTGGGGGGGTTGGAGGTCGGGCTAAGGAATAGATTCACTGAAGCGCAAAAGATAATAAACGGGGGAGGGGAGAAGGGAAAAAAAAACTCAGAGACAACCTAACCTAATGACAAACGCCCGGCCATGTCGCCTTCTCCTATTGGTTGTGTTGAGTGATTGGCGGAGAGTGACCGCTGACGATTGGGTGGACGTCACGCCAACCGTGACCAGGGCGTACCCGCCCCCTGCGGAGGCGCTTCCGGTTATCAGGCTTGGTTGCGAAGCGCGGCGCCTACGTGATAAAAGCGGTCCCTGCGCGGCTGGCAAACCAGTGCGCCCTGTGAAAGTAGCGCCGCAATTTACCCCCCTCCCCCAGCACCCCCCCGGGATAGGTGCGTTCAAACCCCTGCAATAACCACAGCGCGGAACCCTTATTCTAATGACGGAATTTTCAAAGTGTCCTTGTTTGCTTTCCTGGGAAATGCCTGGTCTTGTCACACTGAGTAAAGGGGCACCACAGACATTACGGCAAAATATTATTTCGCCGATGAGCCAAGGCCCGCCTCCCAGCTGCTGCCATTGGTGGAGGGGAGAGCTTGGCAACATTTGAGGAAGGTAGTTTGTGGGCAAGTGAAAGGTAGTCGGCTCTCTCCACCACCCACCATGTAAACCCAGAGCTCATCTTCTGCTCTTGATAGGTTAAGGGAGCCAGTGGGAGGCAGCTTGGAGGAAGGCACATATGCAACCTCCATCATTAACGCTGGTGTGCTATTTCCGTATGCTTCACAAATGTGCACCACCCTCTCTTGCTTAAAAAGTCGACGATATTCCTATGCAAAACAGCGACAACTGGATAAATAAAAAGTTTCTGTGTGAAAATTATCCATATCGTACAAATATTTTGCATTCAGGCTCATGAGATTATTCAAGTTTCCGGAACAAATGATAGCACAGACTATGGAAAGGTTAAAAGTCTAACTTAGGCACTGGAGATAAGGGTAAAAAATTAGGTCTGCAGATGCTGGAGATCACAGCTGCAAATGTGTTGCTGGTCAAAGCACAGCAGGCCACGCAGCATCTCAGGAATAGAGAATTCGACGTTTCGAGCATAAGCCCTTCATCAGGAATAAGAGAGAGAGGGCCAAGCAGGCTAAGATAAAAGGTAGGGAGGAGGGACTTGGGGGAGGGGCGATGGAGGTGGGATAGGTGGAAGGAGGTCAAGGTGAGGGTGATAGGCCGGAGTGGGGTGGGGGCGGAGAGGTCAGGAAGAGGATTGCAGGTTAGGAGGGCGGTGCTGAGTTGAGGGAACCGACTGAGACAAGGTGAGGGGAGGGGAAATGAGGAAACTGGAGAAATCTGAATTCATACCTTGTGGTTGGAGGGTTCCCAGGCGGAAGATGAGGCGCTCCTCCTCCAGCCGTCGTGTTGTTGTGTTCTGCCGGTGGAGGAGTCCAAGGACCTGCATGTCCTCGGTGGAGTGGGAGGGGGAGTTAAAGTGTTGAGCCACGGGGTGATTGGGTTGGTTGGTACGGGCGGCCCGGAGGTGTTCTCTAAAGCGTTCCGCAAGTAAGCGGCCTGTCTCACCAATATAGAGGAGGCCACATCGGGTGCAGCGGATGCAATAGATGATGTGTGTGGAGGTACAGGTGAACTTGTGGCGGATATGGAAGGATCCCTTGGGGCCTTGGAGGGAAGTGAGTGTGGACGTGTGGGCGCAAGTTTTACATTTCCTGCGGTTGCAGGGGAAGATGCCGGAGGTGGAGGTTGATTTGGTGGGGGGTGTGGATCTGACGAGGGAGTCACGAAGGGAGTGGTCCTTGCGGAACGCTGATAGGGGAGGGGAGGGAAATATATCCTTGGTGGTGGGGTCCGTTTGGAGGTGGCGGAAATGGCGGCGGATGATACGTTGTATGCGGAGGTTGGTGGGGTGGTAGGTGAGAACCAGTGGGGTTCTGTCTTGGTGGCGGTTGGAGGAGCGGGGCTCAAGGGCGGAGGAGCGGGAAGTGGAGGAGATGCGGTGGAGGGCATCGTCGATCACGTCTGGGGGGAATCTGCGGTCCTTGAAGAAGGAGGCCATCTGGGCTGTGCGGTGTTGGAATTGGTCCTCCTGGGAGCAGATGCGGCGGAGACGAAGGAATTGGGAATATGGGATGGCGTTTTTACAGGGGGCAGGGTGGGAGGAGGTGTAGTCCAGGTAGCTGTGGGAGTCAGTCGGTTTATAATAGATGTCTGTGTTGAGTCGGTCGCCCGAGATAGAAATGGAAAGGTCTAGGAAGGGGAGGGAGGAGTCTGAGACAGTCCAGGTGAATTTCAGGTCGGGATGGAAGGTGTTAGTAAAGTTGATGAACTGTTCAACCTCCTCGTGGGAGCACGAGGCAGCACCGATACAGTCATCGATGTAGCGGAGGAAAAGGTGGGGGGTGGTGCCAGTGTAGTTGCGGAAGATGGACTGTTCCACATATCCTACGAAGAGGCAGGCATAGCTGGGGCCCATGCGGGTGCCCATGGCAACTCCTTTAGTTTGGAGGAAGTGGGAGGATTGAAAAGAGAAGTTATTCAGGGTGAGGACCAGTTCAGTCAGTCGAAGGAGGGTGTCAGTGGAAGGGTACTGGTTGGTGCGGCGGGAAAGGAAGAAGCGGAGGGCTTTGAGTCCTTCGTGATGGGGGATGGAGGTGTACAGGGACTGGATGTCCATAGTGAAAATAAGGCGTTGGGGACTGGGGAAGCGAAAATCCTGGAGGAGGTGGAGGGCGTGGGTGGTGTCCCGAACGTAGGTGGGGAGTTCTTGGACTAAAGGGGACAGGACCGTGTCGAGGTATTGGGAGATGAGTTCGGTGGGGCAGGAGCAGGCTGAGACAATGTTCGGTGGGGCAGGAGCAGGCTGAGACAATGTTCGGTGGGGCAGGAGCTTTGCAACTGGAGATAAGGGGGCAACTAAGAGGAGTAGTCAATACAGGACTGGAAGTATATATTTAAATACTGCAGTACTCAAGCCTAAAATTGGCAGATACGGTATTGTGGGCATCACAGAGATGTGGCAGCAAAAATTGTGGCTGGGACTAAATATCCAAGGATACGTGTAAGAAGTTAATTTAATCGATAGCTAGAAATGTTATAGGGTAGAAGGCAGACAATTTGTGTGGGGAAAGTTGAAGTCCAGCAAAGGGAAGACACAAAAACAAATTGCTGGAAAAGCTCAGGAGGTCTGGCAGCATCTGTGGAGAGAAATCATAGTTAATGTTTGGGTCTCGTGGTCCTTCGGCCTCTGAAGTTCTGAGTTCTGTTTTTGTTTCTGATTTACGGTGTCTGCAATTGTCTCAAGGTTAAAAATCACACAACACCAGATTATAGTCCAACAGGTTTAATTGGAAGCACACTAGCTTTCGGAGCGTCACTCCTTCATCAGGTGTCTCGATTTTTAAAGGGAACAACCTCCTTTTGGGTGTGGGTACAGGCCTTTGAGCAGTCGTCAAGATTTGGGGCAGAAAATAGATCGTATACAAAAGGCATGTAAGAAAGATACTATAACAATAATTATGAAAGACTTCAATATGCAGGTTGACTTAGAAAATCAAGTTGATAATTGATCCCAAGAAATGAAATTTATGGAAGGTAAAGATGATTACTTTTTTGGAGCAGCTTGTGGTAGAGGCCACAAAGGAACAGGCAATTCTGTAATTGGTGGTGTAGAAGGCAGACGAAATCAGGAAACTGAGGATAAAAGAACCTCTAGAGAACAGTGACCATAATACAGGGCGACCCCTGTATCCACGGAATCAGTTTCCACGATTTCAGTTACCCACAGGCAGCACGCTGGCCCAGTGGTTCGCACTGCTGCCTCACAGCACCAGCGACCTTGGCTCGATTCCAGTTTTGGGTGACTGTGTGAAGTTTGCACATTCTCCCCGTGTCTGCGTGGGTTTCCTCTGGGTGGGGGCTCCGGTTTCCTCCCACTGTCCAAAAATGTGCGGGTCAGGTGAATTGGCCATGCTAAATTGCCCGTAGTGTAAGGTGAAGGAGTAAATGTAGGGGAATGGGTCTGGGTGGGTTGCGCTTCGGCAGGTCGGTATGGACTTGTTGGGCCGAAGGGCCTGATTCCACACTGTTAGTAATCTAATCCACGAATAGGTTTACTCCTATCCACGGTTTCAGGTTCCACAGTAGGTTTAGGAATGGATCCCCCATGGTTACTGGAGGGGGACCAATTTATTATAGAATTTACCCTGCTGTTTGAGAACAAGAAACTGGAGTCAGATGTAATGGTATGACAATTGAGTAAAGGTAACTAACTATAAAGACATGAGGGAGGACCTAGCCAGAGTTGATTTGAAGAGGGGCCTAGCAGGGAAGACAGTGGAGCAGCAATGGCAGAGGAACAGCAGAAATTCATCACAAGCAAGACGAAACACAGTAAAGGGAAGATAAGGCGGATCTGACAAAGGGAAGTCAGGAACAACATAAAAGCAAGAGAAAGCATACGATATGGTGAAAATTAGTGGGAAGCCAGAAGACTGAGAAGCCTTTAAAAAAACAACAGAGGACAACTATCAAAAGCAATAAGGAGGAGAAGATGAAATATGAGAGTAAGCTAGCTAGTAATATAACAAGTTTGCAAGATTTTTTTAAAAAGATAAATAAAAATTAAGAGGGGCTAGCATGGACATTGGACCTCTGGAAAATAAGGCTGGAAAATTAAGCAAAAAAAAAGGCGGAGGAACTGAGAAGTTCATTGCATCAGTCTTCACAGTGGAGTACACCAGAACTTCAACAAAGTTAGAGGTCAGAGAGGAGTTTAGTGGCCATCATTAAACAGACGATACTGGCGAAGGTGAAAAGTCTAAAGATGATAAATCACCTGTACCAAATAGACAATAGGTAGGCTTCTGAAGGAGATAGCTGAGGAGGTTGTGGAGGCATTACTGGTGATCTTTCAAGAATCGCTGGAGTCAGGAAGGGTCTCAGAAAATGGCTAATGTAACACCCCTTTTTAAGAAGGGAACGGGGCAGGAGACAGGAAATGATAGGCCAGCTGACTTGACATTGGTACGGTTTTAGAGTCCATTATGAAGGATGAGATTGCGAAGTACTTAAAATAGGGCTGAGTCAGCACTGCTTTGTTAAGGAAAGATCATGCCTGATAAATCTGTTTGTATTCTTTAAGTATGTAATGAATAAGTTAGACAAGGGAGAGCCAGTGAACGTGATTCATTAGGATTTCCAGAACATCTTCAACAAGGTCTCGCACAGGAGGCTGCTGAATAGGTTAAAATCGCATGGTGTTAGGCACTGGCAGGAATAGACGATTTGTTGACTAGGTAAAGGGGTCTTTATCGGGATGGCAGCCGGTAACTGGAGTTCTGCAGGGGTCAGTGTTGGACTACATCTATTCATGTTGTACATTAACTATCTGGACGAAAGAACTGAAGGCATTGTTGCTAAGTTTGCCTATGATACAAGGATAGATGAAAGGACAAGTAGTGTTGAGGCAGCAGAGAGGCTGCAGAAGGATTTGGACAGGCAAAGAGAGTGAGCAAAATGATAGATAGAATACAATATGGGAAAGTGCACTTTGAAAGGAAGGATAGAGGCATAGACGATTTTCTAAATGTGAAAAAGCTTCAGAAATCAAAGTACAAAGGGACTTAGGAGTCCCAGTTCAGGATTCTCTCAAGGTTAACATTTACGTTAAGTTGGCAATTAAAAAAAATCAAATGCATTGTTAGCATTCATTTTAAGAGGGCTAGAGTACAAATGCAAGGATATACTGCTGAAGCTGTGTAAGACTTTGGTCAGACCACATTTGGAATATTGTGAGCAGTTTTGGGTCCTGTATCAAAGGATACAAAACTTGAAGCAACTGGGACTGGAGGCTTGAAGCAGAACTGGGGTCTGGTGCAGGCAGTCAGAATGTTTCTGATGAAGAGCTTATGCTCAGAATGTCGATTCTTCTGCACCTCAGATACTGCCTGACTGTCTATGCTTTTCCAGCACCACACTTCTTATTGATCTAAAGGAAGAATGCACTGGCCTTGAAGGGGGTCCAATGGACGTTCACAAGAATGACACCAGCTTGTTGTGAGGAGCGACTAAGCTCTTAGTCTGTACTTGATTAACTTTAGAAGGATACTGACAGGCCTGGATAGAGTGAACATGGAGATGTTTCCACTAGTACAACATGGATAGATTAGACTGAAGGATCTGTTTCTGTGCAGTATGACTCAGACTCTGTGACTCTAGGAGAGACGAGAACCTGAGGGTACAGCCTCAGAGTGAAGGAACAATCCTTTAAAACTGAGATAAGGAATTTCTGCAGCCAGAGGGTGATGAATCTATGAAACCCCTTGCCACAAAGGGCTTGGAGGCCAAGCTAGGTTCTTGATTAGGGGATACAGGGAGAAGACAGGAGAATAGTGTTAAGAAACATAGCAGTCATGTTCAAATGGCAGAACAGACTCAAGAGCCAAATGGCCTAACTTTGCTCCTACAGATTATGGTCTTATTCTGAGAAACAAATAGGAACACAATAGGAGTAGGAATACATTATATTCAGCCAGAGTCTGCTCCGTCTATTCCCATAATCCTTTGACTTCTTCATAGATCAAAATTCTGCCTAATTTCTGCTTTCAATGTACATAATAATCACTCCTCACCAATCTGTGGGTTAGAGAATCCTAAAGATTAAGATCATTAGTATAGAACTTCTGCATGCGTTTTATTTAGAAAGTCCTTGCCATGTACAATAGCAAGACTTGCCTAGTTTATATTCCATCCTCTTGAAATAAAAGCCAATATTCAATTTGCCTTCCAACATTCTCACAGCCCTCGCATGAGAACTGGATTCCTATGTACAATAACATTCTGTAGTATCTTTTCTTATAAATAATCTGTTCTTCCAACCATGTGGACTTCATTTTTTCACAATGTAATTCATTTACCAACTGCTATTAACCTTTTCGCTCAACCTATGTACATGGTATCCCTTTGCAAACCCTTTTATATCCTTCTACAATTTGCTTTGTAGCATCAGCTAATTTGGATACATATGTTCCTTCATTCAACACTAAATAGTTCAGGTCCCTGTACTAATTCCTTTCCCATCCCAGTACTTACAGCAGCCAACATATGCATGTGGTTATAAAACATCAAATTTTATGGGCAACAAGTTCTCAAGCTCCACTGCAATCATATGGGATTCCAACATCCACTGCATCTAAAACACTGTTCAAACATAAACTGGGGTGGATTTTTTTTAGGCCTGCTCAGGACTTTTATCAGGATGGGCAAACAAACGTAATTGGACTCGAAGCATCTGGTTAAGCTTAAAAGTTCTCAAAACTTGTCAAGTAGATCTGTGATGTATTAGCATGTCATGAATACAGAGGAACCTCAATCATCCGAAAATCGGATTATCCGAAGGAGATCTTGAAGTCCCAATGGAAACATTACATCAAAGACGTATTTCCAACAGTGATCGCGACTTTTATTTACAGTGATTAAACAGGTACCGTCTGCAAATGATCTTAATCTCTCTCTCTCTCTCTCACTCACACACACACTTTCCCTGGAATTCTACAGGGAGGTGTACCCTAAAGCATAATCTCTCCAACATTATCCTATACAGGGCAATAGTGGAACCTGTCAAAAAGTTGCAGTAAAAAATTGTGTGGCTGTGTGTGCTATTTGGTGACTCATCCCACAAAGGCAGTGTGGGTGGAGGTATTGGGGCGGAGGGGAGAGGTGTTGCATGGGGTTGGAGGCAAAGGGGCGGTATTGCACGGGGTTGGGGGCGGGGGGAGGTGTTGCATGGGGTTGGGGGCAGCGGTACAGTGTAGGGGGCTTCAGGGGTGGGGGCTCACTCGCTGTGTGCTGCTGCAATCTCCTGAACAGGGAGCAGATTTTAAAAACTCCAAACCCCATTGGAAAGTTACTTAATCGATTAACCGAATAATCAATTATCCAAACGGAAAAGTGCCAGCCCATCTAGTTCGGATAATAGAGGTTTCCCTATACATATGAAGTGTAAAAATGTTTAGATAAAGTTATTGTAGTCCTACCAAACCATAGAGTACCCCCCCACCCCCCCTATTAGAGAGAGATAACTAGTGGTGGTTTAACCTGATCATTTCACATCAGGGAAGATGAGAAGGACAGTCCTTAATGATAACTTCAGCCAATGAAGGAGATAAATCCACACTATTAACATCACTCTGCATCATAAACCAGCCATCCAGCCAATTGAGCTAAGTGACACTCCCTCCCCAAGTGTAAACCTGGCATGGCACATTTCTTCCTTCAATCTCAAGTGGATGCAAACTTCTTTCGTTACTAAGCCCCTTCATAATCAAGCACAAGGAATGTTAATGTTGAAACCTGATTGGGCCAACAAACCTGCCAAGCAAGTATATCACACAGGCTGCGCTCAAAAGGTGATATTTTACATTTGTGACCTTGTCCTATACAAACCTTGGTGAAAAGTTGTGATGAAAGGTCAGTGAGTTATGCTGGCCAAGCAACTGACTGTTATAGCTCCTTTTATGTTCAAGTGTGAACCTTGGCAGATGTCTGAAAGCTGTGGTGTCAGTTTTGCAACATATATGATTTGGATGCGAGCATAAGAGATACAGTTAGTAAGTTTGCAGATGACACCAAAATTGGAGATGTAGTGGACAGCGAAGAGGGTTACCTCAGATTACAACAGGATGTTGATCAGATGGGCCAATGGGTTGAGAAGTGGCAGATGGAGTTTAATTCAGACAAATGTGAGGTGCTGCATTTTGGGAAAGCAAATCTTGGCAGGACTTATACACTTAATGGTAAGGTCCTAGAGAGTGTTGCTGAACAATGAGACCTTGGAGTGCAGTTTCATAGCTCCTTGGAAGTGGAGTCGCAGGTAGATAGGATAATGAAGGCGGCATTTAGTATGTTTTCTTTCATTGGTCAGAGTATTGAGTACAGGAGTTGGGAGGTCATGTTGCAGCTTGTACAGGGCATTGGTTAGGCCACTGTTGGAATATTGCGTGCAATTGTGTCTCCTTCCTATTGGAAAGATGTTGTGAAACTTGAAAGGGTTCAGAAAAGATTTACAAGAATGTTGCCAGGGTTGGAGGATTTGAGCTATGGGGAGAGGCTGAACAGGCTGGGGCTGTTTTCCCTGGAGCGGAGGTTAAGGAGTGACCTTATAGAGGTTTACAAAGTTATGAGGGGCATGGATAGGATAAATAGACAAAGTCTTTTCCCTGGAGTGGGGGAGTCCAGAACTAGAGAGCATCGGTTTAGGGTGAGAAAGATATAAAATGGTTGTACGTATATGGAATGAGCTGCCAGAGGAAGTGGAGGAGACTGGTACAATTGCAACATTTAAAAGGCATCTGGATGGGTATATGAATAGGAAGGGTTTGGAGGGATATGGGCCGCGTGCTGGCAGGTAGGACTAGATTGGGTTGGGATATCTGGTCGACATGAACAGGTTGGACCGAAGGGTGTTTCCTTGCTATACATCTCTATAACTCTAATTGTATACATGACAGAGATGAAATGTGTTGCTGGTTAAAGCACAACAGGTCAGGCAGCATCCAAGGAACAGGAAATTCGACGTTTCGGGCTAGAGCCCTTCATCAGCTCTGATCTCCAGCATCTGCAGACCTCACTTTTTACTACTACATGACAGAGATGCCTAGCAGCTGACTTCCCAACCACTGCAATCCAATGCAGTGGCAGCAACCTTACAATACTCACATTCATCATGGCATGAAGCACTGAGTAAACTGAGTGTAGAATATCTTTAGTCCTTTTGACACTGGAGGTAGCTTCCCTTGAGCCGTCCAGGATGCAGACTTCTATGTGCACATTTGTTCATACTCATGGCCACTTGTTGCCATCTATAGGCAAAAGAATCTTATGCTTCAATCAAATCATTTCTTGTTCTTCTAAACTCCAATGAGAATAGGTACAAATTACTCAATCTTGCCTCATAAGATAACCCCTTTATTCTATCAATGAGCTTAGTAAGTTTTCTCTAAACTAATATAAATATACAGTTCACCAAGAATAAAATCATGCAGAATACTCTTAAAGTTGAGTGTGGTGCTGGAAAAGTGCAGCAGGCCAGGCAGCATCTGAGGATAGGGAGAATCGACATTTCAGGCATAATCCCTTCATCAGAAAGGCCTTATGCCTGAAACGTCGATTCTCCTGCTCCTCGAATGCTGCTTGACATGCTGTGCATGTCCAGCACTACACTCTAGACTCTGATTTCCAGCATCTGCAGTCCTCACTTTGTCCACAATACTCAAATGCAATCTCACCAATCCCTCCTATAGCTCTGAGACTATCATGTATTATACTTCAACTCCCTTGCAAATACCAACTTTCGATTTGTCTTTCAAATTACTTGCTATACCTTGATATTAACTTGATTCACGTGAGAACACCCAGATCCCCCTTATAGCCTTTCACTATTCTGCTTTTTCATTTTTCCTACAAAATGAATAATCACTCATTTTCCAATATTATATTTCCCACTTCTATACACTCACTTAGCCTACAATCCCCTTGCAGATTCTGTGTCTTAAACTTTCATCTCCACTTGTTATCAGCAAACTTGGCTACATGTACCAAGTCTATTCATCAAAGTCATTATTTTAGAATGTAAATGGCTGAAACCCCAGGACTGATCTTTGTGGCACCTTGCATGTTGCAGTTGAGAATCTGAAATTTTTTTGTCCCCCAAACATTTTTTGGAAACCCAATCCTATAACATCAATTTCCACTTATTAGTTGCTTCTAATGTTTGTCAAACATTCGAATTAAGGTTAGAAATACAATTTCCCAAATGGCTTTGTGTGAGGGAAATAGTATCTCACACACCAATCCAAGTTTTTTGAGGAAGTAACCAGTAAGATTGACAAGAGCGAAGCGGTTGATGTTGTCTACATGAACTTTAGTAAAGCCTTTGACGAGGTTCTGCATGTTAGACTGATTAGTAAGACCACAAGACATAGGTGTGGAAGTAAGGCCATTCGTCCCATCAAGTCCACTCTGCCATTCAATCATGGCTAATGGGCATTTCAACATCACTTACCCGTATCCCTTAATCCCTTGTTGAGATTAAGAATTTATCAATCTCTGCCTTGAAGACATTTAATGTCCTGGCCTCCACTGCGCTCCGTGGCAATGAATTCAACACCACTTCTCTGGCTGAAGAAATTATTCAGGGAGAGCTTGCCAATTGGATACAAAATTAGCTTGATGGTAGGAGACAGATGGGTGGTAGAGGGTTGTTAATTGGATTGGAAGCTGTGACCAGCAGTATTTCAGAGATTGGTGCTGGGTCCACTTTTGTTTGTCACTCAAATGATTTTATGAGAATGTAGGAGGGAGGAAGTAAACAGAAGGTGTTACACATTCTATGGTTGCAAGGGAAGGTGCTATGAGGCTGTGGGGTCATGGGTATGCATTAGGTAAAGGAAAAGGGTCCCAGATGGAATGGTCCCTGCAGGAGCCTGACAAGGGAGAGGAGGAGAATGCATGTCTGGTGATAGCATCTCGCCGGAGGTGGCGGAAATGGTGGCTAACAATCTTCTGGATGTAAATGCTGGAGGGACGGGAGGTAAGGACAAAGGGGACTTTATCACTGTTGCAGGAGGGAGAGGGAATGGGAGCTGAAGTGTGAGAAATGGGTCAGACCCAAGTGAGGGCCCTGTCAACAATGATGCTGAGGAATCTTTGGTTGAGGAAGAAGGTGGGCATTTTGAAGGCTCCATTGTTGAAGTTGGCATCATTGGAACAGATGCAAAGGGGATGGAGAAACATAAAGAATGGAATAGAGTCTTTATAAGAAGGAGGGTGTGAGAAAGTGTAGTTAAGGTAACTGTGGGAGTCGATAAGTTTATAGTGGATACTGGTGGCCAGCCTATCCCAGAAGTGGAAACAGGAAGGGAAGGTGGAGTCAGAAACAGACCAGATGAAGGTGAGAGCAGGATGGAAATTGGAAGCAAAAATAAATAAACATTTCCAACTTAAGACGGGAAAAGGAAGCAGCACTGAATGATATTATCAACATACTGGAGAAAGGAGGAGTGCGGGCTGAAGTAGGACTAGAAGAAACGTTCCACATACCCCACAGAGACAAGCATAACTGGCACCCATACAGGCATCCTTCACCACCCCTCTAACGCGAAGGAAATGAGAGGAATTCAAAGAAATGTTGCTCAGGATGAGGACAAGCTTGGCCAGGTAGAGGAAGTTGGTGGTGGATGGGGACGATTCAGGGCTTTGTTCCAGGAAGAAGCAGAAAGCCCTGAAATTATCCTGGTGGGTGATGGATGTATAAGGCTATTGCACACCCATCGTAAAGAGGTGGTGGCTGGAGCCCGCAAACTGGAAGTTCTGAAATTGGCATAAAGTGTCAGAGGAATTGCAGTTGTATGTGGGCAGGGACTGAACCAAGGAGAAAAGATCGAGTCAAGGTAGGAAGAGGTGAGTTGTGTGGGGCAGGAACCGAGAAAAACAGCAGGTCTGCCCAAGGCAGTCCTGTTTGTGGATTTTAGAAAGCAAGTTGAAGCAAGCTTCTACTGCCAGGGTTGGAGAATTTGAGCTATAGGGAGAGGTGAAATAAGTACTATAATACTTGCTTCGAAACTTTTAAAAAGAGAAATGAAAATGGAGAACTACTTGATATCTTATAAGAAATAGTGCACATTGTCCCACAATATATAAGGTTAGTGCACAATGCAGGAACTATATCCCAGCATGTTCCAGCTCTGGTGCAATGAGAAGTAGATGATAGGTACTACAATTGCAGCAAAGCACATATTACCCTGGCAAGATTTGTGCATTACCCAATGATAGCTCAAAAGACAACATGCCCTCCTGGATGGCTTCAAAGTAAAGGCCATCTTTATATTGCATAAATTCTTTATCCAGAGTCAGAAGAAAATAATTAAACCTTAAATATCCAAAACAAAATGAGGTCAAGATCACAAAGCTTATCCAATTTTCATTGTAGGCTAGGATATATTTGATATTAGTATCCACAAAGCTGGCACTTCAGAGATTCACACAAATAAAACCATGAGTGAAAAGCAAGAAACTTTATTTTAAGGCAGCATATAGACACAGTATATACCAAGTGATAAAAAAATCTGTGAAAGTTCACAAGGTTCCACAGCCTTTTAGTAATGATTTAGCACCCTTAAACAACATTTTATAAAAAGAATTAACAAATTAGATTATGTATGGTCTAACTCCATAAAAGCCTAAATCACGTATGCAATGATGTCTATGCAATGTTGAGGTACCATACTGCATCCTTTGGTATTGCCATTGGAGAAAGAGGGTGCCTGTATGAAAAATAAATTTACAAGTACAAACATATATGTTGCAGGTCCTCTTTTGCCCAGGTTACATCCCCCTTTCACAAATTTCAATTAATAAAGGATTGCTTTTCACAGTTAACCAGGGTGGAAAAAAGACCATTAACAATTCAAAAAGTATCAATAAATGATGAAGACCACAAATAAGAGGTTACTGTTCTATATAAAAAAAACAGCAAAAAACCTGTATGTTCCCTGTTAAAATAATTTTGACTTGCACAACTAAGTTTGTCAACAAATGTGCTATTTGCAGTTTAAAACAAAATCAGTGCTAGGAAGTCAATCACAGCCCAGCCTTCAACAGGCCTAAGGCACTTAAGTGATGGCTTAATTTATTAAGCAAAGAGAATCAAGGCTGACTAGATAGGCAATGTTCAGCTGAACCTACACTGGCCAAAGAAAATCCCAGAAAATTATCACCACTTTGAGGTAGTAATTTTTAAAAGTATTTTTTGTTACACCAATAATATCGGTCTGCACATCTAGACAAGCTCCTAGACTAAAAACAAAAAAAAAGCACAAAGAGTTTGAAGTTCATATGTGCTATACAGAAAGATTGCAGAACAGAAAGTCAGTTACCCTGGATTCATTAGTCAATCTTTCCTCCAGTCAAATTACACAGGCCAGAATACCCATGCTTTTAAAAAATAATCAGCAACAAAAAGGCAAGAAATAATCTGAAAACAAAGGCATCACCGTCCATTACCATATCCTGGAAATAGTTGGGTAAGAAGAGTCTGCAGACATTTGTTCACTGACATGTTGCAATTTTTGCCAATGTCATAGCGGCAAGCAGGACAGGTGTACACATCAGCCTTGAAAGAACGTTGTAAGCAGCTCTAAGGGTAAAGTAAGAATCCATAAACAAATTTGCAAATCATGTCAACCAACTCACCAATCACTTCAACAGAAGTGTCCTTTCAAAGCACATAATGATCAGACTTCATACACTTTTAAGGTTTCGGAGGGAATTACTTAGGATTCAGGAGGGCTGGATAAAAGACAATTTCAATCCTAAAAATACAACACAAAACTAATTGTGATGCAAATCTGGGAAGCAACGTTTTCAGTATTTCCAAGCAGAGCTAGAAAATTTTACTCAGCCACTACTAGATGTTGAAGGATTGACAAGACAATAGAAAAAGTAGAGGTGGTTGAGAGAGGTTGGTAGTTTGAGCTGGATGACACAAGTGTCCACGCATTATCGCCATCAGCAGTTTCTTATCCCACTTTTATTGTTCCCCCCAAGTTTCTATCTTGATTTCAACTCTCTATTAACAAGCGGATCAGACTTGGGCCTTCCTTGTGCAGTATTGGTCAACTGTACTCTTTTACCAATAGTTATTCCTACATTTACACTCTAAATGCTCCTGTTTGTATGAATTGATTTCATAAAAGTATCGTGCTTGAGTCAATGTTCGCAAACTGTTCCCAGCACCCCAGTTTTGGAGAACAGGTTTCACAAAAAAGCAATGCACAACTAGAATGTCACTTGTGACAAGGCAATAAATGGATATGTGCAAGTTTCAAGTCTGCAGAACCCAAATTTATTACACGCAAGATTTTGGTTATCTGGACTGCTTTGATCAGTCAGTTCAAGGGAGAGTGTTGACAAATTTATCTTCTGGGCAATTCTTGGTGTATATAAAAGCACATTATGAATGTGGAGGACTGGAGCAAGTGATGTATGTGTTGCTGGCAATAGTTGACAGTGGGGTCACTGGGAAGATGGAAGAAATAAACTGCAAAAGATAAGGGAGTCCAACTCTCATACGTTGACTTGAGATACAGCTTCCTTGGGACAAATGGAAGAATGAATTGTAGCTAATAATGGAGGAAAATGGTCGCATGTCGTAGGGAAGTGTGAAATGATGGCAAAATTACTCAGATGCAGCAAAATGGTGGGAATTACTTGTTTTTTGAAAAATTAGTTGGAACAAGTCTTTATGAAAGTAAATGAAAGATACAGTCAACACTAATGAAAGGTTTTCAGCTTCCACTTAAAACAATGATGATAATGGTCTATACCCTTCAAAATTTCTACAAAATCTACATCTACAATGGGGATGTCACTGTTCAAACCTAGGCTCAAGTAAGGATCAATTATAACATTGCTACAAAACATAAAGCCAGGGAGATAATGACCTAGTGGCATTATCGATAGACTATCAATCCAGAGACTGAGGACCTGGGTTCACATCCCACGATGACAAATGGAATTACGGGTCTAAGGAATTGCCATCCTTATCTGGTCTGGCTTACATTTCATCCAGACTCTCAGTAATGTTGGCTCTTATCTGCACTGAGCAATTGGGAACCAGCCAGTGTCGCCCTCATTTCGAGTATGAATTTTTAAATAAAAATTTCGTGAAGGAAATAAAAGCAATTCAAGGCTTTTAGGAAAATACGGAGATTAGACTAGCTGGAAGCAGAAGACCAAGCTAAAATCTATCCCTTCCATGACTCTACGAAAATTGGTCATTTGGAAAGCATTTCAGATGCTAAAATTATAATCTGCAGTTTTAGAAAAATAGAAAAGAAAATATATGTTTATTCCTCAAATAATACTGATAAATTCAATGGCAAATGTCTGTCTTTTCAACTCACGAATTGTATGTACAACAGTATCCAATTCAACTTTCATATAGTCACAAGACAAAATACTTGACAAAACTTGCATTTAATTCCTGGGTCTAATATTATTCTT
The DNA here is from genome assembly GCF_020745735.1 of Hemiscyllium ocellatum. Classification (NCBI taxonomy): domain Eukaryota; kingdom Metazoa; phylum Chordata; class Chondrichthyes; order Orectolobiformes; family Hemiscylliidae; genus Hemiscyllium; species Hemiscyllium ocellatum. The sequence continues at coordinate 39,562,087 of NC_083428.1, forward strand.
GGGACCACTTATCATAGCTTTCTTTATGTGAGTAGTTTTAGTTTTATTAAAAGCCCTTTGTGAATGAATAACTATAAATTTTGAATTGAAAATAGCACTGCTGCACTAAAAGATACCAATTTGATCACAAATGTTTTACAGGTCTCTGTTGGCTAAACCTAATTCAACAGTCAAAATGATCTGAAATTAGTTTTGTTAAGTGACCTTCACTTAATAATTAGAGTACTTACTTTACAGACATTGTGTTGACAGTCTGTTGTAATTGGCTGGAATACTACCTCCTGGCAACAAATGCATAAGAATGTTTCTTCCAATTTTGATAGAAATTTCTGGAAAAAAAACAACATTTCAAATGATTAACTGTCATGGAATATTGACAGATCGTATCCACACTGTCTCACAAATATCACATATTCATGAAGTTAATTGTTCAGTATTTTCTCCTACAGCTCCTTAAAATGTATATGAACTCTGGTGCAATCTAAACAAGTTAAATTTACTTTCACTTGCTTATGACCATTTCATCTGGAAAACTGTAAAAAGCATCTTTAAGATAAGCATTCAGTAATCAAAAGACCCCAGGTCAAGGGAAAATTTGCACTATTATTCCAGTCTTATATTACAAAATTTGAAACAGAATGCAATCCTTACTGGACCATCCTTAAGGGATAGCAGTGCTTCATCCCACACTTTCTTGTTAACTTGATCATCTTTTATGAGTTTTTTCTGCTCTGCTGTCAACTTGAATGCTTCCACCTTCAGCTTCTTGGGAGTGCCTTTTGGTGACGGGGTTGACGAAAACCTGTCCACATCTGAAAAAGCATTTCCCAAGATAGATATAAAAATATAAGAATCAGACCAGAAGACATTGCGCGGCTTTGATAATAAAAAAGGTCACCAAATGTGTCATGTTTCCAGAAAGAATTTGGTGGCATGTGCACTCACATGCAGAGGGTGTGGGGGTTGATGGGAGTTCCTATTCTTTGCTTTCACTTGGGTTTTAGCAGCTGAGTAACTTACAATTTTTCACCTATATATCCAATTCTAACATGGAAGTTAATTCTCAGTCTAAAAATTCTATAAACCTCACCACTCTTACTAATTTATCAATCTGCATTTGTGTAATTTAGATTAGATTCCCGACAATGTGGAAACAGGGCCTTCAGCCTAACCAGTCCACACCGACCCTCCAAAGAGTAACCCACCCAGACCCATTTCCCTCTGACTAATGCACCTAACACTCTGGGTAATTTACCATAGCCAATTCACCTGACCCGCACATCATTGGACTGTGGGAGGAAACCAGAGCACCCAGAGAAAACCCACACAGACACTGGAAGAATGTGCAAACCCCACACAGACAGTCCCCCAAAGCTGGAATTGAACCTGGGACCCTGGTGCTGTGAGGCAGCGGTGCTAACCACTGAGCCACCGTGCCACCCTAATTATTTTCAAATAATTTGCTATCATGCTGAAATTAGGGAGGGTTGTGAAACAAACCAAACAGAGAACTACAATAGCAATGAGAAACATTACAATTCCAACATTCTACAAGGTGTAAATCAAATTCATACTCATGATTATTCATATTCAATTGTTACGGTCTTGTCAATCACATTGATATGGTTTGGTAATATTGTTAAGGCTAAATGAACTAAGGGCTGGATAGCAATTGACTTTGAACATACATAATTAGGAAATAGCTGTGGTACTGGGGAACTTATGAGATTTGCAAGACTGAGAAGATTTAATAAACTTTTTCCACAAAGAAAGTCTATGTGCTTCTGTTTCTACATCACCACCCAGCTTGGACTCTGTTAACACAAACTACGCATCTTCGTGAGTTTGTTTTCAAAGTATAAACAAAAATAGTTCTTGGAGTGATTACCCACAGGCAGTTTTTACCTCATTAGTATATTTGTCTAATTAATAAGGTGAATAAGGTGATGAGAACTCAGATATTTTTAATTACCAAATACTATTATGTAGTTTCAATAATGACACTTGAAGTGAAGGCAGAAACACATTTGCATACTTTAGCTCCACCATGTTTTATTTAACTGAAAGGAGAATAAAAGCTAAATGCTGATTGATGAAGGGGAGCTGATAACTCGATGTACTCGGAACACCTGTCAATGATACAAGTTTACAGTTTTAACGGTTAGGGGACCTTCTTGTGGTGCAATGGTGGTGTCCCTACCCCAGAACCGAAAGTCCTACTGATACAGAGGTGCATATTAACATCTCTAAACGGATTGGTTAGAAAAAAAAGTTAAATTTTAAACAAGCAGTAAAAGACCTACTTGTGGCATATTGATTATGACCCGAGCCCTGGACCAGGAGACCCAAGTTCAATTTCCATTTGTTCCAGGTGCGTAATAAAATATCTCAACAGATTGATTAGAAAAAAAAGCTGGATTTTTAAAATTCAGTTGGAAGGGTGGGGTTTTGTGGTGCAGTGGTAGTATCTCTACCTCCGAGCCAGGAGGCCCAAGTTCAGGTTCCATCTGCACCAACAGTCTGCAACATCATCTTTGAACAGGTTGATTAGGAAAATCTCAGCAGTTAGAAGAGATGGACTGTTGTGGCACAGCAACAGGACCACAACCTTGGTTCAAGTCCCACCTGCTTCAGAGATGTGTAATAACATCTGAACATATTAATTAGAATATAGCTAATAGTTGGAGGGATGCAGATGCAGCAAATTTAACTGGGTATAAGAATAGCCTTAGGTCTAGTTATGAGGAAGCAGATGTGTTTAGGATCTCCTAATAGGAAATACAAATTAAGCTCAGATTGTTTACAGAAGAAGGAGCACTCTTCAATTGGTGAAGAGTAACAAACATGTGACTAGAAGTCTGCTGTGTTGACAAGGTTACACAAATTGAGCTAAATATTTTAAAGCTATCTGCAAAGCGTGTATAACAAGAATGCAAAAATGAAGTTTTTGCATTTGTCTTGTGACATTTGCTGAGATGCACCTATCAATAGAATTAGATGAACAAAACACTTGGTAGTAAGTTAGTATTTGCATAAGGTATTGCCAGTCAGTTGTCATGAGTTGAGGAGTTGCAGTAAGAAGCCAATATAAGATGCACTTAGAGATCAGTTGATTCACGATAGACATGACAGAAAGGGATGTTAAAACTGCAAATGAATAAAATCTTAAAACTGCAAATGAATTTATATGTAGGTTATAGTTACTGAGTTAAGATGGTTAAACTAAAGTGCAAGGATGTGGTGAATTGTGACTGTTCAAGGAACCTAGAAAATAAGACTTCATAAGTTCTGGAACCCATGGGAAAGACAGTTTTAACAGGTTTAACCTGTCATACCTTAACTAGTGAAATGTTTTAAGTATCAATCTTTATTATGCAATAAAATCTTATTAATTTTCATTCTAAATCCTTCGCAACACATGGTTATTTCTCAGAATTGTATTTCTCCAAAGGTTAGTATGGATTTAAAATCCCTGTACTGTTCAGAATGTCATTGGGAGACTACAAATGTCATGTGTATGCAGCATGTTCATCCAGAATATTACGGATGGAGGTATATAAAAGCATCGATTCTGGAATATTTTTCTGCACTTTAAACCATTTAGGCTAACCGTGTATGCTCATGGAAAAACAAGATGGTAACAGTTGCCACCCATGCAATCAAAATGATTAGTTTGGGCATCTGAATTATGAATCAAGAAATTTAGAACACCGCTGTAGCTTTCATTTACTATCCCTTAAATGGAAAATAAATTTTGAAAATGCAATGAGGGACAGTGCATAATAAATGCACTTTTCCTCTTGTCCTTCTCAATTTGAAGTCGTAATTCCTCTGGATCCAGCAGAGCAATCTAACTGAAATCCATAACAGAGAAATAGAAAGCGGGTCATTGTAACAGTCCTTTCATGGAGCTCACTGATGTTGCCTAGTATGGTGACGAAACGTCTGAAAACGAATCTTCCATAGAAATGCCTTTTTATAAAGTGTGAATTTAAAATTGAGCGACTTTTCTTTAAGTGCCAAAACAAAGTGATCTGAAATTTCAGGTGTCATTTTATTATTGCATTAAAAAACGTATAAAACCGAATATTGAAGACATCCTCAACTTCAACTTTAGAAAAAGGTTTTCTCAATAAAGTCCTTCAATTTTAGCAAGATTTATTAAATGATTATAAATAACCACAGGCAGTTAAATATGCAGAGACATTGCAATTACACTTGGTCTAGGGAGCACCTACGGTCAGAATCTACGCAAAACAAAGTCTACATTTTGTGGACATATATTAACAGAAGTGCTCCACCAGGCTAAACAGTAGGATATTTGCCAAGTGAAAACACAGCAACAGCTTGGAGTACTCCAACTTTAGAAATCAAAGCTACAAACCTGTATCAGATTTTCTTTTCCTTTTGCTCGGTGTTGGCTCAGGATCATCATCTCGCTTTTTGTTCTCTTTTTCTTTATTGGCAAGTGAATCAAGGTAACCTTCAGGGTACTATCAGATAAAATTTATGAATGCAACACATTCCACAACCAAAGCTACTCTAAATCACAATTTGCTGTCGAAGTGAAAAAATATTGGACAACCTGCATAGTTAAACCTAGCTTTTTCATCCTCTCCTTCCCATCTTTGGTCCACGGAGCTGGTTCTTCATCATCCCTTTTCAACAGGTACCTCCACACCAAAAATCCAGACTTTCCCTTCTCGGGCCAGTATTTCACCACCTATTTCAGAAACACAAGGATAGGCATGCCAGAATTATGATCTCCACTTAACAAAAAGTCACTTCTCATGGAATCCCCTTTATTTAAGTTCTATCACCATCTACACTACGGGCTAATACCATAGTCAGTAACTAAATATTCTAAAAAAAGGAACCAGAATGCTGCCGTATCTTATATGTTCACAGAACATAGAGAATGACTCAGCCAGCATTTTTTCCCCAAAGCATAATTGTACTTTATGAGGTGATAGCAAGCTTTCTTCTTAAACAACTGTAGTTTGTAAGGAGTAGGTACAAGCTTGTGAACCTATGCCTCACCACCCACTTCACTTTAGAAAACCTACAAGTAAATCAACGGAACACCCATTGGATCGCTGAAATCAGGACTCCTAGCAGAAGTGGTAATGCAGAAACTCAAACAAACAACACTCCCAACAACCCAACCCAAACTTTGGGTCTTCTACATGGATAACACCTTTGTCATCACTAAATGAAATAAATTAGAGGAAACCTTCAAGATCATCAATAATACCCGTATTGGCATAAAATTCACTAAAAAGGAGGAGAACAACAACAAACTACCATTCCCAGATGCCACAGTAGAGCTAACAGTCAATGGGCAACTTCAAACCAATGTCGACAAGAAAACAACACATATGGACCAAATACTTAACTACAGAAGCAAATCATCCCAACACCCACAAACAAATATGCATTTGGACATTATTTCACTGCAATTTCTTGTCTGTATTTGTGAAGTCTGTTGTGAGCGTCTGAAATCATTACCTGGATCATCCTGAGTCCGTTCTGTCTGGCTGTGTCCCTGGCTTGTGAATTGTTGACTAGTGGTCTGTATCTGACACATGGTGGAATACAGACAAATACAGACAAGAAATTGCGCGCCAAAAATCGTTAATTTCAAAAACCACCCGGACCATAGAAAAGTCCATCACCATTGTACAGAACAGGACCACACACACCGCAAAAAAAAAAGCACTAAAAGAAAATATGGCCAAACTAACACACAACGAAGAGGACACCACAACACACACCTGGGTTAAAAACCTCTCCCAGACAGCTCACAGACAGTGAAAGAACAATACTGGCCAAGGCACTCAACTACAACCATGGGGACGCCAAGACAGCAGACTACCTAGCAGCACTGGAATGCACACTCAGGAACAATGGATTGACAGAAGAGACACAACAAACAGTGAGACAAAGTATCGTACCTCTGATAACAAGGAAAAGACAAACCTCAACACCAAGGAGAGAGAAGCACTAAAATCAGTAAGAAACGATAAGAACATAATCATACTACCAGCAGACAAAGGCAGAATGATGGTCATACTGGACAAAGCAGAGTACATCCAAAAGGCACAACAACTACTTGCAGATACCAACACCTACCAAAAGAGGGAATCTGACCCCACCCCACAGCTCACCAATAGGATAAACAACACACTGAGGAAACTACAAAAAAATGGACAGATAACCAGATCTGACCGACAAAGAATGAAACCGGAAAGCAATAACACCCCCAGATTCTATGGACTACCTAAAGTACACAAACCAGACATTCCACTCAGACCCATAGTATCACTACCAGGGACACCATCACACAAACTGGCTAAAGAACTACATCAGAAACTGAAACACCTAATCAGCGGATCCAGACAATCTATACAATCAACACAAGAATTCTTGGACATCATCAGAAATATACACATAGACAAGGAAGAAACCATGGTCTCATTCGATGTAATGGCACTGTTCACCTCTAGCGACAAAACCCAAGCCAGAGAAACAACATCCAACCTGCTGGACATAAAGAATAGACAACAGGACGTTGAACCTATTAACAAAAACGGCATACTTAAACTACTGGACCTGTGCCTCACAACACACTTCACATTCAAAAACCAGATATACGAACAAATTAGCGGAACATCCATGGGCTCACCGATCTCTGGACTCATAGCAGAAGCAGTAATGCAAAGGTTAGAACAAACAGTCTTACCGCAAATACAACCCAAACTCTGGGTCAGGTATGTGGACGACACCTTTGTAATCATTAAAAACACAGAAATAGAGAACACACACCGGATCATCAACGCACACTCACAAGAATCCGATTCATGAGAGAGAAGAAAAGGACAACCAACTCCCATTCCTAGACGTGATGGTACAGAGAACACCAAACTGAGAATTCAGCACAAAGGTATACAGGAAAGCCCCACACACAGACCAAGTCCTAAACTATGAAAGCAACCACCCCAACATACACAAAAGAAGTTGCATCAAGACACTGTTCAAAAGGGCCACAACACACTGCAACACACCAGAACTGCAAAAAGAGGAAGAACAACACCTATACAATGTATTCGCCAAAAACGGACACCCGCGCAATTTCATCAACAGATGCCTAAGGGAAAGACAACGGAACGAGGACATGTCACAACCCAAAAGAATAGCCACACCACCATACATCAAGAGCATTTCCAAACTGACAGCCAGACTACTCCGACCACTAGGACTCATAACAGCACACAAACCAACAGCCACTCTCAGACAACAACTCACCAGAACGAAGGACCCGATACCCAGCATGAGCAAAACCAATGTAGTGTACAAAATCCCATGCAAGGACTGCACAAAACACTACATAGGACAAACAGGAAGACAGCTAACGACCCGCATCCAGAGGTCCACTGATGATGTCACCTAGTATGGTAATGAAACATCTGAAACCAAACCTTCCAGCTCAGCAAGCAAACTTCACATCCAGAAACTCAATCTGAGCTACGAATCTTTTCAAAACTCGCTAGATACTATGCTGTTAGGAAGAAAGTTCAAGGATATTGACCCAATAACAGAGGAGTAGCAAATGTTTGCAGATCACATTAACGAGCCACTTAGAGAGAAACTTGTTTCCATGTGTCTACCGCCCTTCTACATATTAGAAATCATGGGTTGGAAGGTCTTGTAAAAGAAACCATGGTGAGGTGCTGCGATGATCTGTTAAAAAGTATACAATGCTGCCACTGTGTGTCTATGGTGGAGAAAGTGACTGTTGAAGGTAATGGATTATTGATAATCAAGAGGACTGCTTAGTCCTGGCTGTCATTTGGGATGCCAGGTAGCGGATTTAGGCTCATGTCTCCTAACGGGACCCTCTTGTAATGTAGTGGTAATGTCCATACCCCTGGACCGGGAGGCACGGGTTCAAGTCCCACCTGTTCCAGAGATATGTAGGGGCAGCACGATGGCTCAGTACTTAGCACTGCTGCCTCACAGAAGCAGGGACCCAGGTTCGATTCCAGCCTTGGGCGACTGTCTGTGTGGAGTTTGCACATTCTCCCTGTGTCTGCGTAGGTTTCCTCTGGGTGCTCTGGTTTCCTCCCACAGTCCAAAGACATGCAGGTCAGTTGAATTGGCCTTGCTAAATTGTCCATAGTTGTTAGGAGCATTAGTCAGAGGGAGATGGGTTACTCTTTGGAGGGTTGGTGTGGACTTGTTGGCCGAAGGGCCAGTTTCCATACTGTCAGGAATCTAATCTAATCTCTAAACAGGCTGATTAGAAAAAAGGAAAAAAATAAATAGGCTCCAGAGCAGTGTTGCAGCTGCATTCATCCAGACAAGAGGATATCATCTTATCACACTCCTGACTAGTGTCTTCCAGATGATGGAGAGGCTTTAGGGATTCATGAGATGAGTTAATTGACTCAGAATTCCTAGTCTTCACTCTGCTCTTGTAGCTCCAATATTTATATGGTTAGTCCAGTTGGATTTCTGGTTAATTCTGACCCCAATTTATTGATAATAGAGAATGATGTGATGTTAGAGCCATTAACCATCATCATGAGATGGTCAGATTCTCTTTCCACAAAGACGGTCATTGCCTCGCACTTTTCGGCTTGAATGTTACTAGCTAATTATAAGGAAAGTCAGTTCTGAAGCACTCCAAATAAAATTGGAGTCACACAGGCAAAGCCTGTAACTCAAAGAAATCCGAGAGATCTATCTTTAGTGTATCAGCATTTTTATTGCAATTTATATTTATCATATTGCTTGTTAATGAGAGTTTAATTTTGCTTTAGTTTTGAAGATTATCAAGTGGTGAAATGTTATCTGTTGGATTTTCATTGATGTCACTCAGTAAATCTGACTCCTTTGGTTTATTGATCTTCATTGTAACATAAACCAGTTATAGGTTACAACTTCCACCCAGAAATTATTTAGACGTAACTGACAAGTAGTCAGTACTACAGTAGGACAGCACGGTGACTCAGTGGTTAGCACTGCTGCCTCAGCGCCAGGGACCTGAGTTCGATTCCAGCCTCGAGCAACTGTCTGTGTGGAGTTTGCACATTCTCCCCGTGTCTGCGTGGGTTTCCTCCCATAGTCTAAAGATATTCAGGTTAGGTGAATCGGCCATCCTAAATTGCCCATAGTCTTCAGGGAGTGTAGGTTAGGTACATTGGTCAGGGGCAAAAATAGGATTTATTATCCTATAATAAGATATTAGAGTAGGGGAATAGATCTGGGTGGGTTACTCTTCAGCAGGTCAGCATGGACTTGTTGGGCCAAAGGGCCTGTTTCCATAGTGTAGGGATTGTCTGATTCTATTATTTGTGTTAATAGATTGATACTACAGGCCTACCTACGAATAAATAAATTTGTAAAAGTAAATGTCAAAATTAAAATGCAAGCGACAAACATCAGTTTGACTTAGTACCAATGAATAGAGAAGTTAAGTTCATTGATTCAAGAGAACACTTTCCATGACCTACCATTCTTGACAAAAAATGAAATTCCGAGCATTAGTGAAATTAAAACCCAAGGGGTTACAAAATATAAAGGAAGTACACAAGAAAATATTTTAAATTAACTGATACACACCTTATAAATACCATCATAACGGTTCCCTTCTTCTGGTGCATACTTGCTGTGTTTACGGCCTTTGGCACTTCTCACAACCCTGACTGATTTTCCAGCTCTCCAATCTTTAGCATCGGCTCCCACCTTATCATTAATGGGAGCATTACAGTTAAGAGCTAGAGCCCTTCAAAATAAAAAGTTTATCTCAATAATGTATTAAAGCAAAGTGTACATTTACACACAAGACAGTGTTTGACCATAATGTGTAATTTCAAGATACATGGTATCTAGTAGATAAGATATTTTGTAAAAAGACCATAGTTTCTAATGGGGAAATTCACTATTTTATCTTGTAAATCAATCTGCAATTTGTGAGATGTTGGGATGGAAAATGAATATCAAGGCATGTACTAAACTAAATGCAATTTGAAGAAAAAGAAAAAAGGCTTCAATATCAAAATGTCACTTAAAAAGAAAGCAAACCACATTCTCTAGTAATAGGTATTTATCTCTGAACCAATCCTATGTATACACGATGATGTAAATCAGATTGATAGTCTGACCCATCCACCAGAATTAGATTAAAATCTGATACTCTGTTTTAAAATCAACAATCAGCAAACCAGCAACATAAGTACATAAATATATAACCAAAAAAAAAAAGCTCTGTTCAGCATTTTCTTTACTAAACAAAGGCAAGATTAAAACTAATTAGAGATATTATAAAGAAGAACCAACCTGTTCATATTGGTCAGTTTCTGATCACAAGACTGTTCTGCTGTACGTTTGTTTCCAGAAAGATCACGTCCGCCACTCCCTGTATAGGTGAAGTCACTCCCATGATCCTGAGAAAGAAAGGGTTCAACGATCATCTCCACCTTTGCAGCCAAGTTCTGAATGTGCTGAATGTATTTGCGATTTTCTACTGGTTAAACTGACACCAAAACTTATAACCAAAAGTCATGGTGATCATCTATCACGCAAGGCCTGGATATCTATTACTGTCAAATCACAATCAGTTGAACTGTGGGGAAATTTGCAGGAAGGTCTCTGCTAGCCTTTCCAGGTAAGCAGAAAGAGCCAAGTCATCTGATTAATAGGCCACTTTCTGGTTCTCATTGCCTGCAAGGAAGACAATGCCTTGTTCCATCTTGAATAGCTAAGTTTAGGCATCCTTCGCAAGAAAATGCATGGTGGCCCATTTCTTTTTCCTAGGATAACACCCCTTTCCTGCAACACAGGACGAGAGATGGGAGCATTCACTGGGTGAGCTGCCATAAACCTCTTTAGCAGAGCTTATTAGATGCCAGAATAGACAATCAATCACTCTCAGTTTCATCTTTGATGGGGGAATGCCAATTTGTCGAAGTGTTCTAAGATGTTTGCATTGTTTTTCAGGATAGTTGATAAGATTTGAAGGTGGAATCTCCCACTTCTTTGTGATCTACATGTTTCACTTTACAGCACCCATTTTCCATTTGTTGAATTCAACTTCACTATCCATTTAACAGCACTTTTAATTTCCTCACTGTGCCAGTGTTTATTGACCGAGTGCAGAACTGACAGAGACACCCCCCCAAGTTATGTGGCTTGAAACACACTGACCCAAACACATTTCAGGTGTAAGCTGAAAATTTGTTGCTGGGCAGTAGAATTGACATTTTGGGCATGAGCCCTTCTTCAGGTGTAGTCCATCCCATCAGTACAGATCTACTTTCCACTGTATTAGTAGCAGTGGCCCACAACCAGAGGTGACATCTACCACACCAGTCTCTGAGACATTAATTTTTCTCATCTTACTGGGTCTACGTCAATTTGCACATGGCACGGTTTTAGCTTTTACTGCCCAGTTACTCATGCTGGCTACACAGAATAACTTTCCTGGTCCTACCCATCTCTGGTACCAATGGACCATGAATCATGATGACTAGTCTCCCCCTGTAAGGTCCTCTGCAACCCTGAGCAAATAGCTAGAACTCTACCACCAGACAAACTACGCTGACTTCTGAACTCTTACTCTTTGGAATAGAAAATAGAGTTAATCCCCCACGCTACATTGTCTCCTTTTACCACTACATTCTTTTTAACTGAATAATTTCTACCATCCCGCCATGACAATGGTATCATGGTTAGTTAGTTCAACCAGCCTACAATACTCACTCTCTCCAATCAAACTGAAAGAATCTCAAATCAGTTGGATAATTGCAAATGCTGAGGCTCCCAACCACCGGGAATACCAAAAAGTCAGCAAAGGCACAATGGACCAAATGGCCCGTTGCCATTCCCAAGATTCCAAGTGCATATTTTGACAGAAAAATGTATGCACAATTTGAAAAATAAGAAAATTCAGATCACTAGATAATGCATTTCACTCACCACATCATCTTCATAGCCACCTGCAAGCACAAGGGAATATGCTCCATCATTACTTCGACCATGAATTCCTGCCACATGTGGTCGGTGAACCCCAGATTCACTCACCTTCAAGTTGAGAAAACAAGTGAAAAGATCAATAACAAGATAACCATAGTGCAAACAATAAAACAAACAAGCTTAACCAATTTCCTTCCCCACAATGTAACACAGCAAGTCTGCCAAGAGGGCAGGTGGGCTAGCAACCTGCACCTGAGCTTTACTAAAACCATTCTGCAGAACAAGTGTCAATTTCTGCTGAGAAGTTCTGTTAAAACTGGATTCTTTACATACTGCAGAATCCTAAGTTCAATTCTTATATCATCTCATACAACACATTAGGGTAAGAGAATATAGCTAAACCAATTCAATGAAGCACTCCCTTGCATTGGCTAGGCATTTGATAATGGCTGATATGCTTCACAACACAATTCTTTTGCCTTCTTCCCATACTAAGCAAGAACCTGTCTATCTATCTCTCTCTATCTTAAATACTTTCAATGTCTTGGCCTCCATTGCCTCCTGTGGCAATGAGTGGCAGATGTGAACCACCATCTGGCTGAAGAAATTCCTCCTCATCGCATTTCTAAAGGGTCGTGTCTTCACTCTTAGACTCTGCCCTTGGATCCTCGTCTCTCCTACTAGTAGAAAATCTTCTCCTTATATGCCTCACATTATTCTATAAGTTTCAATCAGATCCTCCATCATCCTTCCAAACTCAGTTAGAATCAGCGTTCTCAAACGCTCCTCATACGACAAGCGCTTCATTTCCTGAATCATTCTTGTAAACCTCCCGTGGATGCCCCCAATGCCAGATAAAGGCCATCAAACTGTCATAATATCACAAATGTGATATTATGAGCCTTATACAGCCTCAGCAGTACATCTCTGTTCTTGAATTGAATGCTAACATTGAATTTGCCTTCCTAACGGCAATTCTTTTAAAATTCACTCAGGGGTATGGACATGTCTGGATGGGCCATCATTTATTGTCCAACCCTAATTGCAGAGGGCAGTTAAGAGTCAACCACATTGCTGTGGGTCTGTAGGCCAGACCAGGTGAGGATGACAGATTTCCTTCCCTACTGAGCGTTAGTGAACCCATTGGGTTTTTCTGACAATCGACAATGGCATCGGGGTCATCATTAGAGTCTTAACGCCAGATTGTTTACTAAATTCAAATTCCACCATCTGCCATTGTTGGATTCGAAAGCAGGTCTTCAGAACATTAGCTGAGTTTCTGGATTAATAGTCTAGCAGTAATCCCACTACACTATTGCCTCCCCCAAGAGAATCTTGAACTAAGACTCATACCCAAAATCTTTTTGTACAGTCAGTTCTGCTATAACATGTTTTTCTTCAATGCGAATTGGCTTTAAGGCGATTGAAGAATTTAAACTGCTATTTGTAGAACACAAATGTTCATTAACTATATTGGCTATAACACGATTTCAGCCCCATTAAATGACACAGCTATCGCGTGATCTCCGTAAAACATGAGAGATCGCACAGAAACTGAACTATCATGTTATATCAGAACAGAATGTACTTCTTGATTACCAAAGCCTTTTCTCATTTAAAAAAACACAATCTGCGCCTCTATTCTTCTTGTCAAAGTGCATAACATCACACTTATCCACATTGTTTTCCATCTGCCACTTCTTTGCCCACTTGTTATGGAGATAAGACTCAGATTTTAAAATCTGGACATTTTTCTTAATTTTTGGCCTTCTTTTATTTCTGCTATTGTTGTTTTTCTAAATTCTGGTTTTGTAACCAAGGCAGCAACAGAAAATGGCGACTTTGTACACTTTTCACTATACTAATGTATTCCTATTGTTGCCAAGTTGAGTACAGTATTTATAGATTGGGAGACAGAAAGTTAGAATTTGGTATTTGCAAAGTGCTGGGGTGAAAGCATTGCTTGGTCCCTTTAAAAGATCACATGATTTTTCTGTGCTTAGAGACTTAAAATGGACATCAATAAGCAGCAGCTTGAAAGTTGGCAACATTTGTATCAAACGCTCATACAGTTAGCAGGCCAAGCAGCAGTTGTTTTTAACCAAGGCAACAGACTTTTGAATTTAGCCAACCAATTACAACCAGGCACTTAGATACCAAAAATCTATTAAATATAAGTATGATGGCTTTGACAACATAGGGCCAATCCTATTGCAAGAAATATTGATACGTCTGCAAGGGTATAAAAAGGGGCAGTTGGACAAAGAAGCTGGAGCTACCTGCAATCTGCCAGAGTTAACGGCCCTTGGCTCTCAAGAGAGAGTTGCTGGGTCTCAAAGTCTCCTCTATGTCTTACAGAAAGCACCATCTAAATAACAGTGGTACCAATGGCACAACAGTTAATATTCCTGACAGAAAAATCAACAGAGAAGGCACGAGTATTCCGGAAAACACATAACCCAGTTGTAACTTCGAGAGACTAAATTCTAGTTTTTTTTTAAAATGAGTGGGATTTAGATTTATTGGAACAGCAAACCATTAGAATTTTTCTTTGTAGTTAGGAGTTAAAAGAGATTTATTCAGTTTGTTAATAGTTTAGTTAATTTATTCACTGTTATATAAATAAATTGTTACTTGTTGGTTTTAAAGTGAGTGTCAGGAATTTATTTTATTTAACTACAAGGTGTTACTATAAAGCAGGTTACACCACTTTTCACACTCCTTTTACAGATTAAAGGGTGAGGTGCTCCTCTTTAGTGTTTCGTTTTTAGTCCCCAGAGAAGGATCAACTTCGGCTTTATATCACTATATTTGAGGAAGCATGATAATGAAATCTAATTCTAATTCTAATTCAGTGCCACTCATGGGGATTTGGATTTGTAATGGATTACATACCAGCCTAATTCACAGTTATCAAGAGAAAATTTAGAATAGAAGAAAACAATCTAATCCTTTATGTCCATAGCAGTGTAATCTAAGCAGACTAGTGATATATTTCAGATATCACTATTTTTATACTCACCTTGAGATCATTGCACAAAGGTATGTGCTAATCACAGTTTGCAATGGTACATTTTTTGACTACTGCGAAGAGGTAGTGGGACTAAGAACTGAGGTCCAATCCTATTCCTGTATAGTATCAACATTCAAGGACTTCTGTAAATATTTCTGGATAGCAACGTGGGTATAAAACCCAAGGGATCTTACCTCTCTCATTGGGTTGACTTTAGTTAACCCATTTCTGATCTTTAGAGATCAAGTACATACTGAGGCTTCAGAAGTGACGGCCTTCTGACATTATTGCGAAATGGTTAATCAGAGACCCAGTTGCAGGGACAATGGTTTGAATCAGAGCATGGCAGATGATCGAATTTGAATTCAATTGTTTTAAAAATTTTGAATTAAGTGTCCAATGACGACAATGAAATCATTTTAAGGGAAATAAAATCTGGTTAGCTGATGTCCTTTAGGCAAGAAAGTTGCGATATCTGACCAATACATGATTCCAGATCCACAGCAATGTCGTTGACTCTCAAATGCCCTCAGGGTAATTAGGAATGACCAATAAATGGATAGTGATGCTCACATCGCATGAATGATTTTTTTTTGAAAAGGTACATTTCACATAATTTATCACCCTTCATATAATGTAAATTTAAAATCGATTAAGATTGTCAATGATCTCTCCATATTGGTATAAACAACCACTGCTCTCAGTCACTGAAGCACATTTTTAACCTTTATCTTTTGAGTTATATAAAGTAGAGCTGTTGAAATAAATTGACAGAAGTTAAATAGATTGACTAAAATATCATTTAATGAAATAACTCCAGCTTACTTCATGTATCCAAAACCTCACACGAAAAGCAAGCATACCTGGACTCTGAATTTCCATTGGGTGCCTACTGGAACACCAGGAATAGGCCCATAGTGGTTAGAAGGAACAATTGTACATTCTTTTGTGCGGCCCACACAGGCCATACCCTGGAATAAACCAAATTAATTACTTACAAAAAACGTCTGAGCGCATAGCAAGGTCCTGATTGCAGATTTATTGTTAGGTGTAGATGAAAGTGATACATTATAACAGAAAATCAGGGTAATAAGCATAATTATGTGTACCATTATTATAACTATTTATACTGCTCACACTTTTCAAGTTTTACTATTGAGGCTAATTTGTCAATTTCAGGTATTTTACAGTTAAGTGATCATTAAAATTACTTAATCCTGGAGAAAGTCACAGTTTAGGAATGAAAATGATTATGGATTATTCAAGGTAAATTCTTCAGTTAGCTACATTATCAAAATCTCACTTTAAATATCCTAAGAGTGGATTGCTTTTATTTCATTTCTGCCTTTATTAAAGCTTCAACCTATGTTTGAAATATAGTTGCTTCAAACTTCTAGCACTACCACACCTCATTTTAAATTTTACTCACCTTGCCCCAGTCTCTCTGACAGGCAGAGTTAGCAGAAGCCATCTTAGCCTTCTTTTTGCTCTCTTTCAACTTCTCACCAGCAAGCACCACTTCATTAGCATCATTCTTGCATAGAGGGCAATACCTGTGATCAGGCACACTTTATGAGTTGGCTAACGAGGTTAGTAACAATCTGCAACAAAGCTTCACAAACGTGGCAAAAGAAAATCTTTCAATCGGCTAAAATCCTCAACATCAGTAGAATGTGTATATGTGCATTTTTTGGACGTCACAATTAAATGTTTTTCTTTGACTGACATTTTCCATTGCCTAGGGAATGTCCGTAGACCAGCAGGCTATTGCAAAAGAAATGAAGCAGCCAAAGATGTGGGTTTTAACAGCGTTTTTCAAAATTCACAGGATGAAGCCATCACTGACTAGGCCAGGATTTATTGCCCATACCAGAGAGCAGTAAAGAGACAACCACATTGCTAGGGATCTGGAGTCGCTTACAGACCAGAGCAGATATGGGCAGCAGTTTCCTTCACTAAAGGACAAGAGTGAACTGGGTGGGTTTTTCTGACAGTCAACAATGGATCCATGGTCATCTTAACTCCAGATTTTTATTCAACTCAAATTTCACTATCTAGCAGTGATGGGATTTGAACGCAGGACCTCAGAATGTCACATGGGTGTCTGGATTAACAGTCCAGCAATAATACCACTAGGCCAGACTTGAAGGAGGAAAGATGTAGAGAGCACAGAGGTGTTCCTAGAACTTAAGAGTGTAGATATCTTAAGATACATGCACTAATACTGTAGCAATGAAAAATGGAAGCAGCCAGAATTAAGACAATTAAGGGATATGGTGGGGTGGGGAGGATTGCTGTAGGATATTACAGGGATGGGATGGTAAGATAAAAGTCATGAAGAGAATTAAAAACAAACATGAGAATTTTAAAGTTGAGATGGTGAATGTAAGACAGGGAACTAAGGGTGATAGTTTGGACTAAATCCAATTCACCAAAGAAATGGACAGCAGAATTTAAAAGGAAGATTGCACAAAGAACCAAACAGGAGTACAGCGCAATAATCAAGTCTGGAGTTGAAAAGACATGATTGGAAGTTCCCACCAGGGGTCTACTTTGGAACTGAAGAAAGGATTGAAACCTGATTGAAAGGATTCAATTATGGAGTTCGAGGAAAGCTGGGCACAGATTTGAGAACAGCCAGCAACAAGGTGTTTGGAAAAGAAAAGATAGTAAGAATGGTGGGAGAGTCAGTCTCATCAGTACAGGAGCAGAGATGGCAGATTTAAAAGTGTGATCAACAATATCTGGACCTGGAAGGGAAGTTGGTGGGTTAGCAGTTGCGAGATTGAGGGAGCAGACAATGCGTCTCCTGGGCAAGATGAGCCAAGTGTTTGTATGAAAAGAAATAGAAAGTAATTTGGAGAAAGCTGTGGTTTCTGAGCTAGGGAAGGGCAGCTTTAGAAAAAGTTTGGCCGGAACAGCAAATGGGAGGGAAGGAAAGAACATGGAAGGGCTGACTGATCAACAGCCTTGATCATGGCGACAAAGTCATCCAAGGGCTTCTAATGCTTACAATTAGAAAAAAAACTGCAAATTGGTTCCACCATGTACTCTTCGGAGCACTGATTATGAAACTTTTGTAATCTGTAAATTAATCCATCAAATTTGTTCATATAATTGTGACTGCATTCTACCATTCTGGCTCTTGTCTAAAATCTTATGGGGTTGTACAGAGATAACTCAATTCTTCAGTAATAGCAGAAATATCATTTAAAGGGTCAGGTCAGTTCTGTTCTCAATTGCTATTCCCACAGGTACGATATTTCACAAAGACAAGATAGCTTTATAATCATGTTCAGACATAGTCAGGTACACACTTCAACTGCACACAAAAGATCCAGGCACATAAAACAAATTATCAGCAATGCTCTCGCACATATTCTCAGTGGATTGTGAGTTACTTGAGGAACTAACAATGCAAGCAGCATTAAAGCTTATTCAACATACTAGAAAAAGTTCAGACATTACTCATTTTCTTTTCTTTCCTCAACCAAAGCAAAACAAATGCAAGAGCTGAGGCCAACATACCAGTCTTCAACTTCTGGAATACTAGTGAGAGGAGGATTGAGGCAGTAGGTATGATAGGCCATATCACACTCATCACACAACAATTGCTTCCCTGGGTCACCCTTTCCACCACATATGTGACAGGCACATTGTTTGCAGTCCTTGTTAGGGTTATCTTTGCAATGCTTGCATTCAGGTCCATTCTGCCCTACAGGCAAAAAGGTATAAAACAGAAAAAAAGTGTAATCTAATATGCAGTACTGAGATTCTACACACCTTTAAATTTCTTGGGAAGGAAACAAGTCAGCAAAGTACAATAGGCACCCATTAAATGTTCCATTTGCTTGACCTTCAGGAGTTTCCCCAACTATAATATTATAGTTCAAGTATGGCCAATTCACCTAACCTGCACATTCTTTGACTACGGGAGGAAACCAGAGCACTCAGTAGAAACCCACACAGGCATGGGGAAAACGTACAAACCCCACAAAGGCAGTCAGTTGAGTTCAGAAAGCTCTTTTATTACATGGCTGCTTGGAGTAACAAGAACATCTGGTCCCAGTACAAAAATCCAGCCTAATATTCACTAAACAAAACAAGTAAATTGAACAATACAAGTTATAACTTCAATCAAAGGACCCAATTATGTGCTGAAGACTTAATACATCCATCAGCTATTCCAATTAGGGGCAGGGCAGTCGTCACAGTGTCAGAGAGATGTCTAGCATGGAAACAGACCCTTCCATCCAACTCGTCCATGCCAACCAGATATCCAAAATTAGTCTAGTCTCATTTGCCAGCATTTGACCCATACCCCTCTAAACCCTTCATATTCATATACCCATCCAAACCCATCTACAGGACTGAAAATTCAGAACTCAAATTCAAATTGCACCAAATTAAAATGTGAATTTTTAAAAGTAGCAATTTAGGAAGAGCATCACACAAAAAAAATTAAGGTTTTCATGGAAATCAAACTGTTTCATGTTCTTGCTATCCCTATTTAATCTGGTATCAGTGATTTGACAGTCTTAACTGTCAACGCACTACTGACAGTAATATCAAAATTGTGAGAATACATCTTCAAAACAAAATGCAGATAGACACATACTATACATTAAAACAGTAATTTCTAAAACCAGGTATGGTGACATTTTTGTCTTCGGTAAAAGAAATGATACTGATCTCCAACACCCCACAAATGTGATTTATTTGTGCTTTCTCTTAGATCCAAGTTTTAGGTAATAAACCAAAGCAACAAACTTTCGCCGATACAAACTCTGGTGCCAAAATCAAATTAAGATGTGTGAGAAGAATACCCATTCAGTCCAAAGTCGCAAGGAATTTGTATGTGACATGCCAACAATCCTCAGCAACCTTACTTTTCACAGGACTTTCAGATCCATTGATTCTAATGCTTCCTGGCTCCTCAATCTTGTAGATTTCATCCACCAGTGAGATTCTACAATCATTCAAAGAATCACCAGCATCTCTGTATCAAAAATCAAAAAAGATTATGTACACAAAATGCCTAAAGGCAATATGTCTGGCTATTACCTGCTTTTAGCTGGATTCCAGTACACATTCGTGGGACACATAGATGGGAGAAATAAAACTTTGACATTACAACAATGCAATTGCTTTTCTGCAAACGTTATAGCAAATCATAGCATTCTAAAAGATTTTAGTCAATATTTAGAAATGTTTAGTGATTTTCTTCAAGTAACATTAGAATGTACAATGCTTTATAATAAGGATATACTGTGTCAGTTGTGGGCTAGACCAAATAGGTTACCGATTTGCATGTGTGTATCCCCTAATGGAATATACTGCAGGATTTAAAAGGTCAGAAACAAACAAACCCAACACAGATGGTATTGAGATTGGATAGTGCAATGGTACACGTCTTTCACATGTTTCTTAATTCCAATTTGTCTTTCATGAAGACTATTCAATAATTCACAGGCTACCTCAATAACTGCTACTTTGTCTGCTTTGTGAAACAAATGAGTAAGAATTTAAAATACCGTCACAACAGACTATTCCAAAAAAGAAGTTGAATGAACATGGGCAAAGACATGGACTTTGCAAACTAAAGACAAAGGTGGTGGACTTCCCAATGTTTGATGTAATAAAGTTGTTGAAGCCTCTAACATTTCTTAAAAACACACACAAAAATCTATTCAAATCAGACTACTGAGTGAGACAACCCACTCCTTTTAAGAAACTAAATAATTCATAATTCATCAACAGCTTAATACAAGTACTGCAGAAAGAAAAGTCCAAAAACTTAAGAGTAAAAAATTTAACATCCTTACCCTAGAAGAATTTTTGCATAGATCTCTTTTGTGGTCCTAGTCTCCCTCTTGCGTAGAATTTCTGCATCATACCAGTATCCTCGCTCTTTAGGTTCATCTGGGTTGTAGTTCACCATCACCACATGTCCAACATGAAGTTGGTGCCACTGCAAGACCACCCTCGCTCGCGGTCGAATATCTTTCAATCTCAGCTGCACTATTCCATTTTCTGGGTAACTTCATAGATGTAAATACATAATTTTAGCTTCAGAACTTTTATATTATGTTGCTATACATAACCATGTAGACTGCAGCAAAATATTTATGAAATTTTGAGTCAACCTTAACTCTTGAAGATGATACTCAATGTTCAAGACAAAAATAAAATGGTATCGTCATAGATGAACAAGTTGGGTAGTATTTAATGCAGTGGGGATTTCGGCTGTTATTTGGGGAGCAGGAACAGCCTTGAGTCAGTGCACTCAGAGAAGGCCCAACATTAGTAATTGCCACTCAGGCTTTCAGTGGTCAGCAGTGGGCCTTCCCAGGATTAAGGATGACAAGGGAGTGAAAAATTTATCCCCGAAAACTGCCAGCCAAAGGACAGTACCTCTCTGTTGTAGGGGCGTCACTGGAACAGTGGCATCTGCCAGCAATATGTGCAAAATACAGATAAGCAACAGCAGGACATGTTTTTTGTATTTTTTTAGGGTAGTCGGAAAAAACAAAGTGCCGATGTTTCTCAGCAGTCAGGTTCCAACACTTCCCAATACCAATTCCATCAACAAGCACTGGCGCTGCTAGAGGCACAATGGGTGGCATCACTGCCTTGGTCAGGGACCCAGGTTAGTTTTCAGGCTTGGGTGACTGTGGGGAGTTTGCATGTCCTCACCATGTCTGTGTGCATTTCTGCCAAATATTCCAGTTTCCTTCCATACTCAAAATATGTGTAGGTGAGGTGGACTATGCAGTAAATGTGGGGTTAGAGGCATAGGGTGGGGGAGGGGAGGGGGGATGCTCTTCAGAATTGGTGCAGACTCTGTAGACTGAATGGCTGCTATTTGTACTGTCAGGATTTTATGAATGAGGGACTGAGACTCATTTCCAGGAGCGTTCAAGCAGCTCTACCAGGGTTTGCTTTTCAAGCTTCCCAAATGACAATTAATCTGCCTACTATTAATCCAAATCTAACAATGGAGGCATTAATTGCCTGATTAAAGCCATCAATCATCAGGATTTAGATAGAGCAGAAACTAGAAAGTACTTGCATCTCTACCCAGTAACCATTGCCTGATTAAATATCTCCTGCCTCCAAAACAACCTCAGCACTAAAGTCCACCCTACTAATGCTATTTGCATTATTTTTAATAGCTCACATGAAATCACGTTTATAAGTTAAACATCTTCATCAGATAGGGAATATAAATCGGAGCCAGAAAAATAGATGGGAGAAATTGGAGAAAGTTGTCCTATTCCCAGCAATTATGAAAAAAGCAATAGAAGCAATTAAAAGTGTTCATTTTATTATGTCATTTTAACATACTCTTCATATTTAATGTGATAAATCACATCTTCAGCAGCAATCTTTGATTCTGTAGTTTTGCTTGAATGTGCAGACTCTTCATTACTGGTTTTAGTTGCAATTTCATCCTGTGTCACATTAATGACAACAGCTTCAAACCAAGCACCCATGTGCATGTCTCGAGCATCGATCAATTCATTTATCTAAAAAAAAGCACAAATTCAAAATCTCAAATTGCTCTGCAATCGCACATTACTAGGCTTCCCTGTAGGGAGAAATTACT
The DNA here is from genome assembly GCF_020745735.1 of Hemiscyllium ocellatum. NCBI lineage: Eukaryota > Metazoa > Chordata > Chondrichthyes > Orectolobiformes > Hemiscylliidae > Hemiscyllium > Hemiscyllium ocellatum. The sequence continues at coordinate 39,584,685 of NC_083428.1, forward strand.
TAACCCACTATGTAAGACAGAAGTTTTAAGGCAACAACATAAAGCAAAAGGGCACACTTGCCATTACTAAAACCACCTAACATACCTACACTGCCAAATCTTACATTTAAACCATGAAGTCTGCATACTCTATACAAGAACAAATAATTTCCAAGTTAGTGCTGTCTGGTTTGTATAGGTTTCTGCAACTGAGCTTGCTACTAATCATTTCCATAGACCAATCAGAAAAATGTTTTGCAGCATTATATTAGTTCAGAAGATATCACGAACTGTAAATCCTAACTTTGCCAAAACATAAACATCCAAAGTACAGAGTGTGTTCAGAGGTGAAGGCTAGAAGAATAATTTACATACGATAGCAGTTGTTGTAAAATCATATTTATGACTAATGTGGAGCTCTGGGTCTAAACACCAAAATGCCCTATATTCTGGTTCACGACTTTACCACTCGGTAAAACTGCAAATTCACTAGACGAACACAAACCTTTCCCCGGCATTCACTAATGCTTTTTCCTCCAGAAGCTACATGCGAACATCCAAGTATGTCAATAAGTTATTGAATTCTGTTTAGTCGGAGATCCACACTATTGATTTCTGCCAGAACCACGTAACTCGCGATCTTATTGCATCGACTTAAAAGTAATCAAAAGACTTGAATATCAGAGGTGAGATTAGAGCAGGTCGAGGCAACATTTGACTATAGTGGCAGTAAAGCATTGGTGGCGGCGAGTGTGTGTGTGTGTGTGTGTGTGTGTGTGTGTGTATAGAGAGCTTGGACACTTATTATAACAATACATAAAAGAGGGAAATCAGAAAATGTTGGAAATTCTTGACAATCCGGCAACATTTGTGGTGAGGAAAATGGTAGTAATATTGCTGCTCTTGGACTTTTCGTGAGAACAGAGTAAGAAATTAGCAGTTATCCAGGGACCAATCATCTCAGGTGGAGTTCTAAGGGCAGTGTCCTGCTCAGACCAGTATTTTTCAGTTGCTTTGACAATGACTTTCCTCAACTATAAAACTGGAAATGGAGATGTTCTTTGGTTGCAGTATTTAGTTCAATTCACAACTCATGAAACATCTTGGTCCTGAATGCATAACAAGTCAACATCCAGGCTCACGCACATTATAAATTCCATTTGACAGCATCAATGACATTGTCACTTAAATGCTAATGAGGGTGTAATTTAATGGAGCTATAATTGACCAGATTTGATTTAGCAGATGCTGGAGATCAGAGTCTAGATTAGATTGGTGCTAGAAAAGTACAGTAGCTCAGGCAGCATCCAAGGTGCAGGAAAATTGACATTTCAGGCAAAAGCCCTTCTTCAGATTTGATTTGCATGAGTCATATTAAAGGAAATTGGGCAGATATCACTGTTGCAGTTGAACATATCACCTTGACTACAGGTATAGCTAACTCTGGAGATAGGTCTTCAGAACACTCCTTGGTATGTTAATATATTTGTATTGATCTCTAAAATATTAAAGACAATACTCTTGTATATTAAAGCATTAACATGACAAATGCAAGATTAATTCTGCAGTTATTGTAGTTTGATATGGGGAAACATCAGACTCCAAGAACTGAAAAAAAAGGCTTTATTTGTTGCAATACCATCAGTTTTCCCAGTTAGAATCTTAAAATAGAAAATTCAGATTCTTTAAAAAGATATAAAATTACTTAGTAGAACTGTACATTGATGTGTACAGTTTGCTTACCTTATATAAGCCAAACCCTGGGTCAATGAGATCTGACTGACCGGACGTTCCTGCTTGTCCATCCAAGTCCATAGCAGCTTCACCACTATTAGAGTTCTTATCTGATTCACTTTGTGCAGAACCACATCCAGAGTCTGTGTCAGAGAGCTCTGCATCTTTTTCTTTTCTCGCGGTGCCTTTTGATACAACTTGATCAACCTGACGAATTAGCAGCTGGATAATGTCATTAAGTCCCACATTGTAGTCAAAAAGCGAATGGGCATCCTCCATCTAAAGAGATAAAGGAAAAAAGTTAGACATTACTAAGAAACTTTCTGAATTGAGGGTCTCTAATCATTTTTCATATATGATAGCAACATCCCATGGAAATTTTGTATGTTCAATTTCATCAAATTACAGCCAGAAATTTTTTAAAAAGAAGGGAAGGTAAGGAAAAAGATGTAGTTTTCTTAGCTACCAAAACAAGTATAACTGTCGTTAGTAGAAAAGGCAGTTATTATGTGAAAATAACTTACATTGCAGAACAATGCCCCTGCTTTTTTAAGAGGAAAATCCAGAATTGTTTTTAATAAAGCAGGTCATAAGTACTTCAAAAATACTATGATTTTATCCACATTACCAACTCTTCTACTACCAAGATGAAGGATAGATTGAAAACAATGCAACCAAGAAACCTTTGAACAGCAAGACAGTTACTGCATACTTGGCCTTTCCACCCATGTTTTCCATACTAAATTAGCCCCATTTGCCTGCGCTTGACCCATATCCCTCTAAACCTTTCCTATTCGTGTACCAACCTGTTACGACATGGAAGTCAAATCCCTGTTAATTAAAACCAAACGCCCAGAAAAGCTCACCTTGCAATCTGTTAGGAGAGTGACAGAGAACTCCCAATTTCCACTATTTTAAAAAAATAACAATTTTTCCTAACTCCAATAGTGAACACTAAACAAAGACTATTCACAAAATCCAAGCCCCACTTTTCTTACGTACTTACTATCTGACCCCAACTCTATCAAAAATGCTGCTCCAATACAATTATTAACATTACATTAACTCAATCTCAAGCCACTGTTTTCTCCGCTGTCTTCAATTTTCCATCTGCTGATCTCCTTGGGTTCTTTTTCCTTCCTTCTTAATGAAGTATGTTTTTTCAATGAAAAGGTACCTTTGATTGATAGTGTCTTCTAATTTCTTTTAGAGTAAGATTTTAAATGGGCAGTTAGCTCTCCGGCTCTACAGCAGTTGCTCTCTGACCAATTTTCAAAATGCCCACTTTTTGTTTTAATATCCTCCAAGATTGGACCAATGAGCCGGTACAAAGTTGTCAACACAATAAATTCAAATTCCATTGAATTTTAGTATCCTCGACCTGATGTAAACTAATTGGTTATATTCAAATTGTTGTCAAAACAGCAACCAAAATTCAGGTATCCATTTACCAGCCATCTGCTACACATATCTATTTTCATATAGCTCATCTCCCAGCCTTTCCATTCAGGCAGCTGAGCCTGCACTTTAAGCTTACTTCAAAATTCAGAAAACACTTTCTATTTTAAAGTGAACATACATGCTTTTGACTTTTTAACACCATCCAAATGTCTTTTAAATCTTGCAATTGTACTTGCCTCGACCTCTTCCTCTGACAGTTCATTCCACACACGAACCACCTCTGTGTGATAAAGTTACCCCTCAGGTCCCTTTTAAATACCTTGCAGTGAGTCACAAGCACAGACAAGCTACTGTCACACTGGTTCATCATCAGTACTTCAGTGACTTTGCTCAGTATGTCAACATGGCTTTGAATGACATTACTTTCCTGTTTCTAGTCATGTTCCTGGAGAACAAACTGTAAACCCACACAAACACAGGAAGTGCTGGAGAAACTTAGCAGTTCTGGCAGTATCTGTGATGGTTTAAGTCCATTAAGAATTTTCTACAGAACTGGATTGTAACCCCACAATTTAATTTTAAATGAGTTTTTATGCCTTATCCTGATGAAAGATTAACAATTTGAAATGAAACCTTGTTGTTTCTTCACAGATGTTACCAGACCTGCTGAGCATTTCCAGCATTTCTATTTTATTTCAGATTTCCAATTTCTTTGATACTTCACTTTTGTTTTATTTAGATGTTTATTCTTGAATTTAGCTAAATCTCTAAAATATGAAAGGAAAGTAAACACAGCTACTTTGGGAACAATGAACTAAATACTGAAAACAGCAGAGGGACACAGTGGTGGAGTGGTAATAATACTGGATTAGTATCCAGAGGCTATGGCCAATGCTTTAGAGATGCAGGACAACATCCCACCATGTTAATTAGTAGACCTGGTAATGAAGGTAATCTCAAACTATTAACAATTAACAACCATTCTATTCACTCATGCTGAGACTTCACTTAACCTTTAGGAAAGGAAACTGCCAGCCTCCCCTGGTCTGGCTGACTCTTAACTGCCCTCTGAAATGACCAAGCAAGCCATTCAGTTCAAGGACAATTTGGCATTGGCAGTAAATTCTGCCCTTGTCAGTCATATCACAGCATGGCATGAAATAAAACAAATACCAGCTTTAAAATCAACATTAATGCACAAAGTTAATAATTAATAACACAAAATTAATAACACAAAAATTATGTTGATCGATACAAATCCTTCAAAGAGACAAGTCAGACACAATAGGCTGAAATGTCTATTTCAGAGTTGTATGGTTTCGTAATCTAGTCTTTACCTTAAACATGCATGTTTTAAATGGTGGAGGATGTATTTACTTAAAAAGGTTGTTTATCACTCCTATCTTGTGTTGCTAAAAGATCAGCCTGAAACACTAACTGGGTTCCTTCCTCTAGAGGTGCTACCTACTTTGCCTTAATTTTTCAGCTTTAACACCAAATTTCCAAAATCAGACACATTTTGCTTTTGTGCCTTTTAAAATCGTTGGGGAATACACCACAGGAGATCACTTTGCCCATCACCAGCTCTCACTGCTGAGTCACAAAGATCTGGATTGGGTCCTATTCTAAGACTCAAGGAAAAGGCTGGCATGACAGTGCAGCACTCTGGGGATGCAGTATTTTCAGAAGTGCCATACTTAAGATGAGATGAAGCCTTATTTTCCCACTCTGGTGGGCATAAAAGACCTCATGCCACTATTTTGAAGAAGAACACAGATATGCTCCCTGACATCCTGGCCTACACTTATCCCTCAATCAACATCACAAAAACAAATTACCTGCTCATTATGACTATTTGTGTTGCACCTCCTTTAAACTATACAATGACTACATTTTAAAAAATAATTCTTCATTTGTTGCAAAGTGCTTCAAGATATCCAGTGGGCACTATATAAATATAACCTTTTCTTTTCTATTTGTTCAATTCTCTTCCAAAAATTATTTTGGATCCTGTTCTGCCACCCTTCAGAAAACTGATGTCAGCTCACAATAACTCACCGTCCATTATCCTTAAGATAAAAGGTTCCTCCTGTCATCTCTTTTTGACAATCACCCAAAATCTGTGTTGGCTGATTACCAATCTTTGTGCCATTCAAAACAATTTATCTTTACTAATTCAAAATCATCCACTGGCATTCCAACATCTGTAATCAGTTCAGCTCTGAAGTGGAGGCTTTATAATTGAAGGACCTCCTGGTTATTAGCAGCTGCTCCATTTCCTATAAATGGTCAAGTTTTAAGCTTAGGGGTAGCAGATTTAAGATAAAGACAAGAAGTTATTTCTCTCAAAGTCTCATGAATCCCTGGCATTTATTCCTAGAGTACAATGGATTTTGGGACACGAAGTTTGAGATGTGGATAATTTTTAATTAGTAACAAGTTGAAACGTTATGGAGATTAGGCAAAAATGTGGAGTTGAGGTTAAGAGGAGATCAACCATGATCTCATCAAGTGGTGGAGCAGGTTTAAGGGTCTGAATTGCCTATTCCTGTTCCGAGTTCTTCTCTTCATAACTAATGCCTTCAGTCTCCTTCTGTATCATGTATAACCTTGGTATGTCTCAAAGCATTTCACAACCAACAAAAGGACATTTGAAGTACCATCACTGTTGTAAAGGAGGGCACATGGCAGATAATGTCTGAATAGCATGATCCCACAAACAGCGATCTGATGCTGGTTGATGGATTGACAATGTCAAGTACATCAGAGAGGCCAGAGTTCTTGCCAGCTAATTTTATCTCCTTTGAATGGCATTATGTGCAGAATACTACTTCCAACAATCATGAAAGACAGGACTGTCATCCTCTGATCTGGCTTTGAAATTACTGAACTGAGACTTTGGGGTAAGTAAAAAAAGAATCAGCACATCTCCAGCATTAACATGATCATTACAGCCAATAGAAAATGAATATATGTTGTTTAAATATACTAATATTCTTATGATTGCAGTCATCGTCAATTAAAAAGCAGATTCCAATATTACAGGAAAGAAATTTAATTTTATGACAGCACCATCCTGTGGCAAGAATCTAGCCTCTCACTAAGGTTTCTCTTCGTTCTGGTATATGAAACATTAAACAAATGGGTGCTACAAGTGCAATTATTTAATTCTTCATATCTATGCTCTGTCCACATAAAGGACAGCTAATTCATTCTCAAGCTTTTACAATTCCAATGAATTACAAACAGAAGCTGCAAGCACAGATCATCTATACGCCGCATTTCTGTTCTCTCAGGAGAGAAAAAAAGCACAAGTGCTGTACTGAAGCAATAGTAAAGAATTGATTACACTATAGATCCAACAATTCGATACAGGACTGTTGAAATATGATTGGAAGTAATGCTGCAAAGCCACAGTTCAAATTTTCTTTTTACGTCTTATCACAATTAGGTTGCTTCACTATGCCCAACTAAATGGTCACTTGTCAGACAATGCTGAAATCGGAGAAGTAATAGCCACATGGGTAGTCAAATTGTTTGCATGAGTGAGAAAGCCAAGAAAAAACAAGCAAACACCCTGCAATCTTTCACCATTATTTTAAATATTCTATAAAGATGCAAATTTAAACCTAAATGTTGAAATTAAGTCAAATTAAACATTTACCCAGATTTTGAGCACCATCTACAATCCACAAGTGAATCAGCATGTCACTACTTACCAGTTGTTGAAACAGATATTGACCATTGAAAATGTCAGAACACATTAATTGAGTTGTTTGAAGAAGTAACAAAGAGGATTGATGAGGGCAGAGCAGTAGATGTGATTTTAATGGACTTCAGCAAGGCGGTCGACAAGGTTCCCCATGGGAGACTGATAAGCAAGGTTAGATGTCACGGAATACAGGGAGAACTAGCCATTTGGATACAGAACTGGCCCAAAGGTAGAAGACAGAGGGTGGTGGTAGAGGGTTGTTTTTCAGACTGGAGGCCTGTGACCAGTAGAGTGCCACAAGGATCGGTGCTGGGCCGTCCACTTTTTGTCATTTACATAAATGATTTGGATGCGAGCATAAGAGGTACAGTTAGTAAGTTTGCATATGACACCAAAATTGGAGGTGTAGTGGACAGCAAAGAGGGTTACCTCAGATTACAACAGGATCTTGACCAGATGGGCCAATGGGCTGATTAGTGGCAGATGGAGTTTAATTCAGATAAATGCGAGGTGCTGCATTTTGGGAAAGCAAATCTTAGCAGGACTTATACACTTAACGGTAAGGTCCTAGAGAGTGTTGCTGAACAAAGAGACCTTGGAGTGCAGGTTCATGGCTCCTTGAAAGTGGAGTCGCAGGTAGATAGGATAGTGAAGAAGGCGTTTGGTATGCTTTCCTTTATTGGTCAGAATACTGAATACAGGAGTTGGGAGGTCATATTGCGGCTGTACAGGACATTGGATAGGCCACTGTTGGAATATTGCGTGCAATTCTGGTCTCCTTCCTATCAGAAAGATGTTGTGAAACTTGAAAGGGTTCAGAAAAGATTTACAAGGATGTTGCCAGGGTTGGAGGATCTGAGCTACAGGGAGAAGCTGAACAGGCTGGGGCTGTTTTCCCTGGAGCGTCGAAGGCTGAAGGGTGACCTTATAGAGATTTACAAAATTATGAGGGGCATGGAGAGGGTAATAGACAAAGTCTTTTCCCTCGGGTGGGGGAATCCAGGAATAGAGGGCATAGGTTAAGGGTGAGAGGGGAAAGATATAAAAGAGACCTAAGGGGCAACTTCTTCACACAGAGGGTGGTACGTGTATGGAATGAGCTGCCAGAGGATGTGGTGGAGGCTGGTACAACTGCAACATTTAAGAGACATTTGGATGGGTACATGAATAGGAAGGGTTTGGAGGGATATGGGCCGGGTCCTGGCAGGTGGGACTAGTTTGCGTTGGGATATCTGGTTGGCATGGATGGGTTGGACCGAAGGGTCTGTTTCCATGCTGTACATCTTGATGACTCTATGTCATTGAAAGTGATTTTTTTATACGATATGCATCAGCAAAACATAGGAGAGCAATGAGTTAAGTATTATGCCAAATCAATGTGAGATTGTGGGGGCAAATCGTGCACAAGGATGCATTAGCAACAATTACTTATGTCAACTTGGCTCTCTCACTACTAATTAATTGTACTCTTGGGTACCTTCTCCCCAACCCCACTGCCTTCCCATTTATCTTTCCACCTCATTCCTGATGAAAGGCTTTTGCCCGAAATGTCGATCTTCCTGCTCCTCGGATGCTGCCTGACCTACTGTGCTTTTCCAGGACCACTTTAATCTAGATTCCCAGGATAACTCCCTCCCGACTATAAACCACTATGCCACCACCTTTGCTGGGTCAGTCCTGCCGGTGGAACAGGATATATCCAGGGATGGTAAGGGTGGTGTTATATGTAAGGTATGATTGCATAAGAATGACTATGTCAATCTATTGCTTGACGGAAAGATAGCTCTCCAAATTTTGGCCCTAGCCCCCAGATGTTGGTAAGGAAGACTTTGCATGGTCGGCAGGGCTGTTTGTGTTTTTGCCGTTGTCTTTTCTGGTTCCAAATTCAATGCCAGGTGGTCCATCCAGCTTCATTTCCTTGTTGTGACTTTCTAGCAATTGAAATAACTGAGTGGCTTGCTTGGCCATTTCTGAGGGCAGTTCAGTGTCAACCAAATTTCTGTGGCTCTAGAGTGACACGTAGGCGAGACCAGTTACGGTTTGCAGATAAAGGATACTGAGTGAACCAGATGGGTTTTTCCTGACAATTGACAATGACTTCTTCATTCAACTCTTAACTCAAGATTTATTTTAAATCAAATTCAAAGTCCACCAACTGCAGTGGCACAATTCAAACCCAGGTCCCCAGAACATCGTTCTCGGTTTCTGGATTAATAGTTGAGCGATAATAGCACTAGGCCACCACCTCCCCTTAACAAATATCGCGGCCCATTGCTGATGTCAAGAAGATTTGCCGAATTTGGTGACATCTGAGAAGTTCTATGGCTGACATAACAAATCAAAACATTTTTCCATGCTATCAACAAAACATATCAGGTTGTTCCAAAGAGTTTTAAAACCAAAGTAACTTAAGTGTAGTCATGATTGTAATGTAGTAAGTGTGGACACCAACTTGCGTGAAACAAAATGCTAAAGAGATGGAATCTACTTCTCAATTCTAAGATCCCTCACTTGAACAATCAAAAAACTGGTTTGGAAGGATCCGGCACACATGTAAATATGTGACCCACTGTCACAAAGCACCGGCTGTCCCTGAAGACACGATTTGGAGTTGCAGAAGTTGGACTGGGGGTGTACAAAGTTAAAAATCACACAACAACAGGTTATAGTCCAACAGGATTAATTGGAAGCACTGGCTTTCGGAACGCTGCTCCTTCATCAGGTGGTTGCCTCATTACAACCACCTGATGAAGGAGCAGTGCTCAGAAAGCTAGTGCCTCCAATTAATCCTGTTGGACTATAACCTGTTGTTGTGTGATTTTTAACTTTGGTCCTGAGGACGAACGTCACATTTTAAAGCAGGACTCCATAGGTGGCGCTCAAAGATGCTTTCTACAGTTAAAAGCCTGGAGCAATATAAAAAACTGTCACTACTTTGCCCAACCGCAATGCATATTAACAGCATACTTCCCTGTCAGTACATCAGTTGCTGTAATGGTGAGAATGCTGTCTGCAGCAATGTTACTCTGAAGAAATACACTAGTTCAATTCGATCCTGTACGTAAATAAGAAATTGCCTGAGTGGCGCCAACTATTACTTTAGTTTTCCCGGTACCTGTGTATTTGAATGAAAATTTTTGATCATTGTTTCAACCAGGATAAAACGATCATGATGAAAAGTTCGGCAAAACGTGCAGGAGAGGGCACATTTCGCCCCCATTGCGGTGGAACTTTATCCCGGAGAATTATTGAGAATAAATCGACAAACGGGTGGTCGGGCATTTAGCGCCTTTTTAGCACCTCACACCTCCCGCGCAACCGAACACTGGGGGAAGAGGGAGGGCCAACCGCTGACTGACAGGCGAACGGGCCAATCAGATACAGCGGAGCAGGAGACAGGGCCAATAGTAGCGCGACAGTCAGTAGGCTAGGTTGCTGTGTAAACAGCCCGCCTCTGGGTGCAGTTGGAAAGCCATGAAGTTTTTAAACCATTTAAAAGTAGATTTAACACGGAATTAGAATAGCAGGGAGCGGGTGGTCAACGCCCAAAGAAATAAGAGTAGATCTTTATAGATCTATTCACGGACGAATGCTATTTTGACAGAGTGGTATCCTCAGGGAAGCCCCGCTCTGTCGATTATTACTTAACGGGGGAGGCGAATCCTCTTCTCCCGCGCGTAGCGGTGGATATTTTTAACCCTCTAGTGCCAACTTGAGGTGCTCGTTGCTAAATACTTGCTTATGTGGACAGCCTTTTGTTCCCTCTTCAGTCGTCCCATTCAAATTGGGCGCCCTCCTGTTAACTTTCTACGTACAACCCTTATGCAGAATACCTGCTTTCCCCGGTAGAAGAGTCGCTGCCGATCCGCCTCCACCCCGAACGCTTCCCGGATCTTTTCCCTCAGCTCCTGCACCGGGGTCAGTTTGGAGAGCCCGTCAATGTGCCGCGTCTCCCTGCCGTCCATGGTTCGCACCTGGATCCACATCTTCAATCACACTCACTTCAACAAAAGCGAAGAATGATAATCACTTCGGACGTGCTGATGCCTTTTTTTTTACCCCCAATCTCCTTCTCAGTGACAGGGGGATGGGAAGCTTTCCCGCGAATTCAATTGTTTTTTTTAAATCTTCCCCCCCTTCTCCTTGAACCCAACGGATCTGCTCCGCGCGCGCAGCATCCAATTCAAACCCGCGCTCTCCCGCCTATTGCAGCGCGCGCATAGCCGCCCTGCTCCGATTGGACGGCGAGCCCTGGCGCCGCACCGCCCACTCCAACAACGTCAGCGCGCCCGACCAATGACCTCACCGCGTCGGGCGGTCCCCGCTGTCGCCTCGCCCCTTTGAGGGGTAACTCGGCGGCGCGAAGCAAATCGCGCGAGGTTGTGAGGATCGTGTTGGGTTGGCCACCTGAGGAGAAGCGCTTAGCTGCCTTAGAGGCGAAACAAAAGGTGGCCAAGAGAGGGAGGCCGAAAGGTGGTGAAGGAAGGACGAAAACCTTCACAAAGCAACGGCACGCGTGAAACATGTCAGAGGGGAAAAAAAGTAGATGCCCCCCATTCTCTATCAGCACACGCTTTGGCGCCAAAATCTCAGGTGGTTTTTGTTTGCTTGGCGGGAAATGCCTGATCCCAATGAGTCAGAAATGGAGCCACTCCTCTAACATAAACCACAAATATTCTATTGCGGAACATTATACAGTATGTGTCATTGAGAAAACAGCACAGCAAGGATCCTCACCGTTAACTTTGGCTACATGCCTCTGGCAAGCGGTCGTAATTCCGCTCCATTGACTCACGACAATTTAGTTACACAAATTGTCATGTCCAAACTTATTTTTCTTATTTTCTCGCTCTTCTGCTGGTAGTTTTGTACCCGATTTTGAGCTCAAGATTTTCAGTTTGCAGTCGTGCACATATTCCTCTCAGATTATGAGATCTACGCACCCTGAAGTTACAATAAATAGAAAATGCCATTTTGGCGTAAACGCATTTTATACCGTCGAAGTAGCTTATTAACCCAGCAAAGATCAACATCCTCACAAGAGTGAGAACATTATAAAATCCAGTAAACACAGATCAGAGCATATTTTTAAGCTACAACTTTCTAAATAGTAGAGCTGTATGATTGAAAAGTCTTTTGGAAAAGCATCCTTTTAGGTTCATGAATAGGAAGTGTTTAGAGGGATATGGGTCAAGTGCTGGCAAATGGGACAGATGAATTTCGGATATTTGGTCGGCATGGACGAGTTGGACCAAATGGTTTGTTTCTGTGCTGTACATTTCTATGACTCTAAGATGAATTTAGGAAAAATCTTTGAAAAGGTGAAATGAGGCAGTACAGTACTTGATATGTAGGAATAGCAGTGGGCTGTTCACACCCATAATACAGAGACAAAGGAAATTCATGCAAACATGAGGCAACTAGCCAGGTTAGGAAGTGAGCTTGGACTTAAGCATGAAAAGTGATGCAAGGCAAGAATGGGGCTACTTTTCACCATGCCTCATTTGTAAGCTGTGATTTCAGACTTGAGATTCACTGAGGAATATTCTAAAATGTCAGTTGGTTAGTGTAGACAATAGTCACATTGAACTTCAAAAGTATTGAGTTGTACAACTCAGATGTTTCTATGCAATTTTGATCTATAGTTACTTATTTCTCATAGATCCTTCGCATCTCCTACATCTATGATTCTCAAATAATATTTATTGTGTAGCTAGCATGTATTGTCCATTTCTATATTTTCCCTTGAGAAGTTGAGTGTGTTGTCAGCACATCCTCTGCTATTAGGGAGTTCCAGGATTTTGACCAGCAGCAGCAACAGAATGGCAATATATTCCAAGTTGGTGTGCTGTGTGACTTGGGAAGCTGGGTGTCTGGAGAACTTAATGTTCCCATGAATCTGCTGCCCTTCTAGGTAGTAGAGGACAATGTTGACAGCAATGAGCTTCTTCCCAGTTGGATAAATCAAGTAGTGTTTTTAAATTTTTTTTAAACATATTGACAATGTTGAGTTATTCTGGCTAAGTCTGAATTTAAAGGTTTTTTTGGCTACAAGGCCCAAAAGTTCTCTTGTTAAAACTTACCAAAAATGCCTCATCAATGATGAAAGTGAGGACTGCAGATGCTGGAGATCAGAGTCAAGATGAGAATGGTGCTGGAAAAACACAGCAGATCAGGCAGCATCCGAGGAGCAGGAAAATCAACATTTCAGGCAAAAGCCCTTCATCAGGAAGACCATCTTCTTACAATCAGATTCCTGATGAAGGGCTTTTGCCGAAACGTCGATTTTCCTGCTCCTCAGATGCTGCCTGTTCTGCTGTGCTTTTCCAGGACCACTCTAATCTTGCCTCATTAATGAGCTGCCACACCTCCATGGTGTCTGTCATGTCCAGGTACTGCCTCAGTTACCAGTTACTGTTCCATGGACAACTCGGAAGAGTGGATATTCAGTGCCAGCCCTTCACCCACATAAGTACTGTCAATCTGAAGTTGCCCTGCACCAAAGCTGAAATTTTCCCAGACATGATAGAGGGGATCAATCCAGGGTAGTTTCAATATGAGACTTATTCCTCCTCAAGGACCAGCACACAAGACAATACAAGCATAATCTGAGGTTGCCAGCCTGGTCAAAGCATTCTCAGCAGTCGGGAGGAATGCTCAGCATTGTAAGAAGACGGTCACAGAGATGTACAGCACAGAAACAGACCCTTCGGTCGAACATATCCATGCCTACCAGATTTAATCTAAATTGATGTCAAATTAATCTTGTCCCATTTGCCAGCATTTGGCCCATATACCACTAAACCCTCACAATACATATATCCATCCAGATTCCTTTTAAATATTGCAATTTTACCAGCCTCCACCACATCTGGAAGTTCATTCCATACACGCACTCCCCTGTACGTGAAAAAGTTACCCCTTTTTTCGGTCCCTTTTTAAATATTTCCCCTCTCACCCTAAACCTATGCCCTCTAGTTCTGGACTCGCCACCCCAGGGAAAAGACCTTGTCTATTTCACCTATCCATGCCCCTCATGATTTTATGAAACCTCTATAAGGTCACCCCTCAGCCTCTGACGCTCCAGGGAAAACGGCCCCAACCTATTCAGCCTCTCCCTATACCTCAAACCCATCAACACTAGTAACATCCTTGTAAATCTTTTCTGAACCCTTTCAAGTTTCACAACATCCTGTACAAGGAAGATCAGAATTGCACACAACATTACAAAAGTCGTCTTACCAATATCCTTTACAGCCATAACATGACCTCCCAACTCCTATACGCAATGCTCTGACCAATAAAGGAAAGCGTACCAAACGCCTTGCAATCCTATCTACCTGCTACTCCAATTTCAAGAAACCATGAACCTGCACTCCAAGGTCTCTTTGTTCAGCAGCACTCACCAGGATCTTACCATTAAGTGTATAGACCCTGTCCTAATTTGTCTTTCTAAAATGCAGCACCACACATTTATTTCTATCTGCCCCTCCACAGCCCAAAGGTCCATCTGATCACAATCCTGTTGTACTCTAGGATAACCGGCACTGTCCACTACACCTCCAATTTTGGTGATATCTGTAAAGTTACTAACCATACCTTCTATGTTCACATCCAAGTCATTTATATAAATGACTAAAATCATGGACCCAGCACCGATCCTTATAGCACATCACTAGTCACGCCTTTGGCCAAATTGCTTCTTTCAACAAGTTACTGTGTATACTTGTGTATAAGTCATTCTCATGTATAAGTTGACTCTTTTTTTTTGGCCAAGAAACCTAGTATTTTCCATGTATCTCGTGTATAACTCGATCCTAATTTTTCTGGGGTCTTTTCCTGATCGTAAGTGCAACCTTAAACGGTGTGCATTTTTGATTCAAATGCAATACCTGCTTCATCGTATGTCACGCACACCAGTATATATTTGCACAATGCGATTTTTAAGTTGTTAAATTGAATGTTGGTAACCATATATATATTTATTTATTTATGTAATGCTTACATGCATATATTACCTGTGTATGCAAATAACTGTGGTGCCTTATGACCTTCGACCTTGTCTTCCCACTCTTACCTCTGTTCCTTAGAAGTAGGTGTCGTGTACAGTTGTGCTCTGAACTTATTGTAAAACACAGCTGCAAATGTGTTGCTGGTCAAAGCACAGCAGGCTAGGCAGCATCTCAGGAACAGAGAATTCGACGTTTCGAGCATAAGCCCCCAAAAACACCCCCACATTTTTCTGACAAAATGGCATCACGAAGAAACACATATGCAGCACAGTTTAAACTCAAAGTTATTGAAGTTGGAGTGAAGGACAACAATAGCGTAGCTGCAAGGGAGTTCTGTGTCTCTGAAAAACCTATTTGAGATTTGAGAAAAAAAGCCACGCAGTTAAAAGCTATGCCAAAACAGAAGTATGCCAACCGAGGAAAGCTGAACAAGTGGCCACAAGTAGAAGAAAAGATTTCTGACTGGGTAATACAGTGCCGTCAGATTGGAAGCATAGTGACTCTACAATTTATAAGAATACATGCTAAAAATGAAGCAAAAAAAGATGGACTCAGTGATTCCAAAGCCAGTGCTGGAAGGTGCAGTGGGTTTATGAAAAGGTATGATTTAGTGCTTCGACAGAAAACCAAGATTGCCCAACAACTACTGGCAAAACTTAATGACAAGTTAATTGGGTTCCATCCTCGTTTTATAATCAGAAGTCAAGACGAAAAATGGGTACAGGCTCTCATGCATTGGCAATATGGACGACACCCCGAATGAACTTTGATATGCCAGGGAACAGAACAGTGGATAAGATTAACAGTTTTGGTTAAGATACTGGCCATGAAATGAGTTTATTCACTGTGATACTTGCTTGTGTGGCAGATGGACCAAAGTTAAAGCCTGTGTTAATTTTTAAGTGGAAAACTCTGTCCAAACAGAAATTTCCAAAAGGCATTGTTGTCCTTCTCCTCCACGAATAAAGGGTGGATGGATGAAGGTGGCTGCAAGGCTTGGATTAAGGAGGTCTGGAATATGCGAACAGGAGGACTTAGAAAGGGAAAAAGCTTACTAGTTTGGGATATGTTCAGATCACACAGAGTGAAGTGAACTTTGAGCTAACAGTACTAACATTGCAATAAGTCCTGGAGGCCTTACGAACATGGTGCAGCCATTGGATGGCAGCATCAATAAACTTTTTAAGGACTTAGGACAGAATAAATCAGAGATTGGATGCAAGAAGGGGAAAAAAGCTTCACAAAGGGTGGCAACAAACGTGCTCCATTACTTGCAGCTGTATGTGAGTGAATTGTTGAGACCTGGAAGGAGATAAAAACTGAAATTATTGTGAAAGCCTTCATAAAATGTGGAATTTCTAATGCTTTAGATGGTACTGAAAATGACTATTTATAGTCAGATGGAAGTGATGACAAATCAAGTGATGATCCCCTTGAGCCTGCAGATGAAGATGATCCATACAATGATATGCTTGACCCAGACAACTGGAATTAATTATTCAGTGGTGCAATTGATGAGGACAGTGGATTTGAAGGATTCTCATGGACTTTTGCATGTACCGGTAACTTTCATTTTAAGCAGCTATCCCACAACATTTATGATAAATGATGAGAAGAGATTTTTGCTGTGAATATCAGTTTTTTGATATAAAGTGGTTATTGTATATTAACAGTTTCATGCAGTCTTTTTAATAAAATACTATCAGTTTTTTTTGTTTTTATTGCTTTTCTGTTTGTATTTCATGAATTGTGTGTTGTACACCCCTACTAACTGGCCTGACCACCTGCTGGTATGCCTATTAACTTTTGTACATATGTGTAGACCAACATGCATTTTATTGGTAACTGGAATACAGTACGACAGTACTGTTCTACCATAACAGGCAGAATGGAGACAATTATTTAGTAGATAAATATTCAATAATGGCCATAATTCTTTTTCCATTTGTTGTTTATTATTTTATACAGAGATCCGGCCCTTGTTTGTCCATTTTTTAATTTCATCCCCTTGAAAACAATATCTTGCATACAAGTCGACCTCCTAATTTTAGTTTTAAAAAAGTCTTCAAAACTTGATCTATACACAAGTATGTATGGTAAATCTTAGTGGTTCTAATAGAGTCATAGAGATGTACAACATGGAAACAGACCCTGCGGTCCAACTTGTCCAGCCGACCAGATATCCCAACCTAATCGAGTCCCATTTGCCAGCGCTTGGCGCATATCCCTCTAAACCCTTCCTGTTCATATACCCATCCAGATGCCTTTTAAATGTTGCAATTGTACCAGCCTCCGCCACTTCCTCTGGCAGCTCATTCCATACACGCACCACCCTCTGAGTGAAACCGTTGCCCCTTAAGTCCCTTTTATATCTTTCCCCTCTCATCCTAAACTAATGCCCTCTAGTTCTGGACTTCCCCACCCCAGGGAAAAGACTTTGTCTATTTATCCTATCCATTCCCCTCATGATTTTATAAACCTCTATAAGGTCACCCCTCAGCCTCCGACGCTCCAGAGAAAACAGCCCCAGCCTATTCAACCTCTCCCTATAGCACAAATCCTCCAACCCTGGCAACATCCTTGTAAAGTTTTTCTGAACCCTTTCAAATTTCACAACACCTTTCCAATAGGGAGGAGACCAAAATTGCACACAATATTCCAACAGTGGCCTAACCTGTGCGCTGTACAGCCACAATATGATCTCCCAATTTCTGTACTCAATACTCCAATAAAAGAAAGCATACCAAACGCCTTCTTCACTATGCTATCTATTTGTGACTCCACCTTCAAGGAGCTATGAACCAGCACTCCAAGGACTCTTTGTTCAGCAACACTCCCTTGAACCCTACCATTAAGTGTATAAGTCCTGCTAAGATTTGCTTTCCCAAAATGCAGAACCTCACATTTATCTAATTTAAACTCCATCTTCCACTTCTCAGCCCATTGGCCCATCTGATCAAGATCCTGTTGTAATCTGAGGTCACCCTGTTCACTCTCCACCACACCTCCAATGTTGGTATCATCATCAAACTTACTAACTATACCTCTTATGCTTACATCCAAATCATTTATATAAATGATGAAATGTAGTGGACCCAGCACCGACCCTTGTGGCATTCCACTGGTCACAATGCTCCACTCTGAAAAACAACCCTCCACCACCACCTTCTGTCTTCGATCTTTGAGCCAGTTCTGTATCCAAATGACGGATTCTTCTTGTATTCCATGAAATCGAACCTTGCTCACCATTCTGCCATGGGGAACCTTGTCAAAATGCCTTACTGAAGTCTATATAGATCACATCTACCACTCTGTCCTCATCAATCATCCTTGTTACTTCTTCAAAAAACTCAATCTAGTTTGTGAAACATGATTTCCCACGCACAATGCCATGTTGTCTATTCCTAATCAGTCCTTGCCTTTTCAAATACATGTACATCCTGTCCCTCAGGATTCCCTCCAACATCTTGCCCACCACCGACATCAGGCTCACCGGTCTATGGTTCCCTGGCTTGTCCTTACCACCTTTCTTAAACAATGGCACCACTTTAGCCAACCTCCAGTCTTCTGGCACTTCACCTGTGACTGTTGATGATACAAATATCTCAGTAAGAGGCCCCTAGCTTCCCACAGAGTTCTAGGGTACACCTGATCAGGTCCTGGGGATTTATCCACTTTTATGTGTTTCAAGACATCCATCAATTCCTCCTCTATAATATGGACATTTTTCAAGATATCACCATCTCTTTTCCTACATTCTATATCTTGCATGTCCTTTTCCACAGTAGATACTGATGCAAAATACTCGTTTAGTATATTCCCCTACTCCTGCGGCTCCACACAAAGGCTGCCTTGCTGATCTTTGAGGGGCCCTATTCTCTCCCTTGTTACCCTTTTGTCCTTAATGTATTTGTAAGAACCCTTTGGATTCTCCTTAACTCTATTTGCCAAAGCTATCTCATGTCCGCTTTTTGCCCTCCTGATTTCTCTCTTAAGTATACTCCTACTGCCTTTATAGTCTTCTAAGGATTTACTCAATCTATCCTGTCTATACCTGACATATACTTCCTTCTTTTTCTTAGCCAAACCCTCAATTTCTTTAGACGTCCAGCCTGGGAATTTATTCACCATCATGCGTTTCAAGACATCCAGCAATTCCTCCTCTGTAATATGGACATTTTTCAAGATGTCACCATCTATTTCCCCACATTCTATATCTTCCATGTCCTTCTCCACAGTAAGCACTGATGCAAAATACTCATTTAGTATCTTCCCCCATCTCCTGCAGCTCCACACGGAGGCTGCCTTGCTGATCTTTAACGGGCCCTATTCTCTCCCTAGTTATCCTTTTGTCCTTAATGGATTTGTCAAACCCTTTAGGTTTCTTCTTAACTCTCTTTGCAAAAATATCTCATGTCCCCTTTTTGCCCTCCTGATTTCCTGCTTAAGTATGCTCCAACTGCCTTTATACTCATCTAAGGATTCACTCGATCTCTGCTAACATATGCTTCCTTCTCTTTCTTAACCAAACCTTCAATGTTTCTAGCATTCCCAACACCTACCAGCCTTCCTTTTCACCCTAATAGGAATATACTGTCTCTGGACTCCCATTATCTCATTTCTGAATGCTTCCCATTTTCCAGCCGTCCTTTACATCTGCACCCAATTAGTTTTTGAACGTTCTTGCTTAATACCATGAAAATTAGCCTTCTTCCAATTTAGAACTTCAACTTTTATATCTGGTCAAGTCTTTTTCATCACTATTTTAAAATTAATAGAACTTTGGTCGCCGGCCCCAAAGTGCTCCCCCACTGACACCTCAGTCACCTGTCCTGCCTTACTTCCCAAGAGTAGGTCAAGTTTGCACACTCCCGAGCAGGTGCATCCACATATTGAATCAGAAAATTTTCTTGTACACTCTGTCCATCTAAACCCTTAACACTATGGCAATCTCAGTCTATGTTTGGAAAGTTAAAATCTGTACCATAACCACCCTATTATAATAGATAACTGAGATCTCCTTACAAATGTGTTTCTCAATTTCCTGCTGGTTTTTAGGGGTTCTACAGTACAATCCCAATCGGGTGATCATCCCTTTCTTATTTCTCAGTTCCACCCAAATAACTTCCATGGATGTATTTCCAGGAATATCCTCCCTCAGCACAGCTGTGATGCTGTCCTGAATCAAAAATGCCACTCCCCCTCCTCTCTTGCCTCCCTTTCTATCCTTCCAATAGTATTTGTATTCTGGAACTTTAAGCTGCCAGTCCTGTCCATCCCTGAGCCATGTTTCTATAATTGCTATGATATCCCAGCCCCACGTTCCTAACAATGCCCTGAGTTCATCTGCCTTCCCTGTTAGGTCTCTTGCATTGAAATAAATGCAGTTTAATTTATCAGTCCTACCTTGTTCTCTGTTTTGTTCCTGTCTGCCCTAACTATTTGACTTGCTTCTTTTCTGCGCCCACACCTCCACACTCACTTCCCTCCAAGGCCCCAAGGGATCCTTCCATATCCGCCACAAGTTCACCTGTACCTCCACACACATCATCTATTGCATCCGCTGCACCCGATGTGGCCTCCTCTATATTGGTGAGACAGGCCGCTTACTTGAGGAACGCTTCAGAGAACACCTCCGGGCCGCCCGAACCAACCAACCCAATCACCCCGTGGCTCAACACTTTAACTCTCCCTCCCACTCCACCGAGGACATGCAGGTCCTTGGACTCCTCCACCGGCAGAACACAACAACACGACGGCTGGAGGAGGAGCGCCTCATCTTCCGCCTGGGAACCCTCCAACCACAAGGTATGAATTCAGATTTCTCCAGTTTCCTCATTTCCCCTCCCCCCACCTTGTCTCAGTCGGTTCCCTCAACTCAGCACCGCCCTCCTAACCTGCAATCCTCTTCCTGACCTCTCCGCCCCCACCCCACTCCGGCCTATCACCCTCACCTTGACCTCCTTCCACCTATCCCACCTCCATCGCCCCTCCCCCTAGTCCCTCCTCCCTACCTTTTATCTTAGCCTGCTTGGCTCTCTCTCTTATTCCTGATGAAGGGCTTATGCTCGAAACGTCGAATTCTCTATTCCTGAGATGCTGCCTGGCCTGCTGTGCTTTGACCAGCAACACATTTGCAGCTGTGATCTCCAGCATCTGCAGACCTCATTTTTTACTCTTTTCTCAACTGTACCAGTCTCAGATTGATCTCTTTCCTCACTATCTCCCTGGGTCCCCCACCCTCCCCATCTCCCTGGGTCCCCCACCCTCCCCACCCCCTCTTACTAGTTTAAATCCTCCTGAGCAGCTCTCACAAATCTCCCTGCCAGTATATTAGTCCACTTCCAATTCAGGTGCAATACGTCCCTCTTGTATAGGTCACTCTACCCCGGAAGAAATTTCAATGATCCAGAAATATGAATCCCTTTCACATACACCAGCTCTTCAGCCACGCCTTCACCTGCTCTATCCTCCTATTCCTACCCTCACTAGCTCGTAGCACCGGGAGTAAGACCACAAGACATAAGAGTGGAAGTAAGGCCATTTGGCCCATCAAGTGTAGTCCACCATTTAATCATAGCTGATGGACATTTCAACTCCGCTTACCTGCATTCTGCCCGTGGCTCTTACCACCTTGCAAGATCAAGAATTTATAAATCTCTGCCTTGAAAACATTTAACATCCTGACCTCCACTGTGTTAAGTGGCAATGAATTCTATAGGACCACCACTCTCTGGCTGAACAAATATATCCTCATTTCCGTTCAAAATTGACCCCCTCTAATTCTAAGGCTGTGCCCATAGTCCTAGTCTCCCCGCCTAATGCCCAGCATCCACCCTTTCTAAGCCATGCGTTATCTGGTAAGTTTCTATTAGATCTCCCCTCAACCTTCTAAGCTCTAATTAATACAATTTCAGGATCCTCAGCCTTTCGTCGTATGTGAGGCCTTCCATTCCAGGGATCATCCGTGTGAATCTCCACTGGACATGCTCCAGTGCCAGTTTGTCCTTCCTGAGGTCTGGGGCTCAAAATTGGACACAGTATTCTAAATGGAGCCTAACTAGAGCTTTATAAAGTCTCGGAAGCACATCGCTGCTTTTATATTCCAATGTTCTTGAGATAAATGACTACATTCGCTTTCTTACTCACAGATTCAACCTGCAAGTTAACCTTTAGAGAATCTTGGACTAGCACTCCCAGATCCCTTTATACTTTGGCTTTATGAACTTTCTCACCCTTTAGAGAATAGTCCATGCAAAGTGCAAGACCTCGCATTTTCTTACACTGAATTTCATCAGCTATGTCCTGGACCATGCTCCGAAACTGTCTAAATCTTTCTGCAGCCTCCCCACCTCCTCAGTACTACCTCCTTGTCAAACCTTGCCAGAATGCCCCCAGTCCCTTCATCCAGATCATTAATATATAAAACGACAGCTGCGACCTCAACACTGAACCTTGCAGGACACCACTTGTCACTAGCTGCCATTCTGAAAAAGAACCTTTTATCCCAACTCTCTGCCTTCTGTCAGACTGCCAATCCTCAATCCATGCCAGTAGCTCATCTAGTACACCATGGGCCCCCTCCTTACTCAGCACTTTATCGAAGGCCTTTTGGAAGTGTAGATAGGTAACATCCATTGGCTTTCCCTGGTCTAACCTACTTGTTACCTCTTCAAAGGGTTCTAACATGTTTGTCAGGCATGACCTCCTCGTACTAAATCCATGCCAACTTGTTCTAATCTGACCCTGCGCTTCCAAGAATTTAGAAGTCTCATCCTTAATGATGGATTCTAGAATTTTACAAATAACCGAGGCTAGGCTAATTGGCCTATAATTTTCCATCTTTTGTCTTGATCCTTTCTTATACAAGGGAGTTACAACAGCAAGTTTCCAATCATTTGGTACTTTGCCTGACTCCAGTGATTTTTGAAAATTCACAACCAATACCTCTGCTATTTCCTCAGCCTCCTCCCACAGAACTCTAGGATGTAGCCCATTGGGGCCAGGAGATTTATCAATTTTTAAACCTTTTAGCTTTTCTAGCACTTTCTTTTTTGTAATGGCTACCAGACTCAACTCTGCCACCTGACTCTCCTTAACTGTTGGGATATTACTCATGTTTTCCACTGTGAAGATGACACAAAGTACTTATTAAGTTCTTCAGCTATTTCTTTATCTCCCAGCACTAACCTTCTTGCATCAATTTGGAGTGGCCCAATGTTTACTTTTGTCTCTCATTTTTTTTACTGTATTGAAAGAAACTTTTACTATCATTTCTAATATTACTAGCTAGCTTAAATATCATTCAATATTTGATCCTCTCCTTCCTTATCTCTCTCTTTGTTATCCTCTGTTTCGTTTTGTAGTCTTCCCAATCTTCTGATTTCCGCAGTGCTCTTAGCCACTTTATAGGCTCTCTCTTTTACTTTGAGACATTTCCTGACTTCCTTTGTCAGCCATGGCTGTCTAATCCCTCTAGTTCCCCCCCCCCCCACCCCCCAACTCCACCTGGATTATCTTTCTTTTCTTTTGAATGAACCTCTGTACTGTATCCTTTATTACACCGAGAAACTCCCGCCATTGTTTCTCTACTGTCTTCCCCACCAGACTCTGCTTCCAGTCGATTTTCATCAGTTCCTCTCTCATGCCCCTGTAATTACCTTTACTTAACTATAAGACCATTACATCCAATTTTGCCTTCTCTCTTTCAAACTGCAGACTGAACTCTATCCTATTATGATTGTTGCCTCTAAAGTGTTCCCTTACTTTATAATCTTTCATAAAATCGGGCTCATTATATAGCACTAATTCCAGAATAGCCTGCTCTCTTGTGGGCATCTATCACAAGCTGTTCCAAAAAGCCATCCTGTAAGCATTCCATGAATTCCCTTTCTTTGGATCCACCAGCAACATTATTCACCCAGTCCACATGGATATTGAAGTCCCCCATGGTCACCATGACCTTGCCTTTCTGACATGCCCTATTCTACTTCCCAGTACATCTTGCACCTCTGGTCCTGATCACTGTTGGGAGGTCTGTACATAACTCCCTTTATGGTTTTTTGCCTTTGTGGTCCCTCAACCCCACCCACACAGACTCCACATCATCTGACTCTATGTCATTCAGTGCCATAGATTTAATTTCATTCTTAACTAACAAGGCAACCCTGCCCCCTCTGCCCACCTCCCTGTCTTTTCAATAAGTCATAAATCCTTGGATGTTAAACTGCCAGTCCTGAACCACCAGCAGCTATGTCTTTGTGATGCCTACAACATCATAATCATTCGCGATGATGTGTCCAAATATTAATAACTTTGAGGACCTCCTTTTTAAATTCCTGCCTAACTTTCTATATTCTCCCTTCAGAATCTCATCTTTTTCCCTTCCTATGTCGTTGGTGCCAATGTGTACAACTATGTGTACCACTACCTCTGGCAGCCCATTCCAGATACCCATCACCCTCTGTGTGAAAACATTGCCATTTGGACCCTTTTGTATCTCTCCCCTCTCACCTTGAACCCATGCCACCTAGTTTTTAATGCCCCTACTGTGGGGAAAAGCTGTCTACGATCTATCTATGCTTCTCATAGTTTTATTGTACAATGACCTCCTGCTGGCCCCTCTCCCCTTTGAGAACATTCTGCACCCTCTCTGAGACATCCTCGATCCTGCCACCAGGGAGGCAACACACCATTCTGATTTTTCGCTGCTGGCTCCTAACTAGAGAGTCCCCCAACAGAAACGATTACTTGGAATCCGATGTACCCCTCATTATATTAGAGCCAGTCTTGATACCAGAAACTTGGCTGTTCATGCTACATTCCTCTGAAAGTCCATCATCCCCTATTTGTTCCAAAACAGCATTATTTTTTGAAATGGGGATAGCCACAGAAGAGAGCTGAAAATGTGTTGCTGGAAAAGCGCCACAGAAGACTCCTGTACTATCTTTCCTACCTTTATTGGAGTTAACCCATCTACCTGACTATATATACGGCTTTTCTCCCGTCATATTACTACCATCCATCACAACCCCGAGCTCTTGTAAATTCCTCATTGCCTCTAACTGTCTCGCCAACTGATCCATTTGATCTGATAGGATTCACAACCAACAGCATTTATTGCAGATATAATCCTCAGTAACATGTAAACTCTCCTTAAACTCCCACATCCAAGAAGAGCATATCTCTCTACTAAAGGCTACAGACTTAGAAAATAGCACTGCCTTATTCCTCTACAAAACATTACTCCAGGTTAATTTAATACTTATGGCTCATATTTGTAATCAAGAGACAAATCCCAATAAAAACATATAATGAAGAAAGAATGCACTCTACTCACTATTGTAGATTTACAGTAAGGCTATAAGTAAAACTATTCACTTATCTGTTTCTGTGCTGTGACCTTTTCCAAACAGGTTGCTCCAAGATCAGTTGTGAATTTCACTATTTGTTAAGTTTTCCTAGATACACTGTGATGTCACGCGATACATGAATTCAAATGGCAAAGGCAGTAACTGCATAGATTCACTGTTATGTCAGTTAGCAGTGTGGGTTTCTTTCTCTCTCTCCCTTACAGAACATGTGCTTGCTGCCTTTGTCTGTCTTTCTTCCTTTTAAAATCCATATGTTTGACGGTAACTATAATTGGAGATAAGGGTTTTGAGTATATCATTGGTGAATATTGAAGGTAACAAATAAACAGTTCATAAAGAGAAAGGTTTAAGTATTTATTTATTGAAAGGGAGGAAATTTCACTAAAGATTCCACTGTGATAACACAGATTACAAGATCATAGAGTCATAAAGGTTTACAGAATGGAAAAAGGCCCTTCCGCCCAACTTATTTATGCTGCCCACTTTTCACAATTAAACTAGTACCATTGCCTGTGTTTGGTCCACATCTTTGCATACCTATCCTATCCATGTACTTGTCCAAATGTTTTCTTAAATAACGAAATTGTACTTGCCTCCACCACTACCTCTGGCAGCCCATTCCAGATACCCATCACCCTCTGTGTGAAAACATTGCCATTTGGACCCTTTTGTATCTCTCACCTTGAACCTATGCCACCTAGTTTTTAATGCCCCTACTGTGGGGAAAAGCTGTCTACGATCTATCTATGCTTCTCATAGTTTTATCAACCTCTATAAGGTCACCCCTCAGTCTCCTACTCTCCAGGGAAAAAAGTTCTCAGCTTATCCAGCCTCTCATTATAACTCAAACCTTCCAGTTCAGGTAGTATCCTAGTAACTCTTTCTAATTAAACAGTATCCTTTCTATAGTATGCTGTGCTCTGACCAATGAAACCAAGCATGCAAAAAACCTTTTCACCACCCTGTCTACCTGTAACTCTACTTTCAAACATCTATGAACCTGTACCCCTAGATCTCTTTGTTCTATGACATTCACCAGGACCCTACCATTGACTGTCCTACCAAAATGCAACATCTCGCATTTATCTAAATTACAATCTATCTGCAATTCCTCAGCCCACTGGCCCAGTTGATCAAGATCTCACTGTTTTCCAAGATAACCTTCTTCATTGTCCACTTTCCCACCAATCTTAATGTCTTTTGCAAACTTACTAATCATAGCTCCTAAATAATCATCCAAATAATTTATATAAATGATAAATAACAGTGGACCCAGTACCAATCCCTGTAACACACTGCTGGTCATGGGCATCCAGTTTGAAAAACAACCTTCTACCACCATGCTCTGTCCTTTATTTTCAAGCCAACTTTGTATCCAGTTGGCTAGCTCTACCTGAATCCTCCCAGATTTAACTTTACTCAACAACGTACCATAAGGTACCTTGTCAAAGGCCTGGTTAAAGTCCATGTAGACAACATCTACTATACTATCCTCATCTACTTTCTTCAAAAAGTTAAGGACACCTCATACAGGACAGCTACACAACACTATCATAATAGGCATATGACAACAGAGCACAGGTATTGTAGATTGATGACAACATAGCATTTTGACATGTGATGACTATGGACAACAAATTTAAATGTAGCAAATAGCATGATAGTCATTGCGTTACAAATGGATAATGTCACGATAGTGATAAAGTATGGACTATTAATTTTCAATGTCTAGCATCTAATTATAATCGAGAGTGTGATGCTGAAAAAGCACAGCAGATCAGGTGGCATCCGAGGAGCAGGAGAATCGATATTTCATGCATAAGTCCTTCATCAGGAATGAGGCTTGTGGGCAAGGGGAGCTGAGAGATAGATGGGAGGGGTGTAGTGCTGGGGATAGGTAATTGAGAATGCAATAGGAAGGTGAAGGTGGGAAGAGGGTGATATATCAGAGAGGAGGGTGGAGCGGATAGATGGAAAAGATGATGGAAAGTTCAATAGAACAGTGTCATGTTGGAGGTTTGGGTCTGGGATAAGGAAGGGGGAGGGAAAATGAGGAAATTGATGATATCCACATTAATCCCCTGTAGTTGCAGGGTGCCAAGGCAGAAGATGAGGCATTCTTCCTCCAGGCATCAGGTGGTTAGGTTTTGGTGATGGTAGAGGCCCAAGACCTGCATGTCCTTGGTGGAGTGGGAGGGAGAGTTGAAGTGTTCAGCCACAGGGCAGTGGGAATGGTTGGTGCAGGTATCTCAGAGATGTTCTCTGAACTGATCTGCAAGTTGGCGTCCTATCTCCCTGGTGCAGAGGAGACCATATTGGGTGCAATAGATACCATAGATGATGTTTGTGGAGGTACAGGT
This sequence comes from Hemiscyllium ocellatum, assembly GCF_020745735.1. Classification (NCBI taxonomy): domain Eukaryota; kingdom Metazoa; phylum Chordata; class Chondrichthyes; order Orectolobiformes; family Hemiscylliidae; genus Hemiscyllium; species Hemiscyllium ocellatum. The sequence goes on from NC_083428.1 coordinate 39,612,256, forward strand.
AAATTTCTATCAGATGTGGAAGTTTCCTTTGGGGTCTTGGATGGAGGTGAGGGGGAGGTGTGGGTGCAGCTTTTGCACTTCCTGCATGGCAAGGGAAGGTGCTGGGCATGGGGTGAGGGCTGTTCGGGGAGGCATAGATCTGACAAGATCCACACTTTCCACCTCATTAACCTCTATGTACATCACATTATCCTCTGCCACATCTACCAACTACAAACAGACCCTACCACTAGGGGATATATTCCCCTCCTCACCCCTATCAGCATTCCAGAGAGACCATTACATCTGCGACTCCCTTGTCAGATTCATGCCCCCCACCAGACCTGACCCCATGCCCGACACCTTGCCCTGCCACCACAGGAAGTGCAAACCCTGCACCCACACCTCCCCCCTCAACTCCATCCAACACCCTAAAGGGAACTTCCATATCTGACAGAAATTTATCTGTACCTCCACAAATGTCATCTACTCTATCTGTTGCACCCGATGTGGTCGCCTCTACATCAGGGAGACAGGACACCAACTTGCAGATCATTTCAAAGAACAGTGTCTGGGACACCCACCGCCCCATGGCTGAACACTTCAACTCTCCTCCCACTCCACCAAGGACATGCAGGTCCTGGGCCTCCTCCGTCACCAAACCCTAACCACCTGATGCCTGGAGAAAGAATGCCTCATCTTCTGCCTTGACCCTGCAACCACATGGGAGTAATGTGGATTTCACCAGTTTCCTCATTTCCCCTCCCACCACCTTATGCCAGTCCCAAGCCTCCAACTCAGATCGCTCTATTGACCTGTCAATCATCTTTCCCATTTATCCACTCCACCCTCCTCTCCTGTCTGACCTTCTCCCCCACCTTCACCTACTCATTGCATTCTCAGCTACCTTCCCCCCAGCCCTACTCACCTCCCATTTATCTCTCAGTCCCACGGCCCACAAACCTCATTCCTGATGAAGGCTTATGCTTAAAACATCAATTCTCCTGCTCCTCAGATGTTGCCTGACCTTCTGTGCTTTTCCAGCAACACATTCATCTCCAGCATCTGCAGTCCTCACTTTCTCCATCTAATTTTAATGCCTGCCACCTTTGTTTTAAGGAACATGAAACATGGATTTGTGATGGCCATATAGGTCTCATGAACAGATTGAGTCAACTTCATGCAGCCAATGTGAGATAAACAAGACAGCCTAGACAAACTTAACATTTTATCAAAAGGCACAAAAACTCATTCATGTACGAACAAATCCTTGTTTCCTATTTTTGATTTACATCTTTCTGAAGGTTTCATATACTAGAATAAAGGTTGCCTGTGGATTATCCAGTTTGGGAAGAACCAATCACACCAGATATGAAAATACACAAGTGGACAATGTATTTCAAAAAATACAGCTTTTGCCAGGTGAGAGAATGAACATGGATTGGTAATAGCAGTTACTGAAAAATTCCCTTCCTCATTATTTTCTTCTTAGCATCTTGAAAGTCTGCACCAATGACACAACAAATCAGAGAAACATTAATTTATCAAGAACCGAATTTAACCAAGTTAATAATTAAAGTGTTACCCAAGAAAACGTTGTCATTGGCTCCTTAAGTTTGACCAGTACATTGTTTTAATTGAAGCATGAAATGGCAACATGCTAAAAGAATTTAAAGTATTTATTGCAACCAACTGAGGAAGTTAAAAAGAGGGGAGCAGATTTCCACCCCCCCACCCCCCACCCCCCCCAACTTTGCCTGGTCATAACTGTATTAATTCAATATGAGTATTATTACCAAAGATTACGATCACAATGCTAGAAATTTAAATTGCACATTGTAAGAGTAAGGAGGATCCGTAAGTACATACACACTGCAGTGGCTATAAGTTTACTTAACAGTGTCTTGGAAAGGCTAAGGCATGAGTTTACATCTGTCATTCCCCACAAGCTGAATTTGGGATCTCATCTCTGCAATTGGTAGACAACAGACAAAATTTTGCTTTGGGAAAGCACAAAGAGGGGGAAAAAGGGTAACTGTACTTCCAATTGTATATTTTCTAGTGACCATTTTCCAGTAGGGTGGCACTGGTGGTCACTGCAAGGCACATTAGCCCACATGGTGTCTCAGATCAGATGATATACAGCACTGGCAGACTATTGAAGGAGAAAAGTGTGTGAAGGGTCATTACAAAAAAAACAGGAAGTTTTGAAGCCTTTCACTGCACCTCTTTTTTATGCATGTAGCTTATGACTAATGAGTAGCTTACATTTCCTTTTGAAGATATTCTTGGACTTCAGACTTCCCAGATGACTAATTTGCAGTCATCTAATTTCTTTAATTTATGCCTTTTATATCCCTGTTTGAAATAAAACTTTATTGTTGAAAAAGAATGATGTTATCTGAGTCTTCGCACAAAGGTAACGTAACTTATTTACAACTAATGCTCTGACTCAGCCAATTGAGAAAACATGACAGATTTTCTCACTTTTTGCAGATTCATTCTTCATGAAGGTATCCAGTGTCAGCTTCCAAGTGACTCACTGCCAGTATGATTACAGCCCTTTTCGTAAAGGGCTACTGATCTGTACCAGTAAACATTGTAATAGATATCACATTGTGTGATAATATTATTTAGGAACATAGCTTCACACGGGATTAGAACTGCATACTGAGTGCAGAGAAACAAGGGGCTTTCTGTAGTGGAAGGATATTTAATTTATCCATGAAGGTGTATATGTTTCAAACTGAGATCATTTAGCATGATATTTTATTCCCTTTAACTGTTTCATATCAGTAAAAGATTAAAGGCTCTTTTTGTTCCACTGTCTGTTAACTGTTTCACAACTTATGTGAACATAAGTACAGTTGCTATCATGTGTAGATATGGGGTCACTTGCACATATACACTAATGACATCCAGTACTGTGTCTCCATCACCTCAGAATTCCTCAATTATCTACTGGTCATACATCCAGCCTTGAGTGATTGTGTGATGTCCCTTAAGTTCAACATTGGAAAGATACCATTATCTACATTTCACTCTGACCAAAAACTACAATATATTGTCACTAATTCTATCCCCTCAGATGTATTGATTCTGAGTCAAGATGTGGTGCTGGAAAAGCACAGCAAGTCAGGCAGCATCTGAGGAGCAGGAGAATTGACATTTCTCATGAAGGATTTTTGCCCGAATTGTCGATTCTCCTGCTCCTCGGATTCTGCCTGACCTGCTGTGCTTTTCCAGCAGCACACTCTCAACTCTGATCTCCAGATCAGAGTCCTCACTTTCTTCTTTATTGATTCTGAGCTAAGTTTTAGACTCCACTTCAGATCATAAGCCTCTAATTACACCACCTCTAACAGGATGCCATCACCAACATGTATTCTCCTCTCTACCCTTGTCAGCATTCCACAAGGCCATTCTATGCGGGACACCCTAGTCCTCTCCTCCTCCACTCACAACACTATTCCACACCCCCATGGCACCTTCCCCATTGCAACTGCAGAAATTGCCTGTTTACCTCCTCACAACCCAAGGCCCCAGACACACCTTCCAGGTGAAGTAGCAATTTACCCAAACTTCATTCAAACTAGGTCAACAAAGGTGGCACTGGAAAGGTACAGCAGGTCAGGCAGCATCTGAGGAGCCTAAGAGTCAATGTTTCAGGCATAAGTCTACTATATTCACTGCTCACAATGTGATCTCAACACTGGGGCGACAAAACACAGGCTGTATGACCGCTTTGTAGAACAACTACATTCTGAACCTAAAAAGGTGACCTCAAACTCCAGTTGCTTGCCATTTCAACAACCACCATGTTACTTGGCCAATATTTTTTGTCTCAGGCCTGATGCAGTGGTCCAGTGAAGCTCAACATAAGCTAGAAAAACAACACATCAATTTCTGCTTGGGGACATAACAGCACTCAAGACTCAATATTGAGTTTAACAATTTTAGAGCATGACCACCCTTTTCCATGTCTATTATTTACCCCCACACTCTGTTAAAAGGGAGAGGAACAGACAAAGGCAGCACATAGTCTGTCAGTGCAGGAGAGAGAGAGAGAGAGAAAAAAAAAGATACCCACACACTACTAACTGACACAGCAGTGGACCTGCACAGTTACTACCTTTGCTGTTTGAATTCATATTGCCGGACATCAGAGTGTGTCTGGTAAAATTAACAAACAGTGAAATTCACAACTGATCTTGGAGGAACCTGTTTTGAAGAGGTCACAGCACAGAAACAGATAAGTGAATAATTTTAAGTGTAGCTTTAGGGAGTGGAGTGGGTTCTTTCTTGATTATATGTTTTATTGAGATATGACTCTTGACTAAACTTAAAAATATAAGCATAAGTATTACGTTAGCCTGGAGCAGTGTTTTGTAGAGGAATAAGACAGTGCTATTTTCTGGATCTGCAGATTGAAAGAAGCAAAACTGGCCTTTAGTTGAGTGAGATGCTCTTCTTGTTGGATGTGGGAGCTTAGGGAGAGTTTATGGGTTACTGAGGATTATATCTGCAATAAATGCCGTTGGTTGCGAATCCTATCAGATCAAATGGATTGGTTAGAGAGACAGTTAGAGGCAATGAGGAATTTACAAAAGCAAGGGGGTGTGATGAATGGCAGTTATAGGAAGGGAGAAAAGTTACAGATACAGTCACATAGATGGGTTAACTCCAGGAAAGGTAAGAGAGGTAGGCAAGTAGTGCAGTAGTCTTCTGTGGCTATCCCCATTTCAAACAAGTATGCTGTTTTTGAAAATGTAGGGGGTGATGGATTCTCAGAGGAATGTGGCATGAACAACCAAGTGTCTGGTATCGAGACTGGCTCTAATGTAATGAGGGATACGTCGGGTTCCAAGAGATCAATTGTGTTAGGGGACTCTGTGGTCCAAGACACAGTCAGACAATTCTGTGGCCAGCAGCGAAAAATCAGAATGGTGTGTTGCCTTCCTGGTGCCAGGATCATATATGTCTCAAAGAGGGTGTAGAATGTTCTCAGGGGGAGAGGGCTCAGCAGGAGGTCATTGTACACACTGGAACCATTGACACAGGCAGGGAAAAGGATGAGATTCTAAAGGGAGAATATATAGAGTTAGGAAGGAATTTTAAAAGGCGGTCCTTGGGGGTAGTAATATCTGGATTACTCCCAATGTTGCGAGCTAGTGAGGGTAGGAATAAGAGGATAGGGCAGATAAATGCTTGGCTGAGGAGCTGGCGCATGGGCGAAGGATTCACATTTTTGGATCTTTGGAATCTCTTCTGGGGTAAAAGTGACCTGTACAAGAAGGACAGATTGAACCTGAATTGGAAGGGGATGAATATTCTGGCAGGGAGATTTACTCGAGCTGCTCAGGAAGATTTAAACTTCAAAGTTTGTGAGAAGATTTGTAGCTTGGGTGCTCGTTGTTGTGGTTCTGATCGCCGAGCTGGGAATTTGTGTTGCAGACATTCCGTCCCCTGTCTAGGTGACATCCTTGGGAGCCTCCTGTGAAGTGCTTCTGTGATGTTTCCTCCGACATTTATGGTGATTTGTATCTGCCGCTTCCAGTTGTCAGTTCCCGCTGTCCGCTGTAGTGGTCGGTATATTGGGTCCAGGTTGATGTGCTTGTTGATTGAATCAGTGGATGAGTGCCAAACCTCTAGGAATTCCCTGGCTGTTCACTGTTTGACTTGTCCTATAATAGTAGTGTTGTCCAGTCAAACTCATGTTGCTTGTCTTCTGTGTGTGTGGCTACTGGGATATGTAGTTTACATGCATTAGTTAGGGGAAATGTAGAGTAATAGGGTAGGAGTATGGGTCTGGGTGGGTTTTCTTCAGAGGGTCGATGTGGACTTGTTGGGCCAAATGGCCTGTTTCCACACTGTCGGGATTCTATGATTCTATGAGCATTACACTATAGCGAACCATCTAGTCTCTAACTGCTCTCTCTCTTCCAGACTTTTACATTCAAAACTGCTCAGCGATATTTTAGGAAAGCCTGTCACCCAATTTCACAAAGGCTTCCTCCGTACCCTTCCCATTTCAAAGGCCATCACAATGACAATGTGAATCAAATGAGCCTCGTATCCAGGTAGTGATGCTAATTAGTCATGCTTGAAACTTCAGCTTGCTTTCATTTTGGAACTAAACAGAAGAACAATTGTTTTCAACCCAATAATTTTTTACAACTTTGGGGACACAGTCAATGTACTTTTAAGACACAGGCTGCTGTTGTTTGCAGGTGTTGTAGACATTCTGCACTTGCATTTCCTTCCTAGGAAAATAATTTGGACCTCCCCTAATTTCTAAAAATCAAACCACGTTCTGTCTGACAGACTTCAGAATAAGTACTTGACACCCTTAACTTAAAAGTTCCAAATCTCATTGTTGTAACAACTGTTTTGCTTGGAAGTCCAGTTAATGAAGAATCATATTGAACCGATCTTAACTCAGATACATTCGTTTGCAGATTGATACAGTACAATCCCACACATTTTTGCACAAATATTGTTCGTGTCTCGCAATTTGACAAACCGACCCCTTTTTGCAATATATATAGTTACAGAAAGTTTCTCATTATATGTGTTCAAGTGAAAAGTAAAAATCCTCTCTACCTACAAATAATTAAACATAACTAAAAATAATACAATTAACATTAAGTAAACTCATCACATTGCAGGCTAATTAGATTGATAACAAATGTAAAGATTAGGGCTACAAGAAACATATACCAATTACACATTTTCAGTTGATGAAAATCCCACTCCGTACTGTTGTATTTCATGTGGTCTTTGCATTTGTTTTTGCTACCACCATGTTGCTATCTTCCTCTCCTAAGATTGTTGACATTTCCTGAATTGTAGTTGCATGGGTGTTGGCCATTGTGTTAGTGGATACTACACGTATCCAGCAGTCTTGTGGATTTAAAATCTGCTGCGAACTATTACGGTTTCTTCCTTATCTATATTTGTAATTAATTAATAGTTCACTGCACGTCCATAAAGTAAATAAAGTTAGAATGCTTGATGGTAGATGTTAGCTTTACCTGTTGCATATTTTCTTACTCCAAAAGTAAGAACATGTGGTATAAAACTGAGACTCATTGGCAGATTAGTCTCTCGGAGGGGCCTGCTTTATTTGACCATCAACAATCCTTCAGCCTACCCTACAAGCTTGGTTCAAAGTTCTTCCATAGTATGTTTGTGGGTCTTCCACTGTGAAGCCCCAGTGATTTGATTTAATGATTTGTTTAATATTACTGCCATTTTCTTTATCTCATTATCATTTGCCCTTTAGAATTGAATTGAATTTATTGTCACGTGTACCGAGACACAGTGAAAAGCTTTGTCTTGCGGGCAATACAGGCAGATCACAGAGTTAAATAGCATAGATAAGTAAATAATAGGTAGACAGTGGCAAAAACAAAAACACAGGTACAGGCGAATGTTCAGAGTTTGTGAGTCCATTCAGTATTCTAACAACAGTAGGGGACACATATTTTGAAACCGGCTGGTGCATGTGTTCAGGCTTCTGTACCTTCTCCCCAATGGTAGAAGCCGTAGAAAACTATTGCTAGGGTGAGATGGATCTTCGAGAATGCTGGCAGCCTTTCCTTGACAGCGGGCCTGGTGGGTGGATTCTGTAGATGGGAGGTTGGCCTTTGTGATTGTCCGGGCCGAATTCACCACTCTCTCTATCCGTCTCCGATCTTGAATGGTACAGTTGCCATACCAGGTAGTGATACATCCAGACAGAATGCTCTTGATGGAACACCTATAAAAGTTGCAAGGGTATTCACTGTCATGCCAAATTTCTGCAGCTGCCTGAGGAACAAGAGGTGTTGTTGGGCCTTTGTAACCAGTGCGTCCACATGAACAGTCCAAGAAAGCTTGTTGTGGATGACCACTCCCAGAAGCTTGACACTCTCCATGCGTTCTACCTCTGCTGTTAATGGGTAGGGGGGCATGAGTAACATCCCGCCGAAAGTCAATAATGAGTTCCTTGGTTTTGCCAGCATTGAGAGCTAGGTTGTTCTCAGTGCACCATTTTTCCTGGTCTTGCACCTCCTGTCTGTAGTCTGTTTCATCGCCATCTGAGATTCAACTAACTATGGTGGTGTCATCAGCGAACTTGCAAATGGCATTAGTCTGGTATTGGTGATGTAGTCATAGGTATACAGCGAGTACAGGACGGGGCTGAGTACGCATCCCTGGGCGGTTCCAGTGCTGAGTGTTAGTGAGGATGAAATATTGTCCTCAAACTTCTGTGATTGTTGCCTGTGGATCAGGAAACAGGATCCAGTTGCAGAGAGTGGTGCTTGGTACGAGATCACTAAGTTTAGTAATCAGTCTCAAGGGGATAATAGTGTTAGAGGCTGAACTGTAGTCAATGAGTAGGATTCTTACGTAGCTGTTCTTGGTGTCAACATGTTCGAGGGAGGAGTGAGGGCAAGTGATATGGCATCTGATGTCGATCTGTTGGCCTGATAGGCAGATTGGAATCGGTCAAGAGTAGTGGGGAAGCCTTTCAAAGCACTTCATGACCACTGAAGTTAGGGCCACTGGGCATTAGGGGACCCAGTGTCTACTTTTGTAGCTGGTATTCTTTTTATATACTTGTAAACTTATTTATCCACTCTATGAAGAATATAGGCCATAACTATTATATTATATTTGATATAGGCTCCTCCTTTTGATTAATATTCTGTCCAGCAACAAAGTCACAATTGTAGGACTATAAACTACTTCCTATATTTTTCATTGCACCTTATTATTTCTTGTCTCCACCCATAGAGAATCTATTTTCTGAGCCAGAATCTCCCCTTACAAAGACCTTTATCATCCTTTAGTGTCATGGCCAACAACTACCCCACTCCCTACCCACACTCCACACCATCTTTCATATTTTCTGTTGTTTCAAAGTGTCAAATAACCTTGAGTGTTTAGTTCCTAATTTTGGTCACCGTGCTATTGTGCCTCCAAACTGGCTACTAGACTAACCCAATTTATCTTTACTTGAGCCATTAATTTGCATGTCTTCTCCAAATAGAAGTCAAGAAAAGTTAAAAAGAAGGAACTTATGTGAATACATTATTGAACAGGCTGATTAAAGAAATATGTACCCAAGTGTTTTCTGGCAGCAGGCCACTCATCCAGTCTGCTGGAGGAGTAGGACTAGAACAGTTTAGTAAAGGGAGAATGCTGGAAGGAGACCAATGGTATCTACTTTGTTGTGATTGGGAGTTCATGATCCTGTAGTGTCATTTTGTAAAGTGGGTTTTGCTGAAAACAGTTGTAATTCCTCAGTATTTTATTTGTGGCCTCTTTTCCACCTATGCTTTCTATCATCCTTGTGGCATCAAATCAGATGTAAGTGATCTAATCTGTATAGAGTTTGCGTATCTGTTTTATGTCTCATTAACATTTTATTTATATTCCATAACACATCCCATCAGTCTTATGAAAGTGCGAAAGCAAATGTAACATTTATTTTTGAATTTTAGTGAGCAAAACACATTCAGATAAAAAATGCATACATTATTTCCAGCAGGTTAATGATCATAGAATCCCTACGGTCTGAAAACGACCCTCTGAAGATTAAACCACACAGACCCATTCCCTTACCCTATTATTCTACATTTCCCCTGAGTAATACACATAACCTATACATCCCTGGACACTACGGGCATTGAGAATGGCTAATTCACCTAATCTGCACACCTTTGGACAGTGAGAGGAAACCGGAGCACCTGGACGAAACACATGTAGACATGGGGAGAATGTGCAAACTCTTTCATACATAATGTAATGCTAATCACAGAAGTGATAACGCTTTCATGATCTCTTTAAAAGCATCTGATGTGAAACTTATTCTTGTTTCATGCCTCATACAGTAAGCAGATGCCTGAGTTATTTTTATCCTGATTCACTTTGCTTCACAGGTGTCTCAGCTCAACGTGTTACAGGAACAACAACCCTGTGGTGAATTTGAATAACAGTGGGATTTGATTTCTGCCTTTCATTATCATTTCCCAAATTTATTTCCAACACCAATCCTGGCAGCAAATTACTTTTCCTCTGTTATTGTTAGCCATTCAGTCCCTCAATCCTGTGCAGATATTCAATTAGGAGGAGAAAGTGAGGACTGCAGATGCTGGGGATCAAAGCTGAAACTGTGTTGCTGGAAAAGCGCAACAGGTCAGGCAGCATCCAAGGAACAGGAGATTCGACGTTTCGGGCATAAGCCCTTCATTCCTGATTTTCAGATATTCAATTAGATCACATCTGATATACCTTACCAAAGAAATCCTGTTTCATGACTACTTACTGTGTCTTCCAATTGTTGCCCAATATCACTTTGATTGCTTCATTATAGCAATAAAGCAAATGATAAAATCAAAATAAATGATATTTAAATTAATCTTTTCTCAGAAACAAAGCTTCCAATTTTATATGCTTATCCCGTAAGATCAATAAAAACCTTTCATCCATGATAAAGCTAAACTATCTTTTCTATCTTGCAATACTTTCTAACTAAAGCCGCAGTTGTAGGGCTTTAAACTACTTCCAATATTTTTCATTGCCGGGATTATGTCTTATCTCCACCCATACAGAATCTATTTCCTGATTTTTTGAGCCAAAGTCTCTCCTCACATCTCTCATCCTTTAGTGTCATGGCCACCAGCTAACCCACTCTCTAACCACACATTCACACCATCTTTCAAACATTTACTTACTTTCCAAACATTCCAATAGATTTGTTATGTAAGAACAGTGTTCACCACGTGCAAACACATCAAAGTATATCCTTGTACAGAAAGGTAAAGGACTTTTAATTCCCAAACAGTCAAGGGTACACATGTAACATGCAGCTTTATTTTCTCTTGTTAAAACATGTTTTACATTTAAAATGATATAAAATTTTAAAAACAGCTTAAGTTTGAATAGTGGGAGAAAGTGAGGACTTCAGATGCTGGAGATCAGAGCTGAAAAATGTGTCGCTGGAAAAGCGCAGCGGGTAAGGCAGCATGCAAGGAGCAGGAGAATCGGGCATAAGCCCTTCTTCAGGAATGAGGAAGGTGTGCCAAGCAGGCTAAGATAAAAGGTAGGGAGGAGGGACTTGGGCAGGGGCGTTGGGAATGCGATAGGTGGAAGGAGGTTAAGGTGAGGGTGATAGGCCGGAGAGGGGGTGGGGGCGGAGAGGTCAGGAAGAAGATTGCAGGTCAAGAAGGCGGTGCTGAGTCCAAGGATTGGCACTGAGATAAGGTGGGGGGGAGGGGAAATGAGGAAGGTGGAGAAATCTGCATTCAGATGAATAGTACCTATCCATTTTTTTCTACTATCAATTTCTATTCATGCGAACTGAATGAAGTGAATTTGTTTCCCATCTGATGGCAGTCACTGAATGAGAAATTTCAAAGCACAAAAGTATAAGTTATAAACACAAGGAGTTTAATCAAAATAAGAATTTACCTTCCCAAAGACTTTGAACTTACTGTTTAAAAGATCTTAGTGGTAGTGGCTATCCCTCAATTTGTGGATGACCGCGACTCAGCGTCCCATGATTCTGTAACGGCACATCATACAATGCAGAGGCCCTTTGGCCCATCATGCAACTGAATAGTGGCAATTTCTGACCCACGTTGGATAGGCCATATAGCAAGGTAAGGGATCCAGACTGAAGGATGTGCTTCTTTTTCTTTCCTTCTCTACTGCTGCTCTGCTCATCATTAAAACTTCTGAGCTCAAGCATTGTGCAGCTTGATGGACAAGTTATCACATTGTGATTGGTTGGTATTAAGGTTCTCCCCGTCATTACGATTAGTGTTACTCAAGATACATTTCAAAGTGTCTTTGAAGCATTTTCTCCATTGTCATTTGAAAGTTGAGAGAATAGGTCCTGGTAGGGGAAGATTGTTTGCAGCCATCCAGATGAGTGTCCGATCTATCAAATTTGCATGAGTTTTGGCCGAAAGCTTGTGAATTGGCTTCACAAAAGATACTAATATTTGTTCAATGATCCTTATATTGAGCCTTTAGAATATAGCAGTGACGTTGCTGATGGAACAGGACATTGAGATATTTTTATTATTTCTTTCTCCACAATTTCAAAACAGTTGTTAAGGGTTTGATTTAAATTAATGACGAATTAGTTAACCCAGAATACAGAAGTAAATAATAACAGGCATGCTAGCATGTTTGTTATCAACACCAAAGAATAATTGCAACTTTAAAATTCCTTACAGTTTCAGGTTCACGTCAAATCGTTCACCATTTACTTCCATTTCATAGAAATCCTGATCTAAACATCTCATAGAGAAACTAAACTCCCACAATTACGTTTTTTTTTATTATTAGACAAATAACGCTCTTCTTAAATACACTAATCTTTATCATCTGTTTCTTATTGTTATGGTTAAAACATTGCTTGGTAATTTATTTGAGCCAGCTGCACTGCAAGAAATGACAGCTAAATCCTGTAAATACTGCTTTTGTAAAGCCTAATGTTCAAGGTCTGTTCTTAGCTGGGAGTGAAAAATATTTTATAGCACACATGATTACAATAGTTTCCTCCAAAATACATGGATTCTTGTTCAACCTGATGTTTCAAGGAAAGCAGTAATCTGGTTAATTTATGTACATCAAGCCTGCTTCTATCTAATCTTAAACTTACTGTTGTGATGATGCTGTCACTTTAACAAGGTTATTTTGTCCTTGGGGTTTTTTTTAAGAGAGGTCGTAAGGGCAGAGGTGCCCGGGGGTCGAGAATGAACCTGGTTTAACAAAGGCAGGGGAGCAGCCAGTTCTCCCAATTCAGGTTTTTTCTAGTTTGATTTAGGGGCAGTCACAAAGTGCTGGAGTCCACGCAAGGTTGAGCTTCAGCAGATGATTCCTGACTGACTTTCTCTCTGAAATTTCTTTAGATGTTGTTCCCTCCTGCCTTTAAGAATCAGTGTTTCAATCTATCTTTTTGCCAAGGGTTGTGATTATGGAATGTTACTGGCTTGGAACAATTCTTTACTTAAGTGTCTGTATCAGGTCAGTTATGTTTTCCAATAGGTAAAAACAAGGACTGCAGATGCTGGAAACCAGAGTCTAGATTAGAGTGGTGCTGGAAAAGCACAGCAGGTCAGGCAGCATCCAAGGAGCAGGAAAATCAATGTTTCAGGCAAAAGCCCTTCATCAGGAATAAGGGCTTTTGCCCAAAACGTCGATTTTCCTGCTCCTTCGATGCTGCCTGACCAGCTGTGCTTTTGCAGCTGTACTCTAATCTAGTACCTATGTTTTCCAACAGTTAAGTTTTTCTAAATTCCATTGTCTTTTGTTTTTGTTTCAACTGTAGTGTTTAAATAAATTGTCTTGCTTAAAGCTGAGTGATTTGACCAGCTGTATCATATCTGGAATATCCATTTCACATCTGCCTTTAAAATAAACAGTTAGGGTTTAGGCTGCCTTCTTAGAATATTTTGAAGGTGTCTCTGTAATTGAGTATAGTCGATGGTTTTGTTTTTATTTCATATACAACAGACCGTCTAAAATGTTTTGAATTTTAACAGTATATCCTCACTTCTCTACAAAAACAGAAGTTGCCAGAAAAGCTCAGCAGCTCTGGCAGCATCTGTGAACAGAAATCAAAGTTAACATTTCAGATCCAGTGATCCTTCCTCAGAACTGATGGTAGCTCAGAAAATGTTGTTTTATATGCAGAAGATAGGGGGAGGGGGCAAAGAGTAAACGTTAGGAAGTGATATTGCCCAAAGAGAGAGAACAGTTGATGAAGGGTCCTGTCCAAAAAGTCGACTCTCCTGCTCCTCAGATGCTGCCTGACCTGCTGTGGTTTTTCCAGCGCCACACTCTGTCTACTCTGATCTCTGGCATTTGCAGTTTTCATTATCTCCTAGAATAGCTTGACAGACAAAGGAGTCGATAACAATTTGGCTGGGTGGGTGAATACTTATTAATGGAGACTGTTAGTAGCTAACAATAGGTAGTGTGAAATGGCAGACTATGTGATAACAAGGTCTGGTGTGTGTGGTAGGGGGCTCAGGCCCCAGAACTATTGAATTCAATATTGAGTCTGGAGGGCTGCAGAAAATGAGGTGCTTTTCTACCAGACTGCACTGTGCTTTACTGGAAGACTGCAACAAACCTAACAGAGACGTTGACCAGGGAACACGGTGATGTGTTAAAGTGGCAGGCAGCTGGAAGGTCAGGGTCTTTTTTGCAGGCAAAATGTAGATGTTCTTCAAAGCAGTCACCCAGTCTATGCTTCATTTCCCCTGAGGAGAGGAGACCACATTGCAGCAAAAGCAGTAGATTAGATTGTGAGAAGGACAAAGTGAGGACTGAAGATGCTGGAGGTCAGAGTGAAAAGGTATGGTGCTGGAAAAGCACTGCCAGTCAGGCAGCATCTGAGGAGCAGGAGAGACGATGTTTCGTGCATAAGCTCTTTATCAGGAATGTGAGATGTGCAGGTAAAGTGCTGCTTCATCTGGGAAGTATGTTTGGGTCCTTGGATACTGAGAAGGTAGGTGTTACACCTTTGGCAGTTGCAAGGGAAGGTGCTGTGGGGCTGTTCAAGGGTATTGGGTCGTGGTGTCCAGGAGGGAACTGTCCCTATGGAAGGCAGACAAGGGAGGGGAGGGGAGGGGAATTATGTTTGGTGGTGGCATCTCGCTGGTGGTGATGGAAATGGCATTGGGGAAATGGAGCATGGACTGCTTGACCGCTTTGCTGAACGTCTATGCTCTGCCTGCACAAAAGACCCTGAGCATCCAGTTGCCTGCCACATTAACAGACCACCTTGTCCCCCGGCCAATATCTCTGTCTCAGGCTTGTTGCAGTGTTCCAGTGAAGCAGAGCACAAGCTGGAAGCACAGCACCTCATTTTCCCTTTGGGGACCCGCAGCCCTCTGGGCTCAATATTGAGTTCAATAATTTTAGGGCCTGAATTCTCCCATGTCTGAGCCCCCCTACCCCATACACCAGGCCTTGTTATCACATGCTTAGTCAGCCATTACACAGTACATTTTGTTAGCCACTCACAGTTTCCGTTAACATCCACTCACTTTCTGAGCCAGATCGTTACCCTGACGAGGAAAGTAAACAGCGGTCCAACTTTTCTGTCTCTTTGGGCTGTATCCCCACCCATTGTTTACTCCTTACCCCCTCCCCCATCCTATCTCCTGCATATAAACCAACATTTTCCTAGCTACCATCAGTTCTGAGGAAGGTTCACTGGATCTGATATGTTAACTTTGATTTCTCTTCACAGATTGCAACAAGACCTGCTGAGTTGCTTTCCCAGCAACTTGTTTTTGTTTCTGATTTACAGCATCCACAGTTCTTTTGGTTTTACTTCTCTACAGCTGTTTATTCCCCCAAGGCTCCCCTACCCTGCACTGAGAAAGTGAGATGTGTACACAGCCCTTAATGTTACTTTGAAAATGGAACAATGTGCCTCAGAAGCTTTTCCCCCTTTCTTTCCCTGTCCCTAACCCCCAATTCTTGCTGGATGTGCTGAGTAACACTGGGATATACATTTTCATAGTTGCCTCACTCAAGCAGGCCTGTGAAAAGGTACATAAATGTCAGGCTATTCCACGTAGCAATTTGTTCCTGTGTCATTGCCTCACTCAAGGGCTTTTCTTAAAATGACCTGCTCAGCATTTCCAGTATCAATAAGTTTTATTTTGGGCTTCCAGCATCCACAAAATTGCTATTTTGTACCAAGATAACAATAAATCTGTCTTTTTCTCACTGGGGTTCAAATTGGAGCATGGTAGGGAGTTTGTGCAGGAGAAAGTGGCAATTTCTTATATTCAAATACTAATTAAGCAAAAGTGAAATATTGCAGATGTCTGAAATCTAAAATAAAAAGAGAAAAAGGTGCATACACTTAGCAGGCCAGGCAACTTCTTTTTAAAATCTTTTATGTGTACATTGTTGCAAAAGCAGTTTGACTCTGTAGTTGCATATCAAGTAAATAAACAAAACATTGGATTTTGCCTCTATCCAAAAAAAAATCAAAGACCTCTCTTACACAAATAATACTAATATTTGAGGCATTAAGAGGGTCAGATAACTGGACGGAGGACCCATTTACCTTCAGCAGGAAACCCTCAGACCACTGCCTTTCCTCACTGCACCTTGGCAGGCAACAACTTTCAGGAGAGAAACAGAGATAACATTTAATATTGATGACCTTGCATTAGACTGGAAGAAGCAAAATATTTAATCATTTATCAGTAAGTACAAAAGGCAGAGAGGTGACAAGATGATGAAGGGAATGAACAAAAGGCAATGTCTGTGAGGGTGGAGCCCAGGACTAGTTAAATTACAAAAGCGCACAGCAAATGGAACAATACAGAATCTAATGGAACAATATAAAACAAGATAATAGAGCTAAAGGAGGTGTAAATAGCAACATTCGAACCGGTGCCAGGATCTGCGAATTGAGAAAAATGGGAGTGGTGATTAAGATCTGAAACTGTTGAACACTATATCAGAGCTGAAACTAATTACATTACACTGAATTGGATAGCCAGGAATGTTGATATATGCATAAAGTGTGTTTTTTCTCTCAATTGAAGTTAATAGAACAGACTATAGATGATTAGAAGGCTTCAGTCCACTACTTATTCACTTTGATTAAAATTTATTTGACCACAAAGGAAAACATTTTGACCACCAAATGGAAAGGTGCCTTTAAAAACCAAACGTATTTTGACTCTTAAATTCACTGGGCTGAAGTTTCTGATGAAGGGCTTATGCTCGAAACGTCGAATTCTCTATTCCTGAGATGCTGCCTGGCCTGCTGTGCTTTGACCAGCAACACATTTGCAGCTGTGATCTCCAGCATCTGCAGACCTCATTTTTTACTTGAAGTTTCTAACAAATCACCTCAGTGTCAATATTATGAGCTTCATTGAGGTTTCTATCCATGAGCCCTAGTGAGATTTTTTATTGTATTCTCCACATACGCCTCTTTAGCTATGCACATGTCTCTGGTGCCCCACTCATCCTATGCCCCTCTTGGTGTGGACTGGTTGGGCCGAAGGGCCTGTTTCCACACTGTAGGCAATCTAATCTTGTCAGAGATGAAAGGACAGTACTTGCTCCTGCTGGGAACTCCTGGATTTCTGATGCTGGCTCCACTTTTGAAGCCCAGCCATGCATTGTCAGACATTAGTTGCCCTTCATGGAGTGAGAGAGGAACCAAAAAGATCGGCTTCTCAGGGCACATCGACGACATGGCTAACACTTCACGGCAAGATTAAAAATCACACAACACCACGTTATAGTCGGCATGGTGGCACAGTGGTTAGCACTGCTGCCTCACAGCGCCAGAGACCTGGGTTCAATTCCCGCCTCAGGCAACTGTTTGTGTGGAGTTTGCACATTCTCCCCGTGTCTGCGTGGGTACCCTCTGCGTGCTCGGTTTCCTCCCACAGTCCAAAAATGTGCAGCTTAGGTGAATTGGCCATGCTAAATTGCCTGTAGTGTTAGGTGAAGGGGTAAATGTAGGGGAATGGGTCTAGGTGGGTTGCTCTTCGGAGGGTCAGTATGGACTTGTTGGGCTGAAGGGCCTGTTTCCACACTGTAAGTAATCTAATCTAATAGTCCAACAGGTTTATTTGGAAGCACTGCTCCTTCATCAGGTGGTTATAGAGTCATAGAGACGTACAGCATGGAAACAGACCCTTTGGTCCAACCCATCCATGCCGACCAGATATCCCAACCCAATCTAGTCCCACCTGCCAGCATCCGGCCCTTATCCCGCCAAACCTTCCTAATCATATACCCATCCAAATGCCTCTTAAATGTTGCAATTGTACCAGCCTCCACCACTTCCTCTGGAGCTTATTTCATACACGTACCACCCTCTGCATGAAAAAGTTGCCCCTTAGGTCTATTTTACATCTTTCCCCTCTCACCCAAAACCTATGCCGTTTGTTGTGGACTCCCCGACCCCAGGGAAAAGCTTTGTCGATTTATCCTATCCATGCCCCTCATAATTTTGTAAACCTCGATAAGGTCACACCTTAGCCTCCGATGCTCCAGGGAAAACAGCCTCAGCCTGTTCAGCCTCTCCCTGTAACTCAGATCCTCCAACCCTGTCAACATCCTTGTAAATCTTTTCTGAACCCTTTCAAGTTTCACAACATCTTTCCGATAGGAAGGAGACCAGAATTGCATGCAATATTCCAACAGTGGCCTAACCAATGTCCTGTACAGCCGCAACATGACCTCCCAACTCCTGTACTCAATACTCTGACCAATAAAGGAAAGCATACCAAACACCTTCTTCACTATCATATCTACCTGCGACTCCACTTTCAAGGAGCTATGAACTTGCACTCCAAGGTCTCTTTGTTCACCAACACTTCCTAGGACCTTACCATTAAGGTAAGTGTATAAGTCCTGCTAAGATTTGCTTTCCCAAAATGCAGCACCTCACATTTATCTGAATTAAAATCCATCTGCCACTTCTCAGCCCATGAGCCCACCTGGTCCAGATCCTGTTGTAATCTGAGGTAACCCTCTTCACTGTCCAGTACACCTCCAATTTTGGTGTCAACTGCAAACTTACTAACTGTACCTCTTATGCTCACATCCAAATCATTTATGTAAATGACAAAATGACCGATCATTGTGGCACTCCACTGGTCACAGGCCTCCAGTCTGAAAAACAACCCTCTACCACCACCCTCTGTCTTCTACCTTTGAGCCAGTTATGTATCCAAATGGCTAGTTCTCCCTGTATTCCATGAGGTCTAACCTTGCTAATCAGTCTCCCATGGGAACCTTGTCGAAAGCCTTACTGAAGTCCATACAGATCACATCTACTGCTCTGCCCTCATCAATCTTCTTTGTTACTTCTTCAAAAAATGCAATCAAGTTTGTGAGACATGATTTCCCATGCACAAAGCCATGTTGACTATCCCGAATCAGTCCTTGCTTTTCCAAATACATGTACATCCTGTCCCTCAGGATTCCTGGCCCAACACCGAGGTCAGGCTCACTGGTCTATAGTTCCCTGGCTCCGTCTTTATCGCCCTTCTTCAACAGTGGCACCACGTTTGCCAACCTCCAGCTTCCGGCATCTCACCTGTGATGATCGGTGATACAAATATCTCAGCAAGTGGCCCAGCAATCACTGCTCTAGCTTCCCACAGAGCTCTCAGGTACACCTGATCAGGTCCTGGGGATTTATCCACCTTTAACCGTTTCAAGACATCCAACACTTCCTCCTCTGTAATCTGGACATTTTGCAAAATGTCACCATCTTTTCCCTCCAGTCTATATCTTCCATAGATTTTCCACAGTAAATACTGATGCAAAATATTCATTTAGTATCTCCCCCATTTTCTGTGGCTCCACACAAAAGCCGCCTTGTTGATCTTTGAGGGGCCCTATTCTCTCCCTAGTTACCATTTTGTCCTTAACATATTTGTAAAACCATTTAGATTCTCCTTACTTCTATTTACCAAAGCTATCCCTTTTTGCCCTCCTGATTTCCCTCTTAAGTATACTCCTACTTCCTTTATACTCTTCTAAGGATTCACTCGATCCATCCTGTCTATACATGACATATGCTTCCTTCTTTTTCTTAACCAAACCCTCAATTTCTTTAATCATCCAGCATTCCCTATACCTACCAGCCTTCCCTTTCACCTTGACAGGAATATACTTTCTCTGGATTCTTGTTATCTCATTTCTGAAGGCATCCCATTTTCCAGCCCTCCCTTTGCCTGCGAACATCTGCCTCCAATCAACTTTCGAAAGAGGCTTCATGAGCAATCCTAGGAAGAATTCAGTAAAATAAATAGTGGGCACAGCTGCCAGGTCATTATTGCAGTGAGGTAAAAACAATGACTGCAGATGCTGGAAACCAGATTCTGGATTAGTGGTGCTGGAAGAGCACAGCAGTTCAGGCAGCATCCAAAGTGCAATGAAATCGACGTTTCGGGCAAAAGCCCTTCATCAGGAATAAAGGCAGTGAGCCTGAAGCATGGAGAGATAAGCTAGAGAAGGGTGGGGGTGGGGAGAAAGTAGCATAGAGTACAACGGGTGAGTGGGGAGGGGATGAAGGTGATAGGTCAGGGAGGAGAAGGTGGAGTGGATAGGTGGAAAAGGTAATAGGCAGGTAGGACAAGTCCGGACAAGTCATGGGGCCAGTGCTGAGCTGGAAGTTTGGAACTAGGGTGAGGTGGGGGAAGGGGAAATGAGGAAATTGTTGAAGTCCACATTGATGCCCTGGGGTTGAAGTGTTCCGAGGCAGAAGATGTGGCGTTCTTCCTCCAGGTGTCTGGTGGTGAGGGAACGGCGGTGAAGGAGGCCCAGGACCTCCATGTCCTCGGCAGAGTGGGAGGGGGAGTTGAAATATTGGGCCACGGGGCGGTGTGGTTGATTGGTGCGGGTGTCCCAGAGATGTTCCCTAAAGTGCTCTGCTAGGAGGCGCCCAGTCTCCCCAATGTAGAGGAAACCGCATCAGGAGCAATGGATACAATAAATGATATTAGTGGATGTGCAGGTAAAACTTTGATGGATGTAGAAGGCTCCTTTAGGGCCTTGGATAGAGGTAAGGGAGGAGGTTTGGGCACAGGTTTTATAGTTCCTGTGGTGGCAGGGGAAGGTGCCAGGATGGGAGGGTGGGTTGTAGGGGGATGTGGACCTGACCAGGTCGTCACAGAGGGAATGGTCTTTGCGGAAAGCGGAAAGGGGTGTGGAGAGAAATATATCCCTGGTGGTGGGGTCTTTTTGGAGGTGGCGGATGATTTGGTTTATGCGAAGGTTGGTAAGGTGGAAGGTGAGCACCAGGGGCGTTCTGTCCTTGTTACGGTTGGAGGGTTGGGATCAATGTGGACAAGATGCATTGGAGGGCATCTTTAACCATGTGGGAAGGGAAATTGCGGTCTCCAAAGAAGGAGTGTTCTATGGTGGAACTGGTACTCCTGGGAGCAGAAACGGCGGAGGTGGACGAATTGGGAATATGGAATGGCATTTTTGCAAGAGGTAGGGTGGGAAGAGGTGTAATCCAAGCAGCTGTGGGAATCGGTGGGTTTGTAAAAAATGTCAGTGTCAAGTCGGTCATCATTAATGGAGATGGAGAGGTCCAGGAAGGGGAGGGAGGGGTCAGAGATGGTCCAGGTAAATTTAAGGTCAGGGTGGAATGTGTTGGTGAAGTTGATGAATTGCTCAACCTCCTCGTGGGAGCACGAGGTGGCGCCAATGCAGTCATCAATGTAGCGGAGGAAGAGGTGGGGAGTGGTGCCGGTGTAATTACGGAAGATGGACTGTTCTACGTAGCCAACAAAGAGACAGGCATAGCTGGGACCCATACATGTGCCCATGGCTACCCCTTTGGTCTGGTGGAAGTGGGAGGATTCGAAGGAGAAATTGTTAAGGGTGAGGACCAGTTCGGCCAAACGAATGAGAGTGTCAGTGGAAGGGTACTGTTGGGGACGTCTGGAGAGGATAAAATGGAGGGCTTGGAGGCCCTGGTCATGGCGGATGGAGGTGTGGAGGGATTGGATATCCATGGTGAAGATGAGGCATTGGGAGCTGGAGAAACAGAAGTCTTGGAGGAGGTGGAGGGCGTGGGTGGTGTCTCGAATGTATGTGGGGAGTTCCTGAACTAGGGGGGATAGGAAAGTGTCAAGGTAGGTAGAGATGAGTTCAGTGGGGCAGGAGAATGGTGAGAGAATGGGTTTGCCAGGGTGTCAGGCTTGTGGATCGTGGGAAGGAGGTAGAACTGGGCAGTGCGGGGTTCCCGGACTATGAGGTTGGAAGCTGTGGATGGGAGATCTCCTGAGGTGATGACGTTCTGTATGGTCTGGGAGTTGATGGTTTGGTGATGGGGGGTGGGGTCGTGGTCAAGGGGGCAATAGAAAGAGGTGTCCTTGAGTTGGCATTTGGCTTCAGCAGTGTACAGATCAGTGCGCCAGACTACCACTGCGCCCCCTTTATCCACTGGCTTGATGGTAAGGTTGGGATTGGAGCAGAGGGATTGGAGGGCTGCGCGTTGTGAGGGTGAGAGGTTGGAGTGGGGGAGGGGGATAGACAGGTTGAGGCGGTTAATGTCCCAGCGGCAGTTGGAAATGAAGAGGTCGAGGGCAGGTAATAGGCCAGCGCGGGGTGTCCAGGTGGATGCAGTGTGTTGGAGGTGGGCGAAGGGGTCTTTGGAAGGTGGGCGGGAATCCTGATTGTGAAAGTAATCTTGGAGGCGGAGGCGACGGAAGACTTCCCCAGAAGGCAGCCAGCATTGGAACAATAGGCTGCAGCAATGTCAGGAGATCCTTTTTAAGATTGCCCTCAATTGTTGCTCACAATGCAGTCTCCTGGTGAGGTCATTTGCCGACTAGGTGACTGCTTTGAGGAACATCTCCACTCTGTCCTTAGGAATGACCCTGAATTCTCTATTCCTGAGATGCTGCCTAACCTGCTGTGCTTTGACCAGCAACACATTTGCAGCTGTGATCTCCAGCATCTGCAGACCTCATTTTTTACTCGAATGACCCTGACCTCCCAGTTTCTTGCCATTCCAATAAAGTATCATGCTCTCATGTTAACTTTATGGGCCTGCAGCAATGTTCTAATGCGAAGCACAACACAAGCTCATGGAACGTCTTATTTTTGGTGAGGCACTTTACATTCTCGAGGTATCAACATTGAATTTAGTAACTTCAGAAACTGTCTGCATTGTGTCTGTTCTCCATTTATCTTACAACTGCTCCCCCCACCCCTCCTCCACCCCTCCACCACACCCTCATTCTTTTTTTTTAGATTAGACTTACAGTGTGGAAACAGGCCCTTCGGCCCAACAAGTCCACACCGACCCGCTGAAGCGAAACCCACCCATACCCCTACATTACCCCTTACCTAACACTACGGGCAATTTAGCATGGCCAATTCACCTGACCCGCACATCTTTGGACTGTGGGAGGAAACCGGAGTACCCGGAGGAAACCCACGCAGACACGGGGAGAACGTGCAAACTCCACACAGTCAGTCGCCTGAGTCGGGAATTGAACCCGGGTCTTCAGGCGCTGTGAGGCAGCAGTGCTAACCACTGTGCCACCGTGCCGCCCGTCTTGTCTTGTCTTGTTTGTGTCTTTTTTACTTTGCTCTTAGTTGAGTGAGCCCATTCTCTCCCTTTTGACACTCTAATCAAGACCCATTTTACACCATTTTCTCTTTCACCACCATTAACAACACCTTTGTCTATTGCATTTGGCCTCTCCACAATCTGCCCCTTACTCTTCCTCATATCTCAGAAATATATTTTAAAACTTGCCAACACCATTCAATTCTGAAGCAAAGTCACACCGGACTTAAAATGTTAATTCTATTTCTCTTGTTTTCGATGCTGCCAGACCTGCTGAGTTATTCCAGCATTCTCTGTTTGTTTGACACTTGGTTAACCACCAATGAAAGTTGGGTAGCCATCATCCCCAGGAGATGTTTCTCTGAAAATACACAGCAGGCATGATCATGACCACAGACTAGAATACTTTTCCAGTGTCTTGTGGACTGTTGGTCTCACACAGAAAGACACATTTGGGCAAGATGCCAAAAATCTAATATCACAGCAATGCACAGTACCTCTCAGAAGAGATAATGGGCCTGATGAGGGAAGAATAATTGCAATTCGTTGCCCTTCCCCACGCAGTCACAGTTATTGTACTACTTTCTTTTTAAATCTGACAGTGATGTTTATCTAATTTTATTAGGTTTCGATGTTAAGGTCTTTACACAATAACAAAGGCCTGTCCCGACTGTTTTAGAATTATCTTCTCTATTTCACTTCCTTTGCCAGTGTGGCAACAAGTCCACTACAGAGACTAAAATGTGTAAACCACGCTTTACTGAACCTGAATGGATTCGTATTGTTGAGATTTGCCTGTGTGTGGTTTCAGTTTTCAATGAAAATTTACAATTCTATTTTCCCAGCAATTAGAATCCTGCTAAACTATATATTACCGGCACAAATGACTGTTCAGAATCTCAGGCGTCTCAGAAAGGAGCCTGTCAGTTGCAATGAGAAATATGAAACATAATCAAAACTTTGTGGAATAGTAAGACCAGCGTGGAACTAATAAAGAGTATTGCATTTCACTGTGCAAATTTAAGAGGCTCCCTTCACTAAGCACTTATCGTTTTTCAGAGAAGGGACATGGGATGTGATCCAAGAGAGCACAATGAACTTAAAGGCTAACACGATTTGTACACATCACATCTTACAAAGGCATTTAGTCAATCATTGAGGAACATATGGGATCTGGGAGCATGCTGTGCTTATATACAGCTAGCGCTGTCTGTGTGTGTGTTTTTGCCTTCGGGGAGGTCACTTACGGCTGATTCCGCTCAAGTGAATACCTGATAAGTGAATGTTTCCACTAAACAATTTGAGAACAGGAAACCCAAACCCATTTTCTGTCTGCGGTCTCTTATTCCCACACATTCCTAATCGGTGAATATTTTCAATTGCACATTTGTTACATCTCTTCTGGGTTTGATCGTTGCCAAAAGAAACTCCACCAAACAAGACAAGTTAGTGAATAGCTATTCTGAACAAGCAACATACAACAGACCTGTGCAGCAGCAGGATAGGGAATATGTTGAGGCTCAACACATATTCACAAAGCAAGCCCTGCCAAGTCCCAGCACTGTGAAAGAATAATGGTAGTATTGCTAAGCTGATCACAGAGGTGTACAGCAAGAGGACAACAACTCAGTTGCGTTCCATAACAGATGTACTCATCAGCAAATTAGTAGCATCACAGAATCCCAAAGCAGAGACAGTAACAACAGGATGCCAGCTGTCACAGTCCTATCGAGAGAGACAATTATCATTTAGCTCTTCAAAGCAGTGGCACATAACATCAAATTCTTACTTCTAATCAAACCCGAACAAAGAATAATTGCTTAAATGATTTCATTCTGTTTTCCACAAAAAGACAACCCAATCATCTGGTGGATTCTAGTTCCAATGAACTGATGTATGTCTCAGCAAAACGACTTTGTTAAGTCTAGAAGGTAAAATGATACCATATTAGCTGACCGTCTCGATAATGGAAAGAGACAAAGGACAGAATCTTCACAGCCACTGAACAAGGGCGGCACGGTGGCACAGTGGTTAGCACTGCTGCCTCACAGCGCCAGGGACCTGGGTTCAATTCCCGCCTCAGGCGACTGACTGTGTGGAGTTTGCACGTTCTCCCCGTGTCTGCGTGGGTTTCCTCCGGGTGCTCCGGTTTCCTCCCACAGTCCAAAGATGTGCGGGTCAGGTGAATTGGCCATGCTAAATTGCCCGTAGTGTTAGGTAAGGGGTAAATGTAGGGGTATGGGTGGGCTTCGCTTCGGCGGGTCGGTGTGGACTTGTTGGGCCGAAGGGCCTGTTTCCACACTGTAAGTCTAATCTAATCTAAAAAAAAAGTACGATTTGGTGAGAAAGTGGGAAAATAGAGTGAGACCAGCTTTCAGGAGATTCTCAATGTTGACTAACCGAGTGCAAAATTATGAATTGGAGCTCTCATTGTGAGCAGTGAGAGGTGTATTTACATTCTTTGGCATTAAACCCTCATGGTACACCTCCAACCCAGTTATCAAATGGTTCTGTAGCTCAGTGCTACACTTTGGAGTGTGTTGACCTCCATCATTGGAATGCTGCTGCTGGGACACTTTGCATAGTCAGGCAGTCATCTCATGGATTGGGCCAGGGTGTACCTCAAGACTTCTCACTTCATGTCTTAGCACTCATTAACTTTGCATCTACTTGGATGATCATAGCATCTCTGCCTTGCTTTGCCCTGTTATAGAATCATAGAGATGTACAGCAAGGAAACAGACTGTTTGATCCAACGTGTTCATGCTGACCAGATATCCCAACCTAATCTAGTCCCATTTGCCAGCACTTGGCCCATACCCCTCTAAACCCTTCCTATTCATATACCCATCCAGATGCTTTTAAATGTAATTGTACCAGCCTCCACTGCTTTCTCTGGCAGCTCATTCCATACACACACCACCCTATGCGTTGAAAAGTTGTCCCCTCTCACCATAAACCTGTGGCCTCTAGTTCTGGTCTCCTAGTTCTGGAAAAATCCTTGTAAATCTTTTCTAAACACTTTCAAGTTTCACAACATCCATTTTCTCCTCATTCATATCTTAAAGGCTCACAGTACTTCTGTCTTTACTTGACCTTTAGCCTTGTTGCTAATCATAAGACAATAAGACCATAAATCATAGGAGCAGAAATTAGGGCATTCGGCCTATTGAGACTGTTTCACCATTCGATCATGGCTAATAGATTTCTCAACCCCATTCTTCCACTTTCTCCCTTTAACCTTTAACAATCAAGAACCCATCTATCTCTGTCTTAAATATACTCAATCACCTGGCCTCCACAGCCTTCTGTGGCAATGAATTCCTTAGATTCACCACTCTCTGGCTGAAGAAGTTTCTCCTCATCTCTGTTCCAAAGGGTTTTCTCTTTACTATATGGGCTGTGCCCTAGGGTCCTAGTCTCTCCTACTAATGGAAGCATCTTCCCAACGTCCATTTTATCCAGGCTTTTCAGTATTCTGTAAGTTTCAATCAGATCCCCCCTCATTCTTCTAACCTCCATCAAGTATAAACCCAGAGTCTTCAAATGTTCCTCATATGATAAGCTTTTCCTTCCTGGTATCATTCTCGTGAACCTCCTCTGGACCTGCTCCAGGACCAGTACATCCTGATTGAGGTATGCGGCCCAAAATTGATCACAATATTCTAAATGTGGTCTGACCAGTGCCTGAGACCGCCTCAGAAGCACATCCCTGCTTTTATATTCAAGTCTTCTCGAAATAAGTGTCAACATTGTATTTGCCTTCCTAACTACCGTCGCAACATGCAAGTTAATCTTTAGAGAATCCTGGACTAGGACTCCCAAGTCGCTTCCCACTTCAGATTTCTGAATTTTATTCCCATTTAGAAAATAGACCATGCCTCTATGCTTCCCACCAAAATGCATGGCTTCACACTTCCCCACATTGTATTTCATCTGCCACTTCTTTGCCCACTCTCCTAACCTGTCTAAATCTTTCTACAGCCTCCCTACTTTGTCAATACTACTCGTTCCTCCACTTATCTTTGTTTAATGTGGTCAGAATGCTTTCAGTTCCTTCATCTAGATCATTAATGTATAAAGTAGAAAGTTGTAGTCCCAACACTGAGCCTTGAGGAACACCACTAGTCACCAGTTGCCATCCTGAGAAGGACCCCTTCATCCCCACTCTTTGCGTTCTGCCAGACAGCCAAGCTTCTAGCCATGCTAGTACCTTGCCTCAAACACTATGGGCTTTTATCTTACTGAGTAGCCTCCTGTGTGGCACCCTATCAAATCCTTCTGGAAGTCCAAGTAGATAACACTCATTTGTTGTCCTTTGTCTAACCTTCTTATTATCTCCTCAAAGAATTGTAAAAAATTTGTCAGGCCCCTTGATGAAACCATACTGACTTTCCCATATTTTACAATGCACTTCTAATTCAGAAATCTCACCCTTCACAATGGACTCTAAAACCTTACCAACAATGAGGTGAAGTTAATCAGCCCATATATTTCCTGTCTTTTACCTCACTCCCTTCTTAAACAGGAGGATTATATTAGTGATTTCCCAGTCCTGTGCGACCGTCCCTGACTCCAGTGATTCCTGGAAGATCAGCATTAAGGCCTCCACTTTCTCCTTCAGAAATGTGGGGTGTAGTTCATTTGATACAAGTGATTTATCCACCATCAGTTTTGCTAGCACCTTCTCCTTGATGATGATCACTATACTCATCTCTTCCCCTGACTCTCTTGAATTTTTGGGATGTTACTCCTGTCTTCCATCGACAGGAAGCACTTATTCAGTTCCTCTGCTGTTTTTTTTGTTCCCCAATACTACTTCTCCAACATAATTTTCTAGTGGCCCAATGTCCACATTTGCCTCTCTTTTGCCCTTTATATATCTAAAGAAACTCTTGCAAAGTTTTTTTTGTATTACTGGCTGGCTTATGCTCATATTTAATCTTTTCTCTCCTTTTTTAGTTGTCCTCTGTTTATGTTTGTAGAATTCCCAATCCCTGGATTCCCACTGCCTTTTGCTGCATTATATGCTTTCACTTTTGCTTTTATGGAGTCCCTGAATTCCCTTGTCAGCCATGATGTATCTTTCGCCTAGGGATGAATTTTTGCTGTGTCTCCTGAATTACTCTGAGAAATTCCTGCCATTGCTGTTCCACAATCTTTCCTGATAGGTTTCTCTCCCAGTCAATTCTGGCCATCTCCTTCCTCATGTCTCTGTGATTGCCTTTATTCAACTGTAATACCATTTGATTCCAGCTTCTCCCTCTCAAATTGCAGAAAAAAATGCTATCATTTTATGGTCGCTGCCTCCTAAGGGTTCCTTCACCTTAAGCTCCTTCATCAAGTCTGCTTTATTGAAAATCACTAAATCCAGAACTGCCCATTTGTCAACAGTCATCAGTCAAGAACTTGTTGTTGTATAGTACTGTGCTTTATCAATCTCACAGATGCACCATGTGCCAGCAGTGTATACAGTAAACACACTGTATGTGCAACAATTAAATGGTTATGTCTTAAATTCCAAGGAAAGTGGTCCTCTGTCAAGTCAGAAACACCCTTCATCAGAGGCTCCCAGCACAGTAAGTGAATATATCGATCCAATATCAGACCAGGGGCTTGAGCACATTCAGTCAGTTGCTCAGAGTTGTCAGGGTTAGGGGTCCGTATCTCTACAGTTCAGGGAGAGGGCCATGGTCAGCCCTTTGGGTCCAATGCTACCTGTGTAAGGAATTGCACTAAATCAGTCGATAAGGTGCACAGATATCAGTCACGGCTCTGATCAGGCATCAGTCAGGGCTGTCCATCCAGTCTAGGTAGTCAGTCACAGTCAGTCCGAGGGATCCATGAATAAAAGTCAAGGGGAGTTATTAGGGCCACAGCAGGAGAGAAGCAAGGAATCTCAGTTGTGGGGACTGGAGGCAGCACATTGAGGTGCAGAAGGGATAACAATTGTGAAAGAGGAAAGTCCACATATAAAAGTGTGAGATATTAGACCATGGGAGGGAAAGGGGTACTGTGGGAGTGGGGGAATCATCAACAGTCAGCATCTTGGCTTCAATGGAGGTACAATGCATAACTGTGCCTAGCAAGATGACTTCGGCTAAGAGGGTGAAGTGTGGAGATAAACAGTTAAAAACACCTAAGAATACTTAATGAAGTGGCCCTAGAAATAGAGAATGCAGTGGTGGTGATCTTCCCAGACTCTTTAGACTCTGAAACAGTGGATTGGAGATAAGTGGAGCTAATATAACCCCACTTTTGACAAAATGAGGTAGAGACATAACGAAGAATTGCCATTCTTGGAATTTGTAAAGTACTTTTTGTGAGTAATAAATAGTTATTCCTGTTGTATGTAAAACAAATGGTATCACGGGTCTACGTAATAAGTATAGCTGAGATGCTTTAAATTGAGAGAGAGGTTAATTGGGAGAAGTTACCGCAGTAACTTCACAAAACTTTCATCTCATCTTGGTGTTTGTCCATATGGATAATTCAGTGTCCATGACATAATTAACCATATGGACAACACAAAGTGGAGATTACGATGACTTATGACACCATTTCTTTAACATAAAACAGGAATAACTACTTATTACTGATGAAAAATTCCAGGATTTACAAAACTCCAAGAATGGCAATGATAAAAATTCTTAAAAGCCACTAACTAACTACGCAGATTATTAGCCCAAAATCCCACTTTTTCCCGAAATCATCATTTAAACCTCACAGACAGGAGAAAGGGTTAGTGGTGGAGGTTTAAATAGAGTATAGAGTTATAGAGAGAAACAGCACAGAAACAGACTCTTCGGTCCAACTCATCCATGCCAAACAAATATTGAAAGTAAATCTAATCACATTTGCTAGCATTTGGCCCACATCCCTCTAAACCCTTACCATTCAAATCCCTATCCATATGCCTTTAAAATGTTGTAATTGTACCAAACTGCATCACTTCCTCTGGCAGCACATTCCATACATGCGCCACCCTCTGTGTGAAAAAGATCCCCCTCAAGTCTCTTTTAAATCCATCTACTTTCACCTTAAATGTATGCCCTCTAGTTTTGGACTCCCCCACCCTGGAGAAAAGACATTGTCTATTAACCATGCCCCTCAGGATTTTATAACCCTGTATAAGGTCATCCATTAGCTTCTGACACTCCAGGGAAAATAGTCTTTGTCTATTCAGCCTCTCCCTATAGCTCAAACCCTCCAACCCTGTCAACATCCTTGTGAATCTTTGCTGAATCCTTGCACGTTTCACAACATCCTTTCTATAGGAGGAAGACCAGAATTGCATACAATATGCCAATAATGCCTTATACAGCTGCAACATGACCTCCCAACTCCTATACTCAATCCACTGACCAACAAAGGAAAGCATACCAAATGCCTTCTTTGCTATCCGAACTACCTGCATCCCCACTTTCAAGGAGCTACAAACCTGCACTCCAAGGTCTCTTTGTTCAGCAACACTCCCTAGGACCTTACCATTAAGTGTATTTTGCCTTTCCAAAATGCAACACCTCACATTTATCTGAATTAAACTCCATTTGCCACTCCTCGGCCCATTAGACCATTTGATCAAGATCCTGTTGTACTTTGAGGTAACCGTTTACATTGTCCATGATACCTCAATGTTTGGTGTCATCTGCAAACTTACTAACCATACCTCATATGTTCACATCCAAATCATTTATATAAATGATGAAAAGCAGTGGACCCAGCATCGATCCTTGTGGCACACCACTGATACAGGACTCCAGTCTGAAAAGCAACCCTCTTCCACCACCCTCTGTCTTTTATCTTCAAGCCAGCTCTGTATCCAGGTAGCTAGTTCTTCCTGTATTCTGTGTGGTCTAACTTTGCTAACCAGTCTACATAAGAAACCTTGTTGAATACCTTACTGATATAGATCACACCCACTGCTCTGCCCTCACCAATCTTCGTTATTACTTAGTGTCATAGAGTCATAGAGATGTACAGCACGGAAACAGACCCTTCAGTCCAACTTGTCCATGCAATCCAAACTAGTCCCACCAGCCAGCACCAGATCCATATCCTTCCAAACCCTTGCTATTCATATACCCATCCAGATGCCTTTTAGATGTTGTAATTATACCAGCCTCCACCACTTCCTTTGGCTCATTCCATACACGTACCACCCTCTGCGTGAAAATGTTGCCCCATAGGTCTCTTTTATATCTTTCACCTCTCATCCTAAACCTAAACTCCTCACCCCAGAGAAAAGACTTTGTCTATTTATCTTATCCATGCTCCTCATAATTTTGTAAACCTATATAAGGTCATCCCTCAGCCTCCGACCTCCAGGGAAAACAGCCCCGGCCTGTCCAGCACAAATCCTCCAACCCTGGCAACATCCTTGTAAATCTTTTCTGAACCCTTTCAAGTTTCACAACAGCCTTCTGATAGGAAGGAGACCAGAATTGCATGTAATATTCCAACAGTGGCCAAACCAATGTCCTGTACAGCTGCAACATGACCTCCCAAATCCTGAACTCAATACTCTGACCAATAAAAGTAAGCATACCAAATGCCTTCTTCACTATCCTATCTACCTGTGACACCAATTTCAAGGAGCTATGAACCTGCACTCCAAGGTCTCTTTGTTCACCAACACTCCCTAGGACCTTACCATTAAGTGTATAAGTCCTGCTAAGATTTGCTTTCCCAAAATGTAGAATGTTGCATTTATCAGAATTAAACTCCATCTGCCACTTCTCAGCCCATTGACCCATCTGTCCAGATCCAATTGTAATCTGAGGTAACCTTCTTTGCCATCCACCACATCTCCAATTTTGGTGTCATCTGCAAACTTACTAACTGTACCTCTTATGCTCACATCCAAATCATTCACATGAAATAGCTTTGGTGAATAGGGTAAAAGAGAATCTAAAGTGATTCTACAAATACATTAAGGACAAAAGGCTAACTAGGGAGAGAATAGGTCGCTTTAAAGAACAGCAAGACCGCCATGGGTGGAGCCACAGGAGATGGGGTTATATTAAATGAGTATTTTTGCATGTGTTTACTGTGTAGAAGGACATGGAAGATATAAAATGTGGGGAAATAGATGGTGACAGCTTGAAAAATGTTAACTTTTAGATCCAGTCTAACCTTATCCATCATTGTCTTAAAACAAATAGGTCACTGGCACCAAAGTGCTCCCCCATTGACACCTTAGTCACTTGCCCTGCCTTAATTCCTGAGAGTCGGTCAAGTTTTGCACTTTCTCTAATAGGTACATCCAGATACTGAATCAGAAAATTTTCTTGCGCATACTTAACAAATTCCTCTCCATCCAAGACCTTAATACTACGGCATTCCCAGTCTATGTTTAGAAAGTTAAAATCCCCTACCATAAGTACCCTGTTATAGATAACTGAGATCGCCTTACAAATTTGTTTTTCAATTTCCCATTGACTATTAAAAATTAAAGATAGAAAGAGAGAAAGATGACAAGCCAAGTTGCTGGACTCAAGAGTATTTGAATCTTGGGCTAGCAGTTCCAACTTCCAAATGTGCTAAATCCCTCTGAGCATCTACACCACAGTTTGATCATAAAAGAGCTGAAACCTTTGAAAGGGTTACTGAGTTGAGTTGTTTTTTTATTCTGCACAGTTTCTTCATGACACCCCACCAATCAAACCCTCATGTGAAAATGGTCTTCCAGATCAACCTTCCCTGCTCCAATCACAGTTATTTATTCTTTGCTTCAAGCAGCATCTCTGTGGTTCTCTACCAACTGGTCACTCACAGAGTGCCTCCTCTCAAGGAGGAATCCTTTCTTAGACCTCATTGCTCCAGTTCAAGCTGTTGACTCCTCACACAGGGCTGCAGGGTTTGGCTGTGTAAATTCGGCCCCCCGATTTTACCAGTTGCTTTTGTACTTGTCGCGAGGTCATGTGGGTCTTAGCTTTGGTTGGCTTCCTGGAGTGTCAAAGTGACCAATCAGTGGCCAATCCCGATCCATGCTGATTCCTGCTGTCTTCAAGATTGATTGATCAGCAGGGAAGGATGGAGTTGGCTCGATCAGTCAACCTAACATTGGTCGTAGGGAAAATGCTGCAGTCTATTATAACAGATTTAATTGCGGAGCACTTGAAAAATAATTACAGGATTGGACAGAGTTAGTATTGATTTACAAAAGGGAAATCACTCTTGACAAATCTACTAGAAGCTTTTGAGGATGTAACTAGTAAAATTGATGAAGCGTTAATCGTTGAAGTTTACTTGTACTGACATGGATAGAGAACTAGTGAACTAATTGGCAGAAAGGAAACAAAGAGTAGAAATAAAAGTTTTTTTTCAAATGGCAGGTGGTGACTAGTGGGATCCAGGTGAAATATCTCCACAGAGGCTGGTATCCTGTCACCAAATCATCCATATTTACATGTGGTGAAAGTGAGGAGAGCAGATGCTGGATTTTAGAGTCGAGAGTGAGGTGCTGGAAAAGCACAGTAGGTCAGACAGCATCCGAGGAGAATGATAGTCAACATTTCAGGCAAAAGCCTTTCATCAGGAAGTCAATGTTTAGGGCAAAAGCTCTTCATCAGGAATGAAGAAGGGCTGATGAAGGGCTTTTGCCCAAAACGTTGACTCTCCTGCTCCTCGGACGCTGCCTGACCTGCTGTGTTTTTCCAGCATCACACTCTCGACTATGTTTACATGTGGAGAGTCCTTGACACTGATCCATCTCCCTCAGAGCCTTCTCTCAAAATGAACAGGATGTCTGAGACTCCTGTTTATACCTGTCAGCCAGGGTCCACAGATTGGGGCTGTTAATCTTGTCTCATATTCTATGAGGTCCATCTGGCTGACCTCATTACTATCATGATAAAAGGGATCAGTGCTTAGACCCCAGGTATTCACAAAATATATTATTGACTTAGATGAGGGAACTAAATGTGGGTGACACAATAGTTCACACTACTGCCTCACAGTGCCAGGGACCCAGGGTTAATTCCTGTCAGAGGTGACTGTGTGGAGTTTGCATGTTCTCCCCGTGTCTGCTTGGGTTTCTGCCAGGTGCTCCAGTTTCCTCCCATAGTCCAAAAATGTGCAGGTTAGATGGATTGGCCATTCTCAATTGCCCGTAGTGTTCAGGGATGTGCAGGCTAGGTGGATTAGCCATGGTAATGTTTGGAAGGTCAGTCAGAAACTCATTGACCTCTTTGTGCACTGTAGGAATCCTATGATCTAAACGTAATATCTCGAATTTTGCATGTGGTACAAAGCTGAGCTGTGACGAGGTTTCAGAGATGCTTATGTGTGATTTGGACAAGTTAAGTAAGTGGACAAATCCAAGGCCGTTGAAGTGTATAAATATTTGGTTTTCCACTTTGTAACAAAAACAGAGAGCCAGATTAATTTTTCAATGGTGATAGATTGAGAAAGGGATAGGTGTCCTTCTCCATCTGTCACTAAAGATAAGCAGGAAGGCGGCAAATGGTATGTTGGCCTCCATAGTGAGAGGTTCAAGCATAGGAATGGGGATGTGTTGCTGGTTAAAGCACAGCAGGTTAGGCAGCATCCAAGGAACAGGAAATTCGACGTTTCGGGCCAGAGCTCTTCATCAGGAATGACATTTTCAGCTCTGATCTCCAGCATCTGCAGACCTCACTTTTTACTCTAGGAATGGGGATGCCTTGTGGAAGTTGTACAGGGCCTTGGTGAGACTGCATCTTGAGTACAGTGTACAGTTTCGATCTGTTTATCTGAAGAAGGATGTTCTGACTATGCAGGGAGTGCTGCAAAGGTTTACCAGAGTAATTCTTACGTTGGCAGGTCTGACATATAAAGACACTGAGTTGGCTAGGAGTTTATTCATTGCAGCTTAAAGGAATGAGAGGGGTGGAATCTCATAAACACCCATAAGATTCTAACCGGACTGGACAAGAAGGATATTCCTGATGACTGGGAGTCCACAGCCTGAGGTCATAGTCGAAGAATATAACATGATGTCCGCATTCTTATGCAACCCTGTATTCTAGAAAAATCACACTTTAGAAACAGCACTTAAAGTGTTGGTGATGTAATTGCATTACAGCCAACAGACTTTTTTAAAAGTTCATGCTTTAGAAATAGTGACCCCAATTCGTCAATTGCGTGATAGCAAATTCGTGTTAACGAAGGGCGCCTTACAGCAGAACGACCTGTAGGCCATTTAGGACTGAGATGAAGAGCAATTTCTTCACTCAGAGAATGGTGAGCTTGTGGAACTCTTGCCAAGAAAGTGGTTGAGGCCAAAATATTAACCATCTTTAAGAAGGAGTTACATGTAGCCCTTAGGCTGACCAGTAATGATCATATTGAATAGGGAATGGGCTTGAAGGGTTGAGTAGCTTATTCCTGCTCCTACTTTCTAAATTTCTTTGTGTTCTTAACCCTATCGTAAGATACTTCAGCTGACTCTCCAGTTCAATGTTTAGGGTGTGTTGGACTGGTGATGGTTTTAGAGGAGTTCTTCCTGGTATTCTCACCACCATTTGTCTTTCAGCTAGCATCATGAAAACAAGATGATCCAGTGATACTCACATTGCTATTGTGCTCAATTTAGCTACTGCATTTCCTACAATTTGAAAAAAAAGCATATCCATTTGGCTGCAAACGCCCTAAGCTCTTAAAGAGGCTGCATGAATGCAAGATTTTTTTTAACTAAGAGAGTTTATGGTGATGCCACAGAGCTCTTCCTTATCCCATCCCAATTGTCTATAGCACACAACTATCATCACAGTCCACATTATGAACAATAAAGAAATATGGAAAAAGAAAACAACACATTCTAGATTAACACCACCAATCTTCATGCAAGTAATACAGAAGATGTACATGGTAGTGTTTTCAATTAGTCTGTTTTGTTGCCCACTGTTGTGACATCAGATAAATAATTACACAACAAAAGAGTATTCGACTATTAATGCTGTGAGACGAGCTGTCATTCCATTCGTGACATCATAATCATCTTTGACCTTTGAGCAGAGGAGCTCCTAAACTGCTCAAGGTATCCAGAGCGAAAACAATCAGTACCTGGGCCGTTCAAAGGCCTGTCCCTGTCATGGGGACAGTTTCTATATTTGTCCCCATACCAAAGGTTACGAAGTTGGAACTGATTTTTAAAGATCAAGTTTATCTGGCTGGTGAGACAATTGATGGCAAAGTTATCCTGGAGCTGAATGAACCTTTGTTCCTTTATTCGGTAAAGTTAAAGATCGCAGGAAAAGGATTTGTGGAGTGGATTGGAGAATCCGACGAAAATCTAGATTACACCAGGAAAATCCACTGCAGTAATAGAGAAGATTATTTTCATCATATCTTCACACTTTGGGGAGCAGGTACAAAGTTGAGATCAATAACTGAAAACAGGACAGCATTTGGAGACGGGCATGTGAAATCTGACAAACAGGATTATTCATACTTTGTGGTAGAAAAAAATACTGTGCCTTTCTTTCAGATCCTTTTTAAGATTTTGATGCACTTAAGTGGGGTCTGTAGTATACAATAATGTAACGCTGTATTGTGCAAATCAGAGAATGTGGTGGAATAAATGAGTTCAGATTATAATTAACTTGGGATGATAGTAAAAAAAACTGACCATGAATTTGTGGCTGAAAGCATGTCAGATAAACTTGTTACAGAGAGTAAATATGATATTCATTACATGCAATACAATACAAACTTTTAAGTATTTTAGACAAACATAGAATTTGAAAAAGGCATAGTTTTTTTTTAGCTGGCCTCTTTGGTGTTATATAAAAAAATGCCTTTAAATATATTTTCTTTAATGACTACAGGATGTACGAAAGCACTTTAAAACCAGTTAATAATTTTTGATATTAGGTCACTGTTATAATAAAGGAAACACAGCAATAATCTGCTCATAGCAAGATCACAGAAACTATAACATGATAAAGACCGGATATGTGCTTTTTTTGTGCTGTTGATAAAGGAGTAATTGTTGGTGTGGATACTCAGGAGAACACCACTTCATCGAAGAAGTGACGTGAGATCTTTTAGATCCACCTCGGAGAACAAACAAGGCTTCAAAGTGTTTCACTTGAAAGGCAACTTCACTGACAATGCAGCATTGAGCTGTCAGCTTAGATTTCTGCGCTCAAGGCTCTCAAGGTAGTTAACAACTCCTTGATAAAGGGGCAAGAGTGCTACTACTGAACCATAACTCACCTCAAAAAACTCTAGAAGTACTCAAAATTAAAATCTCGCTCTATCACGATTTTCCTTTTTGAAGACAAATAAATACGTAAGAAATACGAGCAGGAGTAGACCACCAGACCCCTCGAGCTTACTCTGCCATTCAATAAGATCATGGCTCCATTTACCCGCCTGCTCACCATAACCCATAATTCCTTTAATTGTTCAAAAATCTATCTTTGCCTTAGAAACATTCAACTAAGGAGCCTCGACTAATTTACTGGGCA
The DNA here is from genome assembly GCF_020745735.1 of Hemiscyllium ocellatum. Classification (NCBI taxonomy): domain Eukaryota; kingdom Metazoa; phylum Chordata; class Chondrichthyes; order Orectolobiformes; family Hemiscylliidae; genus Hemiscyllium; species Hemiscyllium ocellatum. Next base: position 39,649,789 of record NC_083428.1, read on the forward strand.
GGGAATTCCATGGATTCACAACCCTTTGGATGAAGAAGTTCCTCCTCAACGCCGTCCTAAATCTGTTCCTCCTTATTTTGACGCTGTGCCCCCTAATTCTAGTTTCACCAACCAGTGAAAACAACCTCCCTGCTTCTCTCTTATCTACTCCCTTCATAATTTTGTATGTTTCTTTAACATCCTCCCCTCAACCTTCTAAATTCCACTGAATATATTCCCAATCTACTCAATCATTCCACATTAGGCAACCCTCTCAACTCCGGAATCAACCTTGTGAACTTCCTCTGCCTCCCTCCAACGCCGTTATATCTCAAATAATGTCATAACATATTGCATCAATCTTGAAAAGGGATTGATTAAAGTTTTAATGAATGGGATAATACAAGCAAAAATCACAATGAATAATTATCAAATAATACAGAATGATATTGGTTTTAGTATCGTCCAGTTTTCTTGTCCCCGGTTCCCTATGCAAAAGGCTGCCTGACTGTTTTAGTGAATTATCTCAGACAGTTAATACACAGTCCCATCCAATGTTGACAATGTTACCTGTTTTGTTTGGAGGCATTCCTGCAGGTTGGATCATGTAACATCACTTTCCCACTATTTATATCATTCCCTCCAAAATAAAAATATTTGGGGACAAAAACTAACAAAAGGATCATGATGCAGTATTAAATTGCAATTGTTTCTTTTAACGCAGGCAGCCCTTAAATATGAGGTTTGCCTGATGGTTTAAATCACAGGAGCATGAAGCCCAGTGCTGAATGTGCAGAGCTGATGTTCTTGTGAAAAGAAGGAACAACTCAAGCTGAGCTGCACCTCCTGGTTGCAGAATGTGCTGGAAGTGGCTGAAAGTAAAATTCTTGGAGAAAGAGAGTGAATGAGTTGTGAAAGGGAAGTAACTGAGCTCCCAAAGTCTCTGACTCAGTTCTGGAGTTCTTATTATAAGAGTTGGACAGGAAAGAGTGTGGTCCTCTACTTACAAGGGCGAAGAGGAGCAAACACCCTCCCTGTTTATTGCCAGACAGACACGGAGAATGGAAGCTTTAGAAATGAATCACTCATCATACACACACCACTCAATTCATCATGCACAACTCACTCACTTACTCACAATTATTTTCAATCAGGACCAACAAGTGACATTCATAATTTTACATCATTCCCACAAACTTAGTGTTGCTGCGTGACTCACAACCACATCTCACAGCTTGAACACACTGCAAGTTATTCAACCATGAAAATCAATAACCCCAGACACAGTCACGCTCATACTTAATCCTCTTCCTTCTCATATCCTAGTTCCTCCACAGCCCACAAAGGCACGGGGGTTGGGGGGAGGAGGGTGTGTGGCAGCTGATGGATAATGGAAATACACACACATGGCCACCATCACTTTTACACAATGCTTTCCCTGCTCCCACGCTGCAGCTCAGCCTGTGACGAGTGGCAGGTTTCAATGAACATCTCTCAATGCATTGGAGGCTTCATATCAGCCATTCTTTTATGGATTTGACGAATGGATTAAAAGCCAAATGTCCTTCCTGCAGCTAAACCTACCAATTTATCTGTGCTGAGAAACCACTCCCTCTAGTGGATGAGAAAAAAGTAATAAGGATGCATCCAGTAATATGAAGATTTTGACTCTATCTCATAAGTTATACGCTGAAGCAGTATGTTTGCAGGAAAAACTACAGATCATAACAGATGTGCAATCCAGAGCAATAGTCTTACTGGGCACGACATTGTGTTTATTTACAAACACACTGTCCATGGCAACATAATGGCCATTAAGGCACAATTAACTCAGCTAGATCCGGTAGGAGCAGTTGAGGGACAAGGAATGTCCATATGACAAAGGCCCAGAAAGCTGGCCTTCTGGCCTTGAAAAGGTGGTTTGAGTATCAACAGTTTTTACAATTATAGAACATGCATTCGGGACACTTGGGAATCAGCACCTGCACAGTTAGAGCTCAATGTGATGGGTCTTGGATCTCGAAAGACATTGAGGAGCTCATTATCGATTGTGAGACTTGTGCCATTGACTGACTGTAGCGATGAGAGCTGTTCCTCCTCACCATACTCCCCATACAGGTCCATGTGCCAGGAAAAATAATTTGTGAATTTTCCTGTTGAATGGAGATTAAGAAGATACATACCACAGATATTGTTATCCAAGTCTTACATATAATGTCCTTGATGTGGTCATTTCTGACGACAGGCCACATTTCACGAATGAGTCCACTCCATATTTACTCCTACAGTACTATCAAAATGTTCACAATAAGGAGCCATTCTGTGGTGCGCAACTGGCCACACACTATATTAAGCAGCAGTGTGCAAGCCAATTGTAACACTTAGGACAGGGACACAGGACCTGAACAGAAAATAAATAAACAGTCATCCACAGAGCTGGAGACCCACAGAGATTGTACTTTGTTCATACCCCCAATGGAATCATACAAAGGAACCACAGAAAACTTATTCCATTACAGGTGAATTGACCAACACATTGGTTGATTGGGGATGAAGCCAGTGGTGAACTTAATAATACAAGTAGTCCTAAAGCCCTCAGACTGTCAGGAAGAAGATCAAAAACAGTGGTCTTCCACCTATCAAGCTACCAGTGTTCCGAGAGAAAAAGTGACACCTTCAGATCACCTGAACTTTTAAAACCATAGATTTAGAGGTAATTGTAATTATCCACACAAATGTACAATATTTATAATGAGAATTAACATTCGGGCATGGAGATGTGTGCAGCATGCTGCAATACAGAGAGACTGGGAGTCCTTGTGCATGAATCACAGAAGGTTGGTCTGCAGGTACAACAGGTAATTAGGAAGGCACATGGAATTTTGTCCTTCATTGCTAAAGGGATTTGAGTTTAAAAAGCAGGAAGGTCATGTTACAGTTGTACATGGTGCTGGTAAGGCCACACCTGGAGTACCGTGTGCTGTTTTGGTCTCCTAACCTGAGAAAGGATGTACTGGAGGGGGTGCAGAGGAGGTTCACTCGGTTGATTCGAGAGTTGAAGGGGTTGGCTTGTGAGAAGAGACTGAGTAGACTGGGATTATATTCACTGGAATTCAGAAAAATGAGGGGGGACCTTATAGAAACATATAAAGTTATGAAGGGCATCAATAAAATAGAAGTAGAGAGGGTGTTTGCACTGATGGATGAGACTAGGACAAGAGGGTATGGCCTCAAGATTAGAGGAAGCATGTTTAGGACTGAATTGAGAAGGAACTTCATCACCCAGAGGGTTGTGAATCCATGGAACTCCCTGCCAAGAGAAGTAGTTGACGTTACTTCAGTAAATGTTTTTAAAGCTAAGATAGTTTTTTTTGAACAATAATGAAATTAAGGGATACAGTGAGAACGCGAGTAAGTGGATCTGAGTCCACAAAACGATCAGCCATGATCTTATTGAATGGCGGAGCAGACTCGAAGGGCCAGGTGACCCACTCCTGCTCCTAGCTCTTATGTCTTTACATGGTACATTGATATAAACAGATCTGAAAGGGTTAACTTTGAGGAATGATATAAACGCCAACCTAACATGACGTGATATGGACTTGTGAATGGAACACTGCGGACCCCAAGGGAGCAAAACCTAACATCTAGTGGTCCTCCTAGTCTCTGTATGAATATCTATCACAATGGCTCCCAACCTTTCTAGTATCAAGGCACACTTATTGCATAAATCTTCGAGTAAAAAATGAGGTCTGCAGATGCTGGAGATCACAGCTGAAAATGTGTTGCTGGTTAAAACACAGCAGGTTAGGCAGCATCTCAGGAATAGGGAATTCGACGTTTCGAGCATAAGCCCTTCATCAGGAAACGTCAAATTCCCTATTCCTGAGATGCTGCCTAACCTGCTGTGTTTTAACCAGCAACACATTTTCAACACTTATTGCATAACTGAGCAAATTCTTTTCTCTCCTGTGCATGCACGGTGTCAAATGTCAGCAGGTACTGCTTTCAACATTGGACAGTGAGGATCCAGAGCAGATCAGCTGCACAGATGTGAAGATTTCGTAGCACACTTCTCACCTTGTTGTACACTGTTTGAAAACTAGTGATCTGCCATAACAATGTAACTGGTAACTAGTTGCTAACTAACAGTAAACAGTATGAATTATAAGATACCAGGAAGTGGTTTTTCCTCTACCTCAGCAGAAACCCAGACCCTATAGACTTTAAGATGATTGAGGTGGTAATTTGCATCATGAGCTGTAGCTCATGCAGCATTGTGAGCTGAGTGCCATTACAACAGTAATTAGATCAGTCACAATCTTACCGAATGGTGCAGCAAATTCAAGGGGCCAAATGACCTGCATCTCCTAATTTGTACAGATTCATTCAGGAATTCATGAGTTCAAGAATCTTCCAGTCATTCCTCAATGATGAGAAATCCGAAATGTCAGATCAGTCATCTTTCGTGCTGAATAGGCTAGGGATGTTTTCCCTGGAGCGTCTGAGGCTGAGGGCTGACCTTATAGAGGTTTATAAAATCATGAAGGGCATGGATAGGGGAAATACACAGGTTTTTTCCCTGGAATGTGGGAGTCCAGAACTAGAGGGCATAGGTTCAGGATGAGAGGGGAAAACATTTAAAAGTGACCTCAGGGGCAACTTTTTCACACAGAGGGTGGTACATGTATGGAATGAGCTGCCAGGGGAAGTGGTGGAGGCTGGTACAATTGCAGCATTTAAAAGACATCTGGATGGGTATGTGAATAGGAAGGGCTTTGAGGGATATGGGCCGGGTGCTGGCAATGACACCACATTAGTTTATGATATCTGGTCGGCATGGATGAGTTGGACTGAATGGCCTGTTTCCACGCTGTACATCTCTATGACAGGCACCCATGGGGTACGGGACCCTGCATCCTAAGTTGAGCCCCATTGATCTGTTTTATATTCAAATAACAGATGTAACAAGATCCAATTTCTACCGTATAGTGTTACTTTCTAAAGGCGAAGCAGAAATTTGATATTGACACTGAGATATAAATCACAAACTGACCTTTGATCTTCAGGTTAAAGGTTACTCTACCATAAAATGTAATCTGCCTTTGAGCAGAGGGAGCATGCGGCATTTTTAGATTCCAATCCTGTACTAAAAGATATATTTTTTACTTGCATTTGGAAGACGTTAACAAAATCTAAATGAAATCAAAGTGCTAACAGCACAGGAGAAGCAACAGTACTGTCATAGTAGCACAGAGTACAGTTGCAAAAGCAGGAAAACAAAGCTCACAAAAGCACCAAGTAGAGCCAACAGCAGTGAGGCAGTAGTGATATGCAAGCTGCCAAAAACATGCCTCTATTATGCAGAATCTTATGTTGTGGAGCATGCATGAGATGGGATAACAATTAAGGAATGATGAAGATCGAGGGAACCGAATGCACAGGGGTTTCTGAAAAATTTGAAGCAAGTGATGGAGGAAACAATAAATACTTGCATTTACGTAGCAACTTTAATGTAGGAAAGTACTCTGAGATGCTTCACGGACAGAAAAGAAGTTGGAACTGGTCGAATGCACAACGAAGAGTTAGGTTTTCAGGAAGATTATAAAAATGAGGAGATTGTAGGGAGAGATTTTCAATGTGATGATGATGTTAGAGTAGAAGGGGAATAATTGGGAAGATGAGAGGGTAAAATCATGATAGACCAGAGAGGGCAAATTGGAGGGTGTCACCAGAACAAAGCCACACAAGGAAAGAAAAGTCAAAGGACAAAATATGCAGAAGGACAGAGAGATAAACCTCTTTTTGTTCCAAAGGTTTTTACATCTGATGGGTACCTTTTGGAAATGGTGAGGACTGCTGATGCTGGAAGACAGGATTGATAAATAGTGGAGTTGGAAATCCTAATGAAGGATCCTGACCCAAAACATTAAGTTTCCTGCTCCCCGATGATGCCTGACCTGCTGTGCCTCTCCAGCTCCATTTTTGACTGACTAAGTCTTAACAATTTGTCACTTGCTATAATGTAGAGAAACACAATAGCCAATTTATACACATCAAACTTTCACAAACAATAATATAATAATTCAGTCATGTTGGGTGCAGAATAAATACTGGCCAGGACATTAGGAAGAACTTCCCTGTTCTTCAAATAGTGCCAAGGAATCATTCACAACCACCTGAGAAAGCAGATAAGACTTCAATATAACGTCCCATCTAAAAGACAGCATGTCAACAGTGCAGTACACCCTCAGTTCTGCACTGGATTGTCAGTGTAGATTTTCTGTTCAAATCCCTGAAGCACTTCATAAACCCACAAGCTTCTGGCCTCAGAGATGACATTGTCTTTGACTGAGTCAGAATTGACAACTTTGAGAGATGGGGTGGCACGGTGGCTCAGTGGTTCACACAGCTGCCTCACAGTGCCAGGGACCCAAATTCAACTCCCACCTTGGGTGACTGTCTGTGTGGAGTTTGCACATTCTCCCTTGTCTGCGTGAGTTTCCTGTGGGTGCTCTCGTTTCCTCCCACAGTCCAACGATGTGCAGGTCAGGTGGATTGGCCATGCTAAATTGCCCAGAGTGTTAGGTACATTAGTCAGAGGGAAATGGGGTTGGATGGGTTACTCTTCAAAAGGCCAGTGTGGACTTGTTGGGCCAAATGGCCTGTTTCCACACTGTAGGAAATCTAATCTTTAAAAAAAAGAACAGGACATATTGCAGCATTGAATGACACAGAACGGAACAGGCCAGAAGAGAAATGCCTGGAGATATTTTCTAATTAACCCTGTTCAGCGATGTTATTACACACTCTTTGAATTACATGGACAGAGGTTGGGACATTGCACCACACCATAAGACACCTCCCCCCCAACCACACCCCCTCCCCCAGATCTGGGCACTATAATTCAGAGAAGCAGCAGCTGCAACTTTAAAGCCACCAAATTGAAAAATGGATTACAGGTGTATTTTACTTTATGTAATTCTCAGCAGCACTACAAGTGGTTAAAATAGACCCAATATATCTGCACTGAGTCATCTTTCAACCCCAGCATATCTCACAAACCACCAGATAAATCTATGTAAATCATTAATTTGTAATCCCCCAGCTCATTTGAAACATTCTTACTTGTGTATAAAGTGCTTCCTACTTTGTCCTTAGTTGCAGACGTAAATGGATTCACCAGCATTGAACACGTGTACTGAATAAAACTGTATGTGGTTATGCAGCTGCAATGGACCTTGGCGCGGTATGAGAGGATGTGGAGTTGGTGGCCCTGATTAGGTGATGGGAATGAGCGCAAGCCCAGTGCCTTCCCAAAGCTGGGGAAGTCAGAAAACCCAGGGTACTTAGAACAAACTGTCACATGAAAGCCTCCTCTGGCTGGTCACTATGCCTAACCACTGATAGGCCTGCCAGCTGCAATCTTGGCCAGGGCTACGATAGGTCAAAAGATGTAGGAACAGAATAAGGCTTTTTGGCCTATTGAGTCTGCGCCAGCATTTGATCATGATATGTTTCTCAATTCCATTCTTCTGCTATCTCCCCATAACCCTTGATCCCCTTAGTAATGAAGAACCTATCTAACTCAATCTTAAATACTCTGAATGACTTGGCCTCCACAGCCCTCCTGCAGCAATGATGCACCACCCTCTGGCTAAAGAATGTCCACCTTATCTCAGCACTTCAACTCAGTAAGCATAGGAGATTTGCAACGTAAATATAGGATGGGGTTTGGATGTAAAAGAAAAGTGTACATTTATATGACACTTTTGATGACCTCTGGATATGTGAAAGCACTTTAAGGTCAATGAAGAATTTATAGTGCAGGTACTGCTGTAATTTAACAAATATGGCAGCCACTTTGATCACAGCAGAGTCCCAGATACAGTAATAATGCAATGCCTGGATAATCTTTCTTAGGTGTTGGTTAGAACTAAATGTTAGCCAGTACAGCAGGAGGGCTATACTAAAGGGTAAATGTGGCTTCAATTTAATGTCTCATTCAAAAATGACTCCTGCAACAGTGCAGTACTAGAGTGTTATGAATGAGCAGGTCCAAAATCTATCATCTTCCAACTCAGAGGCAGTTCCCAAGAAATTCTTCTTCAGGTGAAATGTTGTGAGCCTATCTGTTTTTCTCCTCAATTTTCTGTTTACATTCTTGGAAATGACACATATAAAAATCTGTATATTCTGTATGTTTCATAGAGAGCATCTTGCTACTGATTTTCATTAAAATGATATTTATGCGCTGAATTATTTGAAATCTTCCAGTCCCCATATTTGACTGCAAAGAATGATTTCCTGTGTCATCTGCGTTGTTGAGAATTAGAAAGCAGTTGCATAATGACATCAATGTATGCGTGAAGTCAGTTGATTGTAGGGTGAGATGAGATCTTTACTAACACACTTAAAATCCTTAAGATCTTGCCTTGTTGATCCTGAAAAAAACTATTCATCACACTCAAAAGGATTGGCTGTGGGATGGGGGAAGTGTTCATGTAACGCAGCTCTGAAAAAAGGAAATAAATAGAAAAGTCAAGTGTAAGTACTTCACAGGGAGGGTAGCTGGTTCAATGGGGTTGCAAAGGAAGATTATCTAGTTAAAAATCATACAACACCAGATTATAGTCCAACAGGTTTAATTGGAAGCACACTAGCTTTCGGAGCGACGTTTCTTTATCAGGTGATTCTCCAAATCATGAAGATTATCTAGGTTGATTGCAACAGAAATTTTAAGAGTGATAGACAAGGATTCAATGAGAAAACATCGGGCCATGAGTAGTGGATTCAATTCTCAATTTAGAGCAGAACATTTCTCGTTTGTAATGTGTCAGGAGTTGAAAATAATACTTCTGTCCTATTACTGCCCCCTAGTGCTCTCCTCCTTTATTAGACTAACTTCTGAGTTCTCACAGGATTGTTCCCATAACATTCCTGAATCGGTGAAAAGAAAGGATTTGCTATAGAGATGTTCATTTAATGCTAAGCATATTAGGACAAATATTAATTGCTAGTTTATAAAAATTCATTCGGGGGCATGGCTGTTGCTGGCTGAGCAGCAGCTATTGCCAATCTCTTGTTGCTCTTGAGAAGATGCATTGAGCTGCGTTCTTGAACTGCTGCAGTCATTGGGTTGTAGAAACACCCAGTGCAGGGTATTTGGGAGGGAGTTCCCGACATTGTGAGGGCAATATCTTTCCAAATCTGGACGGTGAGCAGCTTTGAGAAGAAGCTGCAGGTGGTACCTGCCTCTCTCGTGTTCCTCACGGGTCGTGGTTGACAGTTTGGAAGGTGTTGTTGAAGAAGCCTTGCTACATTTCTCCAGTGCATCTTACAAATAGTACACACTGCTGCAATCATGCATTGATGGTGGAGGGAGTCAACGGTTTTGGATGCAGTGGCAATAAAACAGGCTGCTTTGTGGTGTCAAGCCTCTTGATTGTTGTTTGAGCTGCACTCACCCAGATAAGGGGGGAGCATTCCATTACATTCCTGACTTAGTTCAAAATCACACAACACCAGGTTATAGTCCAACAGGTTTATTTGGAACTAGCGTTCGGAGCGCTGCTGCTTCGTCAGGAAGCTGTGTTCAGTTCTTCCCAGGAGAGGAGAAACTCTGCCATGTTCTTCGCAGCCTGAAACACATCATCGATGAGGATGGGCACCTCGCCAAGACCCCCCCAACACCTCCACGTTTTATCTTTAAACAACTGTCAAACCTTAAACAGACCATTGTTCGCAGCAAACTGCCCAGTCTTCAGGACAACATCGACCATAACACCGTACAACCCTGTCAAGGCAAGCACAAGACATGTCAGAGCGTTGACACAGACACCACCATTACATGTGGGGACATCACCCATCATATCTGCGGAATGTACTCATTGACTCAGCCAGTATTGTCGATCTCATACACTGCAGGCAAAGATGTCCCAAGGCCTGGTACATTGGCAGGACCAAGCAGACGCTATGACAATGGATGAATGGACACTGCACAACATTCATTGGACAGGGTTGTTCCCTCCCAGTCAGGGAACACTTCAGCGTTCAGGGACATTCGGCCTCGGATCTTCAGGTGAGCATCCTCCAAGGTGGACTTTGGGATACACAACAATGCAGAGTGGCTAAGCAGAGGCTGATAGTCAAGTTCAGTACCCATCAGGATGGTCTCAACTGGGACTTTAGGTTCATGTCATACCACAGGTGAGCCCACTATGCACGCACACATGTCTCACGTGCACTCACACGCGCACTCTCACTCTCTCTCTCATGCACACAGACATACATATTACTCTATGGGGAGAGTTTGCATTTGCAGAATGTGGTTGCAGATACATTCTATTTTGCTCAAAAAGTGCACAATCTGCAATCAATGAAGGTAGTCAATCCAACGAACATTTTATAAATTCACTGCTGCAGCCCTGGGTTTGATTCCTTGTCAGGGAAGTAACATTTAGAAGACCTAACAACATGTATTTGTTTCCAAGTCATGTTGGTGCGGTAATGTAAATAGTTTTCACATAACTATTCCAGCTGCAATATATTAGGGATGGCACAGTGGCTCACAGCACCAGGGTCCCAGGTTCGATTCCAGCCTCGGGTGACTGTCTGTATGGAGTTTGCCCATTCCCCCATGTCTGAGTGGGTTTCCTCCGGGTGATCCTGTTTCCTCCCACAGTCACAAAGATGTGCAGGTCAGGTGAATTGCCCATTGTGTTAGGTGCCTTAGTCAGAGGGAAATGGGTCTGAGTGGGTTACTCTTCAGAGAGTCGGTGTGGACTGGTTGGGCCGGTTTCCACAGTCAGGAATCTAATCTTAAAAAGAAATTCCTACTTTTGAAATAGAACCAGTCAGACTCAAGATTGAAATACAGACAGATTCTAACCTCACACCTTTAATGCATTGTCTGAGCTGAGATGTCACTTGTTTTTTATAAAAATGAGAGTTATCTTGAGAATGTGACTTAAAAGGAGTTCAGGGTTTACATATTAATGAACTGAAACCTGCAACCCATTCTAAAAAATGAAAGACTTAACATCAATCGAGGTTTGTTCAATATATCGTTTCAGTTGCATCACACCATAATTTTTTGCTATAAATTTTGTCTTATGATCCTGCTCCACAGCTACCTGAGGAAGGAGCAGTGCTCCGAAAGCTAGTGCATCCAAATACACCTGCTGGACTATAACCAGGTGTTGTGTGATTTTTAACTTTGTCCACCACAGTCCAACAACAGCACCTCCACATCATCCCTGACCTTTGCCTTGTACATGGTAAGTAGGTTTTGAGCTGTCAGAATATGAGTTTGACCCTGCAGGCTTCCTTGCATCTGAATTACAACAATATTTATGGTTACTCCAGTTCAATGCATGTTCAATGATAACTACCAGGATGTTGACAGTAGGGGGAGCAAGAGACTCCTAAAAGGAAAATGTTTCTCTCGTATAATTTGTGTGATTGCACATAGAGTTATAGAGTCATAGAGATGTACAGCATGGAAACAGACCCTTCAGTCCAACCGTCCATGCCGACCAGATATCCCACCTGCCAGCATCTGGTCCATATCCCTCCAAACCCTTCCTATTCATATACCCATCCAAATGCCTCTTAAATGTTGCAATTGTACCAGCCTCCACCACATCCTCTGGCAGCTCATTCCATACATGTACCACCCTCTGCGTGAAAATGTTGCCCCTTAGGTCTCTTTTATATCTTTCCCCTCTCACCCTAAACCTGTGCCCTCTAGTTCTGGACTCCCCAACTCCATGGAAAAGGCTTTGTCTATTTATCCTATCCATGGCTCTCATAATTTTGTAAACCTCTATAAGGTCACCCCTCAGCTTCCGATGCTCCAGGGAAAACAGCCCCAGCCTGTTCAGCCTCTCCCTAAAGCTCAAATCCTCCAACTCTGGCAGCATCCATGTAAATCTTGTCTGAAAAACAACCCTCCACCACTACCATCTGTCTTCTACCTTTGAGCCATTTCTGTGTCCAAATGGCTAGTTCTCCCTGTATTCCATGAGATCTAACCTTGCTAATCAGTCTCCCATGGGGAACCTTGTCGAACGCCTTACTGAAGTCTATATAGATCACATCTGCTGCTCTGCCCTCATCAATCTTCTTTGTTACTTCTTCAAAAAACTCAATCAAGTTTGTGAAACATGATTTTCTACGCACAAAACCATGTTGACTATCCCTAATCAGTTCTTGCCTTTTCAAATACATGTACATCCTGTCCCTCAGGATTCCCTCCAACAACTTGCCCACCACTGAGGTCAGGCTCACTGGTCTATAGTTCCCTGGCTTGTCTTTACCGCTCTTCTTAAAGAGTGGCACCACGTTTGCAACCTCCAGTCTTCCGGTACCTCACCTATGACTGTCAATGATACAAATATCTCAGCAAGAGGCCCAGCAATCACTTCTCTAGCTTCCCACAGAGTTCTCAGGTAGACGTGATCTGGTCCTGGGGATTTATCCACCTTTAACCGTTTCAAGACATCCAGCTCTTCCTCCTCTGTAATCTGGACATTTTGCAAGATGTCACCATCTATTTCCTACAGTCTATATCTTCCATATCCTTTTCCACAGTAAATACTGGTGCAAAATATTCATTTAGTATCTCCCCCATTTTCTGTGGCTCCACACAAAGGCTGCCTTGCTGATCTTTGAGGGGCCTTATTCTCTCCCTAGTTATCCTTAACATATTTGTAAAAACCCTTTGGATTCTCCTTAATTCTATTTGCCAAAGCTATCTCATGTCCCTTTTTACCCTCCTGATTTCCCTCTTAAGTATACTCCTACTTCCTTTATACTCTTCTAAGGATTCACTCAATCTATCCTGTCTATACCTGACATATGCTTCCTTCTTTTTCTTAACCAAACTCTCACCCTCACCTTGACCTCCTTCCACCTATCACATTTCCATCGCCCCTCCCCCAAGTCCCTCCTCCCTACCTTTTATCTTAGCCTGCTGGACACAGTTTCCTCATTCCTGATGAAGGGCTTATGCCCGAAATGTCGAATTTCCTGTTCCTTGGATGTTGCCTGACCTGCTGCGCTTTTCCAGCAACACATTTTCACCTCAATTACTTTAGTCATCCAGCATTCCCTATACCTACCAGCCTTCCCTTTCACCCTGACAGGAATATACTTTCTCTGGATTCTTGTTATCTCATTTCTGAAGGTTTCCCATTTTCCAGTCATCCCTTTACCAGCGAACATCTGCCCCCAATCAGCTGTCGAAAGTTCTTGCCAAATACTGTCTAAATTGACCTTTCTCCAATTTAGAACTTCAACTTTTAGATCTGGTCTATCCTTTTCCATCACTATTTTAAAACGAATAGAATTATAGTTGCTGGCCGCAAAGTGCTCCCTCACTGACACCTCAGTCACCTGCCCTGCCTTATTTCCCAAGAGTAGGTCAAGTTTTGCACCTTCTCTAGGAGGTACATCCACACACTGAATCAGAAAATTGTCTTGTACGCACTTAAGAAATTTCTCTCCATCGAAACCTTTAACACTATGGCAGTCCCAGTCAATGTTTGGAAAGTTAAAATCTCCTACCACAACTACCCTATTATTCCTACAGATAGCTGAGATCTCCTTACAAGTTTGTTTCTCAATTTCCCTCTCACTATTAGGGGGTCTATAATACAATCCCAATAAGGTGATCATCCCTTTCTTATTTCTCAGTTCCACCCAAATAACTTCCCTGGATGTATTTCCGGGGAATATCCTCCCTCAGCACAGCTGTAATGCTATCCCTATCAAATATGCCACTCCCTCTCCTCTCTTGCTTCTCTTTCTATCCTTCCTGTAGCATTTGTATCCTGGAACATTATGCTGTCAGTCCTGCCCACCCTGAGCCATGGTTCTGTCATTGCTATGATATCCCAATCCCATGCTCCTAACCATGCCCTGAGTTCATCTGCCTACCCTGTTAGGCCCCTTGCATTGAAATAAATGCAGTTTAATTTATTAGTCCCACCTTGTCCCTGCCTGCCCTGACTGTTTGACTCGCCTCTGCTCTCAACTATACCCGTCTCAGATCGATCTCTTTCCTCACTATCTCCCTGGGACCACCCCCCTCCCCCAACAACCCCCCCCCACCTTCCTAGCTTAAATCCTCCCAAGCAGTTCTTGCAAATTTCCCCGCCAGTATATTAGTTCTCTTCCAATTTAGGTGCAATCCGTCCTTCTTGTACACGTCACTTCTACCCCAAAAGAGATTTCAATGTTCCAAATATGTGAATTCTTCTCCCATACATCAGCTCCTCAGCCATGCATTCATCTGCTCTATCCACATATTTATACTAAGTCCTTATTTGGGGAAAATTGGAAATAACACCAGTTTTATTTCATCATGTCAATTTGAAGTGTTTATTAATTTAACCCTAACATATTTTCAATTGTCTAAATTGGCTCAATGGCATCTTGTCCTCTTACAAAACAGATAGAGGTACAACAATTATGACAGAGAGGCTATTTGGCCTGTTGTGCCATTGTTGGCTTTCTGCAAAAGCCATTCAATGAAGCACAATGCCCAGCTCATTCCCTAATGAAGCCCTGAAACATGTTTTCCCCTAAGTTGCTGATCGAATTCTACGTTGAAAGCCCAATTACTTCCACTAGAGTCTCAAGCAATCAATACAGTTCCTAAACATTTGCTTCATAAAATTATTTTCCTTATATTGCAGGGTTTCCTTCAGTCAATCACCTTAAGTTGATATTTTATGGTTCTTGACCTTTCCGACCATTGGAACAGGCATTCCCTATCTATTCTGACATAGTTACTATGGCTTTGAATATTTCGATCAAATTTCCTGAAATGCTTTTCTACAGAGAACAAACCCAGCTTCTATAATTTACTTTCACAGTTGAAGTTTCTTGTTTTGAAACCATTCTCAAATCTTTCCTGCATCTTCACAAACGCCTTTACATTTTTCTTATATGCAGTATCTAGAATTGGACACAGTACTCCATTTGAAGGCCAACGAGTATTTTACAAAGGTTTATCATAACTCATGTGCTAATGCAATCAAAACCTCCATTTTAAAAACCCAGGATCTCTATGCATTTTAACCACATTGTCAATCTACCCAGTCACCAATGATGTATTCACACAATCCCACAAGTCCCTTTGCAGATTACTGTAGTTTTAAAAAGTAATATTGCCTCTTCGTCTTCTGCCAAGCTATATTTATCACTTCACACTTTGCTACATTAAATTTCATCTGCTACTTACTTTCTGATCTCCAGGTCTCTCTTCCATACTTCGACAGTCCCCGTGATATTCCCTGACATCCTGGAGATATTGACGAATGTTCTTTATTTCCTTCTTGACCATGAGATTCACTTGAATTGCATTTGATGTCTGAATTTACCTTTTCTCCTGCCAACATGTTTTACCATGTGATCAGGATTTAACTAACTTTAATCTCCAAGTACTGTTACCTGAGTTAAAGGTCCTTTGTTAAATCATAGAATCCCTAAAGTATGGAAGCAGGCCATTTGACCCATCGAGTCCACACTGCCCTTCTGAAGTACATCCCACCCAGACCCACCATCACCATAACTCTACATTTCTCATGGCTAACCCACCAGGCAGCATATCTCTGGACACTGTGGGCAAGTTAGCATTATCAATCCAGCTAACCTGCACAGAGAGGAGCACCCCGAGGGCACCTGCACAGACCCGGGGAGAATGTGCAAACTCCCCACAGGCAGTCGCCCAAGGGTGGAATTGAACCCAGGTCCCTGGTGCCGTGGGGCAATATTGCTAACCATGGAGCCACTTAAAATGAAGCCACTTATTTTAACTCTAGATTGCCCATTTTTATTTCTATAAATAAGCTAAATCACATTATCCAATGATCACTGTTCCCTAAATGTATCCTGATTAATCCCCAACCTGCCTTGCTCTCTAGAACCAGACCAGATCCCACAATGCATTCTTCCTCACTGGGCCAGAGCATAACAATAATATGATCATCCTAAATGCACTTCTTTACTCACTCTGTCCTTTTTCATGTTAATATCCCAGTTTATATTAACATTTCCCATTATCATAACTTTATAGTACCTCTGTAATTTCCTTGTAAATATGCTCCCATATTATTTTTCCCATAACAGACCATATCAGTGGTATATGGGCACTTCAAATGTTTCTTAACCCCATCACCAAAGTTTTTTAAATACCTCCCAGAACTTCTTTTCTCTTCAGTCCTGTAATATTCCCCATAATCTTTTCTGTCACCCTCCTTTGTTTCCCACTTTGTTTTATTTGAATACTTTCAATCTAGTTAAAAATCACACTACTCCAGGTTATAGTCCAACAGGTTTATTTGGAAGCACTAGCTTTTGGAGCGACGATCCTTCATCAGGTGAGTGTGGAGAATAAGGTCATAATCACAGAATTTATAGCCAATGGAAGTGTGATACATTTGGCAATTTTAGATTAAACCTTTCAGCTCTTATAAGGGCACAACTTTACCTTGCTCCAGCCTCCTATTTTTACACTCATTAGCATGTGGCACAGAGTAATTCAGAGATTGTTACTTCTCAGGTCCTGCTTGCATGTCTCTTTCTTAGCTCCCCAAAAATTAGCTGGCAAGATTTTCTTTCTCTTTCTACTGATATTGTTGGTATTGATATGGACTATGGTTTCAGGCTTCCCCGGACAGCTTTGTAGGCCTCGGGTTCCATCTTTAACTGTGAGGTAGTATGTCAGCATGGTTTCATCTCTGCTGCTGTAGAAAGCCAGGTCAGTTTCTCTAACCACAAAATCTCCTGTTAAAGTTGCTGTCCCAAACATTTTCCTTTGCCTCTCAACTGATCCACACATTGCTGTAGCTGCACTCCCCAGAAGGCCACTTCCCACTGGCACCAGTAGGCAGGGTGTGTTTCAGTCCTTCCCTTTCCTACAGCACTCTCTGACGTTACAGTGTGACTGCGCCCAGAAACATACTTTCCACATAGTTCACAGACACTTGTGGCTGATGAGAGCTGAAACTGACAAGCAGCATCTTGGAACAGGATGTGCATTACACTGAACTGGTGTGTTCTGCCTTTATTTATCAGACTGACTAAACTTCAAGAGAAATGTATTAAAGAGGTGCAAAAGAATACCCTTCCTTGTGCTGGTGTCATTTTTAGTTTCCACTAACCTCCCTCCCTGACACTTGTGTTCACTGCACCAGCCCTGAAGTCATTCAGCAGCTCACCTCCAGGCTTTCTGAATTTCCAAAAGGAAGAAATTACTTTTTTTTTCACCCACCCCATCTGCCCGCCCTCCAAATTCCACCTGATTAAATATTGTGATGTCAATCTAAATTCCGAGAGTGCTCCGGCATTTGTATTAGATGATTACTCCCTCCTTCTATTCTGTTTCGTCTTGGCTGGCCTCCTCCCTTGGTCTCTATGCTTTCAACTTTTATAACTCAATCACTTTCAGTTTTGGTTCTGCCCAGTTTTATGGGCAAAATTTTAATTGATTTTTCAATTAAAATAACAATGTCAACTCCGGATGCTGTGCTAACCACCTTACAAAGTCTTCACTGTTTAAAACTCTCAAACGAGATAATAATGAGACCTGGGTATATTGTCAGCTGTGACTCAGTGGTAACACTCTTAATCGAGTTGAGAGTGTGGTGCTGGAAAAGCACAGCAGGCCAGGCAGCATCTGAGGAGCAAGAGAATCGACATTTTGGGCATAAGCCCTTCATCAGGAATGAGGCTTGTGGACCAAGGGGTGGACAGATAAAAGGGAGGGGGATAGGGCTGGGGGTAAAATAGCTGAGAGTGAGATAGGTAGATGTAAGGTGGGGATAATCAGAGAGGAGTATGGAACAGAGAGGTGGGAAGAAAGATGGACAGGTAGGACAGGTCTTCAGGGCAGTGCTGAGTGGAAAGGTTAGAACTGGAATAAGGTGGGATGGAGAGAAAATGAGGAAACTGGTGAAATCCACGTTAATCCTGTGTGGTTGGAAGGTTCCAAGACAAAAGATGAGGCATTCTTCCTCCAGGAGCGAGTGGTTAGAGTTTGACGATGGAGGAGGCCCAGCACCTGCACGTCCCTGGCGGAGTGGGAGGGAGAGTTAAAGTTTTCGGCCACGGGGCGATGGCTCAGTTTAAACTATTGAGCATGAAATCTAGTGCAGCATTCTAGGAATTGTGCAATGTAGGAGATGTGGCATTTTGGATAACATGTTAAACAGAGGCCTGCTGGACAAACCTTCCTGAAGTCAGGAAGACTACAGACCTTGATCATTGGGGGTCAGAAGGCAAATGCAGAAATCCTGCCCTCTATATCAAACAGCTATCAGTAATTCTTGCCAAATTGGACATATGCAGGGAATGATTCTCAGGAGAGATTCAAGCAAAGCAGGGCTATTTGAATTTAGTACTGAGTTTGTTTGTTAATTCACAGTGGGGGAAGTGAGGACTGCAGATGCTGGAGATTCAGAGTGCAGGAGCGACAAGTCATGGAGTGGATGCAAACTCTTGGGGTGTGGATCAGATCTGTTCAAGTGACATGATCCCCATCCCCAGCTCCTTAAACCCGGAACACAAAAGAGGCTAAGCTATCAGTCAGAGTAAAAGAAATGATGATCTGCTGAAATCCTTTGGTTAAGTAGCCATCTAGAATAGATGAAAAAATAAAACATGACTACCCACTCCACAATTTAAACAGAGTGCTTTGACATTCTCCAAGAACAATTATGTCATCTTGGAATGATTAATAGAGTTTCAAAAGATACAATTATCTAAGCAGGAGATATTGGAATAATGTATTGACAGTTTAAAGAGACTAATAAAGTACTAAGTTCTGATGACATCACCAGACTCAAAACCTCAGGAAGGACATACTTAGGAAAGATGTGGAAGCTTTGGAGAGGGTGCAGAGAAGATTTACCAGGATGTTGCCTGGAATGGAGAATAGGTCGTACGAGGATAGGTTGAGAGTCCTCGGCCTTTTCTCGTTGGAACGGCGAAGGATGAGGGGTGACTTGATAGAGGTTTATAAGATGATCAGAGGAATAGATAGAGTAGACAGTCAGAAACTTTTTCCCCGGGTACAACAGAGTGTTACAAGGGGACATAAATTTAAGGTGAAGGGTGGAAGGTATAGGGGAGATGTCAGGGGTGGGTTCTTTACCCAGAGAGTGGTGGGGGCATGGAATGCGCTGCCCGTGGGAGTGGTAGAGTCAGAATCATTGGCGACCTTTAAGCGGCAATTGGATAGGTACATGGATGGGTGCTTAATCTAGGATAGATGTTCGGCACAACATCGTGGGCCGAAGGGCCTGTTCTGTGCTGTATTGTTCCATGTTCTATGTTCTATGGCACTGGAACGTGTCCAGCGGAGATTCACACGGATGATCCCTGGAATGGTTGGTCTAACATATGAGGAACGGCTGAGGGTCCTGGGATTGTATTCATTGGAGTTTAGAAGATTAAGGGGAGATTTAATAGAAACTTACAAGATAACACATGGCTTGGAAAGGGTGGATGCTAGGAAATTTTTTCCATTAGGCGAGGAGACTAGGACTCGTGGACATAGCCTTAAAATTAGAGGGGGTCAATTCAGAACAGAAATGCGGAGACATTTCTTCAGCCAGAGAGTGGTGAGCCTGTGGAATTCATTGCCGCAGAGTGCAGTGTAGGCCGGGACACTAAGTGTCTTCAAGGCAGAGATTGATAGATTCTTGATGTCACGAGGAATTAAGGGCTACGTGGAGAATGCGGGTAAGTGGAGTTGAAATGCCCATCAGCCATGATTGAATGGCGAAGTGGACTCAATGGGCCAAATGGCCTTGCTTCCACTCCTATGTCTTATGGTCTTATGGTGTTATTAACTCTGCTTTCTCCCCACAGATGCTCACAGACTTGATTTCACCAAAAATTTGTTTTTGTTTCAGATCTCTAGCATCCACAGTTCTTTTTTTTTGTTCTATGTTAAAGGAGTAACTATCTTTGATATAAAGACTACCCACTTGAGAGTTTTAAAAGATTTGAATGGATTGTAAGTTTCACGAAAGGGAGATTTTCTCACTGTCAGGTAGATTGGGAGTACTGTCCACTATCTACTTTCGAGTCAATGGTCCTAACTCTATTCAGCCTCAGCAAAACCCACCCCACTGGAGTGAAAATTGGTGTAACAAAAGCCCTTTAAACTGAGGTGTGTGACTCCAAGCTACATGCTTTGGTGATGAAAATACCGCCTCACATCTCTCAAATTAACATAAAAAATCCAAAGGCATTAATTCAAAGAGAGCAGGGTTCTTTCTCTAATGTCCTGGTGAATATTTATCAATTTATTCCTCAACCAACATCACCAACAGATTATCCGTCCACTTATTCCATAAACGTGAGAGCCTGCTGTGCAATAAATGACTGCCATATTTCCTACAGTACCAAAGCAACTGAAATTAAAATTGCTTCATTTGCGATAAAGCACTTCGGGATGTTCTGAGATCATAAAAAGTGCTGTACAAACATAACTCTTATCTCCAAGAGCTAGCTTTTACCTAAAATGTACTCACTAATCACAATATCCAACTTTTTTCTCCATAGATCATGATGCAGAGGGATTGGAACAAGCCCTGGAAGCTGGCCCCCATGTTTTCCAGTTCAGCTACAAACTAGAAGATGCCCTCCCATCTACCTTTAGTGGCAGTCATGGGAAAATCCGATATTTCATACGGGCGTTCTGCACAGCAGTTGGGGGAACTCTAGCACAGGTGGAGAAGATCTTGAAGATACAGGAAACATTCAACCTTAATCTCGATCCCAGTAACAAGGTAGCTACTAGTTATGACGCATTCTAGAATGAGCTAATAGTGTAACAAAGGATAAATTGATACTGCTTGACCTGCTGTGTTTTTTCCAGCTCCACACTTTATCAACTCTGACTTTTCGGCAGCTCCAGTCCACACTATCTCCAATAAATCGTAAAGTTAACAAAACACTCCCATCACTTGGATTTCTTAAGGCCAAATTATGTTTAGCTATGCTATTGTGTTTTTTGTCAAGTGAACAGAAAGAGTTGGTGAGGATAATATGTGGTGTAGACAGGTTTCCAAATGGCGTTTCATAAAGTGTAGCACAACCGACTTGTCAGCAAAGTTAGAGCTCATGGAGTAATAACAAATAAAATCAGATCAGATATGAAATTGCCTCACGGTAAAGAGTTGCTTTTCAGATTAGAGTAAGGTTTATATTGGTGCTTTCCAGGGGTCAATGTTAAGATCTGTTTTTCCTGATCTTCATTATGACCTGGACCTTGATGAACAGGGAACAAAATCAACATTTTGCGATGATACAAAACTTATAAATATTGTCTCCTAGGAAGGTGTCAGTAGATCTTCAGCAGGTAGAAGTAAAGTTTACATAAAGTGTTGGAATGGATAGATTGGTGGAAGATAAAACTTAATTAGAGAAGTGTGCAATGATCTGATTGAAGTTAATAAAAAAAGGTACAATTCTAAAGGTGTTGGGGGACTTTTGGGAACTGAGGGACCTGGATGTTTATAGAGAAACCTGTAAATGGGAAGGACAGGTGAAGCAAACAGTTAACTAAACATTAGGGATAATGGGATTGATAAATGAGACACAGTGCACAAAGGCAGGGAAGTAACATTAAACATTCCTGAAGAAGGGCTTATGCCCGAAACGTCGAATCTCCTGTTCCTTGGATGCTGCCTGACCTGCTGCGCTTTTCCAGCAACACATTTTCAGCTTAAACATAACTGGATCAACCTCACCTGAGTACTGAGACCATTTCTAGACACTACATTTCAGGAAGGCTGTGAAGGCATGAGAGAGTGGAGAAAAAGTTCAAGAGAACGATTCCAGCGTTGAAGAAGTTCAGTTATGTAAATAGATTTTAGAATCTGGAACAGTTGTCCATCGAGTAGAGAAACTGGACTTAAGCCCTCCTCAAGAGAAGATTCAGAGGAGATCTGATGGAGGTATTCAAACTCATGAAGCGTTTATAGAGAGTTGGTGAGGAGATGGGAGGATGAAGAACGAGAGGGCACGGATTTAAGCTAGCTGGCAATAGAGGCAAAGACAATGTGTGAAGAAACTTTTTACACACAGGGAATGGGAAGGCTGTGGAGCGTGCTGATTAAACGCATGTTCAATCAGTGTACTCCAGGTGAAATTAAAGTTTTCAACAGAAAATGGTATCATTCCCTGAAAAAGGGAAAATATACACTGCTGCAGGGAAAAGGCTGGAGAGGTACAAGTTGAGTTATTCCTTTAGACAGCCAATACAGGCATGATGAGTCACATGACCTCCTTCTGTATCGTAACGATTCCATGACTGTATGGAAAACAGGCATTTGGCTCAACAAGTCCACACTGACCCTCTGAAGA
The DNA here is from genome assembly GCF_020745735.1 of Hemiscyllium ocellatum. Taxonomy (NCBI): domain Eukaryota; kingdom Metazoa; phylum Chordata; class Chondrichthyes; order Orectolobiformes; family Hemiscylliidae; genus Hemiscyllium; species Hemiscyllium ocellatum. The sequence goes on from NC_083428.1 coordinate 39,672,154, forward strand.
GTAACCCACTCAGACCCATTCCCCCTAAGTTATGCACCTAATGCTCTGGGAAATTTAGCCAATTCACCTGACCTGCACATCTTTGGATTGTGGGAGGAAACTGGAGCACCCAAAGGAAACCCACACAGAGCAGGGAGAATGTCCAAACATCACACAGTCACCTGAGGCTGGAATTGAACCCAGGTCCCTGGTGCTGTGAGCCACCGTGTCGCCCCAAAGAGTAATCTGTGGGTTGGTTTTATGGATACAATGGTCCTTGAGCCCACTCTGAGACTTAAAAAAAATCAACACTAATCCTGGAGTCATTTTACACTCAGCGGATCATTAACTTGTTCAATGTGAAACCTCCACCCCTGCCTGGACAGATATAGTATATCCTGCATAAGTGAGCTGTCAGTCGATTGTAGCAGCAGCGCCACGTTCAAGTAGTGGCCACTGCTGGGACTGCAAACAGTGTCACAAAGAAGACAAAAGTTATGGAAGTCAGGCCCTGACTGCAGACCGTAGTCAGGGTAAGCGGGGTATGCAGTACCAGGTGTGGGACATGATGGGGCTGGTTTAAAGGGGGTGAGAGGGATGTGTATCCCATGCGCACAGGGGACCTCTTCAAAAGGAGATTCCTCAATCACCCTCTTGTTTGAAACAAGTCCACCCAACTATATCTGCTGGATTCCCACTTGGCATGATACTCACCCTGCCTGTGGCCAAATAGCCAAGGGGAAAAAGTGTGGCCATTAACTGACCACTTAAGTGCCTCAGTAGACTCGAGCATGTCAGCCATTTAATATTGCCACTACCCTTTGTAAAGTGGGTCAGGGTATGTGTCTGGGAGTGCCACTTACTGCATTTTATAAAATTCATTCACCTTTTCTGCCAGTGGAGTATAAAAACCAGTTTCTATTTTGTGCTCAAATCTCTAGAATTGACTTCGAATTGAACAAAAATTGACATTCAACACCAGCAAAGAGAAAAGCCAATTTGATGTGGAAATAGAGTCATAGAAATGTACAGCACGGCAACAGACCCTTCGGTCCAACCCGTCCATGCCAACCAGATATCCCAACCTAATCTAGTCCGACCTGCTAGCACCCGGCCCATACCCCTCCAAACCCTTCCTATTCACATATCTATCCAAATGCCTTTTAAATGTTGCAATTGAACCAGCCTCCACCACTTCCTCTGGCAGCTCATTCCATACACATGTCACCCTCTGTGTGAAAAAGTTGCCCTGTAGGTCTCTTTTATTTCTTTCCCTTCTCACCCTAAACCTATGCCCTCTAGTTCTGGACTCCCTGACCCCAGGGAAAGACTTTGCCTATTTACCCTATCCATGCCGCTCATAATTTTGTAAACCTCAATAAGGTCACCCCTCAGCCTCCGACGCTCCAGGGAAAACATGTACCTCAAGCAATGTAATCTTACAGCATAAAGACCAATGCCACAGAAACAGGCAATTTGGCTCAACTGGTCCAAGCTGGTTTTTATGCTTCACATGAATGTCATCAATTGCACTTCAGCTAACCCTATTCAGAAAATATTTACAAGGGTGTTGCCAGGGTTGGAGGATTTGAGCTATAGGGAGAGGCTGAATAGGCTGGGGCTGTTTTCCCTTGAGTGTGGCTGAGGGATGACTTTACAAAAGTTTCTGAAATCATGAAGGGCATAGAGAGGGTAAATAGACAAGGGCTTTTCCCTGGGGTGGGGGGAGTTCAGAACTAGAGGGCATAGGTTTAGGGTGAAAGGGGAAAAATTTAAAAGAGACCTAAGGGGCAACTTTATCATGCAGAGGGTGGTACGTATATGGAATGAGCTGCCAGAAGAAGTAATGGAGACTGGTACAGTTACAACATTTAAAGGTATCTGGATTGGTAAAGGAATAGGAAGGGTTTAGAAGGATATGGGACAAGTGCTGGCAAATGGGACTAGATTAGGTTAGGATATCTGGTTGGCATGGACAAGTTGGACTGAAGGTTCTGCTGTCGTGCTGTACATCTGTATGACTCTAAACTGACCTGTTGTGATCCTCGGGAACTTTTCATTTCATCTTTAAAGCTATATTATTCTATTTTTCAACAGTGTCAGTGATCCCATTTATTCCTTCTGTCTCCAGCTTCCTCTGAAGTTGACAGCTGAGAAAGAAATTTCATACTGGTGCTGGAGGATGCCGGGGATTTCTATGAACGTGACAGTGGACAAGAGTGGGTTCGTCCCTGGTGAAGACATCATCATCACATCTGAAATCGACAACCGAACGATGAGATTTCTCCGGATAATCTGTTACTCCATTGCAGCTGAGATCAAGTACAAGGCATTTGTTCAGGAAGCTCTGTGCGACCATTACCGCGAGTTCATAGAGAATAGTGAAGTTAAGAAGATGGAGGCAGTGATCGAGGCTCCACCAAGAGAAGTTACAAAAATCCTCGGATCCTTACAGCTGCCTAAACCAATGTTTATCAGCGACATGTCAAGGTGTAAGATTATTTCAATCTCATATCAGCTGCATGTTACAATTCCCATCCCAGCGTATCACGTCACAGTGTCAGCCTCAGCCCCCATTAAGATTGGAACAATTCCAGTGCACATTTCTCTGTAGAACTAGCAATTGTATCACTTAAATAATCAACTTCTATTTAATTCATATGGGAACCCAGGACCAGATAATTCTGTATGTTACGTAGGTATAAACATTACTAAATTCAAGCAAGTGCGTATCTTTTTCTAAAATAAATGTTTTATTTAAGTTTTCAGCTGTGTCATTTTATTTAATGGATGTGGTACAAAAATGACAGGCAAGTATTTGGAGAGGCAATGATTAGGAACAGTCAGCATGGTTTTGCATTAGGGAGATACTGTCTCACAAACTTGACTGTGTTTTTTGAGGAAATAACCAAGAAGATTCATTTGGGCAAAGCAGTAGACATTTCTTACTTGGACTTCAGTAAAACCTTTAACGACGTTCCGCATGGTTAGATTATTTAGTAAATGGGATTGAAGGTAAGCTTGCCAGTTTGGTACAAAATTGGCTGAATGACAGGAGACAGAGAGTGGTGGTGGAGGGTTGTTTTTCAGCCTGCGGGTCTGTTGCCAGCAGTGTTCCACAGGGATCGATGCTGGGCCCACTTTTGTTTGTAATTTAAATAAATTATTTTGATGAGAAGATAGAAGACATGGGCAAATATTTCTGCGGATGACACCAAAATTGAGGGTATAGTGGATAGTCATAGAGATATACAGCATAGAAACAGACCCTTCGGTCCAACTCGCCCATACCGACCAGATATCCCAACCCAATCGAGTCCCACCTGCTAGCACCTGCCGCATAACCCTCCAAACCCTTCCAATTCATATACCCATCCAGATGCACTTTAAATGTTGCAATTGTACCAGCCTCCACCACTTCCTTTGGCAGCTCATTCCATACATGTATCACACTCTGTGTGAAAATGTTGCCTCTTAGGTCTCTTTTATATCTTATTCTCTCACCCTAAATCTATGCCCTCTAGTACTGGAGTCCACCACCCCAAGGAAAGACTTTGGCTATTTATCCTATCCATGACCCTCATGATTTTATAAACTGCTATAAAGTCTTCCCTCAGCCTCTGACGCTCCAGGGAAAACAGCCCAAGCCTATTCAACCCCTCCCCATAGCTCAAATCCTCCAACCCTGGCAATGTCCTTGTAAATCTTTTCTGAATGCTTTCAAGTTTCACAACATCTTTATGTTAGGACAGAGACCAGAATTGTAAGCAATATTCCAATAGTGGCCTAACCAATGTCCTGTACAGCCGCAACATGACCTTCCAACTCCTGTATTCAATACTCTGACCAATAAAGGAAAGCATACCAAACACTTTCTTCACTATCCTATCTACCTGCGACTCCACTTTCAAGGAGCTATGAACCTGCACTCCAAGGTTTCTTTGTTCAGCAACACTCCCTAGGACCTTACCATTAAGTGTATGTGTCCTGCTAAGATTTGCTTTCCCAAAATGCAGCACCTCACATTTATCTAAATTAAACTCCATCTGCCACTTCTCAGCCCATTGGCCCACCTGATCGAGATCCCGTCGTAACCTTCTTCGCTGTCCACTACACCTCCAATTTTGGTGTCATCTCCAAATTTACTAACTATACCTCTTAAGTTCACATCCAAATCATTTATGTAAATGACAAAAAGTAGAGGACCCAGCACCAATCCTTGTGGTCACAGGCCTCCGGTCTGAAAAACAACCCTCCACCACCCCCCTCTGTCTTCTACTTTGAGCCAGTTCTGTATCCAAATGCCTGGTTCTCCCTGTATTGCATGAGAATTAACTTTGATAACCAGTCTCCCATGTGGATCCTTGTCAAACACCTTACTGAAGTCCATATAGATCACATCTACCGCTCTGCCCTCATCAATCCTCTTTGTTACTTCTTCAAAAAACTCAATCAAATTTGTGGACATGGTTTCCCACACACAAAGCCATGTTGACTATCCCTAATCAGTCCTTGCCTTTCCAAAAGCATGTACATCCTATCCCTCAGGATTCCCTCCAACAACTTGCCCACTACCAATGTTAGGCTCACTAGTCTATCATTCCCTGGCTTTTCCTTGCCACCCTTCTTAAACAGTTGCAGCATGTTTGCCAACCTCCGGTCTTTCAGCACATCACTTGTGACTATCGGTGATACAAATATTTCAGTAAAAGGCCCAGCAATCACTTTCCTAGCTTCCCACAGAGTTCTAGAGTACACCTGATCACGTCTTGTGGATTTATCCACTTTTATGCGTTTCAAGATATCCAGCACTTCCTCCTCTGTAATATGGACATTTTTCAAGATGTCACCATCTATTTCCCTACAGTCTATATCTTCCATGTCCTTTTCCACAGTAAATCCAGATGCAAAATACTCATTTAATATCTCTCCTATCTCCTACACAAAGGCCACCTTCCTGATCTTTGAGGGGCCCTATTGTCTCCCTAGTTACCCATTTGTCCTTAATGTATTTGTAAATACCATTTTGGATTCTCCTTAACTCTATTTGCCAAAGCTATCTCATGTCCCTGTTTTGCCCTCCTGATTTCTCTTTTAAGTATACTCCTACTGCCTTTATACTCTTCTAAGGATTCACTTGATCTATCCTATCTGACATATGCTTCCTTCTTTTTTTAACCAAACCCTCAATTTCTTTAATCATCTAGCATTCCCTGTACCTACCAGCCTTTCCTTTCACCCTAACAGGAATATACTTTCTCTGCATTCTTGTTATCTAATTTCTGAAGGCTTCCCATTTCCAGCCGTCCCTTTACCAGCGAACATCTGCCTCCAATCAGCTTTTGAATATTCTTGCCTAATACCATCAAAGTTGGCTTTCCACCAATTTAGAACTTCAACTTTTAGATCTGGTCTATCCTTTTCCATCACTATTTTAAAACGAATAGAATTATGGTTGCTGGCCCCAAAGTGCTTCCCCACTGACACCTCAGTCACCTGCCCTGCCTTATTTCCCAAGAGTAAGTCAAGTTTTGCACTTCTCTAGTAAGTACATCCACATACTGAATCAGAATTTTTTTCTGTATACACTTAACAAATTCCTCTCCTAAACTCTTAACACTATGGCAGTCCCAGTCTATGTTTGGAAAGTTAAAATCCCCTAACATACCCACCCTATTATTCTTATAGAAAACTGAGATCTCCTTATAAATTTGTTTCTCAATTTCCTGCTGGTTTTTAGGGCTTCTACAGTATAATCCCAATCGGGTGATCATCCCTTTCTTATTTCTCAGTTCCATCCAAATAACTTCCCTGGATGTATTTCCAGGAATATCCTCCCTCAGTACAGCTGCAATGCTATCCCTTATCAAAAATGCCACTCCCCCTCCTCTCTTCCCTCCTTTTCTATCCTTCATGTAGCATTTGTATCCTGGAACATTAAGCTGCCAGTCCTGTCCATCTCTGAGCCATGTTTCTGTAATTGCTGTGATGTCCCAGTCCCATGTTCCTAACCATGCCCTGAGTTCATCTGCCTACCCTGTTAGGCCCCTTGCATTGAAATAAATGCAGTTTAATTATCAGTCCTCCCTCGTTCTCTGCTTTGTCCCTGCCTGCCCTAACTGTTTGACTCACCTTTGTTCTCAACTGTACCAGTCTCAGATTGATCTCTTTCCTCACCATCTCCCTGGGTCCCAACCACTCTCCCCCTTACTGGTTTAAATCCTCCAGCAAATCTCCCCGCCAGTATATTAGTCCCCTTCCAATTCGGGTGCAATCAGTCCCTCTGATGCAGGTCATGTCTACACCAAATGAGTAGATCCAAAAATGTGAATCCTTTTCCCATACACTAGTTCCTCAGCCATGCATTCATCTGCTCTATCCTCCCATTCCTGCCCGCACTACCTCATAGTACTGGGAGCAATCCAGATATTACTACTCTAAAAGACCTCCTTTTTAATTTCCTGTCTAACTCTCTGTAATCTCCTTTCAGAATCTCAACCTTTTCCCTTCCTATGTCATTGGTTGCAATGTGTACAATGTCCTCCGGCTGGCCTCTCTTCCCCGTGAGAACATTCTGCACCCTCTCTGAGGTATCCTTGATCCTGGCACCAGGGAAGCAACACATCATTCTGATTTTTTCACTGCTGGCCACAGAAACGTCTGTCTGTACCTCGGACTACAGAATCTCCGAACACAATTGATCTCTTGAAACTCGACATACCCCTCATTGCATTAGAGCTAGTCTCAATACCAGAAACTTGGATGTTGGTGCTACATTCCCCTGAAAGTCCATCACCCCCTACATTTTCCAAAACAGCACACTTGTTTGAAATGGGGATAGCCACAGAAGATCCCTGCACTACCTGCCTACCTCTCTCACCTTTCCTGGAGTTAACCCATCTATGTGACTGTATCTGAAACTTTTCCCCCTTCCTATACCTGCCATCCATCACATCCCCTTGCTCTTGTAAATTCCTCATTGCCTCAAACGGTCTCTCCAACTGATCCATTTGATCTGATAGGATTCATAACGAACAGCATTTATTGCAGATATAATTCTCAGTAACACATAAACTCTCCCTAAACTCCCACATTCAACAGGAAGAGCATCTCACTCTACTAAAGGCCATTTTTGCTTCTTTCAATCTGCAGACCCAGAAAGTAGCACTGTCTTATTCCTCTACAAAACACTGCTCCAGGTTAAATTAATATGACTTATATTTTAAGTTTAATCAAGAGACATATCTCAATAAAACATATAATCAAGAAAGAACCCACTCTACTTACTACTGCAGACTTACTATCAGGCCACACTTGAAATATTCACTCCCAAAAAGGTTCCTCCGAGGTCAGTTGTGAATTTCACTGTTTGTTTATTTTCCCAGATGCACTCTGATGTCCACGAATACATGAATTCAAACAGCAAAGGCAGTAACTGTGCAGGTTCACTGCTCTGTCAGTTAGCAGTGTAGGTTTCTTTCTTTCTTTCTCTCTCCCTCTCTCTCCTGCACTGACCTCACATGTGCTTCCTTTGTCTGTATCTCTCTCTTTTAAAAAGTGCTGTTGTTTTGACTTTATTTTTCCCAAAGTTGCAAAACAATGCAACAGCATATAAAACAGTAATTGTTGCTCCTGGAATTCGAAGAAATCACCTAGAAGGTTATCTAAGAATACAAAGAGATCTTGATCAATTGAGTCAATGGGCTGACGAGTGGCAAATGGAGATTAATTTGGATAAATGAGAAGTATTGCATTTTGCTAACACAAACAAGCAGAATTTATATAATTAAATGTAGGGCCTTAGGTAGTGTTGTAGAACAGAGACCTGGCATTTCAGTTACATAATTCTTTGAAGTTTGCATGACATATAGACAGGAGAAAGTGAGGACTGCAGATGCTGGAGATCAGAGCTGAAAATGTGTTGCTGGAAAAGTGCAGCAGGTCAGGCAGCATCCAAGGATCAGGAGAATTGACGTTTCGGGCATGAGCCCTTCTTCAGGAATAGCATATTCCTGATATATAGATAGGGTGGTTAAGAAGACGTTTTGCTTGCTTGCTCTCGTTGCTCAGACCTTTGAGGATAGGAGTTAGACATCATGTTGAGGTTTTACAGGACATTGGTGAGGCCTCTTCTGGAGTACTGCTGGATAGGCTGGGATTTTTTTCACTGCAGCATACAAGGTTGAGGGGTGACCTTATAGAGTTTCATTAAGTCATGAGGGTCATAGATTAGATGTATGGCAGAAGTCTTTTTCCAAAAGTGGGAGATTTCAACATAAGGGAGCATTTTTTTTTAGGTGAGAGGAGAAAGATTAAAAAAAAGATATGAGGGGCAAGTTTTTTACATAAAGAGTGGTTCATGTGGAATGAACTTCCAGAGGAGGTAGTGGATACATTTACAACATTTAACAGACATTTGGATAAGTACATGAACAAGAAATGTTTGCCGGGATATGGGCCAAGTGCAGGCAGGCAGGACTAGTTTAGTTAGGAATTATGGTCTGCATGAACTGATTGGACTGAAGGGTCTACTTCCATGCTGTATGACTGTATTAAAAAAGGACCATCAAGCCTGGCTCACATTCATGTGACTACATACTTCTTCACCACCATCCAAACCCTGCCTCACCCCATTTCCCTCTTCTCTGCTGTCCAAACTCCTTCAAGTTACAAAAGAGAGAGAACACTCTGAAAAATTTTCTTGATTCTGTTGTGCAGTTATTGGACTGAATAGTCTATTTTTTGCTGCTACTGACTTATGGAAGTAAGTCCGAGAGATCATTTTATTTTTATGCTTTCATGGAATGTGGACATCTCCAGTATTTGTTGCTTATCCCTAATTAGTCTTGAGAAAGAGTAGATGAATTGCCGTCTTAAACTACTAAACATGATCTGCTGTACCTCCACTCAAATGCTACTAGGGAGTTCCAGAATCTTGATCCAATGAGAGTGAAGAAACTTGGACCAAATCTTAACTGTGAAGCTATTTATGTACTTTACGATGAGATCTCTGTTGAATGCATGCAGAAAAGCAGCACTCAGGGCACCAGCCAATAACACTGTTGAGTAGTCAACAAGTCGCAAGCTTTAAAAATTTCTAAATTCTGTGCAATTTTAACAAAAAGCTGAGAATTCTGGAAATCAGAAATAATATGTTGGAAACGCTTATGTGAGAGGTGGATCTTTCAAGCATGACCCTTCATTGCCATTGGTCAACCTCTGCATTTGCTGATTCCTGCGATGATAAATGTTTGGTCAGGAATGATATTGGCCTGGATATGGTTTACTGTATACAACTGATTTAATCCAACGTCAAACCCTCAAGCAGGATTAGCAAAAGATATGTTCATGATAGGTAACGTATGTAATCGGTTAACAAGATGATCAGGATGAATGATTTATGAAGAGCCTACGTAATTGGATGGATTTTATAATCCTAATGTCAGCTCCTTCCATTCCTACTGAGTGAGGGAAGGGCAAAATCATTCCTGATTAATATCCAGTGACTCCAATGAGGACAAAGCTAAAAATCACACAACACCAGGTTATCGTTGAACAGGTTTATTTGAAAGTATTAGCTTTCAGAGCACTGTTCCTTCATCAGGTAACCAGTGGGGCAGGACAATAAGGCACAGAATTTATAGCAAAAGATCACAGTGTCGTTCAGTTAAAATAATATATTAAACAAACCTAGATTATTGTTAAGTCTTTCATCTTTTAGAATGGATTGAAGGTTTCAGTTTATTAATATGTAAATCCCAGAACTTCTAAGTCACATTCTCGAGCTAACTTAAGGTTTCATAAAAAAAGGTGACATCTCAGCTCTGACAATGTATTAAACATGTGAGGTTCGAGTCTGTCCGTATCCCAATCTTGAGTCAGACTGGTTCTAACTCCAAAGTAGGAATTTATAAAATGTTATACGGATTGACTGTCTGCAGATTGTGTGCTTTTTGAACAAAAATAGAATGTATCTGCAAATACAATTCTGCAAATGCAAATTCACCCTATAGACTTGTGTTTGCGTGTGCGCGTGGGTGTGAATGTGGAGGGGTGTATGTGTGTGTGTCTGAGAGCATGTATATGAGAGAGCGTCTGTGTGTGTGAAAGAGTGTGTGTGTATGTGTGCTTGTGTGTGAGTGAATAGTGTAGTGGGGTCACCTGTAGTGTGACATGAACCCAATATCCTGGTTGAGGCCATCCTCAAGGGTACTGAACCTGGCTATCAGCCTCTAATGAGGTACTTGAGGGTGAAAGTTGCTGGGGAATAGTGCTCTGCCTGGAGAAAATACCATGGTGGGAGGGGTGAATAAATCAAAAGAAGGAAATAAATTCTAACACTAGTTATGGAATTATCAGGCTGTGATGAAGGGTCACAGCAGAAATGTTAACCTGTCTTTCTTTTTAAGATAAAGTGAGGACTGCAGATGCTGGAGATCAGAGTCAAAACGTATGGTGCTAGAAAAGCACAGCAGGTCAGGCAGCATCTGCCTGACAAAGGGCTTATGCATGAAACATCGATTCCCCTGCGTCTCAGATGTTTTTTGACTCTTTTTAAGATGCTGAACTACCTACTATGCATTTCGAAAATGTCCTTTTTTTTCATATTCTTTCCAGATGTTTTTATTACAAAATAATATTCCAAACACACGTGAGGAGTAAAAGGCCTCTTGAGCCTGCTCAGCCATTCTGTAGTTGATCAGATTGTGATCTCAACTCCACATTCCTACCTATTCCCAATAACCTTTGATTCTGTTACTAGTCAAGATTCTCCCTCTGCAGTAAAACTCTGCCTCCACTGCACTCTGGAGAAGAAGGCTTCTACAATTCATGAACAAACAAAATGGAGGAAGGTGATCAACCAGTATTGTGAAGTCTCATGTAACATGGGAAAAGCTGTAAAAAAGAGCAAGGGAGAGCTACTGGGATTAGGTTTTGTCCCTAATTTCAGAATTGAAATGGTTTCAAGAGGTACCTATTCTTTTATTGAGAAAGGTAGATAAAAGTCTATAGTGCTGCACACTAGCGAGATTGGAAAAAGTAACAGAGAAAACGAGATTACAAATGATCATTAGGTGGTTTCATGGTTACAGTTTAAGTTGTGTCAAATGGACAAGGAAGTGAAAGCTGAAGGAGGAAAGAAGTTCCATACTTTTGAGGTTCTGAGAATGAACAAGTGAGAACAGAAAGTTCCAATAAATTTTGATTTGTTTTCCTTCTACTAAATATTGACAAAATGCAGTGTTTCAGGTTATTTACCTGTCAATCCTTTCCAATTCACCTCTGATCAAATCTTTCAGTACTAATTTGTGAAGATAGATTTCAGGTGATATTAAAATAAACAACATTTGTGTGATCTATTAACAAGGTGCACTTGAAAAATGGTAGAAATAAACATTTTCTCAATAATTTCAATTTGGTAAACTGTTACTGTGAATTGAATGGTGTTTCAATGGGGCAATATCTTCTGGGACACAGCTTGCTTTCTGAGAAAAATAACTTTGTAAGTCCAGAATAATATTTACGGGTCTTCATATGCTGGTCTAGTTACATTCTCAAAATACTTCACAGGCTTGCTGGGACACAGCTTGCTTTCTGAGAAAAATAACTTTGTAAGTCCAGAATAACATTTAACTCTTGCACCAATATCTTCTTGTAGACCTATAAAGGTGTCAATCCAACAAATTGTCTTAATTCCAAATAATGTCATGTCAGATTATTCAAATGTTTAAATCGCAGGTCAGAAGTATAGCAGACTGTCACAACAGACCTAATTTTCCTGTGGACTTTGGGTCTCTGGAGGGATTGATTGGGGATCTTGACTCTGCACTTGCTGGGAAAGGGGCCTTGTTGGACATTATTGGAGATCTCCAACTTGGTTGTTATCCAATAAAAGATGGTAGGCTGACTCGTCAGAGGGTCAGCAGATCTGGAACCTCAAAAGCCTAATCGGGAGAGGTAGGCACGCTGGGGAAGGACAAATAATAGGAGTTATAAAATTACTAAATATTTGTAGCAGCCAAAGAGGCAGCCCTTCAATTGGAGGGAAAGTTGGTGTCATGGGCCCTTCCCTACAAGCAACTCTGTCTTTAAGGATGGAGCTCTCTAGACCACTGCAGGGAGGCTGCTTCTAGTATTTTGTCACTGTATGTTGAGGGGAGGGGGTACTGCACCAGAAGTAGAAAATTGCCTCTCACTAGGATATTATAACTTAAATTTATTGCCTGTTTCCATTGAGTTGGGCAATTGATCCATTGCTGGGCTGCTCTAATTTTCTAGCCTACCCCTGCTCCCAAGCCATCAGGCTAGTGATGAAAAATGCCACCCCTATAAGGTGACTATATGAATGTGTTGTGGATTTACCACCCTGCAATAAATACCAGAACAATGAGGACAAGCAAAACAAAGATGGTCTTTTACGAAAGATGGGGAACGTACAAAGGTATCCAAAATACCAACTTAGAAATTGCAAACCTCCAGCAGTATCTTGAGTTAATGAAGTACTTTTAAAGTATTAGTACTGTTGCAATTTCAGAAACATGACAATCAATTTGTGAAACAAAATTGTACAAGCTCCCATGACCAGATGATGTGTTAATGATACTAATAGCAGGATAAACATTGGTTAAGGCACTGCACCACTCTTAACTGTGGCTTCTCTTCAATCAGTGCTAAGGATTTTCTAACATCCACCCAAGGAGAAAAACAGGGCCCCCAGTTTAACATTTAATCTGAAAGACATTAGCTTCAACAATGCTGCTGTACTGTATTGGAAGGGTGACTTGAGCTATGTACTCACGTCTCTTGAGTGGGATTTGAACACATGATCTTCTGACTTAGAGGTGAGTGTGTTACCATGTGGCTAAGGCTGACATTTTCACACAGCCTATTTACTAACCTAGTAACTTGTATTTTAAGGTACCCCAAAACAATTCCTTGTTCCTTCTTCCATCAGTACATTACAGTTGTATTTGTGTAATCATATGAAGAGTCTTGAGCTCCATGTTATCCAATGATGGAGATGGATTTGTGCCCCTCATTTGGAGTGCCTAATTACACTGTCAAAAGTGGCTGGCATAAGCTGAGCTGTTCCAGACCTGGGCAAGGCAGAATTACTGAAAGTGAATTGAAGCAAAACTGACCAGCTTGACTACCCTTTCAGCCAGTTGGCTGTTCCTTCATTGGTCAAAATCACTGAAACTCCTTGACAGCTCCACCATTATGACTGCAGCAGCTCAAGATGAAGATCCATCATCACATTCTGAAAAGCCGCTAAGAACCATAAATAAATGTAGTTTTGGCAGCAATGCTGATAACTTGAGAATACATTTCTAAATATTTCTTTTATATGAGTTTGCTGATGTCAGTGGAAGTTCCACACTTATCCAGCTAAGTGCTGGACATAAGAGCATATTGGTCACTCAACACTACAGTTTAGGAAGAGTAAAGAGAGCAGCTGGGGACATAGTCTTCGGCTTCTGAAATTGTTGGTTACTGAGTAGATGTCAGGACGCGATTTCACAAGAGTCTGGGGTATAAAGGAAGAAAATAGGAAATAACTCACAAAAGACATTAAAGTTGTTAGAAGCAACTGAAAATTGAGCAACAGCAAAAATTATGAATTTAGCATATGAATGCCAAAATTTGAATACAAATTAGCATTTGAAGTAAGATTGGACTTTCTCCTCAGTTTCCAATCAGATTTAATTGAATGCAGAATGTAAGATTTAACTCTTGTCTCTTTGTTAAGGTCAGACTTCCTCTTTATTGAACTATTTTTCTCCTGTTCCTCTTTCTTTTTGTTGAGATTTAACAATATTTACAGGGCTCAATGCTCAAACATAAACTTGTGACCGTGTCTGCTGCTCATGTCTGTTAACATGATGCTGTTGTTTCAGTCAAACTAAGCAGATGAAGGAGACCCTTATACCCCTTGCAATCCTGCTCCAGTTTTGTGACTTGATGGTGCAGCTCTTGAAAACAGCAAAAATGTGAGATTTCAAAGCTATCCAGTCTCCATTGAAAACAGCAAAATAATATGCCTCACAGAAATGTCATGCTATCACATTCTTTGAAAAGAACAAATCTTTCCACCTCCTCTTCATGCTCATTACTGACTATCTATCAATCCACATCCTGGGGTTACCACTGACCAAAAGCTCACAGTCTAATAAGTGCCAAGAGGTCAAAGGGTTGTCAGAGGCTGGGCATTCTGCAGTAAACAGCTCTCTTCCTGCCTCCTAAAAACTTTGCCACCAGGTAAATGCCTGATGTTTGATGGTTAATGTTCTGATCACTGGCCTGGACTCAAGAAGCTTGACACTAACAAAAACACAGCTGTCTGTCATCAGTGCACTATTAGGTTAAACATGCATTCCCTCAGCACACAGATACAGGAGTGTATCTACCATTTGGAACACACTTCAGGAACTTGCCAAGATTTCTTCAACAGCAGAGCGACTGGCACCACCTTCTAGTCATTCACCATTTCAATTTGAACATCTGCTACTGTTCCTTCATTGGTCAAAAATCACAAACTCCCTGACAGCACTACGGGACAGCTTCACCATTATGACTGCAGCAGCTCAAGATGAAAGGCTACCATCACATTCTGAAAAGCCGCTAAGAATCATAAATAAATGTAGTTTTGGCAGCAATGCTCATAACTTGAGAATACATTTTTTTTTGTAGATATTTTTATTGAAATGTAACATTTTTGCAAATTTACAAAAATAAACAAAACTCTCAAATACAAACATTGATGTACAATTAAATCATATATACAATAGTCATAATTTAACAAAGAAAAGAGAAAGAAAGAAAACAAAAAGAGAAAAAAAAACGAAAAAAGAAAGAAAAAAAAACTCAACTTTCTACTAATCTAACCTATAACTAACCAGAGTGTATACCCAAGTCTCTTACATGCTCGGAATGTATAAACATCAAATATAATAAAACCCGTATTCGCGCAGGATTCCTCTCCCAAGGGGCCCCGGAGCAGCCCGGTCTGAAATCTTCACTAAATAAAAGCCCTTGTTAGGATAGCCGAAATATCTGCATTTATATAATTCAAAAAGGGCTGCCATATTTTATAAAATAATTCAGTCTTTCGGTGCACCATATTTGTGAGGAAGTCAAGGGGGATATATTCCATAATTAACCTGTGCCAATTTGAAAGTCCAGGGGGGCCCTCAGCCACCCAGTTCACCAAAATCTTTTTCCTTGCACAGAAAGAGAGAATAGAAAATAGTCTCTTCCCATGCATATCCAGAGATGAGAGGTTCGAAAAGCCCAAAAGGAGAGATACAGGGTCCACCCTAATTTCCGTTCCTAAAATTTCTGTCAGGGTATTTGCCACCGGATTTTCTGACAAGTCCACAGACAATGTGCAAGAGTACCCACCTCTATTTTGCATTTGGGACACATTGGAGATGCTCCTGCCTTAAATTTTGCCAGTCGAGCCGGAGCTATATGGGCCCTATGAAGTATCTTTAGTTGGATAGCCTGAGTTCTGTTACAGATAGCAATTCTTCTAGCATTTTCCCAAATGTCATTCCACATATCCTCAGAGATTTCTAGCCCCAAGTCCTGCTCCCATGTTTTAAGCAGGTCATCCATGTCTCCTGAGACTCCATCATGTAGCAAATGGTATATAGTACTAACGGAGGATGCCCCCGCTGGTCGTAAGACATTACGTTCTCTGTCTGATTTATAAAGACTATCTATTAATGTAGTCTTCCTCTGTATATAATCTCGAACTTGGAAGTATCGAAAGAGATCCCCATTAGGTATTCCGAATTTCAGACGCAGCTGCTCAAAGGACATCAGGATCCCATCTTTAAATAGGTCCCCTAAGCATGAGATGCCCCTGGTTCTCCAGAGTTTAAAGGTGGCATCTGTAATCCCCGGTTGGAATCCCCATGCGCCTACTATTGGTGCATGGGGGCATGTTTTATGTGAGTTACCCTCATTTTGCCGCATTATATTCCAGGCCTTAAGTGTGTTTAATATTATGGGATTTTTACAGTGGTCTGTAATGATTTTCCTCTTATCTGAAAATAAAAGGTTAATAAGTGGGTATTTTACTTGGGAGGCTTCGATATCCAGCCAAATTGATTGTGGATCAGATGAAACCCAATCAGCTATGTAACTTAGTAGGGAGCTTAACTGATATTTCCTAAAGTCTGGGAAGTCCAGTCCTCCCCTTTCCTGTGGAAGCTGTAGCTTCTTCAGCTTAATAAGGGGCCGTCTATGGTTCCAAATAAAGGAGCCCAACCAGCCATATAATTTACGTAGGGCTAGCCTTGGCAGCATCAGCGGGAGCATTCTCATAGGATATAAGAGACGGGGCAGAACATTCATTTTAATTAATGCTATTCTCCCTAGCCAGGAAGTCGGAAGGTCTCTCCATCGCTGGAGGTCCTGCCTTATCCTTTCCATTAATTGTACAAAATTAGCCCTATACAGCTGATCAAATACTGGCGTGATAAAAATACCCAAATATAAGAAGCCCTCCAGGGACCAACGGAAGGGAAAAGGGGATCCGTCCATTAAGTGGGGTATCATAGCCAGACCACCCACTGGCATGGCTTCCGATTTTGAAAAATTAATTTTATAGCCTGAGAATGCACTAAATGTATTAATAACTTGAATTAGACGAGGCACTGACATTAAAGGATTACTGAGGAATAAGAGAACGTCATCTGCATAGAGGGTAATTTTGTGTTTACCTGTACCAATCCTCGGGGCCGTTATATTAGGATCAGTCCGGATGGCTTCTGCTAATGGTTCGATTATCAGTGTAAACAACAATGGTGAGAGAGGATATCCTTGACGGCAGCCCCTACCCACACTGAAGCCATCCGATCTTAACCCATTAGTAATAACAGCTGCTTTGGGGTCATTATACAATGTTGAAACCCATTTGGTAAACACCTGTCCAACGCCAAACCTTTCCAATGTGTAAAATAAATATGACCATTCAACCCTATCAAATGCCTTTTCCGCATCCAATGAAATTACTACTCCTGGTATCTTTCCCTGATGACAGGCTTGGATCATATTCAAGACCCTTCTGATATTATTGGATGATCTGCGGCCCTTAATAAATCCCGTCTGGTCCTCCTTTATAATATATGGCAGTACCCTTTCTAGTCTTAGTGCTAACATTTTTGAGAGAATTTTAAAGTCTACATTTAGTAAGGATATTGGTCTGTAAGATGCACAATCTTCTGGGTCTTTTCCTTTTTTGAGGATAAGAGAAATATTTGCTTCTTTCAGCGTGGGCGGGAGACAGACCTGACTATGCGCAAAATTATACATATCCATAAGTGGGTCAACCAATATTCCTGTAAATTCTTTATAGAATTCAGCTTGAAAACCATCCGGGCCCGGTGCTTTTCCGCTCTGAAGTTGCCTAATTGCCTCAAGTATTTCTTGGACTGTTAAAGGGGTATTTAGGGCCGACACCTGTTCCGGAGTCAGGCCCGGGAAGGTCAAATTTTTTAAAAATGACTGCATCCTCCTAATCCTATCTTCACAACCCTGTGATCTATATAGTTCAGAATAAAATTCTTTAAAGGTCGCATTGATCTTTTTATGATCATGAGTCAGGGTACCTGTACTTTCCTTGATGGTCGGAATAGTTTGAGGGGCTTTCTTTTTCTTTGCAAGAAATGCTAAGTATCTACCCGGTTTGTCGCCATAT
This sequence comes from Hemiscyllium ocellatum, assembly GCF_020745735.1. NCBI lineage: Eukaryota > Metazoa > Chordata > Chondrichthyes > Orectolobiformes > Hemiscylliidae > Hemiscyllium > Hemiscyllium ocellatum. Next base: position 39,689,840 of record NC_083428.1, read on the forward strand.
TCATATAATCTTTGTTTCGCAAATAATATTTCCCTTTTAGCCGTTTGAGTAAGCGCGGTGTTTAAAGCTGTCCTAAGAGCTGTAATCCTCTGCAATTTTGTGATAGAAGGTCTATCAGCGTATGCTGTTTCGGCTGCTTTTAGGCGAGCTTCGAGCAGACGCTGTCGCTCTCCCTTCATTTTCCTCTGGGTCGCTGAATAGGAGATGATCAAACCTCGTGCATAAGCTTTGATGGTCTCCCACATCATTGACGGATTGCTAGCCGTACCAGTATTAATTTCTAAAAAAGTTTTAAGTTCTTGGGAGAAGTACTTTAAACATTTGCTATCTTTTATCAGGAAGGGGTCCATACGCCAATGCCGAGCGGATGTCCCATTGTTCTTTACCTTAGTTTCCATGTATACAGCGGCATGGTCAGAGATTGCTATAGTACCTATTTTACAGGTTGCTATAGAATTTAGAAAAATCGATGGGGCAAAAAACATATCAATTCTTGTGTGACATTTATGTGGATTAGAGTAGAAAGAAAAATCTCTACCCTGTGGATGGAGACATCTCCATACATCTACCAATCCTAATTCTTTATTCAGGTCCGCCAGTTGTCTAGATCTGGGAGATACTCCAGCGGCACTCTTGGGAATCCTGTCTATTTCCGGATCCATAATACAATTAAAGTCTCCCCCTATAATTGTATGACGGGCACCAAAGGCCATCAGTTTTGAAAAAGCTTCCGTTATGAATTTAAAGGGGTGTGCCGGGGGGCAGTACACATTTAAGATCCCATATTCCTCTCCATTTATGAGGGCTTTAATCAAAATATATCGTCCAGATTCGTCTTTTATCTGATTTAGAATTTTCAAAGGGAAGTTCTTCCGGACAAGGATAACGACTCCCCTGCTTTTTGAATTAAAAGAGGAAAAAAAGGCCTGATCAAATCCGCCCTGTCGTAATTTTAAGTGTTCTTTATCCGACAGGTGTGTCTCCTGTAGGAGAGCCATTTCAACTCTCTCCTTCTTAAGATTTGATAATATTTTCTTCCTTTTAACTGGCGAATTACTCCCCCTGACATTCCAGGTGCACCACTTAACCGACTGTTCAGCCATAATCATCTGGACAGATCCGAGACCCCTCGGGAGGGGAAACCCTATCTAGAACATCCCGAGCATGGAGCATACAAGATTTACAAAAGTAAAGACTCTCTGATACACTCAAAACAATATGACAAAAAACTCTTTCTAAGTATAAAAGATATAAAACATTCCGAATTGGAGATTTTCTCCCTTGTTCCCAGGGAGCGTCACTTCCTCTCCCACAGTCCATCTTACCCTCTTCCAACCAGTGCCCCACCCTTGACCCAGGTGTTCCTCAATAAAATGAGGAGAATTCAAATATAATATAAAGCTAGAGTTAACAGTGAACAGCCCACCCCCACCCACACCCACATCTAAATATATTTGAGAATATTAATACCATATATAACTATAAGATTACAATCTCAACATGTAATACTTAAATATAATACCACAAAATAACAGGGGAAAGAAAAACAACCCCGCTCCTAAAAACAGAAGTAAAATAGAATAAGGTGACCACCTCTCCCCATCAACATTAACCAAACGCCCCAACATATATATATATATATATATATATATACACACATACACATACACACATAGGGGGAAAGATAAGAAAAGATGAAGGGATGTAAACCAAAATAATGGGAAAGGCAGACCAGCGTCCACAATCTCTTACAGTTTATCTAAGAGAGTCCAAGAATTCCTTAGCCTTCTCCGGTGATCCGAAGTTATATATGGATCCTTCGTGGCTAAGGCGTAGCGTCGCTGGATATTGTAAGGAGTACTGAATATTTAAGTACCTTAAACGCTTCTTCGCCTCATCGAATGCCTTCCTCTTTCGGACCAAAGCTGGGGAGAAGTCCTGGAACAGCATGATCCTGGATCCTTTGTGGGTCATAGCTTGGGGATCTTTTCCCAGATTTCTTGAGGCTTCCAGGAGCATCTGCCTCTCCCTATAGCTCTGCAGCTGGAACAGGACCGGGCGTGGGCGCTGGGTTGAGCCGGGCCCACGTACTGTGACCCGGTAGGCCCATTCTACCCTTACCTGGCCTGATCCAGCCTGCAGATTTAAAAGTTGTGGCAGCCAATGCTCTAAGAATGCTGTCAGCTGACCTCCCTCATCCTGCTCGGGCAGGCCCAACAACCGAATATTTTTTCTACGACATCGATTTTCGAGGTCATCAATGTGGTTTTCTAGGTTCTGGACTCGATTCTCGAGAAAACGGATGTGGTCGGCTGCCGATTTTAATCGCAGTCTCTGAGGCTGCGGCCTTCGACTCCACCCTGACTCGGCACTCCAATTCCTGAATGTCTCTGCCCTGCTTCTGCAGCTCGGCTGATTGAGTCTCGGCAGAGCAGAGAAGCACTTCGATAAAAGCATCAATCTTCGCCTCCCACCTGGCAAACATCTCCTTAAAGCTCATCTTCATTGGTAAATCTCCTGAAGTAGCTGAAGACACCTTTGTTGCAGCTGAAGAGGGAGAGGGTGGGGGAGGGGTCCCTGCTTTCTTAGAGCCGCCTGTTCCCTTCCCTTTACTCATTTTCCAGCTAGTATTAGACTATTTAAATGTACTAATAGGTAACTATTTAAGGTTAACAACTATTATAAATGGTTTAGTGAGTGTGGTGGGGGTGGATAGCCCACTTTGCCCAAGTTTTGGGTAGAGCACTGTGGACTCAATCTTGCTGGGTCGCTGCCATCTTGGATCCCCGAGAATACATTTCTAAATATTTCTTTTATATGAGTTTGCTGATGTCTGTGGAAGTTCCACACTTATCCAGCTAAGTGCTGGACATAAGAGCATATTTGGTCACTCAACACCACAGTTTAGGAAGAGTAAAGAGAGCAGTTGGGGACATAGTCTTCGGCTTCTGTCACTTTTGGTTACTTAGTGGATGTCAGGAAGTATATGAGAGTTCATGCTCCCCTCTCAAGGACAGAGTACCTTGCCTTTCATACCCTGACGAAACATTTAACTCTGCATTTTCTTGTTCCCAGTGCAGTGATAAGAATAGCAGAAGGCAGCACTGGAGTGTGAGAGGTTGGTGGAAGAATTCCCTTTCCCTGCCCCTCACAGCCCCGTCCCTCCACAGCTCGGCTGGATTTGACCGTGTCTTCTGTTTAGCTTCCCACTTTTCTCTCCTAAAAGGTGGCCGTCCTCTGGGACACAGTACTGGGACTGTACAATTTCAGGACGTATTTTGCCAAGGAACAAAGTGTTCCTTTGAACATTAACGTGTTCAAAGAGAGCAGTTGACATTGGGCCCGGAGTCCTGGTCAATATTTTTCCCTTAACCTGAAATAATCAGCTCAGCATCGTAGATGGGATCTTGCTGCGCACACATGACTGATGACGTTTGGTATACTTGGAATCTCGCCAAACTCTGTGGGCGCCATAGAAATGCAAGTCTTAGTATCAAGTGGAATTGTTTTCAGAGGCGGGAGCATGCCTTAGCAAAGGGCTTGAATCCCTGTGCAGGGAGGAAGGTCCTCACCTTCTCAGGATCCCCCGGGGTGTCTCTGCTTTCGTTTTGTTGGGTTCGCCATCAGGTGCTGTCACTGCCCTCGTCAGCAAACAGCGATTCGGAAACAGGTCGGTTCTGGCTTTGTGGGCGTTCTTCTGGCGAAGTGGTAGTGCCCCGACCTTTGGGCACAAGAGGACGGCGTTCAAGTACCGCCTGCAACCCTGAGGTGTGTTTTATATATAAAAAAAAATCCTCTGGATCAGGGGGAAATAGCGCCAGCGGACCAGACAAGTGAGAGGTAAGTGTCTGGAGGACAGCAGTCGGGGAGATGAAGGCTTCTCTGTCCAGGCCGGGGGCAGTCCCGAACCTGCTCCGCGCGGCCCGGCTGCAGTTTCATTTCCATCTCCTCCACAAACTTGAGATCTTTCCCCACTCACCCCCGGGGGCAGCCTTGGAAGCTTATTTAAAGGCGTTTTGGGGAAGCGTTCAGGGGAGGGGGAAAAATGCACACTCACCAAAAAAATAATCATGCGGGTCAGCCAGCAACACGCATACAGACAGGCGTTGAGGGGAAAAGAAACAGTCAAAAGGAAAGGGGAGAGGCTTGGACACCATCGAAGGTCAGGGAAAAGTAAAATGATTTCACTTTAGATTGGGAATTTTGCCATCCATGGTACAGAGAGCAGAGCCGGGGAGGGTACTGAGTACAACAAAGTATTTCATATCACTCACCAAAAGACAGGCTTGTAGCTAGGATCCATGTGTTACACCCCCTTCCCTCTTTTATCTGGGATCGGAATAGGTTTAGTCCACAGCTACGTTCACGCCCTTAGAGATGGAGGATGTGGTGTCTCCATGCCTTTAGAGAGAGGTGGACACTGCAGGGAGTAGAGTGCCCTTCCAACACCATTTTTGATTTAACCTCCCTCTCTCTCTCCTTTGATGGTCTGCATAAATTAATCAATTGTAAAGCACAGGTGATTTACTAGCCATGTTTAATAGATTAAAATTTTTTAAATTTATTTTTTATTTCAAAAATATACTTTATTCATAAAATATTCATAAAATAATTTGATACACTGTACATTAGGTAATGCCATACATATTTCCACATTTACATACACAGCTCAGAATTTTCATTATTACATACAGATCTGTGCATTTCTCACTCATATATTGAGCTGAGGTGTCAGCAGAGCCCAAATGACTGCATGGGCCCCCGGATCTTCTTTAGACAGGCAGATGTTAAATGGTGGTCTTTCCCCACTGCGCCTTGGCGGCAGCTGCCCCAAGCTTCAGCGCGTCCCTCAACACGTAGTCCTGGACCTTGGAATGTGCCAGTCTGCAACAGTCAGTCGGGGTCAACTCCTTCAGCTGGAAGATCAACAGGTTTCGGACCACCCAGAGAGCGTCCTTCACCGAGTTGATGATCCTCCAGGCGCAGTTGATATTCGTCTCGGTGTGCGTCCCGGGGAACAGGCCGTAGAGCACGGAGTCCCGAGTCACGGCGCTGTTCGGGACGAACCTCGACAAATACCACTGCATTCCTCTCCAGACTTCCTCTGCATAGGCACATTCCAGAAGGAGGTGTATGACAGTCTCGTCCCCCCCGCAGCCGCTTCGAGGGCAGCGTGCGGTGCGGCTGAGAGTCCGGGCATGCATAAATGATCTCACAGGTAGAGCCCTTCTCACCACCAGTCAAGCCATGTCTTGGTGCTTGTTGGAAAGTTCTGGCGACAGTCTGCTTTGACAGTCTGCTCAGGGAACCACTCAACAGGATCCGCCCTCTCCTTTTCCCGAAGGGTCTCAAGGACGCTACGTGCTGACCACTTCCTGATGGATTGTGGTCAAAGGTGTTTTTCTTCAGAAATTTCTCCACGAAGGACAGGTTGTACGGAACGGTCCAACTACTTGGAGCGTTCCGCGGGAGCGAGGCCAGGCCCATCCTTCGCAACACCAGGGACAGGTAGAACCTCAGTACGTAGTGACACTTGGTGTTTGCGTACCGGGGATCCACGCACAGCTTGATGCAGCCACACACAAAGGTGGCCATCAGGGCGAGGGTGGCATTGGGAGTGTTTTTTCCCCCATTGCACCGGTCTTTGTACATGGTGTCTCTTTGGACCCGGTCTATCTTTGATCTCCACATGAAGTGGAAGATGGCCTGGGTGACTGCGGCAGCACAGGTTCTGGGGATAGGCCAGGCCTGTGCCACATACAACAATACTGAGAGTACCTCGCACCTGATGACCAGGTTTTTTCCTGCGATGAAGAGCAACCGTTGCTCCCATCTGCCTAGTTTCTGTCTCATCTTCCTGATCCGCTCCTCCCAAGACTTGGCGCACGCCCCAGCCCCCCCGAACCAAATCCCCAGCACCTTCAGGTGGTCAGTCCTGACAGTGAAGGGGATATATGATTGGTCGGCCCAGTTCCCGAAGAGCATGGCCTCGCTCTTGCCTCGGTTTACCTTGGCCCCCGAGGCCCGTTCGAACTGGTCGCAGATGCACATGAGTCTGTGCACGGACAGCGGATCCGAGCAGAAAACGGCGACGTCATCCATGTACAGGGAGGCCTTAACCTGTAGGCCCCCGCTGCCAGGAATAGTCACCCCTCTCAGGCTCGCATCCTTCCTGATGGATTCAGCAAATGGCTCTATGCAACACACAAACAAGGCAGGAGAGAGTGGGCAGCCCTGCCTGACTCCAGATCTTACAGGGAAGCTATCTGATTCCCACCCATTGATTGAGACTGCACTGACGATGTTGGTGTAGAGCAGTCTGATCCAATTGCAGATTCCCTCCCCAAAGCCCATTTTGGAGAGGACATCCCTCGTATATGTATGCGATATCCTGTCAAAGGCTTTCTCCTGGTCCAGGTTGATGAGGCAGGTGTCCACCCCCCTGTCCTGCACGTAGGCGATCGTATCCCTGAGGAGTGCGAGACTCTCAGAGATCTTCCCCGGTACAGCACAGGTTTGGTCAGGGTGGATCACCGCTCCCAGAGCAGACCTGACCCGGTTGGCGAATAGATTAAAAAATACCACGAGTGATTTGGTGATGGGGTAAAGAATGTTCAGTTTTGTGTAACAGCGTTGCTGGATATAAGGAGAAGAACAAGTTTGGTGAGTTGGAGAGTGGACTGTTGTTGAAGGAGGAAGCAAAGTTTGGGAAAGCCTTGTTGGAGGGGAACAGAAAGGTCACAAGGAATTTGATAGACTAGAGTTGAGACAGTGGAATGCTGTAAATTTAGTTGGATTTAGATTGAAGGGAGTGAGAGAAGTAGTGAAAATGGAATGGTTGATATGACAGTGGTAGATGTCCAATTAAAATGGCTGGAGGGTAAGGTGGAGGAGAATTAGGAAGGACAGCCAGAATGGCAGATTTACTGAGGGAGATGTCATTGGCCTCCTGGACAACAAAATAAGATACCGTGTTTACAACATCAGTTGAAAGAGCTATTCTGAGTTAGGATAAAAGGTCTTTCATAAGACATAGGAGCAGAAATTAGGCCTTTCGATCCATTGGCCATTCAATTATAGCTGATAAGTTTCTCAACCTCATTCTCCACATAATGTTGGATGCCCTTGACAATCAATAACCTATCCGTCTCTGACTTAATATACTCAATGGCCTGGCCTCCACAGCTTTCAGTGTCAATGAATTCCATAGATTCACCACTCTCTGGCTGAAGAAGCTTCTCCTCATCTCCTTTCTAAGTGTCTTTCCTTTACTCCTCATCTCTCCTGCTTATGGAACCATCTTTCCGTCTACTCTGTCCAGGCCATTCAGTATTCTGTAAGGGTCAGAAACAGCAAAATCGAGGAGAGGTTGTAAAAGACAAGATGATGAGAGAGGATTGGAAGAAAGAGAAGTGGAATTGTAGGGTGTTAGTTTTTGTTGCTTAAAAGGCTGAATTATTTTCTTAAACACTTGAAAGGAATGAGGGATGATATGGATTAGAAGCTAAATGATCTGAAATATTAAATGGACTAATTCTGCTGAAGATATACGTTCAGAGCATGTGGAATGCAATTAGAAAGAGATGGACTTCGATGTAATAAAGACATGGGAAAATCACCGTGTGAGGAATTAATGTACTTTGCAAGTTTTTAAGTTCTTATGTTAAAATTGTAACATTTGAAAATATATATTCAGATACAGTTAACATTTCTGATTGCTGATTTGTAGTCTTTATGGTAAAGCTAATTAGTGGTTATCCTAAATCCAATAATATAAATGGAAAAACCTATGATTTTGTGCAATAAAAAATAGCAATTTCACTGCAAATCAACAGGACTAATTAGAAAATAAATCAATTTGATTCCTAATCATCAATAAAATTCCTGCAGTCACATAAAATATTTTGAAAAATTGATTTGATATTATTGGATATTAGATTCTCTGCAAAAATCAGTAGCCTTCATGATAATATAAACCAAGTTGTTCCTGTTGTGAGCAATTGTGTAACAGTTGTATTTTAATGTTATGTAAATTAAAACTAAAATTGGTGTCACAGGACAAGAAATATTGTCAAACATATTAGCACAGAAATTTTGCCCCTAAGAAAGATGACATTTAGCTTTTCTTTCTATGTTTCTAAGAATTATGGACATTATAGAATATAAACAAGTGTTAGGAAAATATAACATGCTTCGTTTACTGTTCACAACAGAAGGAAATACAATGAGTACTTTCATGCCATTTCTGTATTAGTATTGCTGTCTCCCAGCATTCCATACTGGTATTTCCATGCTGTGCAGCTGACCCTTGCTGTAGCACTGGGAATCCAAAAAGGGAATTTTGTCTACTAATGGATTACTTGGAGAGAAGAGGTTATATATAGAAATGTGGAGAGCTTTAAAGACACTGTAACCTATCGAGAGTTTTAGGTAACATCAGGGTCTCAAGAGTGAAGCTTTATCTGTTTGTGAACCCTGAGTCTTCTTGATTAGATTAGATTAGATTACTTACAGTGTGGAAACAGGCCCTTCGGCCCAACAAGTCCACACTGACCCGCCGAAGCGCAACCCACCCATACCCCTACATTTACCCCTTACCTAACACTACGGGCAATTTAGCATGGCCAATTCACCTATCCCACACATCTTTGGACTGTGGGAGGAAACCGGAGGAAACCCACGCAGACACGGGGAGAACGTGCAAACTCCACACAGTCAGTCGCCTGAGTCGGGAATTGAACCCGGGTCTCAGGCGCTGTGAGGCAGCAGTGCTAACCACTGTGCCACCGTGCCGCCCACAATTGTTGCCTTGAACTCACCCCTAGTACCAGCATTATAATAAAATTATCATTAAACATTAAATAAATTTAACCACCTGGAAATACTGAACAGGCTGTATAGTCCTTGAGGTACAAATGGTGATTGTAGAAGCTCCAGTTTCTTCCCATTTCATTGATGACTATGAATCTTTCCTGATTTCCCTGCTTACATTGTGTTGGAAGGATTTACAAGCTGATACTCAGTCTGTTTAGTTGTGTTACGAATATGCCTTCCTTGACTGCTAAGTGCTGGAGTGGTATGTCTGGTTCAGCAGTCACAGCCGAGTTTGATTCCAGGTCAGATGACTGTCTTTGTAGAGTTTACATGTTCTCCCCATGTCTGCATGGCTTTCCTTTGAAGAAGGCGTTTGGTATGCTTTCTTTTATTGGTCAGAGTATTGAGTACAGGAGTTGGGAGATCATATTGCAGCTGTACAGGACATTGGTTTGGCCACTTTTGGAATATTGCGTGCAATTCTGTTCTCCTTCCTATCGGAAGGATATTGTGAAACTTGAAAGGGTTCAGAAAAGATTTAAAAGAATGTTGCCAGAGTTGGAGGATTTGAGCTACAGGGAGAGGTTGAATAGGCTGGGACTGTTTTCCCTGGAAGGTCAGAGGCTGAGGGGTGATGTTATAGAGGTTACTAAATTCATAAGGGAGATGGGTAGGATAAATAGACAAAGTCTCTTCCTTGGGATGGGGAAGTCCAGAAGGTTTAGGGTGAGAAGTGAAAGCTATCAAAGAGACCTGAGGGGCAACGTTTTCATGCAGACAGTGGTATGTGTATGGAATGAGCTGCCAGAGGAAGTGGAGGCTGGTACAATTGTAACATTTAAAAGGCATCTGGATGGGTATATGATTAGGAAGGGTTTGGAGGGATATGGGCCGGGTGCTGGCAGGTGGGACTAGATTGAGTTGGGATATCTGGTTAGTATGGATGGGTTGGATTGAAGGGTTTGTTTTCAAGCTGTACATCTCTATGACTATCCTCCAGTTTCCTGCCACAGTCCAAAGACGTGCAAGTTGGGTGGATTGGCGACATTAAATTGCCCATAGTGTTCAGGCATGTGTTGGCAAGGTCATTAGCCGTGGGAAATGCAGGGTTGTGGGGGAATGGGTCTGGATGGCATGCTCTTTGCTGTGGATGTATTAGGCTGACTGGCCTGTTTCCACACTTTGGGGATTCTATGAGCAGCACAATACTGCAGCACAAGACCTGATTTGGTGATGTAATATGAGTTTTTAATTTATGAATGGATTTAATAGTGGTGTGGAGACGCTGTTTTCACTTCTGACGCTTTGAGAAACCAGACGCCATATGTTTAAGATGTCCACTAATAAATGCCATAAGGAGTGCAGGAGAAACATTTGAATATGGAACTTTGACCTCTAAACATCAAGGCCAGCAACCTGAAAGATCCCTTGGGTTCTCTTCAAATTTATAGAGTCATAGTCATAGATTTGTACAGCCAGGAAACAGACCCTTGGTCCAACCCGTTAAAGGGATTTTGTGCAGAAACAATCTTTCTAACATAAAATTAGAACATACATTGCCTGTTATCATATGAAGTAGTTGAAGTGAATAGGATAGATATACAGTAGCGCCTCGACTTACAAACTTAATCCGTTCCGAGACCCGGTTCGCGAACCGAAAAGTTCGTGAACTGAATCAATTTTCCCATTGTTCGGATATTTCCGGAGTCTTTTCTCTTTTTTGTCTCTTGGAGGTTGGTGATGCCACAAGAAAACGATCCAGAGAAACTTGTTTTTTCCTTTGTTGCAGAATTTTCCGAAAATGGGACATCCCATTGTCATTTAAAATGTTCACCTTCGTTCGTACCTTGAATTTTGTAGTACATTGAAGCAAACTTTTACGTACAATCCTGTTCGTAAACCGATTTGTTCGTGAATGGGGTAGTTCGTATGTTGAGGCCCTACTGTATTTCAATGTGAGAATATGTGAGATGAAACGAAATAGAATGTACTGATGAGGTGAGATGAAGAGAGTTAGGAGAAGGCTTGTCTGGACTATTAATGAAATCAAAGACCACTTGGGCTGAATGGTGTGTTTTCATACTGGAACTGCAATACACACACTTCAATATCAGCTAGGCTGGGAAGGGGTAAGAGAATGGATGGGATTGTATTGTTTTTTCCTTGCAGTGGCTTCTCATGTTAATCTACCTTCCTGCGGTGTGGTCACCTTAGTGGTGGCTCTTCTGTGATAACTTGCCTCAGTGGTTGTTGTTTGGACACTACCTTGAACATATACATTTAAAAATTGCAGTTTAGGGGAGAAGATAGGAGACTGGGACCAGCTGTGTAGCACTTGCAAGACCCTGACATGCACATGGTTACCCAAATTGCGACCTTCTGTATTCTGGTCGTTTCTTTGACTGTTAAATTGCTAAATAATCTGTTTCAGTAGTGTTGCTAGAGGTACAACATATCAAGGGAATGTCCTTGCTCTAACCTAAGGAAGAGGAAGAAAACATCGAAAGTGAAAGACACATCTGTCAGTGCTGCTACAGTGGAGTTGAGTAGCAGAAATCTTCATCTTTGTAATTATAGTTTCTTAGCTCTGGCATCATCCAGGAGAACATTTGATAGATGTGATCTTTTGTGACATTAATGTCTACTCTGTAACCAGATTCCCAAAACCTTATACCCACCTGTTATACCCATGTACAGATAATGGTAGATATTTATTAGCATCAGAATTCATTGATTTTTTTGGATTCTTTATGGGAATCATTGGCTGTGATTGACTCATTTAGCAAGTCCTTAGGATCTGGAATGCATTGAGCAAGTCAAATGTGGACCTTTTGTTTCTGTTTAGTTCAGTTTCATATGGGGTACTATATTTCCCATTGACGGACAGGTGAGACTTTGTGTCACTATCAGACTGGGCAATACTGTTAACCAACAGGAATACAGGTAGCCCCTACTATCCAAAAGTAGAGCATTCCCAGGAACTCCTCATAAGCTGAAAATAGAATAAAGCAAAGGTGCATGATTTATATGGGAAATAGTATCTCAGTTTTGCGTAAAAGCGAAAATCCTCTTCGGATTTGCGAAAACAGGTACTAATGTGGGTCTTTCATAAAAGTGAAATTGCGTAAAGCGAACGTTTGAAAAGCAGGATATAGCTGGAGTTGAATGGTTTCAGCTAACTAATGTTAGTTGTTAAACTATATTAGCTTCACCAATCTAACCTTTGCACTATTGAATACCTTGATGCTGCACAAGTTAGTATCAGGACTCGTGCTGCAGTTGTGTGACCTTCACCTAAAGCAATGGACACACAAAAAGCATTGGCCAAGGAATCCCAGATCGCTGTCTGAGTTTCCCAGCTATTAGTTGGATGAAAAACTCGAACGTTATCGGGTCATAGATTTCAAACCAATGGCTTTGTACTTGATTGTGGGATAGTCATAAAGAATAGTAATAAGGGGAAATTGCTGGAGAAAAGGTAGAGATAATGAAGGTAAAGATTAGATTACTAACAGTGTGTAAAATGGCCGTTCAACCCAACAAGTCTACACCGACCCTCCGAAGAGCAACCCACCCAGACCATTCCCCTCCATTTACCCCTTCACCTAACACTACAGGCAATTTAGCAGCATTCACCTAACCTGCACATTTTTGGACTGTGGGAGGAAACTGGAACACCCAGAGGAGACCCACGCAGACACAGGGAGAATGTGCAAACTCCACATAGATAGTTGCTTAAGGTGAGAATTGAACCCGGGTCTCTGGCGTTGTGAGGCAGCAGTGCTAACCACTGTGCCACCATGCCGCCTAAAACAAGTTTGTAAATCATTTTACAAATTCCACAGTAGGCTTCTGTAGCCACACAGTGAAATTGGTAACATTCTTTCTTTGCTATCAGTAGAAACATTTTTTGTGTTTCAGCACCATTTCAGTGAAAGAAAACAAGAGTGACTAATTTGGGAGTGGTAGGATCGACAATGTTTCCCTCTCTCTTGTCACTCAGATTCTTTCCCTCTATTTTATTTTCTTGTTCGGTTCAGTGTCTACATCCCCATTCCATTCATGACTTTCCTTAGGTGTCATATTGTTTCCTGAAATCTCTGTCTTGTACAGTTTCTATTCCTACCATAGAGTGTCATACCAATTCTCTGCTCGTCTGTCCTTCCCAACGGCAAATATTAAAAGGAGGCCCGATAATTTTTCTTGTGAAAAAAGGTGAGTATGTTGAAGGGTCTTTTGTTTCAACCATTTCAAAAGCGACGCAGGCTAAGGCCTGAGAGTAGTTTCTAGATGCTGTTATTGTGTGGCCTTGGGGGATGAGGGGAAAACCAAACTGAGATAGTAGTGAATATGAAATTTCACCAAAAACATTGCATTTCAAAGCAACTTATAACACATTGTGTCCGACTGAAATTTGGTATCAGTTGTAACCTTTTAATAATGGAGAGTTATTGTGAAAACAATAAAAGTACTGCGGATACTGGAAATCCGCAGAAATAAAAACAAAAATTTTTTGAAAAACTCAGCAGGTCAGGCAGCATCTGTGGAGAGAAAGCAGAGTTAATGTTTCAGGTCCAGTAACACTTCTCCAGAATTATCGTGAGCTTGGTTTGACTATCGTACCTTGGCACAACTCCAGTTGGTGTCATGAGATATAAAAGTTCTCCTTCCTAAACATGTCAGTGTTTTTGCAGGGATTGGAGCCTTCTTTATTTTTACAAGTGTGGTTTTATTGGCCATACACAGTATTTGGAATTAGGGGAGAAGTTGCCTCTATCTAAAGATGTCTCTAAGGCTGTGTTGATGGTCACCAAATTTTACACCTTTATATTTAGGATTTGATACACATTGATTGAAGTTAAAGTGTTCAATAGTACATTTGGTGTGGTCAGGGCCTGGGGAAGGGAGTACATTAGGTGTTAATTACTGGGATCCCACCCTATGTCTTAAGGCAAGCTCAGCAGAACTGCCCTCTCTTCTAAGAGAGAACCAACCAGAGCAACGTCATCCTTGTAGACAGATCAGGAAATATTTTTCTCCTAAACTGTTGAGTGTCTTTGAAATTCGCTCTCTCAAATGACAATGAATGTGGAACCGTTAATTATTCTTAAGGCAGAGGTAAATTTACAATTACAAAGGAGATGAAAGATGATTGGAGGTGTGCTGGAATGTAGAACTGAGGTTAAACTCATCAGCCATGGTCTTATTGAATGCTAGAGCAGCCTTGAAAGGCCAAGTGGCCAACTCTTGTTTCCTGTTTGTATGTACCTAAGAGAGACAGAATCTGAGAATCAGCTCCTCAGATTAAATTCTGTCTCTCTCATTTTTCAACAATCACAGGCTGTTCCTCGCCTGGGTCCAAACCTCAGGGTTGCAGTCGCCTGGGTGTAGGGATTGCTGTTGTCTGGGTCCTGAGGTATATGTGGGTAGGAGGGGAGGGCGATGGAAGGGGAGAGGAGGGTGGTGCAAGGAGAAGAGCAGGCTGCAGGAACTGGTGATGGAGGTCACAGGTGATGAGGAGGGAAGAGTCTGCAGGGGATGTAGGGAAAGGGGAGAGGCTGCACGTTGGGGTGATAAGAAAGAGGTTCAAAAGTGGAGGGAAAAAGGAGAAGTTTGAAAGGTGCATCAAGATTGAAGAGCTTAAAATTTATTGCCAGAAGAAAACTCAGTTAACTGGGACCCAGGAAAACTTGAATGTTGAAATGATTACCCGTTAGATTTTTGTGATATATAGGTTCCCCCCGTTCCCAGGGTTGTTTGGTGTGGGGGGTGATATGTTCCAAGACCTACTGCGGATGCTCGAAACCGCAGATAGAAGTGAACCTAATCATTTAAATGGGAAATTTGCCTCCCCAACAGGCCCCTGGAATTATTTCTGGACAATTCCATGTAATATTTTCGGGCCGCAGATAACTGAAACTGTGGAAACTGAATCTGTACATATGGGATTTCTACTCAAAAAAACCTCCTAAATCCATTTGTGCTGCAGAATCTAGAGTCTATCTCCATTTAAATAATATTCAGCTCCTCTATTCCTCCTGCCAAAGTGTATAACCTCCTATTTTTTCCACATTAGATAGCATTTGGCAAGTTTTTTTTCCTACACACTTAGCCAATCTCTATCTCTCTGTAGACTTCTTGTGTCATCCTCATTACTTGCCTCACCACCTGTTTTGTCTGTAATCTTGATGATAGTGCATTCACTTCCATCAATCAAGCCTTGTATTATAAATAATTATGGCCCCAGAAATGATCTGTAATACTAGTTAGCTGATGAAAGAGCAGTGCTGTGAAAGCTCGTACTTCTAAATAAACCTGTTGGACTATAACCTGGTATTATGTGATGCTTAACTTTGTCCACCCTAGTCCAACAGCAGCACCCCCACATCATTTTGTTTTGTCATCTTTTGTCGATTTTTAAAACTTTCCTAATTCTTTGATTTCCCACTAATCATTGCCACATTGCAGGCATTTAACTTCCAATTTGATGCTGTTCTTGATGTCCCTTGTTAACCATTGCTGTTTTACCCCTTGTTCCTCACTGGGACATATCTTTGCTGTGAGTCGTGAGCTAATTTTTATACATCTGCCATCGTTCATCAACCAACTTTTCTATCAAATGCCTTCCTAGTCTCCTGCAGCTAATTCTGCCCTTATTTCCATATAATTATCCATGTTTAGGTTTAGAACATTTGTTCCCAACTGTAGTGATTGGAACGAAGGCCAGGTGGATCTCATTGACTGTGACGTCCTTGATTGGAGTTGTTAACCTGGCCAATCAGGGAGCCTGGCTGAATAGAAGATTCAGAGAGTCTCCTCAGTCTTGGGACTGGCTCTGAGCAATCTAGTCAGAGTCCACAGACTGCAGTAAATAAAAGGTGACATGGTGACAGGATACCTGCCTCCTTGGAATTATTTCACCAACCCAAGTTTCTAATTCTCAAAGTGAATGTGAAATCCTACCATGTTATGATCTCTGTTCCCGGGGGCTCATTTATTCTGGGATAATTTACTAAATTTGTCTTATAACTAACTACTAGATCCAATTAGCCTGATCCCTGGTTGGATTCATAGCATATTGTTCTGGGAAACTATCCTAAATACAGTCTATGAATTCTTCATCATGGTTACCTTTGCCAATTTGATTTTCCTAATCCATATGAAGATTAATGTCTTCCAGGCTTAATGGACTGCTGTTATATATGCCCTCATTATGGCTTGATTTCTTCTTTGACATACAGAACATCCTTTGCTCAAGGCATCTATAGATTATTCCCAGTGTCTTCTTCTACTTTTTTTTATGTCCATCCATATGATTTCTGTATCATCTGATCCAAGAGAATTCTATCTCATCTAAACCAAAGCCATGCTGCCTCTCTTCCCTTCCTATCTGTCCTTTTGAAATGTCACATACCCCTGAATATTTAGTTCCCAGCTTTGATCTCTTTATAACCATATAACAGCAATGGCTATAAAATCATGACCAACTGATGAAGGAGCAGCGTTCTGAAAGCTAGTGCTTCCAATTAAACCTGTTGGACTATAACCTGGTGTTGTGTGATTTTTAACTTTGTACAACCCAGTCCAACACTGGCTCATCCAAGTTATAAAATCATGTGTATTAATCTCTATTTATACGGTTAGTTCATTTCTTTTGTTCTGAATACTATGTGCATTCAAGAAAAGAACCATAGATTTGGCTTTATTCTCGGTGTCCATTTTTCCTACTTTTTTTTGCTTGTATATTCTGTCCCTTCTTGTCCATTCTGGATATCATTGTTAAAACAGCTGCCCAGCAATGCTGCCATCTCCTTCTGCTTTGTAAACCTATGTTTCTCCACTCCTAAACACCCCCCTCCCCAAATAGTTACAAGCCCTCTCTACAGCCCTTATGCAGGTCACCAGTCTGAATGAAGCCAACACAGTTGTACTACCTGCTTTACTGTGCTCATGAACTGAACCTCATTCCCCCCACATGCATTTAAATACTTTGTTTACCCTAAGCCAGTTTGCCATGTTAGTCACCCTGAGGCTATCACCTTGGAGGTTTAGCTCCTAACTATTGAAAATTTTTCAGCAGAGCCTCCTCCCCAGTCCTATCAGTGTTGTTTGTAACAATGTAGATGATAACAACTTGATCCTTCCCCTTCTGCACCAAGTTCCTCTCCAGTCCTGAGGAGATAATCATAGAATCTTGACAGTGTGGAAACGGGCCACTTAGTCCAACAAGTCCACGCTGGCCCTCCGAGAGTAACCCACCCAGATCCATTCCCTGTTCTGGAACTGTACATTTCCCCTGACTAATGCACCTAGCTTACACATCCCTGAACACTATGGGCAATTTAGCATGGCCAATTCATCTAACCTGCACACCTTTGGGCTATGGGAGGAAACCCATGCAGACACAGAGAGAATGTGCAAACTCCACACAGACAGTCACCCCAGGCTGGAATCGAACCCAGGTCCCTGGTGCTGTGAGGCAATAGTGCTAACCACTGAGCCACCATGCCACCCTGTCTTTAACTCTGGCATTGAGCATGCAATGCAGCCTTTGGGACTCATGCTCCTGGTTGAAGGATCAAATCTATTCTCCTAATTATACTGTCCCCAACCACTACCAGATTCCTATTTCCTCATCCCACTCGAATGGTCTTCTGTACCATGGTGTGAGATACCTCATCCTCCTTGACATCCCCATTCTCATCCACATAGGTTGCAAAGACCTCATTTATGCTGGAACAATTACAGGGAGTGAGGCCCCACGAGAGCTGCCCTTTTGGGTCCCCACATGTGTCTCACCTACAATCACCTCCACCTGTCCTTGATCACAGCCCAACTTTGAATGACCTAATTGAGTGCCTCCTGGAGCAAAGTATCCAGGTGACTTTCCCCCTCCCTGATATGGTGCAGTGTCTACAGCTCAAACTCCAGAGCCCCATCTTACATCTAAAGTTGCTCAACCTGCAAACGCTTGTTATTGATGTGTTCAATGTTGATCCTGGTGCCCTCACAGATCTCACATCATCCAACCTGCTATCTGTATCCAATTTACTGAAGTTATTAACTACAATTACTCCGGTACTCTTGCTGTTTATACTTTATTGTATGTCCTTTTTTTAATGCACTAGTATCAATCTCATACCTAACAAGCTATTAAAAAAAAACAAGGAAAAGACCTGAATGTGAATTAGAAACATTACTTTTCCTTTAAAGGCTAGAGAGACTCACCAATCATCTGCTTTATTTTGGCAAAAATCAACTGAACACTTCTCTCCTTCCTCTGCTCAATTCCTTCAGCTGCTGGACTCCCACAGATTTAAAAAAAAGTACTTGTTTACAGATGTTATGACTTCACACTTGCATCTTATTTTTAACTGAAGTTGTTTAATATATCATTCCAACCCCATGACACTGTAACACCTTTACTATAAATTCTGTGTCGTATGGTCCTGTTCCACAACCACCTGATTAAGAGGCAGTGTCTCGAAAGCTAGTGCTTCCAAATAAACTGTTGGACTATAACCTGGTGTTGTGTGATTTTTAATCTTATTGTAAGAAGCATTCAAGTGCTCAGTGGTGCTGAGTTAGCTACTTAAATTTGTTTGCAACACAGAGGACCTATCTCACTCAGTAAATGAGGATCCAGTTTCAGCCAGTTCTTAATTAGACTCTTTCAATGCACCACCTGAAAATAAGCCTACTCAAAGCTTGCATTTCTCTAAAGCAAACTACAAATTACAATCTATTGAAGATTTAAATACCTACATACTCAGCAAATGCATGCTCACTTACTCTAATGCTGCATTTGATTTCCTTGCAGAATTATGTTCCCAATTGGAAAGGCCTAGCTCACTCAGAGAAGTGTCTCACTTGCAGAGAGAAAAAAGGAAAAAACAATTTGGGGTTGGATGGCAGTGGTTGAACTGACAGAATTTCTTTTGGAAATAACTGGACAGGCCTGATGGATTGAATGATTTCCTGAGTTGCACTATTCTATTATCTATGTCTCAAAATGCATCAGAAAGTTGCTTAATGAGACCTGTCAAGAGTTAAAAATTGGGGTTGTTGGATATTGACCCATTATTTCTCTTCCTGGCCCTGTGTGTGGTGAATGTGACTGAATTGCTAGGGAGACTGTTGTGGGAGTGGTTTGAATAGGATTGTGAATCACAATGATCTGCTACCACCCAAGGTGCAGATTAAACACCTTTACATCATTAAATCCTATTGTACAATACTAGAAACGTACAGTTGGAATCCTGAGGGGTGATACAGTATATTGATGTGAAACTAGATTCTTAATCATCAACACAATTTGTCATCTCAATACAAGGGGAGGCAATGGCCTAGTGGTATTATCACTTGACCGAAATTAGAGACCCAAGTAATGTGCTAGGGACCTGGATTTGAATCCAGCTATGGCAAATTCTTAAATTTGATTAGATTAGATTACTTAGATTAGATTACTTACAGTGTGGAAACAGGCCCTTCGGCCCAACAAGTCCACACCGACCCGCCGAAGCGCAACCCACCCATACCCCTTACCTAACACTACGGGCAATTTAGCATGGCCAATTCACCTGACCCACACATCTTTGGGCTGTGGGAGGAAACCCAAGCAGACACGGGGAGAACATGCAAACTCCACACAGTCAGTCGCCTGAGGTGGGAATTGAACCCAGGTCCCTGGTGCTGTAAGGCAGCAGTGCTAACCACTGTGCCACCGTGCCACCCTAATTTGAATTCAGTTTTGAAAAAATTTGGAATTAAGAATCTAACGATGACTACAAATCCACTGTTATGGAAACACCATCTGGTTCATGAATGTTCTTTAGGAAGGTAATTAACATACCTTAGCTAGTCTGGCCTTCATGTGTCTCCAGACCCAGAGCAATGTGGTTGACTCTTAACTGCTCTCTGGACAATTAGAGATGGGCAATCAATGCTGGCCTAGCCAACCACACCCTAATCCCATTAATGAATTAAAAATAAACATCTTCATGTCAACAACATTGGAATGAGAGTAGGTCATGTAGCCTTTTGATTTGCACCTAATCCCCTGTTCAGTTAAGTCATGGCTGATTTGTGAGTTAACTTCATATAACACCTTAGGCTTTTTTTTTGTTAATAAATACTTATCAATTTCAAATTTAAAAATAACAATTGGTGCCTGGCAACAGTGGCCTTATGTAGAATATTTCTTCATTTAATTCCTGAAAGGTCTAGCTCTATTTTTTAGACTACATTCCCTAATCCTAGACTTGCCAATTGGTGGATCTAGTTCCTTTCTACTTTATCTGTTTCCTTTAATATCAGGAGATGTTATGCAGAGAACCAGACAGATTGCTACAGGAAGGGAAGGAAGAACAAGGATGTTAATTCTAGCATCAGTTTTAATGAATGTTTGGGCAGCTTAAATCTCTCAACTTTTCATCCAAATATGAACAATGATACAGAGGTGCATAATACCCAGTTGATTTGAAATTTGCAGTTTGGATCAGTCAGTAGCAGTCTGACCTCTGTTTCACTAGTTTGTGTATATAATCTAAAAATGTTAACTCTATTTCTCTCATATATTGTTGAAAGACATTGAGTTAAGTTTGGTTTACAGCAAAAATACTTCTAATATCTTCAATGGAACTAACATAATAATAATAGGTATACATGTTCACTGATTTTTGTGTTGTTAAATTCTTCTGTTTTAAATCATGAATCATGTGGCTATATTTCAATAAATACCTTGGTTTTTGAATTTCCAAAACAAATAACCAAAATGTTATCAGTTTCTACCAAGATCATGATAATGGTATATTTATATCATGTAACACCCCCTCCCGTTTCTAAAACAGTTCAACATCTGGTGTATGAGGAGCAATGCCATGGGATGTTTTCTAACCATAATATATTTAATGGGGAAATAAGACTTCATGAATTTAGAGTATAATGAGAGGATTGTTTAAGTTTATTTTGTTTCTGTTGTATAAAGCAGAATTGTCCTAATGACACTATGGAACCAGATGTGGCTCATTGATATGATTCAATGTAGCAACGAACCACAACAATGAAAGATATGAATTTGAACACCAAATCGCATTGAGTTAGCTGGTTTCAACTGGAGTAACATTAGGCTCCTATAGTGCAATATGCGCAAAGATGGGCATCTTACTCTTGAGTGTCATTCATTGTCTCCCATTGTAATGAGAGTGTATGGGCATAATTGAAGGGAAGAGAAATCTATCCTGTGATATTCTCGATGGCTAATTCAGGTTCACACCTGAAGATTGGCTACCTAGCTATGGAATTGGTTCTCTGTACAAAAAAAGCATAAAATAGGAGAGAGAAACATGTACAGTATTAATTTTGAAAATGTTGTCAAAAAGAAAAATTATTATAGTGTTCCCTTTCTGTTTCAGACTGAACTGATGAAGCCTAGCAAAGTATCTTAATCAACCTAAGAAGTGGCATTACAAGTTGCCTTCACATCTGTAGACGAACAAACTTCACATCCAGTGATGCGCCTAAGAGATTAGCTTCCATTGTCAGATCAGCCTAAATGGAATTGGAAGTAAAGTCGTAATACAGGCTGGTTCCTTCATGTTCCATTAGGTTGATCCCAGCTTGACATTAGGTGCAATTATGGCAGAAGATTATGATCACATTCCATCTCTCGATGATTTGTTTCACATTTTGTCTGAAGTTGCTGAGCAAAGGTTGTTCAGCCTATGGTATAAGTTTTATTCTAACAACTCAAGAACTTCAAAAGTCCATCAACTACTTTATAGCATCATATCATTCTTCTTGAAAAAGACAGATGAGGCCGAGAGAGCAGCAATGTTAGTGTTAAATGAAATGCCAAATGACAGATCGGCTTTGTACATTCTCAACAAAATTCGAGGTTTAGCACAGCGAGAACAGAAAACATCTGAAATATCAAATGAAGAGTTTTCTGCAGAAGATGGTAATGTTCTCAAAGACGTGGCTTTGATGCTTGCATTGCTAGTGGAAGAAAATTTGTGCAACTCTTCCATGAGGAACCAAGCATGCCAAGCTGCCATCAAAGCATTCAAGTCCAACAGTCAAAACCACAGAATGGATCTTCAGGAACTTATTGAGGAATTTAGGTGGCAGTTTGGTCCCATATCTTTCGAAGGTGAGGAGAATGCTGAAGTATCAGCTCTGAAGTCAACTGAAGAACAAATTCCAAGTATAAGATCAACAATTGAATGCAGGACTAATCCAGTAACTGACTCACTGAACAATTCAGAAATTACAATTCCCACTCATTTTGAAATCAGTGCATCTCCCACTGCATCATTCATTTCCAATTCACACAGGGACAACTTAAATTCCCCAATAGCAAACTCTGAAGAGAGTACCGTTAACCTCAGTCATTCTATGAAAAGACAATTGAATCTGTCTTCTGACAAATCTTTGGGAGAGATGAAGGTGACCAATGGCATTGGAGTTAAATGTGTAAAACAGAAGAATGTTCCTTCAGCTTGTCTAATTGAAGGTTCTTCACACACACAAGTGAATGAAGTGAGACCAACAGAATGTACAGGAGAAAGAAACAGTAGCCAGTTAGTTAGTTCAAAGTCAAAAATGTCAGAGGACTGGGGGACAGGGAATGAAGAGCATACCAATTCCGTTTCACACGATCCTTCACTGGGAGCAACCAAGCTGCCAACAGGTGACCAGTCAAACTCCACTGAAACCACATCTGTAAAATTCAGTCCTTCAACACCACCTCCTCCGGCAGATGAGGAAATCTTTGAGAACAAATTTTACTCTTTTGTTGTCTTGCATGCCCGAGAAGATGCGGAAATAGCAGAAAATGTTCAGTTGAGACTAGAATCATTAGTGAAAATGGAGGGGGCAACGTTTTCTGAGGAATTCTCTCTTCCAGGACGATCTCCAATAAAGTGTATTGAAGATGCAATTAACAACTCTGCATTCACAATCCTCCTCCTCACGCACAAGTTTAACAGTCGCTGGGAAGAGTACAAGACCAATAGTGTTCTGATGCATTCAATTAGAAATGAGCACAAGTACAACACAGTCATTCCACTGCTACCGAAGAAGAATCGGATGTGTAAAAATGACATCCCTTTTGCACTGACTGCTATCAATAGTCTCGATGAGAATTCGAGACACTTTGAAAGACATGTAAAAAAGACATTTACTTGGAATGTACTTGAGAGGCATAAAAAGAGTTGGCTTCAAGAGCAAGAACGTAAACAGATAGAAGAAAAAACAGCACAGGCCCAAAAAGACTATCAAAGTGCCTTGAAAACCCTATCAGCTAACTGGAATTATATGCAGATTTGTAGCCAACTTGCACAGAGTTATCATCACTTCCAAGCAATGCATCCACCCCATCCTGGACCTGCTGCAGTTAATGGACATGCACAGCCTGTGCTACACCCACCACCTTATCCCAACCTCCCTGTATTTCCTGGGTTTAATATTCCTCTGTCACCTTTACCGAACCAACCAAATTTCAACCCGCAGTGTGCCATGTTCCAGATTATGCAACCACCCTTTCAGTTCATTAACCCTAGCAATAGCCAGGGAGGTCAAAATGTAAATGTCAGTAGTTCCACACAACAGCAAGGTCAAGGCACTAACATAATCCAGATTCAGCATGCCAAAAATGTACAGATAGGCGACTCTAACCAGATGACAATAACAGATTTGACTGAGAGTTGTGAGAGCACAGATGATGAGGACAGAGAAAGTGAGCACAATTAGATGTCTTGCAACTTTTTTTTCATTGGAGAAATCAAAGATCTGTAGGATTGTGGATTTTATTAAATGTACTCTCTGAAATGAAACTCAATGTAACCACCCGGCATGGCAGCTCAGCTGATTTCCAGTTTGCAGCTTCTCCCCATGTGTGCATTGGTTTCTGCCAGGTCCTCTGGTTTCCTTCCATGGTCCAGGGATATGCAGCTTGGGTGGATTAGCTATGATAAATGTAGGGTTAGGACAGGTTAGCGCTGGGTCAGGGTGGGGTGCAGTTCGGAGGGTCAGTGCAGATTCAATGGGTTGAATGATCTCTTTCCACACTGTAGGGATTCTGTGATTCCAAATGTAAATTTTCTTTCCCTTGGTGGTAACTGCTCTACAGAAACGTGACCGCTGACAAAGCAGAGCATCTGTTTTTATTATATAGTGTACTTTGCCACTCTGAGCTCAGTTCTCTAATTACTGCAAGGCTTTGACAGGAAAGCTGTACTTAGCCATGAGTTGCTGCAGCTTAGTCAATCTGCTCCTGATTGCAATCCACTGACTCTGTGTCTGATGAATGTGTATCAAAGTAGACAGTGTGGTGCTGATCCTTTCCACAATGCCACTGTCAGTCAATGAAGTAGAATGATCATTTGATCTTTGGAAAGAAGAAAATTACTGTCCAGCAGTGTTGAGACATACAGTAATGATGACTGAATGAATGCCTCAGTGGAAAAATAGCTGCTGAAAGAACTAATAACATTGTGAGGAAAAACATTTTTTCTACACATCCAGTAATTAAAATCTGAATTACATTTATTGAGAAGGTTGTCATGGACTAGTTGAACTGAAGCGTCTGTTTCCATGCTGTATGACTCTACGAGAAAGTGTGAGGGACCTTGCCAGTTGTATCTAGTTTCCTTGTGACGGCCACAGTAGCTTTATTTGATTCCTAAAATTGAACTACTTAAAATAATTAACTTAATCCTTTTTCTTGGGTTTTTCCAACTTCACCCTTGGTCATCATTATTACTGTGCATTAACTCTTGTTTCAAGCCAAATATTTGCATCGTAAAGTTGGTGGAGCTGGCATTGTTGATTGTTGACACAAGTTATCTGACTTTGTAAAACTTTTGAAAATCAACAACCCAGTCAGTACTGAACTGATACGGAGTTGTGCAAGTCACAAATCTTAGCTTCGCTTTTCACCTCTGGCCTCCCTCAAGGAGGCACATTTCAAGGTTACTGTTCATTTGTCCTAAGTGACCACCATTCATGATGTGCCCAAGCAGCAAGTCTGTTCCACAGTGACAAACATTCTAGCTGGTCCCTTCTGTCAATTAGAATTCAAGACTTGTTTCCAGCAAACAAAATGCTGGAAAGCTGCATGTAACCTGCAATGATGTATGATCCTTTAGGCTGAAATTACCCTTCTTGGGGAGCAGATAAAGTGAGCCCAGGCACTGATTAGGAATGCTTGGAGAAAAGTTTGGAATTAAATACTCTCAGCATCTGTAATATATTACTTGAACTAGGCAAATCTACAATATCCCAGGTTTCTGTTGATGTCTACCCAGGCAGTCCTGATTTATTTTAGATTTGGGAGTGGCAAGCAAGGATTCTTTCCACACAACACTGGATAATCCTCCCAGCCATTGCCCAAGTTTTTAAGGTAGTCCTAGCCAGATAAGCTGTGGACAGATTAACAGTGTTGAGCCCTTCTTAACCTCCAGCAGTGGCAATTTGCACCTTAGCTCTTGGGTTTAGTTTGAGAAAGCAGCGTAACCTTGCACACATTGTGTACACTCTAGATTAGAGAAACGGAAACTCTGTTAATGATTTTTCGGTAATTTAGGCTCTGAACGATGGGTTTCTTCTACTCAGGTTCCCAAATGATCAAAATTTGTTTAGAAAAATTGAATTTCCTGGTTACAAATGGTGAAAACACACTTAAATTGTTTGAGGGATAAATTTACAGAGCACAGGTTGCATCTCTAATTTTGTTTGACAATTAAAAATCTTTTTAATTGTCAAACAACATTTGAGAAGCAACCTGGGCTCTGTAAACTTTTAAGATTTTTAATTGTCCAGATGAACTATTAAAATGTGACTAACTCCTGCTGCCAACTGGACATGTAGCAAGTTGTATTTGTGCACTCGACTCTCACTGCAGTCTCTGGCATGAGAGCACCTCTTCCTGCTGCTATTTTTTGTGAAGCAGCCTGTTTATATCACACTGAATGAATGTTGATACAATATTTGGCAACTTGATTTATTAAAGGTAGAGAAATGACTACACATTGAGAAATCAACAGCCCCATTCCCCAGAGAATATGTATTAATCTGAATAAATAAGCCCATGAAAAATAAACAAATGTATGAGTTTATTTATATGCTCATTTTTACCCAGTCATTTGAGACTTTGTCCGGGAAGCCCAGAAAACTTAGCTTCAGTTGGATAATGGTCAAACTCTTAATCTCAGTGGTATTGTTTCAAATCCTCTATGAGCTAATAAATTTCAGTTTTCAAATTGTTTTGTTTTTTTCTTTTTATCTAAACATTTTATGATCAGTTTTCCTCTCGTTTACTTAAAAGTTTTGGTTATATTTCTTCATTGGCTGTCAAAAGCATATTTTAAAGGGAACAGTGGATAAATGGTAGTTCAAGTACCAAAAGGAAATTGCATTTGGTTAAAGACAACACAGTATTATTAGTCTGCATCAAGCCAACTTGTTTAATGCAGCAGCTGCCACTCTGACACTGACATTGTGATTGCATGTGTAGGGGAAATGCTCCCTGCTACTGTGGTACAAACAGCCAGAAAATTGTGGTCTTGAAGTTGTGGGATAGTTACAAGCATTTAACGTTTAGTTAGACACTTCTACTAGAATAATGAAGAGACACATTTCAGACTGAATGGGTCAAATTTATGCATGTTGATATTCTCAAGGTCAAAGTGTATCTGAAATTTAAAGGAAACAACTAGAAGCAACTGAAGCTCAAGGAATGACTGGAAGAAGAAAGAGAGATTAATGTTTTATGTGGGCTTACCTTAATTTCCTTTTTTTTATAAGCAAAGGGTTGCACTTTCTTTACACCATGCAACTTATTGTATTACACTGTACAAACAAAATATTTGTGCATTGTCACTGCCATTTCCTCAATCTGAATGACCAGTTAATCCAAGGGATAAGGAGTTAAAATGGACCTGAACACTTCCGCTTAAAACGCTGGGGTACTATGAATTAAAGCAGCTTCGAAACAGTGACAGGATTGGACAGTCAGTTCTGATTTATGGAAGGGAAATAATGCTTGACAAATATATTGGAATTTTGAGGATGTAACTAGTAGAGTTGATGAGGGCGAGTCAATGCATGTGCTTGGACTTTCAGGCCATTTTCATTGAGGTCTCACATAAGAGAAATATCATGTAAAATAAAGAGGATGGAATTGGGGATAGTGCCATGTCACAGTTGGAGAATTTGTTGGCAGACAGGAAACAAAGAGGAGGAATAAATAGGTCTTTTCCTCCCAAGTGACAGGCAGTGATCACAGGGATCAGTACTTGGACCTAGGCTATTCACAATATAAATAAGGAGAACTAAATGTAAATCTCCCAAGTTTTCGAAAGACACAAAGCTGGGTTGGATGGTGAACTATGAGGATGCAGCAAAGATGCTGCAGTGTGAATTGGACAAGTGAGTTGGCAACTGCGTAATAGATAAATATAATATAGCTAAATGTGAGGTTATCCAGTTTGCAAGCAAAAACAAGGTGGCAGATTATGTTGTAACTGCTGATAGATTAGGAAAGGGGGATTATGTTGTAACTGCTGATAGATTAGGAAAGGGGGACATGTAGTGAGATCTGGGTATCCTTGTCAGCATGAAGATAGGGAGGAATGTAAATGGGATGTTGGCCTTCAAGGCAAAAGGATTTGACTACAGGAGCAGGGATATCTTGTTGCAATTGTACAAGTTATTGATGAGACCACATGGAGTATTGTGTACAGTTTTGATTTCCTTACCTGAGGAAGTATATTCTGGCTACAAAGGTTTACCAGAAGGATTCTTGGGATGACAAGACTGATGTTTGAAGTGGGACTATATCTGGGAATTTGAAGAATGAGGAGTTATCTTGTTGAAGCCTTTAAAACTCTTAACAGGATTAGACAGGGGAAACACAGGAAGGATGTTCTTGTTGACTTTTTAAAAAAAAATTCACAGGATGAGGGCATCACTAGTTAGGCCAGCATTTATTGCCCATTCCTAATTGCCCAGAGGACAGTTGAGTTAACCACATTGCTGTGGGTCTGGAATCACATGTAGGTCAGACCAGGTAAGGATGGCAGTTTCCTTCCCTAAAGGACATTAGTGCACCAGATGGGTTTTTCTGATAATTGATAATGAATTCATGTTCACTAGACTGTTAATTCAGATTCTTTTAAAAATTGAGTTCAACTTCCACCATTTACTGTAGCAGGATTCAAACCCAGGTGCCCAGAACATTATCTGGTCTCTGGATTAACAGGCCAGCGATAATACCATTGGGCCATTGCCTCCCTACTGTGGAGTCCAAAAGTAGGAGTTACAGTCTAAGGACATGAGACAGGCCATTTAGAACTGAGATGAGAATTTTCTTAACCGACAAGAGTATTGAGTCTGTGAGATTCTCTGCCACAGAAAGCAACTGAAACCAAAACATTGAATATTTTTCAATAAGGAGTTAGTTTTTTTAAAAAGGGTACAGAGAGAAAGCAGGAACAGAATATTGATTTGGATAATCAGTCATGTTCATATTAAAGGGTGAAGCAGACTCAAATGGCCTACTCCTGCTTCTATATTTCTTTGAATTGAAAACTATATAGGGGAGAATGCCAGTGAAAAAGTTCAAGTAGTGAATGGTTGAAGATGCAAAGTCCTTTTTATTCAAAGCGACCAATTACCACCTTTAAGGGTAGCCTGAGTTTTCCAACAACAAATTTATACAGCACCTTTCACCTAAAATATTTTTTTACGGCAAGAGGAGAAAGACTTACAAGGGACCTGAAGGACAATGTTTTCACACAAAGGATGGTTTGTGTGCAGAATGAACTGCCAAAGAAAGTGGTAGAGGCAAGTACAGTTACAATATTTAAAAGCTTGTTGGACAGGTACATGAATAGGAAAGGTTTACAGGGATCTGGGCCAAACGTAGGCAAGTGGGTCTAGTTTAGTTTGGAAAGCTTTGTCATGGCATGGATGAGTTGGATTGAACAGTCTGCTTCTGTACTGTACGTCTTTTATCACTGTGTTGTAAGGCACTTCCACGTGGATGTCAGAACATGGGATATTAGAAGAGATAATCAAAAGTTTGATCAAAAGGGTAAAGGAATCCTCCCTTAAAGGAAGTACAATGAGAAACAGAAGGGATTTTATAAGAGGGAACTCTCAATCCTCGGACCTAACTATCTGAATTTGAAGCTACCAAGGAAGCAGTTAAAATTGTGGATGCTTAGAGACCAGGTAAGTTGGAGGGTGATGGGACTGGAAGACTTTACAAAGAGTTGATGGCTTAAGAACAGAGGCATTCAAAAACAAGAGAATAGATCCTTGTATCTTCCATTATCCAGATTTTAGAGTCTCTGTTGCTAAAGTTACTAGCAAGTTCAATTCTTCTGACATTATAAATATATACCTTTATTCTGCTAATTATTAGAACACTATCCATCCAACATTTTAGCACTGATCACCATATAATGAGGCACTACTGAATTCTCCATTTAATGTCTGGAGGGACTAGAGTGTTAACATTTTTAATCATTTTACAAAATTGATGTGATGGTCATTGTTTGTGAACTTGTTTTGCTTTCTTCTCCCGTTGAAGTCAAGGAGGCATCGACTTCTTCCATAAACATTTGTGAAATCCTAAAGTTCAACTCCCTAGCTCTGGTCTTTCCTTCCTAATATGATCTATAGGTATCCTTTTCCTAGATTTATCATTTGTTTTTAAGGCATGAATAATTAGTTTTCTAAATCAGCTGGTTTTAGATATACATTTATTATAAGTGCCACACAGTCACAAGTGTAGCTCAGCAGCAATTTACATTTAATACTCTTCAAGCCAAACAATTGAGTGTAAACTCTGGGCAAAGAATGTGCTAAAATAAATAGGTTCCAAAAGCTACATTTAAGAGTATTCTGAAAAAGGTATCGATATTAGCATTCTTGTGCATGTGTGAAAACATGCAGTCACACAGTGCAAGATCCCCATAAAATAAAGCCCTATTAGAACAAATTAGATCTATACATAGTGCCTTTAACATTCCAAGTATTTACAACAGTGTTTAAAATCTCTGCCTTCCTTTAAAATTAAAATGTCTTTATTGTAACTATAGTTACACTTTTACACTAAAATAAAACCCACACACATCTGTTTCACTTTTTCAGAGAACAACTGATCTATTGAGCCACAAGGCTGTTCATAAAGGTCAAATGACAAACATATCCAGTGCGAAGAAAAACGCTTTTTGCAGTTAACAAACGTGCAAGCTTCAAAAGATGTTATATACCCAAAAACGGTATCTGCTCTGTTTGTGCCTGTGACAAAACATTTTCCTTGCTTTTTTTATTGCAATTCACTGCTGTTACAACACATTCATTTGAACGTTTTTTTCTTCTGAACATTCGCAAATCACGAAACTGAAATTGCATGGCCACTTCCTTTCCAAATGTTCTAAATCATCAAAGGGTTACAGTTTGGTGAAATACCGAGTGAAGTGTTCAGGCTGCTAATTGTCATTTGCAGTAAACAACTTAAATCTAGTTTTCGGTCTCCTCTACATTGGGGAGACCAGACACTTCCTCGCAGAGCGCTTCAGAGAATGGTGCGGGTGTCCTGGAGACAATCAACCCCAACACCCTGTGGCTGAACATTTCACCCCCGACTCCAAGTCTGCCGAGGGCGTGCAGGTCCTGGGTCTCCTCCATCACCACTCCCTCACCACCTGAAGCCTGGAGGAAGAACGCCTCATCTTCTGCCTCAGGACCCTTCAATCCCAGGGCATCAATGTGGACTTCACCAGCTTTCTCATTTCCCCTCCCCCCACTATAACCCAGTTCCAACCTTCCAGCTTAGCACTGTCCTCGTGATCTGTCCCATCTGTCAATCTTCCTTCCCACCTATCCACTGTAACCACCTCTCTGACCTATCACGTTTACCCCCACCTCCATCCACCTGTTGGACTCTTAGCTACCTTCTCCCTAGCCCCATCCCCCACACACTTATCTCTCCAACCCTGAGGCACTCAGCCTCAGGCCTGACAAACGGCTTTTGCCCAAAACGTTGACTTTCCTGCTCCTCGGATGCTGCCTGACCTGCTGTGCTTTTCCAGCACCACTCTAATCTTGACTTAAATCTAGTTTGTATAGCCTTTTGATGTTTTTGTGACAACAGAGCAAAAACAAAAAGGTGTGTATATATTTGTGATGGGTAATATCTAAAGACTGACTACGTGGATGCAGGGCAAGTACAAAAATAATTGGATGCATTACTGAATTCAAACAAACATGTCTGCTTTCTAATAGCCATGTACCCTTCACTGATGCCAAAGGTTCAAGTTGAGAGTTAGACCTTATAACCAAAACGGTTAGTCCCTGGAAGGGGATAGGTACACATCAGACAGCAAGAGCTACAGCTGGGGGAAAGGCAATTAGACAAGATTTAGGATAGCGTAAGAAACTGCAGGGAATGGGCACAAAAGAAACGTGGAGTTTATTCAAGGAACAGCTACTATGTGTCCTTGATAAGTATGTACCTGTCAGACAGGGAGAGTGTTGTTGAGCACAGGAGCATGGTTTACTAAGAAAGTTGAATCTCTTGTCAAAAGGAAAAAGGCAGCTGATGTTAGAATGAGATGTGAAGGCTGTTAGGGTGATTGAAGATAGTTTCTTAACTCAAGAGTAGTAGGGATGTGGAACACACTGCCTGCAACAATTGTAGAATTGCCAACTTTACGGGCATTTACATGGTCATTGGTTAGGCATAATCGATGAGAATGGAATAGTGTAGGTTAGATCGGCTTCAGATTGTTATCACAGGGTGGTGCAACATGGAGAGCCGAAGAGTAACGTTCTACGGTCTAGAAGCTTGCTCATACAAATGAAGTTATTTGTAAAAACAAGGGATGATCCTGTCCAAAGTGAATTGTTTTAAGTATTAGTTGCTTTGAGTGGAGTATGATATTTTCTGAAAGATCAGCTTAGCTACAATAGTGAACCTCAATTTTTAAAAATATTCTTGATCAATTCTTGGAATTTAGGACTGATGTCACTTCAATGTTTCAGTAAAAAGTGAGACATTGGTGCCAAAAGGCAGTGAACAAAGTCCATCAGCCGCAGGGAGGGTACCCAATTCAGTTCCAATTGTTTAAAAATAAAATACAAAAATTGTAAAAATCTACACTTTTATGAAAATCATGGACAGAAGTAAGTAGGTAGGACATATCCACCAAACATTAGAACTTTCTAAATATTTACTGAAGAGGACTTTCAAAGTGCCTATAACTTCTTTCCATTGTTTCATCCCTCTGCCTAACCATTGAAGAATCCTTCATAAACTCCATCTCAAAAGAAATGTTTCAAACAGAAGATTTTTCAATGCTGAAGAGCATAATGTTAAAATCATTAGGTTACAAATGATTTCAACATTACAGTAATATTTGAAGGTAAAATAAGCCCACAGGTTTAACAAACTAGTTCTTAGGCCTACCAATAAAAGTAGAATCTAGATTTACTAAACGCTGTCTACCAAAATTGTCAAGCGTTCTGAAGATTTATTATAACATCAGTGTACATAACTCGGAAACCATGTCTAATGTTGGGACAGTAAATGATGCAACTCAATAGATTGATAGGAATCTGAAATTAACAGACATCTGACATAGAACAGCACACTGCTTGTTTCCAGCTCTGATGTTATTTCCACTTTATAGTGGTCAGGAGATACTGATAGATCTTTACCCTGATGTTCTATCGAGTCTATGACGTGTTTCATTTTGGTAACCTATACCATATTGAAATTTAAAATGTAACTCACACTCGTGCATGTTCTTTGGACCTTGTTGCACTTAGTGGATATTTTATTTGCTGAATCTTAAAAAGCAGCTGAAATGCACAGGTGCCACCGGATTTATTGGGTGTGTTAAAATTTAATTTTCCTACAATAATGAAGTACAGCTGAGGAAATGCTGTGCGTAGAACTTAAAAATCCACAAAACAAAATGGTATGAGCTGTGATCCATTCAGTCAGGGAGGCAGCAGTGGTGCAACAGGGAAATTAAGTGAAGAGTTTATAAGACTTTTTAAAAATTGCAGATTATTAACTAATTTTCTCTAAATGAATTAGAATTCCCTTCACCCAAACATCTGGTCTTTTGGTATAATTCAGAATGGACAACAGAGCAGATAGCAACCAGCATATATTCTGCAAGACTAAATTTTGTTTGTTCTGTGGTCTTAGCCCTATAAGATTGAAATAGCCCTTCAGGAGGCGGACTGATTTTAATCTCACTGAAGTGTCTGTCATATTTATGTCAGTGAGTTGTTCAATCCCCATGTGAACCAATTTTATAAAGACTTAATTTAGCACTTCAATGTAGTTGAATGAAAGCATCCAGTTCTTCTGGAATTAATCCTTTGTAAATGACCTTATGTTTTTCAACAGCACGAGCAGCAAGGCACTGCAGAGTGATGTGGTTGATGGGTTGAATCAAATTCTTGGCCATCTTCTTTTCATCCAACAAATCCCAAGCAGTTTTCTTGGAAGAATTGGTGGCATCAAAATGTGCACCGGTGTCAATTAACATGTTCATAATATCAAGATTGTTGTTGAATGCAGCTATATGTAGAGGAGTGTTGTTCTCATAATCTCTTGAGTCAACGTCAGCACCACATTCCAGCAGTACCGAGGTCACTTGCAACGAAGGGAACTTGCAAACTGGATAACGGCCAACTGATGTTGTGTCCTTGTCAACTGCTAGATGTAACGGGGTAAATCCACCCTTTCCTCTTGGGTTCAGCTTCAAAAGCCGATAGATGGTTTGCTTCTTGTAATGTTCCTGATCAGGGCTACATTCTACCTTTTCTAACAAGGAAATCAAGTGTAAAATAATAGATAAAGCTTTTGTGAATTGTGCAACATCAGGTGGGTTCTCCCGCTGATTCACTGCTCGTTCAACTTCACGGACACTTTTACACAAGATGCCCATAAGATCAGTGAAAGATACTTTCATGGCCAGGGTGCCTTTTGGACGGTCTTGCAGGACAAAAGAAAAAAGCTCAGCAAAGGAGAGCAAACTACTGGCAGTCATAGGGCTCAGTGGGTCTAAATTGTTCTGCTGCATATCCAATGCATATTTCCACAAATTGATGCATCTTTCAAAGTTTCCAGAATCAGCATAAACTGCACCTCGATAACGAATATAGTAGGAAGTGTCTGGATGGGATGGACCAAGAATTCTCTCTCGGATCAACAAGGCTTGCATCCTCATCTCATCTGGGTCAGTAATCAAGGCTTCCAGCTCTTCAGATGTTGTAACCTCTTTGGCATAATCATAAGCTAACACCAGTTGTCCCACCTGTGGCTTCTTAACTATTTTGCTTTTGTCACTGTGCCTCTTCTCCATTGCTCTCTTCCAAAACTTCATCGCTCCCAGCAAGTCTCTTTTCTTATCAACAAACGTAGCTCCCAATAGTTCAAGTGCATCAATTCGGTCTTCCTTCTTGGTCTGCACGTGATTAATAAGAAACTCCACAATATTCATGTGACCTGTGACACTGGCAGCAAGTAAGGGGGTCATTCCATAGCCATCCTTTTCCATCTTAGCCCCACATTTTAGCAGCATTTTCATTATTTCCAGACTGCCTGACTCTGCGCAGTCGTGCAAAGCAGTGTTCCCCTTCACACTCTTCCTATTCACATCCGCACCCTTCTCCAGCAGATACTTGGCAATCTCCTTGTGCCCCTTATAGCATGAGATCATGAGGCAGGTATGCCCGTGCCTGTTCGCCACTTCCATGTCCGCCCTGTGCTCGATGAGGTACTTGACGATCTCCAGGTGGCCGTCGAAGCAGGCGGCCCGCAGTGGGGTGGAGTTGGTCAGGGTGGTGTTGTTGACGGACGCCCCGTGCTCCAGCAGGGTCCGGACCACCGACAGGTGCCCGGCGGCCGACGCTGCCCACAGCGGCGGGGCCCCTTCGATGGTCTCCCCGTCGAAATTGACCGAGCCGCCCAGCTCCACCTTGGCCTTGCAGTGTTCCATTAGGTAGTCGACGACCTGCAGGTGGCCGTACCTGGAGGCGATGAGCAGGGGGGTGCCGCCATTGGTTTTCTCCAGTGTCACCGCCTCCAGCTCCTCCGCGCTCCGGTTGTTCAGCAACTTCTGCATAAGTTTCAACTTGCCGTCCCGAGCTGCGTTGAAAACTGCCGTCTTGATATCCATGGTCGGGCCCCGGCTGCCATTTAAACTCCGGCCGGCCCAACGGGGAAGGGGTGTGGCGGGGAAGGTGAGGAGACAGAGGGTGGCGGGCAGTCGGTCGGTCGCCTGGGCCCTGCCCGAACGGCCGATATTATCTCCCGAAAGTAAAATGGAGACCCTCCGGCTGACAGCTCCGACCCTGTGGGGCTCACCGCGCATGCGCCACCGCGGCGAATGCTGGTCTGGCGTCACGTGATACGTGCCGGTGGCACTACAACCCCCAGAAGACACCGCGGAACCGTCGAGACGATTGGCTCAACCTGCCCCCTAACCGACATTAGCAGTAGCCAATGAGGAGATAGAGCCGTGCGCGAGGGGGCCGGTACAACAATGGGATTCGCCAATGGGTTTGGCGAGGAGGCGGGTGTTTATTTGAAGGGTGGAGATGGCGGTGAGCAGGTGAGGTGAGCTGCCCAAGTTCGTTCCAATGGCAAAGCAGTTCGTTGAATCTGGAAATCCCACACCGTGACCTTATAAGTGTGATTCGCCGTGCTTCATTTTCACTGTGCTGAAAAGAAGACGAAGTGACCTGTCAGATTTACACAGAAGGATCCCACAGACATCAGTGAGGAAATGGCTAGTTAATCTGAAATGGTAACTGAATATCAGATGTACTCGTTTTAATGTAGAGAGAACGTGCAAAATACGAAGAGTAAGCCACACAGCCCGACAGGCCTGCTGTGCCATTCAATAAGACCTGGCTGAATTGCATCCATTTCTCTTTTTCATTCTATTCTCATTGTCCTTGATTCCCATTGTGCCCTCAGATCTGATCTCTAATGCTCACTAATTAAATGGCTACAACTCATAGAGTCTGTAAAGATGTATAGTATGGAAACAGAACCTTTCATCCATGCCAATCAGACATTCTAAATTATACTAATCCCATTTTCCAGCATTTGGCTCATACCCCTCCAAACCATTCCTCTTCATATTTCTGTCCAGATGCCTTTAAATGTAAGTTTATCAGTCTCTACCACTTCCTTGCATTCCAATCTCTGCATGGAAAAAGTTGTTCTTTAGGTCCCTTTTAAATCTTTCCCCACTCACCTTAAACCTGGGACACCCCTATCATGGGGAAAAGACCTTGACTATTCACCCTATCCATGCCCCTTGTGATCTTATAAATGTCTATAAGGTCAGCCCTCAGCCTTTGATGTTCCAGGGAAAACAACCCCAGCCTATTCAGCCTTTCCTTACAACTCATACCCTCCAATCCTGGCAACATTCCTGTAAAATCTCTTCTGAATCCTTTCAAGTTTAACAACATATCTTCTAGAGCCGGGACACCAAAATTGAATGCAGTATTCCCAAAGTGACCAACCAATGTCCTATACAGGTGTAAAATGACCTTCCAACTTGGATACTCAATGCACTGACCAAAAAAGTAAGCATACCATACACCTCCTGCATCACTCTGTCTACCCACGAGTCTACTTTCAAGGAACTATGAACCTGCCCTCCAAGGTCTCCCCAGGGTCTTACCATTAAATGTATAAGTCTTTCTCTGATTTGCCATACCAAAATGTAGCACCTCACATTTATCTAGATTAAACTCCATCTGCGACTCCTAAGCCCTTTGGCTCATCTGAGGCAATCTTCTTTACTACCCATTAGACCACCAAGTTTGAATACTGAGTTCCCAACCTTTGTCACTGTGTCATGACATTGTAATGTTAGCTACATATTTACTTCTAGTTATTAATTATAATTTGATTTCATTAATTTATCTAACTTGTAATGTGTACTTTCACTTTCAAATGTGGCATCTTTAATTTTCACATTTTTAGATCTGATGTATCCTTAATCACTAATGCCCATATTATCATTATTAAGCTCCCTAGCTTATGATTTAGCCTGCTGGATTTCACTCAAATCTGCTGTAGACCTGACCTTCCTTTTCAGACTTATAATGTTTTCTTCGACTAGACTGAAGCTGAAGGAAGTGAGAAACCAGTCACTAACCTTTCCCCAAATGCAGTACAGTGATGGTGTGCCATGTGATAAACTCTGAGTGAATTTTACCAGGCCTTCAGAGATTAGTTTGAAGTTGGACAAGGATAAGCAAAATTGGGTGAGGGCTTTAATTTAATGGGGAGTGGAGGAGTCATAATCTATGAGGTTCACTTGGCTAACCTCGTTATAATCCTACAACAATAACAGAAAAGGAACAGCAATATATTTTCAAGTCAGGTGTGTGTGGAGTTTGGGGAGAAACTTGCACCTGGTGGTATACCAGTGCGTCAGCTGTCCTTGCCTTATTAGGTGGTAGATGTTTAGGAGGTACTGTTGAAGGTGCTTTGCTAAATTGATATCACATATCATAGAGTTACACAGCACAGAAACAGACCCCTCAGCTCAATTTGCCCATGTCAACTAAGTTTCCCAAACTGAACTTATCTGATTTGCTTGCATTTGGCCCCACAACCTTTCCTATCCATGTTTTGTAAATATTGTAATTGTACTCACTTCCACCACTTCCTTTGGCAGCTGGTTCCATTAATGCACCACCCTCTTGTAAACAAGTTGCCCCATAGATTCCTTTTAAATCTTGGTCCTCTCTCGAAAATTATGTCCTCTAGTTTTGAACTCCCCTAACCTAGGCAAAAGACTGTTGCTACTCACTCTATCCATGCCCCTCATGATTTTATAAACCTCTATAAGGTGACTCCTCAGACTTCTACGCTCCAGGGAAAAAAGTTCCAGTCTATCCAGCCTCTCCTTATAACTCAAACCTTTCAGTCTTGGTAACATTCTTGTAAATCTCTTTTGCATCTTTTCCAGTTTAATAACACCCTTCCTATAGTAGAGTGACCAGAACTGTATACAATGCTCCAAATGTGGTCTTACCAATGTCTTGCACAGCTATAACGTCCTAACTCCTGTACTCAATGCTCTGACCAATGAAAGCAAGCGTGCCAAATGTCTTCTCCACCTCCAACCCTGTCTACCTGTGATGCCACTTTGAAGAAACTATGCAACTTCACTGCTCGGTCTCTCTGTTCAACAACACTACCTAGGGTCCTACCGTTACCAGGTCCTGTCCCAACTTATCTCCCCAAAATGCAACCCCTAAACTAAACTCTATGTGCAATTCCTCAGCCCACTGGCCCAGTTGATCAAGATCCCTTCTGCACTGCCCACTATTTCACCAATTTTGGTGTTATCTGCAAATTTACTAACCATGCCTCCTAATTCTTATCCAAATCATTCATATAAATGATGAACAACAGTGGAACCAGGCACTGATGTTCATGGCACACTGCTGGTCACAGACCTCCAGTTTGAACAACAACCCTTTACCACCATCCTCTGTCTTCTACAGTCAAGCCAATTTTGTATCCAGTTGGCTAGCTCTCCCTAGATTCCATGTGATCTAACTTACTAACCAGTCTACTATGTGGAACTTTGTTGAAGGCTTTGCTAAAGTTCATGTAAACAACACCTACCGCTCTGCCTTCATCTATCAGCTTAGTCACTTCTTCAGAAAACTCATTCAAGTTTTTGAGACACGATTTTGCATGTGCAAAGCCATGCTGAATATCCCTAATCAGTCTTTACCTTTCCAAAACAAGTAAATCTTGTCTCTCAGAATTCCCTCCAAAAACCTACTCACTACTGACATCAGGATCATTGATCTATTGTTTCCTGGCTTTACCTTGCAGCCTTTTGTAAATAATGACACAACGTTAGCCACTGTCCAGTCTTCTGGCATCTCACCTGTGGCTATCAATGATATAATTATCTAAGGATCCTGCAGTTTCTTCCTTATATTCCCAAAATGTCCTGGAAATTTACCTACCTTTTTACATTTTAAGACCTCCAGCATCTCTTCGGTGATTTGTACTGTTTTCAAGATATTACTGTTTATTTTACCAAGTTCCCTAGCTTTCATGTCTTTCTCCACAGTAAACATTGAAGCAAAATATTCATTTAGGATCTCACCCATCTCCAATGGTTCATTGCATAGATGGCCTCATTGTTCTTTAAGAAATCTTATGCTCTCTCTAGTTACTCTTTTGCCCTATGACTGATGGTGAATGGGGGTCCACTGTAGCAGGTTTGAATCTTGTGTACAGTTAGCATAGAAGTTTCAGCCCTTGACCCACTTTTGTAGCTGGTCCAGTTCAATTTCTAGGCAATGAAAAACCCTAGATTGTTGGTTGTGTTGGATTCAGCAATAATGCTGCTATTGAATGCAATGGGGAGATGTTTTGATTCTGTCCTATTTGAGATGATCAATGTCTGGTACTTGCGAAATCAACTCAAGCCTGAAAGTTGTCCAGTTCTTGCAATATTTGGATATCAATAGCTCCAGTATCTGAGAAATTGTGAATCGTGCAAAAAATTGTGCAACCCTGTATTAAAGTTCCTACTTCTGACCTCACGATGGAAGGAAGGAAGGACATAGATGAAACCGCTGAACATGATTGGGCTTAGGAATGACACTTAGAAACCCCTTCCATGATATCGTGGTGCTGAGATGATTGACTACCATTTTTCTTTATGCTTAGTATCACTCCAACCACTGGAGGGTATTCCTTTTGGCTTCAGGTTTGCTCGAATTCATTGATGTGACATTCAGTTAATGCCGCCTTGATATCAAGGACAGTCACTCTCACCACACCTCCAGACTTTACAGAACATAGAATTATATAGTAAAGGAACGCACCATTCGCACCACAATGTTGTGCTGAACATGATGCCAAATTAAACTAATCCCTTCTGCGTGCCCTTCCTCCAATTCCTGCATATTCATGTACTTATCTTAAAGTCTCTTAAATGCTTCTATCATATCTGCCTCCACACTACCCTTGGCAGCACATTCTACAATCCTGCCGTTCTCTCACATCTCCTTTGAACTTTCCCCCTCTCACCTTAAATGCATGTCCCCTAGTTTTTGACATTTCAACTCTGGGAAAAAGTTTCTGACTGCGAACCTGAACTATGCATCTTATAATTTTATATATTTCTGTCAAATAAGTTTGTAAGTTTTTACTTTTGTTGTTAGCAAGTTTGCGGTTGACACCAAAATTTGTGGCATAGTAGACAGTGAAGGAAGTTTTCTAAGATTACAAAAGGATCTTGATCAAACAGGTCAATGAGCTGAAAAACAGCAGATGGAGTTCAATCTGGATAAATGTGAGGTATTGTGTTTTGATACAACAAACAAGAGTAACGTTTATGCAACTAATGGTAGGACCTTGGGTAGTATTGTAAATCAGAGGGATTCGGGTGCAGGTACATAATTCTTTAAAATTTGCATCGCATATAGACAGGATGATTAAAAAGCATTGCCACACCTTCATTGCTCAGTCCTTTGATTTTGGGAGTTGAGACGTTATGTTGAGGTTGTACAGGACATTGGTGAGGCCTCTTCTGGAATACTGTGTCCAGTTTTGGTCACCCAGTTATAGGAAGGATATTATCAAACTGGAGAAGGTTCAGAAAAGGTTTACCAGGATGTTGCTAGGTATGGAAGGTTTCAGTTATAAAGAAAGTTTGGATAGGCTGGGACTTTTCTCACTGGAGTGTAGGAGTTCGAGAGGTGACCGGATAGAAGTTTATAAAATAATGAAAGGTATAGATGGTGGTTGAAATTCCCCATCTTGGGTAAAAGACAAGACTAGAAGGCACATTTTTAAGGTGAGAAGAGAGATTTTAAAAAGACATGAGAAGTAAATTTTTTACATGGAGGGTAATTCACGTGTGGAATGAGATCCTGAGGCAGTGGTGGATGCAGATACATTTACAACTTTTAAAAGATATTTGGATAGATACATGAATAGGAAAAGTTTATAGGACATAGCCGGGAGCTGGTAGGTGGGAATAGTTTAGTTTGGGATTATGTCCCGTATGGACTAGTTGGACAGAAGGGTCTGTTTCCGTGCTCTATGACTCTTAAGTCTCCTCTCAGCCTCCTCCGCTCCAGAGAAAATAACCCATGTTTTTCTAGCCTCTTCTTATAGTTTATGCTCTCTAATCCAGACAGCATCCTGGTAAACTTCTTCTGCACCCTCTCCAAAGTCTCCACATCCTTCCCATAATGTGGCAACCAGAATTGAACGCAGTACTCTGTGTAGCCTAACCAAAGTCTTCTAAAACTGCAGCATGACATCTTGACTCTTGTACTCAATTCCCTGACCAATAAAGACAGGCATATCATACACTGTCTTCACCACCCTATCGACTTGCATGGCCACTTTCAAGGAGCTATGGACTTGAATGCCAAGCTCCCTCTGTACATCAATGCTGTTCAGGATCTGCCATTAACTGTATACTTTTCCTTTACATTTGATCTCCCAAAGTACAGCACCTCACACTTAACCGGGTTAAACTCCATCTGCTGTTTCTCCACCCATATCTGCAACTGATCTATATCCCACTGTGTCCTTTGACAAACTTCTACAACTATCCACAACTCCACCGATCTTTGTTATCTGCAAACTTACTAACCCACCCATCTACATTCTCATCCAAGTCATTTATATATATCATAAACAGCAGAAGTCTTAGTACTGATCCCTGCAGAACACTACTAGTCACTTTAGCTTTTTTGTCCAAGTTTGGACCAAGGCTGTAATGAGGTCAGGAGACCAGTGGCCCTGACAGAATCCAAATTGAGCCTTAGTGAGTTTTGCAAATCATTTTGCAAGGGCTATTTGATCACGCTGTCACTTACCCAATCCACTACTTTGCTGAGATTGCGAGTAGACTGAGAATGATAATTGATTAGGTTATTTTTGTTCTGCTCTTTGTATAGAATATACCTGGGTAGTTCTGGAGCAAATATTTTCAGGACTAATTGCTTAAATGTTGTCAGGGCCCTTGCCCTTTGCAGTATCCAGTGCCTTTAGTTGTTTCTTAATATCAAGTGGAGTGAATCAAATTGACAGAAGACTGACACATAATACTGGGGACCTCCAGACGAAGCAGAGATGGATCAGAGGTTGACTTCTTTCTGAAAGTGGCTGCAAATGCTTCAGCCTTATCTTTTGCACTGATATATTGTGTACTCCCTTTGTTAAGAATGCAGATCTTTAATGGAATCTTGTCCTTCCATTAGTTGTTTAATTGACTACCAATGATGTGGCAGGATTCCACAACTTAGATCTGATCTTGGGGGTTGTGTGATTAGCCCTATTAAAT
Source organism: Hemiscyllium ocellatum (assembly GCF_020745735.1). Taxonomy (NCBI): domain Eukaryota; kingdom Metazoa; phylum Chordata; class Chondrichthyes; order Orectolobiformes; family Hemiscylliidae; genus Hemiscyllium; species Hemiscyllium ocellatum. The sequence continues at coordinate 39,732,049 of NC_083428.1, forward strand.
GCAGCTTCTGTTGTTTGGTGATAATGGTAGGATGAGGGGTTTGATGGGTCATAAGGTTTCAGATTGCAGTTATATACAGTTTTGCTTCTACAGATGGTGCACATTGCCTCAAGGATGCACATTTCCAAATTGCCAAACCTGTTTGAAATCTATCCCATTGAGCATGGTAGTAAATGACCCAGCACAATGGAGGATATCCTCAATCTGAAAGTGGGACTTTGGCTCCACAAAGTCAGTGCAATGGTCACTTCTAATAATACTGTCAGGGACACATGAATCTTATTTATGGTATGAATTTATTGGTAAGGATAAGGTCATGGAGTGTATGTTTTTCTCTTTCGTTGGTTCTCTCTCCACCTGCTGCAGACATAGCAGTTATGTCCTTTAGGATTTGACCAGCTCAATCAGTTGTGGTGCTACTGAGCCACACCTTGTAAAGGACATTGAAGTTCCCTAACTACAGTACATTCTGTGCCTTTGCCACTCTCTTTGCTTCTTCCAATTGGTGTTCAACATGGAAGAGTACTGCTTTAACAGATGATGGAGGAGTGTTATGTTGTTGTAGTTAGCAGGAGGTTTCCTTGCCCATGTTTTGGGCACGCTGTGATATTTCATTTGGTTTAGAGTCAATATTGATCACTCCTAGGGCAACTCCTTCCCACTGTTTATCTCCGTACCACTGCCTCTGGTTCTACCAATAAGTTAGGACATATCCAGAGATGGTAATAATGCAACATTGTAAGCAGTAATTCAGCAAGTATGATTATATGAGGCTGTTCCATAACTAGTCTCTCCACAATAACCCATGCTTGCTCATGTGAGACATTTATATCCTCTGCAATCAAAGGATTTGGTCCAGGCATTGCAACTTTTTCTAAACAAAAGGAAAGCATATGCTACAAGGATCAGTGCTGGATCCACTGCTTTTTGTCATTTACATAAATGATTTGAATGTGAATATAGAACGTATGGTTCGTAAGTTTTCAACTGAAACAAAATAGGTGGGGTAGTGGAAAGGGAATAAGATTATTTCAGAGTATAACAGGATCTAGATCAGATGGGCCAATGGACCGCGGACTGGCACATGGAGTTTAATTTGGATAAATGTGAAGTGTTGCATTTTGGTGAGGCAAACCAGGGCAAGACTTACACAGTAAGTTGTAGGCCCTTGGGGAGTGTTGCCAAACAGAGACCTAGGGTTGCAGGTGCATAATTCCTTGAAAGTAGAGTCGCAAGTAGACAGGGTGGTGAAGAACGCCACACTAACCTTTATTGGTCATAACATTGACTGTAGGAGTTGGGATGTCATGTTCCGCCAAATCAGACATTGGTGAGTCCACTTTTGGAATACTGCGTACAATTCTGGTTGCCTTTCTACAGGAAGGATGTTAAATTTGGAGTGCAGAAAAGATTTCAAGGATGATGCTAGGACTGTTTGAGCTGTAGGGAGAGGCTGACTAGGCTGGAGCTTTTTTCCCTGGAGCGTCCGACACGGAGGGGTGATCTCAGAGATTTGTAAAATCATTAAGGGCATGATTGGTGAAGAGCAAAGGTCTTTTTCCTAGAGTGGTGGAGACCAAAACTAGAGGACCTGAGGGGTAACTTTTTCACACACAGGGTGGTTCATGTCAGGAACGAGCTCCCAAAGAAAGTGGTGGAGGTGAGTACAATTAAAACTCCTATTCATATCCAGACACCATTTAAAAGGCTTTGTTTCTGTGCTGTATGACTCTCTGGCTCTATGTAGAAAATAATGCCCAGGTCATTCCCCATAGCAATGCCTCACCTAATCGGAATCAATTTGTCAATTGATCAGCATGCTTTCTAATGCAATATAAATTGTTTCTTCCTTTGAAATTTGGTATTCTTGCATTTATTACAATGAGTGTAAGACAAAAACTTTCAACAGCATGGCATCTTCTTTCGGCAATACATTAAAGAATTAAATATTCTGTGTTATATATTAAATAGAAAACAGGTTGTTCTGCTATTAACATGACAGTTGTATTCCTCTGCAGCTTAAGACCATAAGACATAGGAGTGGAAGTAAGGCCATTCAGCCCATCGAGTCCACTCCGCCATTCAATCATGGCTGATGGGCATTTCAACTCCACTTACCAGCGTTCTCCCCGTAGCCCTTAATTCCTCAAGACAACAAGAATCTATCGATCTCGGCCTTGAAGACATTTAGTGTCCCGGCCTCCACTACACTCCGTGGCAATGAATTCCACAGGCCCACCACTCTCTGGCTGAAGAAATGTTTCCGCATTTCTGTTCTGAATTGACCCCCTCTAATTCTAAGGCTGTGTCCACGGGTCCTAGTCTCCTCGCCTAACGGAAACAATTTCCTAGCGTCCACCCTTTCCAAGCCATGTATTATCTTGTACGTCTCTATTAAGTCTCCCCTCAATCTTCTAAACTCCAACGAATACAATCCCAGGATCCTTAGCCGTTCCTCATATGTTAGACCTTCACGCGATAGAAAATCCCACTCGGGAAAGCTGTTCTAGAAAATTGTCCTGTCGAGGATCGCTAATAGAAAATTGCTATACCTGTTCAGTAGAAAGTTTGCATTATCCAAAAAATGCTCACAATCTGTCAATCACGTTATAGCCAATTCGTGCTGTCGAAACAGGCGTTATAGCAAAACGACCTGTATTAGAATAAATTCAAGTGCGTCTCTTTATGACTGTGGGAAATTAATTGTGAACATTTTATCTGTAACTATTTAATTTATTTTTACATTTTACCAGTTCCTGTGACTGAGCTGTGTATTAATTTGATATAATTGAGAGTTTAAGTAGATAGGGTTTATGGAGACATCTTTTATCCTCCAAACGTGTGTGTTTGTTCACCAGTGTGGGGTGTATCTTGCTGAGTTCTTCTCCCACCCAGCAGGCAGTGTTTTTGATTGCTATCTGCTGGGAATCTTGTGGTCCCTTTGTGACGTAATGCAGGAAAAAAAGCAGTCTGAGAAAACAGTGGCCCAGGGAGATTGGAAACAAGTAGGAATGAGGTTGGAGGGACATTACTGTCAGCAGGCTAGAGGCTAAGCTAAATAGTCATTGAAGAAGCAACCACAGCAGATTCAGACACCAGCAGTAAGGATATTATTTAATTCAGTCTTGTTCAGAATTAAAAATCTTTATCAATTGCTTTTTTTCAGTTTGTAGGGTGCACATTAAGTTAGAAGGTAACATAAATACCTGCTTGCCCTACATGTTGTGATCAGCATTTCTTAAGATTTATTTCATAATCAACATCACAAAAAACCCCAAAATTTTATAATTATCACATTGTTGTTTCTGGGAGTTTGCGATGTAGAAATTGGGAGCTGTATTTCTAATGTTACAACTTCAAAAGTTCTTGATTGGCAGTAATTGCTTGAACGAGGTGGTGCTTGCAAAATCTTTTTAAAAAATGTTAAAGGTGTTCTATTTGCCTGCCACACAATAATTGCTCATGTATTGTGAGACTAAATCATCAACTTGTATTCAGTGATAGATTTGCACCACTGGATGGCACCACAAGCAGCTATTTCCTTGTTACAAACGCACAGACTAGAAACTGATCATCCAGCCCATCTCTTCCCTACTGGTGTTCAAACACCACATAAACTTTTCCCCACCCCTATTCATGAGGACGCAGGCGAGGTAGATGAAGGGTTGGGAATGTGATCCCAATAAGGAGAGAGGAAAACATATGAGTATGGAGGAGGAAAGGGAAAGGCAGTAAGTGAGGGCTTGATGTCCCCCACCATTCCCGACTCCAAATTTAACCTGCACCCATTATTGTTTTTTTTCTCCCTCCTGCATCATATTGTGCCATCTTCCATCTTTCAACTAAAAAGCAGGAAGAAATAAAATGAACAACTGAAAAAAAAAGTGCAGGAAATAGGATGAAGGTAAAAAATACAGGTAAGAGAAAGGTCATATTCCATGACCTCACATATGAAGTAACATAAAAAGGATTATAAATGTTAAATTAAATCTGGTACCAGCGATCTATGGATGTACAAAGAGGAAACCATGAGTAGCAGTTGAAATTGGATTGACTTCTTATTCTAGCAAGGCAGAAGGACGATTGAAATTTTGCAAGTTTCCTTTAAAGAAGACTATAAATAAATTCATCTTGACCTGCTCCAAAGGTCCCCAGCATTGCATATGCCAGTCTTCAGCTGGTTTGATCCACTCTGTATGATATCAAGAAACAGTTGGATGCATTGGATACTGCAAAGTATATGGGTCCTGATAATATTCCAGCAATAGAACTTGCTGCACTCTTAACTAAGTTATTCTAGTACAGCTACAATACTAGTATTCACACAACAATATAGAAATTTGCCTAGGTCTGTCATGTACACAAAAAGCTGGATAAATCCAACTTGGCCAATTCCTGCCCATCAGCCTTTATCATCAGTAAAGTGAAGGAAGGTGTTATCATGTGTACTATCAAGCAGCACCTGCTCATTGACCCTCACTTTGGGTGTTGGAGGTCAGTCATCTCAGTTTCAAGACATCTCTACAGGAATTCCTCAGAGTAGATATTTTCTAATTAACCTACACAGTAATGTTACTAGTTACCTCTAAAGCAACTGGGACTTGAAACCAGGCCTCCTGGCTCAGACGTAAGGACACTACCACTGCACCACAAGAGCACTTAAATTCTTCAGGATAGTGTCCTGAGCCCAACCATCTTCAGTTGCTTTATCACCAAGATTCCATCCATCATCAGGTCAGAAATGGAGATGTTCAGTGGTGATTACACAAGATTCAGCACCGTACTGAGTACTGAAGCAACATTAAGGGCGGCACGGTGGCACAGTGGTTAGCACTGCTTCCTCACAGCGCCTGTAGACCCGGGTTCAATTCCCGACTCAGGCGACTGACTGTGTGGAGTTTGCACGTTCTCCCCGTGTCTGCGTGGGTTTCCTCTGGGTGCTCCGGTTTCCTCCCACAGTCACAAAGATGTGTGGGTCAGGTGAATTGACCAAGCTAAATTGCCCATAGTGTTAGGTAAGGGGTAAATGTAGGGGTATGGGTGGGTTGCGCTTCGGCGGGTCGGTGTGGACTTGTTGGGCCGAAGGGCCTGTTTCCACACTGTAAGTTTAATCTAATATGTCTAAATGCAACAAGGTCTGAACAATATCCAGGCTTAGACTGAAAAGTGACAAACCACATTTGTGCCCAACAAATGCCAGACAATAACCAATTCCAACAAGACACAGTTAACCATCACTCTTTAACATTCAGTGGCATTACAATCACTTAATTCCCCCATGATTCACATTCTGGAAGTTACTATGAACCAGAAACTGAATTGGACTAGCTATAAATACAGTGGTACAAGAAGAGGTCAGAGGTTACAAACCCTGCAGTGAGTATATCATCTCCTATCTCCCCAAAGCATGGCTACCATCTGCAAGTAAGGATTGTGATGGAATACTCCCCACTTGTCTGAAAGAATGCAGTTCCAGCAATACCCAAGTGGCAAGACACTCTCCAGGACAAAGCAGTCCTCTTGATTGGCACTGAAACCATAAACATTCACTTCATTCAGCAGCAGCAGTGTGTACTACCAACTGGATATACTGTAGAAATTCATGGAAGCTCTCTAGACAGCATCCTCCAGAATCATTGAGTTCTACAACACTGAGACAGGCTGTTTGGCACAAACTGGTACATGCCAATGAAAATGTCCAACCTCATTTCCGTGGACTTGGCCCATATTCTTCTAAACCTTTCTTATCCGTGGATATAGGTTTGCTCACTCAGACGTTTCATCAACATACTAGGTAATATCTTCAGTGAGCCTCCGGATGAAGCACTACTGATGATTCCTGCTTTTTATTTATATGTTTAGGTTTCTTTGGGTGCCAGAAGTCATTCTATATGCAAAAATCCTCTTTTTACAAAAAAAATTGCCCCTCAGATTCCCTTTTATTCTTTCCCCTCTAACATTAAACTGATGCCCTCTAGTCCTTGATTCCCCAATTTTGGGAAAAAAGACTGAGTGCATTCACCCAATCCATCCCTCTCATGATCTTATACTCTTCGATAAGATCACCCCTCAGTCTCCTATGCTCTAAAGAAAAAAATCCTCGCTTGTTCAACCTCTTCCGATAGCTCATATTCTTAAGTCCTGGCAACATCCTTGTAAATTTCTTCTATACTCTTTCCAGTTTAATAACATCCTTCCTTCAGCAAGGAGACCAAAACTGAACACAGTATTTCAAGTGCAGCCTCACCAACATCCTGTACAACTGCAACATAACTTGCCAACTTCTATACTCAGTGCCCTGACTGATGAAGACCAGTGTGCCAAAAAGCCGCCTTCACTGCCCTGTCTACCCGTGACTCCACTTTCAGAGAACCATGCACCTGAAATCCAAGGTCCGTGTTCCACTACACTCCACTCACCATGGAATTCCTACCTTGATCTGACCTTTCAAAATGCAAGACTTCACACCTGTCTATATTAAACTTCATTTGCCATTTCTCAGCCCATTTCCCCAGCTGATCAAGGTCCTGCTCCAATTTCTGACAACCTTCCTCATTGTCCACAATGCTGCCTATTATTGTGTTATCTGCAAACTTTCTAATCATGCCTTGTAAATTCTCATCCAAGTCATTGATATAGATAACAAACAGCAATGGGCCCAGCACTGACCCCTGAGGCACTTCACTAGTCACAGGTCGCCAGCCCAACAAGCATCCTTCCACTATTACCCTCTGCTTCCTACAATCAAGCCAATTGTGTATCCAATATCCCAGCTCCCCTGGATTCCATGCAATCTAACCTTCCAGAGCAACCTACCATGTAGAAACCTTATCAAAGGCCTTACTGAAATCCATACAGACCACGTCTCCAGCCCTGCCCTTGTCAACCTTCTTGTTCACTACATCAAAGCACTCTAACAGGTTTGTGAGGCATTATCTCCCATGCGCATGACCTCCTGTGCTAACTGCTCCTAAACAAGCCATGTCTTTCCAAATGCATGTACATCTTATCTCTCAGAATCTTCTCGAGTAACTTACCCAACACAGATGTTAGGCTTACTGATCTATAGTTCCCAGGTTTTTCTTTGCATCCCTTCTTGAATAAGGGCGCAACAGTCGCTACCCTCTAGTCTTCTGGGATCTCACTCGTGGCTAACAATGATGTAAAAATATCAGCCAGGACCCCCGCATTTCCTTCTCTTGCAGTGTTCTTGGATTTATCTGGTCAAGACCAGGAGATTTATCCACCTTTGTGCATTCTAATAGGTCCAACACTTTCTCTACTGTGATATGGACTATCCCCAAGATATGACCACTAACTTCCCCAAGATCCCAAGTCTTTGTGTCTTTCTCCACAGTAAAAGCAGAGGAGAAATATTCATAAGATTAGAATAATAGAATCCCTACAGTGTGGAAACAAGCTATTTGGCTCAACAAGTCCACACCGACTCTCCAATGAGTATTCAACCCAGACCCATTCTCCAACTTTATTCCTCTACATTTACCCTGACTAATGCACCTAATCTACACATCCCTAAACACTGTGAGCAATTTAGCATAGCCAATTCATCTAACCAGCACATCTTTGGACTATGGGAGGAAACTGGAACAAACGAAGGGCCTGTTTCCACATTGTAGGGAATCTAATCTAATCTAATCTAAACCTGTGCAGACGTGGGGAGAATGTACAAACTCCTCATAAATGGTCACCTGAAGGTGGAATCAAACCTGGGTCCCTTGTGCTGTGAGGCAACAGTGCTAACGCAGAGAAAAATGAGGTACGAAGATAAACTGGCCAATAATATAAAGGAGGATAGTAAAAGCTTTTTTAAGTATGTGCAAGGCAAAAAAATGGTTAGGACTAAAATTGGGCCCTTGAAGACAAAAACAGGGGAATATATTACGGGGAACAAAGAAATGGCAGAAGAATTAAATGGGTACTTCAGATCTGTGTTCACTGGGGAAGACACAAGCAATCTCCCTGGGGTAACAGTGACTGAAGGACCTGAACTTAAGGGAATCTGTATTTGCCAGGATTTGGTGCTGGAGAGACTGTTAGGTCTGAAGGTTGATAAGTCCCCGGGGCTTGATGGTCTACATCCCAGGGTACTGAAGGAGGTGGCTCGGGAAATCATGGATGAGTTGGTGATTATTTTCCAGAGTTCGATAGATTCGGGGTCGGTTCCTGAGGATTGGAGGGTGGCTAATGTTATACCACTTTTTAAGAAAGGTGGGAGAGAGAAGGCAGGAAATTATAGACCAGTTAGTCTGACCTCAGTGGTGGGAAAGATGCTGGAGTCTATTATAAAGGATGAAAGTACGGCACATCTGGATAGTAGTAACAGGATAGAACAGAGTCAGCATGGATTTATGAAGGGGAAATCATGCTTGACTAATCTTCTTGAATTTTCTGAGGATGTAACTCTGAAGATGGACGAGGGAAATCCAGTAGATGTAGTGTACCTGGACTTTCAGAAAGCTTTTGATAAAGTCCCACACAGGAGGTTAGTGAGTAAAATTAGGGCGCATGATATTAGGGGCAAAGTACTAGATTGGATTGAAAATTGGTTGACTGATAGGAAACAAAGGGTAGTGATAAACGGCTCCATTTAGGAAAGGCAGGCAGTGACCAGTGAGTTACTGCAGGGATCCGTGCTGGGACCGCAGCTTTTTACAATATATGTTCATGATGTAGAAGATGGTATCAGCAATAACATTAGCAAATTTGCTGATGATACAAAGCTGGGTGGCAGGGTGAAATGTGATGAGGATGTTAGGAGATTACAGGGTGACCTGGACAAGTTAGGTGAGTGGGCAGATGCATGGCAGATGCAGTTTAATGTGGATAAATGTATGGTTATCCACTTTGGTGGCAAGAACAGGAAGGCAGATTACTACCTCAATGGAATCAATTTAGGTAAAGGGGCAGTACAGAGAGATCTGGGTGGTCTTGTACACCAGTCAATGAAGGTAAGCATGCAGGTACAGCAGGCAGTGAAGAAGGCTCATAGCATGCTGGCCTTCATAACAGGAGGAATTGAATATAGAAACAAAGAGGTTCTTCTGCAGCTGTACAGGGCCCTGGTGAGACCACACCTGGAGTACTGTGTGCAGTTCTGGTCTCCAAATTTGAGGAAAGACATTCTGGCTATTGAGGGAGTGCAGCGTAGGTTCACAAGGTCAATTCCTGGAATGGCGGGATTACCTTACACTGAAAGACTGAAGCGACTGGGCTTGTATACCCTTGAGTGTAGAAGACTGAGAGGGGATCTGATTGAGACATATAAGATTGTGAAAGGATTGGACACTCTGGCAGCAGGAAACATGTTTCCGCTGATGGGTGAGTGCCGAACCAGAGGACACAGCTTAAAAATACGGGGTAGACCATTTAGGACAGAGATGAGGAGAAACTTCTTCACCCAGAGAGTGGTGGCTGTGTGGAATGCCCTGCTCCAGAGGGCAGTGGAGGCCCAGTCTCTGGATTCATTTAAGAAAGAGTTGGATAGAGCTCTCAAAGATAGTGGAATCAAGGGTTATGGAGACAAGGCAGGAAGAGGATATTAATTAGGAATGATCAGACATGATCATATTGAATGGTGGTGCAGGCTCGAAGGGCTGAATGGCCCACTCCTGCACCTATTGTCTAACCACTGAGCCACCATGCTGCCCTAAATATTCTTTGAGGACATCGTCCATTTCCTGTGGTTCTACACTTTGGTCCATATTCTCTTTCTAGTTATTCTTTTCACTCTAATATACTTCCATCTTGAATAACAAGGGCAGCAGATACATGGGAACACTACCACCTACAAGCTCCCCTCCAAGACCACCCACCATTCTGATTGAAATGTATTGCCATTCTTTCTGTGTCACTGGGTGAAAAACTCGAATTCCCTCCTTAACACATTGTGGGTCTAAATATAATACATGGATTGCAGTGATTCAAGAAGGCAGCTCATCACAACCTTCTCAAGAGCAACTAGGGACAAGCAATAAATGCTGCCCGGCCAATAATGCCCACATCCCATGAGAATTAGAAAAATATCTAAAACAAAACTGTTCTTAATGCATCAAAACTGAGACTCAAATACACATTCAAAATCTAAGTCAATCCAAAAGCAATGTGATAGATTAGCAAGTTAAGTCAGACTCTGGCTGCTGAGCGAGGAGGTATGTATGAGCATTTAAATTTTGTGGGACATGGAAAATGAAGAGAAATGGAAGCCCAGCTGCATACGACAAACTTGGAAATCTGGGTCAACCTGCAATTTATTGCCCTGTTCCTCATCCATATTAGTTAGTTATGATTGCTAAGCTTCCAATTAGGTGGGGAACAATATGGAGGAGGAGACAGGATCAGTTGAATCTGAGCTCAATGCCCAGAAGCTAGGGAATGAGAATTAGTCCCAAAGATGGTCAGTCCTCAACACTGGGGGACAAGTCTGATTTAAGGACATTGTGATTCCAGTGGTAGTCTTAGCCATGAATCCAGGGTGAGTCTGATCAAGGGGGTCACTGACTGTGCCAGTGTTTATTGTCCATTTGTAGTTGCCTTTGAGAAGATGGTGCTGAGCTGCCTTAATGAACCACTGCAGTCCATTTGGGTTTAGGGAGACTCTCAATGCCATCAGGGAGGGAGTTCCAGGTAGATCAGTTGGTAGAGCATCAGCCTTTTAATCTGAGGATCGAGTTTCTGCTTGGGCAGTTGTTTTTAAATTGCACTGCCCTGGAACAGAGAACACTTGGTGCATGCAAATCAAACTAAATGGCCCTCACATTCTGGCGGTGGGAAGCCAGCACAGACCAGATATGGCTCGATTTGTGAACTGTTGCAGGTGCTGCCATACTCAGTGTTTCTCCTGCAATGTGTGGCTTCTGTTTGACTTGATCTCGTTAGGGCAGCATGATGGCTCAATGGTTAGTACTGCTGCCTCACAGTACCAGGGACCCAACATCGATTCCTGCCTTGGGCAACTGTCTGTGTGGAGTTTGCACACTCTCCACGTAGCTGCGTGGGTTTCCTCTGGGTGCTCCGGTTTCCTCCCACAGTCCAAAGATGTAAAGGTCAGGTGAATGGGCCATGCTAAATTGCCCATAGTGTTAGGTGTATTAGTCAGGGGTAAGTGTAGGGAAATGGTCCGGGTGGGTTACCCCCTTTGGAGGGTTGGTGTGGATTTGCTGGGCCAAATGGCCTGTTTCCACACTGTAGGGCATCTAATCTAATCCTGTCTGCCTTCTGCTTAGACTGCCTTTCCATTTGGCTGTTCATGGCTTTTCCTGACTCTGCCAATCATCTTTTTCACCATTCTCCAGCTCTCAACCCATTCTCCCCTCTCCCAGTTGCAGCCTCTTCCACCCTACCCCTTTCACACAGAAAGGTCCACCCCAGCATTCTGGTGCTGGCATTCCCTGCAACTGGACAGTTCGACTCTTATTTTACTTAGAGGCTGGATAGATAATGCAAATTGGGTTGGAGGAGGGGTCGTGCCATTGATTCCTATCCTTAGCTATTTTCACTTGCTCCCACCTTCCTGTGAATATCAGGGGCCATTATTTCAGTGAGCAAGTGAATTTGAGGAGTAGCGTTCCCAGTGAAGACAGTGGAAGTAGTCAGTGTTGTTTTATGTAAGTGTAAATGAGATAGATTTCTGAACAAAATCAACATTTTGTGATACGGTACAGAAGTAACTTGAAAATGTCATGTAATATACTTAGAAGAAACAGGTGACTTTGAACCTATAGTTCCCAAAGCACTCCACCAGAGGGATTTTTCTTATGTTATTTGAGATCCATGGTAAACAAATTGATTGAGATTAGCGTGAGCTGAGATAGTAGTTTGTCAGTGCACAGGTCAAGGACACCTGTTGAGAGAATAGTACAAACAGGGTAGGTTATTTTTAATATTAGAATGGAAATGAATTAGCAGCAAAAGTAGAAAATACTGTATGCTGTCTTTTAAAATAGCATGTCATCAAATTAGAAATTTAGTTGCATGGGATTAGATACGGTTTTTGGTTAATAGTCTGAATAAGAACTGGAATTTAAAAGGAAGGATGGTAGTAAGTGATTAGTCATGACCCTGATGAATGAATTCTGGGCTCCAGTCTTTCACTATTTATAAGTCTATGAATACAGGGTGGAATTTTCATTTTTTTCTAAGGAACAGTTAGCATGGTGGATGTACTAAGGTATCAAACTATGTGGGAGGGTGGGGGAAGAGCTTGAATGACAGATTAGTGGATGGGTATATGTTTAAATTAAGAGCACTGAAGTAACAGAGTACTAAATTATCAAATAAATTGACAACGCAGTGTACAATAATCAAAATGGCTGGTGAGTAACTTGGTTTCATTACAAAGGATGTGGAATTTGTAATCATTAAACTTATCACATAGCTGTTTAAAACAGCCTTCAATGCGACAAGCAATTAGGTGCTCAAAAAAATGTCTGATGTTACGTTCAACCTTTCACGTTGTGGCACTCTCATAATAAATTCTGTCTCTGCATTTACATCTCTACATTTGCTCAGCCACAGCACAACAATTAACATTTATAGAATGCCTTTCACAAAGTATAATTTCCGAATGGCATCTCATAAAAGGGAGCTTAATGGCCCAATTGAATTAATAAAGAAATGGTCTAAAGGGCAACCTGTTAATAGTGCTGAACATTTTGATTCCTGTAACACTGCCTGTGCAACTTGGTAAAGTACACGTCCTTGTCTTTATATTATTACAAAAGGACACTCAATGTCTTAAAATCAGTAGTGCCAAGGGAATTACATTGGAAATTTATTTTCCTCTTGCAAAATAGAAAATCCATTCTACAGACTTGATGAATTAATTCGAGGCATTGGAATCTTTGCCATACCTGAGAAAAAATTTCAGGATCCCCAGTAATAATCTACCAAGATGATACCTTAAACAATTAGTTAATTCTATGCTGTATTCTGTGTTATTCATCAAATTATAGAGAAATTTAATTGAGGAATTAAGTGGCAGGACAGGTTAAAATACGATTGTTACAGCAAAAAGGATCCTGGGCTTAATATCTAAATGCTTTAGATTACAAAAGCAAGGAAATTACAATGAATCTCTATAAAACACTAGTTCCGCCCCAACTGTGGCATTATTTCCAGTTTTATTCTTTCAAGAGATTTGAATGTCACTGGCAAGAACAGCATTTAATGTCCTTCCCAGTTAACCATGAGAAGTTTGGGCCTTGCACTTCAGAAAGGATGTGAACGCATTAGAGACAGTTGAAAAGTGCTGTTCCAGGGATCAGAAATTTAAGTTACAAGGACAAATTGAAGAAGCTTGGGTTATTCTGCTTGAAGAGAAGTGAGAGTACGTTTCATAGAGCTGTTCAAAATCAGGAGCAATCTAGACACAGGAGATTGGGGGAATCTGTTGCTGGAGTAAGGAATGGGAAGTATCCTGTTAATTTGCATCCACAAACATCCACTTACTCCACCGCTAACACTTAGCAGCAGTATGTACAATCTATAAGATGTACCACAGAAATTCACAAAAGATCCTTTGACAATACCTTCCAAACCCATGACCATTTCCATCTAGAGCAGGGCAGCAGATAAATGGAAACACCACCACCTGAAAGTTCCCCTCCAAGCCACTCACCATCCTGACTTAGATTTATATTGCTGTTCCTTCATTGTCGCTGATTCAAAGTGGGAACTCTCCCTAAATGCATTGATGATCTATTTACAGTACTTGGACTGCAAGGATTCAAGAAGGCAGCTCAGCAACATGTTATCAATGCCAACTAGGGACAGGCAATAAATGCCAGCCAGCCAGCGATGCCCATGTCCCATGAGAGAATAAAAAAGAAGGAATAGAGGTCACTGATTTAATGTGATTGGCAAAAGAAACAATGGCTATAAGAAGAAAACCTGTAGTTAGTGGTGGATCTGGAATGCCCCACCTTAACCAATGATGAAGGCAGATTCAATTCTCGCTTTCAAAAAGGAAAAACCTCTTCAGAGTCAAAAAATATAATTGAGTTACTGATAAGAGCTGGGGAGAGTAACCAGCTCTTGTAAAGAGATGGCATGGATATGATGAGTTAAATATCTCCTTATGTTGTACAATTATTCTATGATTCTGATGGGAGTTGGAAAAGTAAAGAGAAAATGACTCTTCTGCTAGGAATTCAGTATAAAGTGTGCAATCTGAGAATTTGGGCTGAAGTAAGAAAAAAATGAATTCAGGAAAAACAGGATTATGAGAATCTGGGTTGCCCTGTGTAAAGACCGTGGGTTCTGAATCAACTTGAAATGTTCAAAAGGAAATGGATAGTTGTCTAGAATGTGTGGGAAATTACCGTAATATGCATCTGGATAAAAGATGACTATTTTAAATATAGTTAACTTGCATAGGCAGTGGGAGATTGGCATAATTTTCTGATCCTGATCATTATTCTGGTGGAAAATGTAGATATGTGTTTGTCAGATTTGTCTTAAATCCTGTTCATGATCTAACAGCCTGTCCATATTTACACATTATTAATGGCCATTTGAGCAGTAACTGGAGGGGACTGGGTATGCATAAAATTATAGTCAAGAGTGTGGTGCTGAAAAAGCACAGCAGGTCAGGCAGCATCTGAGGAGAGGAAATTCAATGTTTTGGGCAAAAGCCCTTCATCAGGAATGAGGCTGGGGGTGGAGAGATAAATGGGAGGGAGAATGGGGCTGGGGGGAAGGTAGCTGAGGGTGCAGTAGGTAGATGGAGGTGGGGGCAAAGGTGATAGGTTGGAGGAGCGGGTGGAACAGAAAAGTGGGAAGGAAGATGGACAGATGGGACAGGTCATGAGGATGATGCTGAGTTGGAAAATTGGAACTGGGGTAAGGTGGGTGGAGGGGACGTGAGGCAACTGGTGAAATCCACATTGATGCCATGATGGAAGATGAGGCGTTCTTCCTCCAGGCATCGGGTGGGAAGGGAGTGGCGATGCATCCAGAATGTGTGGGAAGTTATGGTAATATGGATCTGGATAAAAAAAATGAAGATTTTAAAAAATAGTTAACTTGCATGCTTAAGAATAGGGAGTGGGAAATTGGCATAATTTTCTGATCATTATTGCATGTACATTGCCACTCTCTTACCACCCGATGCCTGGTAGAAGAATGCCTCATCTTCCATCTCGGGACCCTCAAACCCCATTGGCGTCAATGTGGATTTCACCAGTTTCCTAATTTCCCCTCCCCCCACCTTACCCCAGTTCCAACCTTGCAGTAGAGCACTGTCCTCATCTACCCATCCTCCTTCCCACCTATTCGCTCCACCTTTCCCTCCAACCTATCACCTTTACCCCCACCTCCATCTACCTATTGCACTCTCAGCTACCTTCTCCCCAGCCCCACCCTCTCCTCCCATTTATCTCTCCACCCTCGATGCTCCCAGCCTCATTCCTGATGAAGTGCTTTTGCCCAAAACATTGAATTTCCTGCTCCTCGGATGCTGCCTGACCTGCTGTGCTTTTCCAGCACCACACACTTGACTTTAATCTCCAGCATCTGCAGTACTCACTTTTGCCGATGCATAAAACTATACTAGAGCGCTGTGATTTAGGGCAAAATATAATGGGCTCAAATTCTGTAGGAGAATAAATCTCTCAGACAACTACACCCAATCTCATCGCAACAGATAATTCATTTCAATTACAGTGTCCTTGGCATTTCAGACTGGAAGCATGTAACCAGTGGTATGTCACAAGGATTAGTGCTGGGCCCCTGCTTTTCGTCATTTATATAAATGATTTGGACCGTAGGAGGTATAGTTAGTAAGTTTGCAGATGACACCAAAATTGGAGGTGTCGTGGACAGCGAAGAATGTTACCTCACAGTAAAACAGGATCTTGATCAGATGGGCCCATGGGTCGAGGAGTGGCAGATAAAGTTTAATTTAGATAAGTGTGAGGTGCTCCATTTTGGAAAGGCAAATCAGGGCAGGACTTATACACTTAAATGTAAGGTCCAGGGGAGTGTTGCTGAACAAAGAGATCTTGGAGTGCAGGTTCATAGTTACTTGAAAGTGGAGTCACAGGTAGATAGGATAGTGAAGAAGGCATTTGGTATTTTATTGGTCAGAGTATTGAGTATAGAAGTTGGGAGGTCATGTTGCGGCCATATAGTACATAGGTTAGGCCATTTTTGAAATACTGTGTGCAATTCTGGTCTCTCTCCTTTCAGAACCAGTCTGACTCAATGTTGGAATACAAACAGACTCTAACCTCACACCTTTAATACATTGTCTGAGCTGTGATGTCACCTTTTTTTATAAAATCTTTAGTTATCTTGGGAATGTGGTTTGAAAGACATTTTGGGATTTATATATTAATGAATTGAAATCTGCAACCCATTCTAAGTGATTAAAGACATAACAGCAATCTAGGTTTGTTGAATACATCACATCACTTGCATGACAATTGGATCTTTTACTATAAATTCTGTGTCCTATGATCCTGCTCCACTAGTTACCTAATGAAGGAGTTGTGCTCTGAAAGCTTGTACTTCCAAATAAACTTGTTGGACTATAACCTGAAGTTGTCTGATTTTTGACTTTGTTCTATAAAAAGGATGTTGTGAAACTTGAAAGGGTTCAGAAAAGATTTACAAGGATGTTGCCAGGGTTGGAGGGTTTGAGCTATAGGGAGAGGCTGAATAGGCTGGTGCTGCTTTCCCTGGACCATTGGAGGCTGAGGGGTGACCTTATTGAGGTTTATAAAATCATGAGGGGCATGGATAGGGTATATCGACAAGGTATTTTCCCTGGGTGGGGGAGTCCAAAACTAGAGGGCATAGGTTTAAGGTGAGAGGGGAAAAATTTAAAAGGGGCAAGTTTATCTTGCAAAGGTTGATGCTTATATGGAATGAGCTGCCAGAGGAAATGGTGGAGGCTGGTACAATTACAGCATTTAAAAGGCATCTGGATGGGAATATGAATAGGAAGGGTTTAGAGGGGTATGGGCCATATGCTGGCAAATGGGACTAGGTTAATGTAGAGTATCTGGTCAGCATGGACAAGTTGGAACAAAGGGTCTGTTTCCAAACTATACATCTCTATGATAGGGAATCTGGAAGGCTTCGCGAACAGGCCAACCATTAGCGAGGCTTTTCAACCGATCTGACTGCAAAATCTTCACTATGTGTATGATAACTCCAAAACCAGGAAGTATAAATCTAAGAAATACAAGTTAGAGTTAAATAACTTTTAAAAAATTGAAATAGAGACTAAAATAACATTGGAGATAAAGTAAAATTAGTTTTTAAATTTTAAGTTTTCAACATTAACCTTCTTCTCATGTAATACAACTTTATGCTTAGAACATTCATTTTTGCAGGCCTGAGTGGCTATCCTTCAGTATTTGAATCCACAGTCCAAACTTTGTCAGCTATTTTTAGATAAAACAACTGTGCATTCACCCCAGTAGAGTCATTACAGAAATACTCAGTAGATCTGGCAGCATCTGTAGCGGGAGAAACAGAGGTCACTGACGTTAATCAGAACTGAGAAAAGTTACGATTGTAATGGGTGGTGGTCATGACAGTTAACGTGAGGAGAGTGGGATAGTTAAGTCAGAACACACCTTGCTGTAGGATGTTTTGGTTGCCCATTGTCAATGCTATCAGTGTTGGCTGTGTCCTCTGGTTGAAGGTTGATACAATGGTGGCTTCACATTGTTTTCAATGCAGCACTCAGAATACCACAGTGACACTGATAACTTCATTGGGCTGTATTGGAAAAAGTTGCTTGAACACTGATGATCTAGTAAGTGAAGGCTCTCGTTGAGTTCTGGATTTGGTTGCAGTGAAATTTGACCATTCAGTAGTGTTCCTAAGAGGAGTCATGAACAAAGTGTGCAGAAAATATCCCTGGTCTTAAAGCAGCTTCACAGAGTGAGAGGATGGAGGACTGCCTCAATACAATTGTGTTATGGTAACTGCCAGTTAACTGGAGCAGACTTAAATGATATGTTGCTGACAATCAGGGAATGCAGTTCAATCTTGGCAGTGGTTTGCAAGACTGGTTGCAGTAGGTGATGCAGGTGGGTGACATTTCCATATAAAGATAAGGTCCCCTCAGCGCTGCTTCTCAAATAATTGATTATCCAAGGTCTCTTTATTCAGCAACACTCCCTAGGACCTTACCATTAAGTGTATAAGTCTTGCTAAGATTTGCTTTCCCAAAATGGAGCACCTTGCATTTATCTGAATTAAACTCCATCTGCCACTTCTCAGCCCATTGGCCCATCTGATCAAGATCCTGTTGTAATCTGAGGTAACCTCCTTTGCTGTCCACTACACCTTCAATTTTGGTGTCATCTGCAAAACTTACTATATCTCTTCTGTTCACATCCAAATCATTTATATAAATGCTAGCTCCTTGAAAGTCAAGTCGCAGGTAGATAAGATAGTGAAGAAGGCGTTTGGTATGCTTTCCTTTATTGGTCAGAGTATTGAGTACAGGAGTTGGGAAGTCATCTTACAGCTGTATAGGACATTGGTTGGGCCACTGTTGGAATATTGCATGCCATTCTGGTCTCCTTCCTATCGAAAAGATGTTGTGAAACTTGGAAGGGTTCAGAAAAGATTTACAAGGATGACGCCAGGGTTGGAGGATTTGAGCTATTGGGAGAGTCTGAACAGGCTGGGGTTGTTTTCCCTGAAGCATCTGAGAGGGGTGAGCTTTATAGAGGTTTACAAAATCATGAGGGGCATGGATAGGATAAATAGACAAAGTCTTTTCCCTGGGGTCCTGGGAGTTCAGAACTAGAAAGCATAGATTTAGGGTGAGAGGGGAAAGATATAAAAGAGACCTAAGGGGCAACCTTTTCATGCAGAGGGTGATATGTGTATAGAATGAGCTGCCAAAGGAAGTGGTGGAAGCTGGTACAATTGCAACATTTAAGAGGCATTTGGATGGGTATATGAATAGGAAGGGTTTGGAGGGATATGGGCCGGGTGCTGGCAGGTGGGACTAGATTGGGTTGAGATATCTGGTCGGCATGGACGGGTTGGACCGAAGGGTCTGTTTTCATGCTGTACATCTCCATGACTTTATGTTACTCTGGACCTATGATATCTTATGGAGGGGAACTTGAGTTCTCTTGCTCTGTTAATGCCATAGAATTCTGATGCTGATTCACCTCACGTACACTCCCTTAAGCTTACTGATGACTAAACCACTAATGTAAAACAGAGATATTTCACAAAGAAATAGTGTGAACCTACAGCAAGATGTCAGCCAAATAGTTGCAGTTCTGTTTTCATGGGTGCTCTCTCAGAGAGGGACGACTGGTGATGGTTTAACCTGAGGGTCATCACACCTTAAGTGAGGGGAGAAGTTGAGAAGGAGAATTCCTCATGGTAACTTCAGCCAGTTGGGAACTGAACCCACACTGTTGTCTTCATTCTGTAACACAAACCAGCTATCCAGGAAACATGTCTCTTTCCAGCCTACACATTGTCTTAGGCAGCAGCAATGGCAGTGACTAGATGAAAATAGTACTCCGCTCCAAAATACATTATAGGATTCTCATTTTAATGCTAATTTGCCTTTGCAGGTTTTGGATGGGAAGATTATACAGTTAAAGTGGACTATTTTTAAAACTAGTTTGACACCACTCCTTTTAGGTGAAACTCAGGCAGTGCCTCAGGGTGTCTTGTGTGATGTCTTAGCAGTGCCAGCAAATCCAATAGGCACAGACAAACTTGTGTTTTGAATGAGACACTAGTCAATTGCAGATCTTCATTATAGATTCTGCTCGGTGCATTAAGTTTGAAGGCCATGCTTCAGTGGCAAGCCTGTGCAAAGAACAAAATGTAAAGCAGATTTACATGCATTGCTGACAGCCTAGATTCTTTGAAGTCTTAACCTGTGACTGAACAATACAAAGTTATAGTGTTACTGTTCTGAGGAGATATATTTCTGCATTTATGTCTGCAGGTGCCTGCTTACATGGCAACATCCACTGAATTCCAAACGTACTATATTGCATAAGGTACAAGTTGTTTAATTGATTGCCCTAGAATGTTTGGAAGCATCGCTGGATAATTGTTCAGGACGGGAGAAAATCTTGGGTGCTGGCACAGTGAATATGTTCATTAATTGGTGTGGTAAAGCCTCTTGCTGTATGACCATGTGTGTCATTCTGATATTACTTCCTTGATGACAACCTGGATGTCATCCATTACTGCTTGTTCTTTGGTAGAGATTGAGGTCAGCCATGCTTTTTTAAGTGACAAGGAAATGAAACTATATTCAGGTTTCCAGTGTATTCAGCACTTCTGTTCAGCGAAAATTTAGATACTTCACACACCAGAGTAGTGAATCCAGACACTGGACAAATCTAGCAACTTGCTGAAATCAGTCTAAGTGATGAAGTGGATAACCCTGTAAATATCTCTTCACCAGCTGGGAAACAGATAGGCAATGCCACAGTTGTCATATTGACTACTACTGACAGTGCCATCCAATGTTGGAGGTTGTCCTGAGGTCTCCTGAAAGCAACTGGCATAGTTCCACAATTATTTCACTGGGGAATTATGGAGTCTGTGCCTCTGTATCATTGAGAAAAAGCTAAACCTGGGCTGGTTGATGTGGTTGGTGCATAATGATGTATGTTGCTAAAGCAGCATTTATTGCTCGTCACTAATTGCCCATGAGAAGGTTGTGATGAGCTGCCCTCTTGAACCACTGGAGTCCATGTGAGGTAGATAATCCACTGTGCTGTTAGGATGATTTCCATGAGTTTGACCCAGCAACAGTGAAAGACCAGTGATTTACTTCCAAATCAGGATGATGTATGGCTTGGGAGGGATCTCCCATACGTGTTCTGCCCATGTCCTTCTGGGTGGTAGAGGTTGCATGTTTGGATGATGTTGTCTCTTTCATTATTTTGTAATAGCACTCCCTCTAACAAATGTGTGATGATGATAAAACAGAAAGGGATCATTCTGACGTGCTAGAATTTTCCTGGCCATTTAACATGACCATCTTCCACCCTATCAAAAGATCTACCCTATTGTTCTCTTCTCCTTTCCCCTTTTCATTCCCTGGTTTTGTAGTTATTTATAAACTATTAAATCCTTAATTTTTATTTTTGGTGAAAGAGCACTGACCTGAAATGTTAACTTTCTCCACAAATTTCACCTGGCTTGAGTATTGTCTATTTTCTTATAAGATTTTCAGCCTTATGGCTTTGTTCAATTGTGTACCTGCCGACAAGCTACTTACTCATTACAATTCTTATAGATTTTTTTACGCCTGTACTCGAGGTGCTGACATATGTTTGGGTAATTGGTGCTGGGTGTCTTTAGGTACCTCATCTAAATGACTGTTCCATAAATTTTGAGTCTCAGCAGTCCCAATGAAACCTGGAGGTGATTCAACATTACAGAGCTAGAATAATTGAAACCCAGCACTAGGTTTTAGTTTTGGTGGTGGGCCCATCTCAATCTAATTTTGTGCTTGCTGGTTAGCAGATTACCAGGCCTGTTTAGCTAGGGACCAGAAGTGAGTTTGATACATCACAGACTGCTGACTCACCTGTTTAGATTAGATTACTTACAGTGTGGAATCAGGCCCTTCGGCCCAACAAGTCCACACCGACCCGCCAAAGCGCAACCCATCCATACCCCTACATTTACCTCTTACCTAACACTACGGGCAATTTAGCATGGCCAATTCACCTGACCCACACATCTTTGGACTGTGGGAGGAAACCGGAGCACCCGGAGGAAACCCACGCAGACACGGGGAGAATGTGCAAACTCCACACAGTCAGTCGCCTGAGGTGGGAATTGAACCCGGGTCTCTGGTGCTGTGAGGCAGCAGTGCTAACCGCTGTGCCACCGTGCCGCCCACTAAGCCTATAGCTACTTTATTTCCTGGCATGCCAGCTTCAAAAAGGCCACATTCAGGGGCTTGAAAATTCTGCCCCGTTCTCTCATCCTCAGGCAGAAGCTTGTTATACTTTCCAACCGCTACCTGGGCTGTGATCAAATGAGAACAGACTGGGAATCATGGAATTATTTACTACTCAGTACTACAAAGAGGCAACTCCTTAATTACACTTACCAGAAATTGATTGTTTGTGACTGATTATTTGTGGGTCAGTTTTAATATCATTTGGCTAAATTTGGGCAGCACTCTGGCTCAGTGGCCCGCACCGCTGCCTCACAGTGCCAGGCATCCAGGTTCATTTCCAGCCTTGAATGACTGTGTGAAGCTTGCACATTCTCTCCCTGTGTCTGCAAGGGTTTTCACCAGGTGCTCCAGTTTACTCCCACAGTCCAAAGATATGCAGGTTAGGCAGACTGCCAGACGAAATTAGAGTCATAGAGATGTACAGCATGGAAACAGATCCTCCAGTGAAACTCATCCATGCCGACCAGATATCCTAAATTAATCTAGTCCCATTTGCCAGCATTTGGCCCATATCCTTCTAAATTCTTCCTAGTCATATATCCATCCAGATGCCTTTTAAATGTTGTAAATGTACAAGCCTCCACCACTTCCTCTGGCAGCCCATTCCATACATATTCCACCCTCTGCATGATAAAGTTACTCCATAGATCCCTTTTATATCTTTCCCCTCTCACCTTACACCGATGTCCTCCCCCACCCCAGGGAAAAAACCTTGTCTATTTGCCGTAACCACCCCCCCCTCATGATTTTATAAACCTCTAAGGTCACCCTCAGCCTCTGACACTCCAGGGAAAACAGCCCCAGCCTATTCAGCCTCTCCCTATGGCTCAAATCGTCCAACCCTGGCAACATCCTTGTAAATCTTTTCTGAACCCTTTCAAGTTATAGCAGGGAGACCAGAGCTGCACACAGTATGCCAAAAGTGGCTTAACTACTGTCCTGTATAGCCGCAACATGACCTCCCAACTCCTATATTCAATGCTCTGACAATAAATTGCCCTATAGTGTGCAGTGACCAGGGATGTTCAGGTTAGGTTGATCAGCTATGGTTAAAGTGGGTTTACAGGGATAGAGTGGGGAGCAGAGTCTAGATGGCATGCTCTTCGAAGGGTCACTGCAGACTCGATTGGCCAAATGGCCTCTTTCCGTGCTGTAGTGCTTCTATGATTCAATAGGATACGCAGAACTTAATGGGGGTCGTTTATGTAACATCAAAATTATGTAACTACTTGCTAATTTTGTACTTTCATCTTCATCCACATAAATTGACTGCTCGCTTAAATAATTAAGATCCCAACTAGAGGCAGTTTTTCAGGATCACCAGCACTTTGCTTTTAGTTTACATCCCATTCAATAACTGGGAAACTTCCTACAGGAATGTAACAAGAAGCTTTCCAAAATGGCACACCCTGTTATTTTTCTAACCAGCCGAGGCCCTTATCTCCACAGGCTGGGAAAATCCTTCCCAGTGTTTTGGATCAATGACCTTTGATCAAAGTTTAAATGTAACAAATTATGACTGAAAATGCAGATTAATTATATAGAATCATTTTGATGAATGCCTCCCATGAGCTATTACGCATGTTTATAAGATGTCCTTGGGTGTCTTAAGAACACAGGATACTGTTATATTAGCAACTTACTGTTAGTACTCAATCGGCACAAAGAACAATGGAGAGAGCAGAGAGAATCTAAGAGGAATAACTGAAGAAAGAGAAAAAGCATGACCGAAAAGAAGCAAAAATAAGGATGATCGAGAGCACAGTTTCAAAGTAAACAAAGGGGAGTAAATACAAGCTGGTGACAGGAATAATGGGCCTTGTCGTCCAATGGATAGTGTCAGAAGCTCTGGGTTCAAGTTGCATCCAGGACTTAGTGGCTAAAAATGTATGTTCACAATAGGGCCAACAGATTCATTATTATCCTGCAAATCCTTTTAACACATGCCAGTAGCAGGCAACAAGTATGGGAGAGCTTCCTTGTCAGCCAGAACTTTTACCATCACTATCCATAGTTCCAAATTATGTGTTTGTAAAATGGCATGCTCCACAGCAGCTCTGATTCCAGAGTCATCTGTACCACACCAATATGGTTAATGTTTCAAAGTCCAGTACTGGAGGAAACATTCTGGAAGAATTGGCGAGGTAAATGGGACTGTTATAGTGGGATAGCAAAGTTTCATGGAAGAAGCTTGGAGATGGGCTAGTTCAGATGTAACTTCATGTTTTGATCATGTTCACATTTTTGAAGCAAAGATACCACTCAGATTACAGTTTGAGATAGTTGGTAGTAAGTATTGCAATGCAGGTTGATTATCCTTCCACAGTCCAAAGATGTGCAGGTTATGTGAATTGGCCATGCTAATTTGCCTGTCATGTTCAGGGATGTGTAGACCAGGTGCATTAGTTAGGGGAAATGTAGAGTAGTAAGGGAATGGGTCTGGGTGGTTCGTGGGGTACACTTCAGAGGGTCGGTGTGGACTTATTGTGCCAAATGGCCTGTTTCCACACTGTAGGAATTCTATGATTCTACATTAAACCAACAACCGTCATGATTTTTTTGGAAATACTTCATCCCAAAGCATAGTAGTCATTGAATACAGGAGGTTTTTCAGATCTGTTGGATACTAAGGGAGTTAAGGGAATGGGGCATAATGTAGAAGGTGTTGTTAAAGTCGATCATTAGTAGCAGAACAGACTTGGAGGACCACATAGAGACATAGAACATAGAAAAATACAGCGCAGTACAGGCCCTTTGGCCCTCGATGTTGCACCGACCCAAGCCCACCTAACCTACATTAGCCCACTATCCTCCATATGCCTATCCAATGCCCGTTTAAATGCCTATAAAGAGGGAGAGTCCACCACTGCTACTGGCAAGGCATTCCATGAACTCACGACTCGCTGAGTAAAGAATCTACCCTTAACATCTGTCCTATACCTACCTCCCCTTAACCTAAAGCTATGCCCCCTCGTAATAGCTGACTCCATACATGGAAAAAGATTCTCATTGTCAACCCAATTTAAACCACTAATCATCTTGTACACCTCTATCAAGTCACCCCTAAACCTTCTTTTCTCCAATGAAAACAGCCCCAAGTGCCTCAGCCTTTCCTCATACGATCTTCCTACCATACCAGGCAACATCCTGGTAAACCTCCTCTGCACCCGTTCCAGTGCCTCCACATCCTTCCTATAGTATGGCGACCAAAACTGCACACAATACTCCAGATGCGGCACCAGAGTCTTATACAATTGCAATATGACCTCAGGACTCCAGAACTCCATTCCTCTACCAATAAAAGCCAGTACACCACATGCCTTCTTCACAGCACTATTTACCTGGATGGCAACTTTCAGAGATCTGTGTACATGGACACCAAGATCCCTCTGCTCATCCACACTACCAAGTATCCGACCATTAGCCCTGTACTCCATCTTCTTGTTACTCTTACCAAAGTGAATCACTTCGCACTTACCTACATTGAACTCCATTTGCCACCTTTCTGCCCAGCTCTGCAGCTTATCTATATCCCACTGTAACCTGCCACATCCTTCCTCACTGTCAACAACTCCACCGACTTTCGTATCATCCGCAAACTTGCTCACCCAACCTTCTAGCCCCTCCTCCAGGTCATTTATAAAAATGACAAACAGCAATGGTCCCAAAACAGATCCTTGCGGAACACTGCTAGTTACTACACTCCAAGACGAACCTTTACCATCAACTACTACCCTCTGTCTTCTTCCAGCCAGCCGATTCCTAATCCAAACCTCTAACGCACCCTTAATGCCATACCTCCGTATTTTTTGCAGTAGCCTACCATGGGGAACATTATCAAATGCCTTACTAACATCCATATACACCACATCTACCGCTTTACCCTCGTCCACCTCCTTAGTCACCTTCTCAAAGAATTCAATAAGGTTTGTGAGGCACAACCTGCTCTTCACAAAACCATGCTGACTATCCTTGATCACGTTATTCCTAACCAGATGTTCATAAATCCTATCCCTTACAATTCGCTCTAAGACTTTGCCCACAACAAAAGTGAGACTCACTGGCTATAGTTACTAGGGTTATCCCCACTCCCCTTCTTGAACAAGGGAACCACATTTGCTATCCTCCAGTCTTCTGGCACTATTCCTGTAGACAACGAGGACATAAAAATCAAGGCCAATGGTTCTGCAATCTCCTCCCTTGCTTCCTAGAGAATCCTGGGATAAATGCCATCAGGCCAAGGTGATTTATCTATTTTCACCCTTTCCAGAATTTCCAACACCTCTTCCCTACATATCTCAAAGCCATCCATTCTAATTAATTCTGACTCAATATTCACATCAGCAACAATGTCCTGTTCCTGAGTGAATACTAACGAAAAGTATTCATTAAGTGTCTGCCCAATCTCTTCAGCCTCCACGCACAACTTCCCACTACTATCCTTGACTGGACCTATTCCTATCCTAGTCATTCTTTCATTCCTGACATACCTATAGAAAGCTTTTGGGTTTTCCCTAATCCTACCGACCAAGGACTTTTCATGTCCCCTCCTTGCTGCTCTTATCTCTCTCTTTAGATCCTTCCTGGCTACCTGATAACTCTCAATCGCCCCAATTGAACCTTCACGCTTCATCTTTACATGGGCCGCCCTCTTCCCTTTAACAAAGGATTCCAATTCCCTATTAAACCACGGCTCCCTCACACGACCCTTTCCTCCCTTCCTGACCGGTACGTACTTATCAAAGACACTCAATAGTTGCTCCTTGAACAAGCTCCACATATCGATTGTGCCCTTCCCTTGAAGCCTACTTTTCCAAGCCACGCATCCTAAGTCATGCCTCACAGCATCATAATTTCCCTGCCCCCAGCTATAACTCTTGCCCTGCAGTGCACACTTATCCCTCTCCATCACTAGAGTAAAAGTCACCAAATTGTAGTCACTGTCCCCAAAGTGCTCACCTACCTCCAATTCTAACACCTGGCCTGGTTCGTTACCCAGAACCAAATCCAGTATGGCCTCACCTCTTGTTGGCCTGTCTACATATTGTGTCAGGAAACCCTCCTGCACACATTGGACAAACACCGACCCATCTAATGTACTCGAGCTACAGCTTTCCCAGTCAATATCTGGAAAGTTAAAGTCCCCCATAACAACCACCCTATTACTTTCACTCTTCTCCTGAATCATCCTCGCAATCCTTTCTTCTACGTCTCTAGGACTATTAGGAAGCCTGTAGAAAACTCCTAACAGGGTGACCTTACCTTTCCTATTTCTAACCTCAGCTCAAACTACCTCAGATGGTGAGTCTTCATCCACCGTCCTTTCCACCGCTGTAACACTATCCTTGACAAGCAATGCCACACCTCCCCCTCTTTTACCTCCACCTCTGACCCTACTAAAACATTTAAATCCTGGAACCTGCAGCAGCCATTCCTGTCCCTGTTCTACCCATGTCTCCGTAATGGCCACAACATCGAAATCCCAGGTACCAACCCACGCTGCAAGTTCACCTACCTTATTTTGTATAATTCTCGCATTGAAGTATACACACTTCAAGCCACCTTCCTGTTTACAGGCACCCTCCTTCGAGATTGATGCCATGTTCCTAACCTCCCTACACTCAAGGTCCTGCATCCTAAAGCTAAAGTCTAGGTTCCCATGCCCCTGCAGAGTTAGTTTAAACCCCCTCCCCCCACCAAAGAGCACTAGCAAACCTCCCCCCAAGGATACTGGTGCCCCTCAGGTTCAGGTGTAGACCAGCCTGTTTATAGAGGTCCCACCTTCCCCAGAAAGAACCCCAGTTATCCAGATACCGGAATCCCTCCCTCCTGCACCATCCCTTTAGCCACGCATTTAACTGTTCTCTCTCCCTATTCCTTGATTCTCTATCACGTGGCACGGGTAACAAACCAGAGACAACAACTCTGTTTGTTCTAACTCTGAGCTTCTAACCTAGCTCCCTGAAAGCCTGCCTAACATCCTCATCCCTCTTCCTACCTATGTCGTTGGTGCCAATGTGGACCACGACTTCGGGCTGCTCCCCCTCCCCCTTAAGGACCCAGAAAACACGATCTGAGACGTCACGTACCCTTGCACCTGGGAGGCAACATACCAATCATGAGTCTCTCTCGCCCCCGCAAAACCGCCTATCTGTGCCCCGAACTATCGAGTCCCCAATAACTATTGCTCTGCTCTGTCATAGAGATGTACAGCATGGAAACAGACCCCTCGGTCCAACCTGACCATGCCGACCAGATAGCTCAACCCAATCTAGTCCCACCTGCCAGCACCCGGCCCATATCCCTCCAAACTCTTCCTATTCATATACCTATCCAAATGCGTCTTAAATGTTGCAATTGTACCAGCCTCCACCACTTCCTCTGGCAGCTCATTCCATATACGTGCCACCCTCTGCGTGAAAAAGTTGCCCCTTAGGTCTCTTTTATATCTTTCCCCTCTCACCCTAAACCTATGCCCTCTGGTTCTGGACTCCCTGACCCCAGGGAAAAGACTTTGCCTATTTACCCTATCCATGCACCTCATGATTTTGTAAACCTCGATAAGGTCACCCCTCAGCCTCCGAAGCTCCAGGGAAAACAGACCCAGCCTGTTCAGCCTCTCCCTGTAGCTCAGATTCTCCAACTCTGGCAACATCCTTGTAAATCTTTTCTGAACCCTTTCAAGTTTCACAACATCTTTCTAATAGGAAGGAGACCAGAATTGCATGCAATATTCCAACAGTGGCCTAACCATTGTCCTGTACAGCCACAACATGACCTTCCAACTCCTGTGCTCAATACTCTGACCAAGAAAGGAAAGCATACCAAATGCCTTCACTATCCTATCTACCTGCGACTCCACTTTCAAGGAGCTATGAACCTGCACTCCAAGGTCTCTTTGTTCAGCAACCCTCCCTAGGACCTTACTATTAAGTGTATAAGTCCTGCTCAGATTTGCTTTCCCAAAATGCAGCACCTCGCATTTATCTGAATTAACTCCATCTGCCACTTCTCAGCCCATTGGGCCATCTGGTCCAGATCCTGTTGTAATCTGAAGTAACCCTCTTCATTGTCCACTATACCTCCAGTTTTGGTGTCATCTGCAAACTTACTAACTGTACCTCTTATGCTCGCATCCAAGTCATTTATGTAGATGACAAAAAGTAGAGGGCCCAGCACCGGTCCTTGTGGGACTCCACTGGTCACAGACCTCCCATCTGAAAAACAACCCTCCACAACCATCCTCTGTATTCTACCTTTGGGCCAGATCTGTATCCACCTGGCTAGTTCTCCCTGTATTCCATGAGATCTAACATTGCTAATCAGTGTCCCATGGGGAACCTTGTTGAATGTCTTACTGAAGTCCATATAGATCACATCTACTGTTCTGCCCTCATCAATCCTCTTTGTTACTTCAAAAAGCTCAATCAAGTTTGTGAGACATGATTTCCCATGCACATAGCCTAAGCTAGATCCTACTTCTGATATTCTTATAGTCACTTAGAGTGAATCACCTATTATATGCTATATATACTTTTAAAAGTAATGGCACTTAACTTTCTTTACACTTGCAATAAAGATTAGAAAGACCAGAACAGTGAAACTTGTACATGTACCATGTGATGATGAAATAAAGAATTCATCTGACTTTTATGTACATGTGGGATTTGTGAACATTTCCTGCACTTGGTGCTTTATATCAATAAATAAATTCAATTTGGAAAGAACTCCTGCGCTATTTTGATAGAGATAGCGAACAGAGAACCCCTTGCCAACAATGGCTGATATTTCCCTTTGCTAGCTTGGGAGCACAGAAGCTAAATATATTGTTTGCACAGCTAGTCAACTGAAATGAGATAACAAAGTGGAGACAGATGTCCATACTGTGAAATTCATTTAGCAACAGACATCAGTAAACCAGATAATTAGGGTAGCAGGAGTAGTGCTGCAGACAAGTCATGGTATGGCACTAGACAAACACCTCAAAAGGTCACAAGTTCAAATCACACCATGCCAAATTCTTAAATTGAATTTGATATATTTTGCAATTTGTTGTTTGGTAACAGAAAAACACTATAAAAGCTATTGGATGTTGTAAACAGCAGCTAAATCATGAACATCCTTCAGCAACAAAATATCTTTAAAATAGCAGATAGCGTATACTTGCTTTTTGTCACAGTTGATGTGGTTGATTCTTGACCTCTAAAGTGGTCTACCAAAACACTTAAGTTGTCAGGACAGAACAAATTCACCCCTGCTAGTGTCATTCATATCCTGAGAACCAGTGAAAGCATTATCAGCCAGCCTTCTCCCTTGAAATACAATTAACCTTATTGGAAAATCATTTTATGCAGCATCAGGTGAACTCGGTTCAGGGTTAAGTATAATTCTCAAGTACCATCTGAAAATTATCAAAACCTTCCCTTGAATTATGTTGACAATTGATCATTCAGTTCTAAGCCAAGCAACATCATAATTATTTACAGCAAAAGGAGCCTACAATCTATTGAACCTGTGCCAGCTTTTGTAACTATCCAATTAGTCCCTTACCCCACTATATGCTCTGCTTCATTTGTGGCAGTTTTACAGAAACAGATGGCACAACAAAATCACTTGCAAAAACCTGACAAAAGTAATAAACTTTTTCATTCACTTTCAGTAAACCATCTTGTTCTATTGAAAATCAAGATGACCTTTGCAAAGCTTTATAATAATAGGACATCAAATGATCTCTTTATTTAGGAAATTGTGATATTAGTCATGTTTGACACATTTGAAGAACACTCCTTTATCCACAGTTTCAGCTTGTTTATTTTAAATGGACAATTGACTGCTGAAATCAGACACACGGAAACATGATATTAGTAAAACTGATTCCTTACAACCATTCAGGTAGATGTAAGATAGATCTGTAACTGTAAGATGATCACATGGATTGGAAGTTATGACAGATATTCTAGAAAAGCAATTTGTGGATCAGCGTCCTCTTAGGATAGCCTGAATGCCCATGAAGCATTAGACAGTACTGTATAACAGGACACACCTGAATTAGCTATAGGACTTTGATTCTTAAGGTTTCTTCAGAATTGCTGGAAGGGTGGTTGGAATCTGATAAAGATGGAGGAGTATTCATCCATTATGATCTCAAACAATATTATTGAGCCTGTAATCTGGAATAAGAGAAGAACCGTCACTGCTCGCTTCAGATAGTTTAGTGGTGAGTCCTAAGGACTTGTGGTCTGCAAATAAAAGGAGGTTACATGGTCATTTGTACCTGGCAAACAGCAGAGTGAATTCATCCAAATTAAATTTACAGTCCTCTCGCTTCTTGTTCAGGGAAGCAGTTCAAAACCAGCTGACAGGGGCATGAGAAAGGACTCATGTGAAAGGAAAGTGGAAAGGTACAGTGCAAAGAATGTTTTTGGAGAAAAGTTAAAATACAATAGGATTTTCAGACCTTTTTGTGCTTAAACATTTATGCAAAAATAGAATCTGGTGTCTCAGTGTTCAGTTAAAGAAGAGGAATCCTCATTGAGAAGTCAATTCATCAAAACAAGTTCTTTGAATTCCATCCGTAAAGGTCTTCATCATCACAGTGAGAACAGATATTACATTTCACGGATTTTCTTGGCCGATCATCTGGTTCAGTTGTTTTCTTTAGAGACTGAGGCTTCCTTTGGGTTAGAGAAACATTATGTCACTCATTTATTCAAGCACAATTTCTTCTTTCAA
This sequence comes from Hemiscyllium ocellatum, assembly GCF_020745735.1. Taxonomy (NCBI): domain Eukaryota; kingdom Metazoa; phylum Chordata; class Chondrichthyes; order Orectolobiformes; family Hemiscylliidae; genus Hemiscyllium; species Hemiscyllium ocellatum. The sequence goes on from NC_083428.1 coordinate 39,763,727, forward strand.
TCTACAGCTGTGCTTTTGTTCAGCTAGACTGGTTGTGCACACTGTGCCATTGTAATTTTCAGCTTCACTGCAATCCTAAACTGAACCAAATGTATGCTTTTCACATTAAATGTTCCATGTAACTGTATCCCTCCCACCCTCAGGATGTGTAATAACCCATAATATTGTAGTTTTAACACAATCCTTTCAGTATGCAAATAAAATTCCTTGTGATTTATACTGCCACCAGTGCTGTGTTCTTTAACCCAACTCAGTTCTATAACCTAATAGGTGGGATAGGTTCTGAATAGTCAAATTGTGCTCCAGACAGACAAACCTATACTTCTTACTGCTGTACTGCATCCAAACAATGCTATAATGGTATGTTCCTCCTCGGTTTTATTATGACGCCTCCTAACTATGCTGAAGTCAAACAGTTGCATCCATCCCTGCAGCTGTGACAAACTACGTGTCCCAACTATTAAAGGTCAGCTGCGCCCAAGCAGTTCTCCTGTAGCCGTTACTATCCTGGGTCCTGCTACAGACTGCTGGAACAAGAAACTCCGATTCCACAATAATGAAACATATGTTCTACATGTACATAAATATAAATAACTATCTGATAGCATTTTCAAAAATATGCTAATCTAGTGGAAGGCAACACCTTCATAATCTATCCTAACGATATCTAGTTTGGATGTGGCTGCTTGGGTATTCAGATAGGAGAAACCTCAATGTATTGAATTTATAAATAGCTGAATTCATAATGGAATTCATTATGAACAGACTGGCAAGGAGAGTACCAATCAATGGCTTGTGGCATAAACTAACAATGCTTAGAATCATAAAGGGTCAATACATTATGGTATAAAGTAATAATGCACTGTGGCAGTTACAGCCAATGCATTGTACGAGTCTGACCCAGTTTCGCCAGGAATTGTATTTTTAATTAGGATTCCCATTTATTGATGGCCTGCTTTTTGCTTTGCCTTTCAGGAACCTGCCCAACGTAAGTCAGATATCTCCCCACAACGGTTTAGTGATGGAGAAAAAAGTTAAAGAACAGTCAAAAGAAAGTGAACAGTTATGGCTCTATGTTTTGTGAAAAAAAAGCCTTATGCTTCAAATACTGCTTTTTTTTTTCTGACTGTGTAGACTCTTGCAGGAATACAGTTTGATGAGTGCAGGCCTTCTCACAGTTTATCAAAGTGGCTTAAACTGTGTTCTGGATCAGTGGTGCTGGAAGAGCACAGCAGTTCAGGCAGCATCCAAAGTGGTTTCGCTGCACTTTGGATGCTGCCTGAACTGCTGTGCTCTTGCAGCACCACTGATCCAGAATCTGGTTTCCAGCATCTGCAGTCATTGTTTTTACCTGGCTTAAACTGTGAATATCAACAGACTTCAAAGTTTGGAAGATTTAACACCTATAGCTTAATCTGTCCTCTCTTCACACTGTCAACTTTCAAGTAAGACCCATGGATACTGGTTGGGAGTGACCAAACTTTCCTCTATTAAACTCGAGGTGTTGACGGCAACTGTGGGACATTTACATAACCAAAGCTGTGGTATGACAGTCTGGAGATCTACCTTAGGAATCTCTTTATTCTATCTATCTCAGTGTCATAGTGGGTAATATATTAATTCACTTGATGTGCTAGTTATATCATATTTCAACAACAGAGCAAACACCATAACAGAATAACTGTCAACTGCCATGTTACAATATTGGACATCTATTACCCAAGTGCAAGGGTGCAGAGAACTTGAAATACTATAAAATCAATCACTACTATGGCTTTACTTTGTCAGCACTTAATCCAGTGTTCTTCTTCAACACTTACAAAAGGTGTTCGTTCACCAAATCTGCTCCAGAATGTCATGTTAACTTGGTTCTTGTGACCTGTTCTTTCATCAAAACAATGACAGCTGTTGAATGGTGGACTATACAAGTGAAGGCTCACTGCCGATTCTGTGTGACTCACGTTTTCCACCCGGTGCAGGCCGATGGTATCTGTGGTTTAGAGGGCAGGATCACACATCAGTTAGTTCATTGGAGTAACTTTTTAACTTGCTAATTTATTTCCCTCCTGTATGCAAAGGGTTATGGGCATCAGCTGCCCTTTGGCAACTCATGCGTGTACCATTAATCATAAATGAAGCTGATTGCTTCATTGCAATATTTCATTCAACTCTGATGTTTCATACAATCACCTAACACCCATGAAATTGCATTTTGAAGTAGAACTACTGGCTTTGGTTGGATGTATTAACCTCAACTGATTTTTCTTCTCTGAAGCCCGTTGCACTGTTTTGATCACCACTGCTAACCAGGCTTAGTCACAAAAATCTCATATTTAAAAAATTTGAATATACATCCAAAACTATCACTCTCATTTCAATAAATACTATTGAAGTACCTGTCAATAAGCTAGAAGTATCTGTCATTCATTCATTTACTACTTGTTGAACCTGGCTGTGTTTGAATGTTTCCACATGATGGTAAATGCAGTTCAAAAATAATCCATTTATTGTAAAGCACTTTGGAATGCACTGAGGTCATGTGAAAGTTGTGTATGCATGCAAGTTCCTTGCTTTGAAGGTAAAGTTATTGCAGTTCATTCTTTGTGAAGAAAATATTCCATTGTTCAACCCTAAATTTTCTTTTTACAATCTTTGTCTATGTAGACTTTACCATAGACTTTAGGGCAGTATCTTACATTTGTAAATAGTTTATTGAACCAAGAAACAGGAGAATTCTTTGTATAGTTACCAGCCAATGTAAACTCCTTCTCCATGAGCTTTCCTTTCATGTATTTAGTTTAAGAATCACTTATTCCTTCTCTGAAATGTCTTTTTCATTCTTTCTTGTTTCACTACATTTATCTTACATTCTGTGCCTGTACCTTGCAAATGTGATTTACACAATACCGTTCCTTACTGGACCAGATTATGTAATTGGTACCAATTGGGAATAACAGCTTAAAGCTGAAAATGTGTTGCTGGAAAAGCGCAGCAGGTCAGGCAGCATCCAAACAGCAGGAGAATCGACGTTTCAGGCATGAGCCCTTCTTCAGGACTCATGCCCGAAACGTCGATTCTCCTGCTGTTTGGATGCTGCCTGACCTGCTGCGCTTTTCCAGCAACACATTTTCAGCTCTGATCTCCAGCATCTGCGGTGCTCACTTTCTCCAATAACAGCTTAAATGCTTGTTGGAGTAAAGCTTAATAGCAATGATAATTGACAGATTAGACTGTCAAATTAACACCCTCACATGTTGTATGAAAATTTAGGTTTGTTCAAAATATAATCATGTCAAAACTAATACATCTGAATATGATATATAAACATGTAGGTACACAACTGTTCTATTGTAATCTATTTGAGTACTCATTTTACCCATATTTAAAAAAAAACATGACAATCCATAGGTTTGCTCTGTTAAATTAGATGTTTAGGAACACTGAATGGCTATGTTTAATGTTTCATGTTACATTTGTGTTTGTACCAGTCACCAGTGTTTAATTTCATTTGTGCTAATTGTACAATTTAGCAATTCAAAATGTTTTGAATTATCTCTAGTATTGTTGATTGCTACTACTAGTAGATTGCTGCAAACAAAGTGCTTTACATGGATAATCCTTCGGATTATCTATTCCTTTGTACTACACACACATACCTAGACTAGTCCAATTGAGCAATGTAAGTAGTAAGGATGTTTGTTACTAGCAGGCTCTTAGAGCCACCAGTGTATGGTATCTGCTGGGTTTGATCCTACTTAGAATAGATACATGACCTTATTGGGGAGAACTTTACCATTGATGTAGGTGCACTGATTTTCAAGGAAGGTTTTCTCCCATCTCCTGGTCAGCTCCTGATTCTTGTGATCACCATCTGGCCAATTATACAAAGTTTCTTTCAGCTGCCCTTGTAGTATCTTCAGGAAGCAATGTGAATTGGCGTGGTCATGGATACTGCTGCGGAGTAAACAGACAAAGACACTCAAACAAATTATAACAAATCATCAGTAAGTTTATAACGCACAGATCAGAGAACATTAGCTTGAGAAGTTTATATTTCAACTGCAAATAAAGCTGTGAGTGAAGCCAATATACAGGGCAGTGCTGCGTTGCATGAGTACAAAAGGTCCAGGACCTAATTCCAATATTTGCTGATCAAATCCAAAACAAGCACCGGAGTTGCGATACGGTCTTAGTAACCTTGGGCTAAAAAAAATTATACAAGTTTTTGCTGCTGACTTTTACCCAGTACTGGAAAGACTGCTTATGTGTGAGCACTGTGTGAGAATATGGTTAGTGTCAGACCTTAGATCTCAGAGTCAAACAGCCTGCTGATATGTACAATGAAGGACAAGAGAGAAAATAGTGGTTGAAAACAAAATGAGGATACAAAACATCAGGAAGAGCATTCTATAGAGACATTTTTAACTTTAGGATAAATTTCCAAAATAAAGTGGTGGTTAAACCATACTAGGGAACAGCAGAAATTGGGTTTGGAGCCTTGTATGCTTGTAGTTCAGGTGTGCTCCCAGATCAATGCAAATTAAATACTGCCATGCCAAACATGGGAAAGACTAGTCATGATATTTCAGGACAAAGGTCAACATTTGAATTAATTTGTATTTATTTGCCATTTGGGTTTGCAAATATTTCAGTACTGTTGCAACACGACAATGGCTGTAGAGCAATTCATGTTCATTTTGCCTTTCTGATTTCAAACATAATCATCACGGTCAGGTCAGGCAGCAGCTATTTGATGAAGGGTCACTGAACTTGAAATATTAACTCTGTTTTTCTCTCTATAGATGCTGTCAGATCTACTGTGTTTCTCCACCAATTTCTGTTTTTCTTTCAGATTTCCAGCAGCCACAGTTTTTTTTATATAATAGTGGTCAACTTGATTTACCAGATTATGGTCCCTATCTTCCCCAAAAACCCCAAGAATTTCATTCTACTCTGTGGGTCCATGTCTTTCGTATGAATTATGTTAATTAGGTGATTGTCCATAATGGGCCTTCAAGAAGGGCTCATGCCCGAAATGTCGATTCTCCTGCTCCTTGGATGCTGCCTGACCTACTGCGCTTTTCCAGCAACACATTTTCAGCTCTGACCTCCAGCATCTGCCGTCCTTTTTCCACACAATTAATCACCAAGTGTTCCAGTATGATTTAACATTGTCCTTTTACCTTCCGGCTCACTGATAATTCATCATTTAATTTTCCACTCTAAATAAATCACCAGTCTTTTTCTAGGTCATGATGTTGTATTGCTGAAATATTAAGTGTTAGAATTAAAGAAGAAATGGTGATACTCAACTTATTATATTTCTCTCTGTATTTACCCCAGAACGATTTCACATCTTTTCTAATTCATCTGGTCAGTGCAAGATTTAGAGTATTTAATTATTTCCAGTCTGTATTAAATTATTTTAACCAGAAGCTTTGAATAAATTATGTTAGCAAAACGACATTGGTTTCTAACCTTCACCACCACTTCTGCAGAGGGCAGGAGAACCATCCCTGTAAGTCAAACCATAGGTCAAATTCCCATTGAAATGGAACTTAACAGGTTAGCTGCTGTGCTGGGGGATGGGCTTGGGTGGGAAATCTGTGATCAGGATAGTCCTGTGATGGGTTGGAAGAATGAGAGCTGCTGATCGGGATTTCAGGAGGAAGGTAGGAGATATGTTCATTCAAGTATAGTGCCTGAAATTTTATTCTTTTATTATTTTTATAACCTCTAGTTCATCTGTCAGAGGGTCCATATGGCCTTGACCTTGCCCTAATCCTAACGTTGTTAAAACTAACCTTTGACTAAATTTGCATAATCTCTCCTTTGACTCGGTGAGGCATCTTGAGATTTTGTTTTATGTTAAAAGATATTAGATAAATGAAAATTCTTCTTGCTTGTGTCACTATTTTCCCTATCCTACCCAACATTATTGTGAGAACAGTCACTGTAGAGGTTACAGAAGGCCCATCAGCTTCTTTATAAAGCAACCCAAGGAAGGGCAACAAATATGACATCAGTGTCAACCATATTCTCATTCCTGTAAATAATAGCATATATATGTTTCAGACCCCAAAAATCACATTTTTGTACATATTTGATATACAAGTCAAACTTTCTTTTCATTCATGACACACTATATATGGATTTTCTCAATTTTTCTCATATATTGTGCACTTAATATCTTGATATATAACGTAAGTGCTGTAAGAAAAATCTGTCTCTCCAGTAAAGAAGTGATAAAAATAGTGCAAGGAAAGCAGCAGAGGATACAATATATTGTGAAGGGCATAATATGGAAGCATCTGTTTACTTTATTATGGGGGATTAATGCAAAAATTAGAGATCAGAATAGCTAGATGATAGGAAAGAAATTGATGGAGTAACTTGTAAACTTAGACCCAATGTGTTACACTATAACATTGCCATGCCAAACAGGTGTCAATGTCATACATTGCAAATTTAAAGAGGTGAGGAAGAAAAAGGTTTGATTCCTTGTAAAGTTAGATTGATGTTAAGTCATGATGTGAATTTATCAATGGGTCGATTTATAACTTCACTTGACAGATGCTTCAGTTTGTGTTGCACCATGATAATGGCTGTAGAATAATTAACAAATTCATGTCTACTTTTCAAATGAAACTAAAAATAACTACTCATCAGGTTGGCTCCCACAGAGTCCCGTCTTACCCCATGGACTTAATTTTCTATAATAATTAGATGAACTATGTGTATAATAGCAAATATTGCTGAAGATCTCAAAGGAAAGCAGAAAATGCTGGAGACACCCAGCAGTATCTGTGGAAAGAGAAACAGTAAATTCTAAATCTTAAAGGGATTGGTTTATCTCAGTTGGCTAAATTGTTGGTTTACAGAGCAGTGTGATGCAAACAGCGTGGGCTCAACTCCCCATCACTGGTTTGAGGTTACCATGAACGACTCTCCTTCTCAACCTCTTCCCTTGCCTGAGGTCTGGTGGTCCTCAGATTAAATCACCACCAGCCCCTTCTCCCTCATGAGGGAGCAGCCCCTATGGTCTGGTAAGACAAGAAGTCTTAAACCCCCCCCAGCCCACAACCTTTATCCAGCTACTGCTGTTGATGTTGCTGAAATATTGAGCCTTATGATAATACATTTAAAGAAAAAATAATTGCATAATGATATTTTAGCATTGGCTTCAACGCCAAAAAGCCATTTACTTGGTTGGCTGTTGGATGGGAGGCTGAGTCTACATGATGCAGATGGCATGGCTTGCACGCTGCCAGGTATCCTGGCTAATTTAAGCCCCACCCATGTCTTTCTCACCTCCCTTTAACTATCGTGGGCAAAATCCTGTGGGCCACTGATTTCTAAACTTTTTTTTCCTCTACTGTGACCCCATTTTGAGGCTTGGAACATATTAGAACCCCTTGTGAAATTATCAAAGTTGCAGCCTGTTAGACAGGCACAGTTCTTATAACTCAGTAAGAGCTCCATATCAGCCACTGGTGCCTCAGCACATGACCCTGGAACTTCAATGGGCAATCCCACAAGGAATCCGAACCCCACTTTGAGAAGCCCTGCTTTAGGCAATTCATATACACATCCAAAACCAATAATGCAATTAGCTGAATGAAAATGGAGCATTCATACATTAAAGGTTTCTTTTAATAAATATATTTTTGGGGCCAAGAGTGAAAGGGATAAAAATTACGGCTGGAGAAAAGATGACAGTGAAGGTTATAAAGGCCTTTGGAGACATTCAAATCTTGGAATGATGTTCAGATGCTAGGTGTTAGTTCAAAAGAAAACTGGCTCACAGACTTCAGCAGTCTGTGCACCATTCTATGTCATTAATAGAAACAACTTTTGCATTAGTAATTTCAAAGGAACTGGATATACAATATACATACTGTGGCTACAAGAGTAGTTCGGAGGCTAAGAATTCTGCAGCATATACTCACCATCCGTCTTCCAGAAAGCCTGTCCATCATCTACAAGGCACGAGTGTGACTTACCCCTTGTCTGAATAGATGAATTCCAACAACAATCAAAGTTGGACACCATTCAGAACAAAACATTTCATTCACCAACTTCAACATTCAGTTTCTTTACCATTGACACAGTGGCAGTGCATGGCAGCAACTCATTTGTGCTCCTTTGACAGTCCTTCTAGACCTATGGCCTGTTGCTGGAGAGGAATTTGCAGGTGTTGGTAACCATTCAAATTTCACACCATTTTGACTTGAAGCCAGAGGCTGAATTTTCTTAGATGCTGAATGATGTGGACAGTGGTAGGTCAGTTGGGAAAATATGGTGTGATCGAAAAACTGAGGAAAAGAAAGTCCAATTTTTTTTAACTATTAAACAGCAACGTGAAAATCTTCCTGATGAGCAGCGGGAGGCCTATTTGTAAACATTTACATCTCATTTATATGCAGTTTGCTAACTCCTGCACAGCAGAGAGAAACTAAATGGCAGCAATTCTCCAGATGAAAGTCAGAGTTAGTATCTGGTGGCTATAGCTCATCGCTTGCTCCACTAAGTCTCTGACCTGTCAGCCATCCCCACAGTCTAAGGGCATGTTCTATGAGCAGCAACCGTCACCATCCACCCCATCCAAGGTGATTGGTATAGGGGACATATCATCATGTGTCATATGACTCATGTATAATTCAGTTCACAAGTTTAATACTGCACTTGAGTACTCTGATATCTTGCATTGTAATGCTGTTGCCAGGCTATTTTATGTTCAGGGACTAGCAATCATCTCATTTCATTGGAGCATGATATATCTCAAGGCTCTTAGCTTGCATTCTGAGTACTCTCTCACTTTGTGCCTACTTGGATGTTCACAGCATTTGTGCCATGCCTTGCACTGCCTTTTAGCACAGACACAAAGCCAGGTAGTTTGTTATGGTGCAGGCAGTCATCAGTCAAGGGATGAACATGTTGGCATTGCACCATACAAATCTCACACTTACAGCATGTGCCAGCAGCCTATTCAGCAAACACACTGCACACACTTTAACTAAATGGCCAAATTCATACAATCAAGGTTATGAGAACTGTATTCAATAATGAGGAATCAGTAAAGTAAGTCAAGAATGTCGGCAGACCTCATTCCAGGGACCTGGACATAGTCAGTCAACCACTTAGGGTGTCTAGGGTTGGAAGTCCATATCATGAAAATCTGGATAATGGCCCACATGAGTCCTGCAATTCCATGTCTGGAATTAACATCAAGTCAGTCAGCGAGCTGCACAGAGATCAGTTAGGAATTACTGGTCAGGGCTTTTTTTCCAAGTTACATAGAGGGTTGGGCCACAGTTCTTCCAGGGAGTTTACGTGAAAATAAAATGTTATCAGGGGTCATTGTTGGTGGGGATGATGGGAAGTCAATAATAGGGATTAGAGGTCCCTGTCAACAAATTGGGTGCCAACTTGCCTCTGTTGGCAATTCTTCCAAAACTGCAAACGTGACAGACAATTCATAGCAACAATGATTGACTTGGTGTACAGCTGGGATTTAAATATGGCGCTGGTGGCATTCAATCCTAGAATGTCCTGGCAACGATGAGAATTCCCACCACTTGGGAGCACGTGTTGGCACAAGAACAATGCCTTAAAAATATGGTTTCAACATTAAGATGTGAGCAGCATAAAAACTGAATGAAAGAATTTGCTCGCATTCACAGAAAGAAACCCTCTATGAAACTCCCCAAAATTGACAGATGGTTTGATAAATTTCAGTTGAAGGTCACCTTCAGTGTCACGGAGGCAAAATCATATCTACCTGCATCTAACAACTGCAGCAATTCAAAAAGGCTCATCACCACCTTTGACAGATCAATTAGGGTTAGGCAATAAATGCTGCCCTCATCCATAATGCCACATCCCATGAACAAGTATACAAATTCATTTCAAATTTGTTTTGAATTCCTCATAAAGCTGCATAGGCTCAGGTTAATTCAAGGCAAATATTAAATTTTAAAATGGATTTATTTATCACTATTGCATAGTGACTGTTCAACAGTTCATGAACTCGGGTCCATTATATCTTTCTGATGGAATAGTCAGCAATAATAGTCAACTTGACTTATCAGGTTGACACCTGTGGAGTTTTATGGATTCACAAAAATCATAATAGCAAGGCGATTTTCTATAATGGAACTCAAAGTCAATCACCAGGTGCTCCAATTGATTAGACATTGTACTTACACTTTCCTCCTCACTGATAATAGGTCATATGATTTCCTGTTGTAAAAATACCACATCTCGCTATGTACTGCTGTTAATATTGCTGAGATATTGAGTCTTACAATAATACTCCTAACAGAGAGATAGATCCACAGTTGTAAAGTTTTATTGTTAGTTGTAATTTTATACCCTAATTTAATAAATTAAGTTGGCTAGCTGTTGGAAACTTCGAGTAAAAAATGAGGTCTGCAGATGCTGGAGATCACAGCTGAAAATGTGTTGCTGGTCAAAGCACAGCAGGCCAGGCAGCATCTCAGGAATAGGGAATTCGACGTTTCGAGCATAAGCCCTTCATCAGGAATGAGAGAGAGTAGCCAAGCAGGCTAAGATAAAAGGTAGGGAGGAGGGACTTGGGGGAGGGGCGATGGAGGTGGGATAGGTGGAAGGAGGTCAAGGCGAGGGTGATAGGCCGGAGTGGGGTGGGGGCGGAGAGTTCCCCAGTCCCCAACGCCTTATTTTCACTATGGACATCCAGTCCCTGTACACCTCCATCCTCCATCACGAAGGACTCAAAGCCCTCCGCTTCTTCCTTTCCCGCCGCACCAACCAGTACCCTTCCACTGACACCCTCCTTCGACTGACTGAACTGGTCCTCACCCTGAATAACTTCTCTTTTCAATCCTCCCACTTCCTCCAAACTAAAGGAGTTGCCATGGGCACCCGCATGGGCCCCAGCTATGCCTGCCTCTTCGTAGGATATGTGGAACAGTCCATCTTCCGCAACTACACTGGCACCACCCCCCACCTTTTCCTCCGCTACATCGATGACTGTATCGGCGCTGCCTCGTGCTCCCACGAGGAGGTTGAACAGTTCATCAACTTTACTAACACCTTCCATCCCGACCTTAAATTCACCTGGACTGTCTCAGACTCCTCCCTCCCCTTCCTAGACCTTTCCATCTCTATCTCGGGCGACCGACTCAACACAGACATCTACTATAAACCGACTGACTCCCACAGCTACCTGGACTACACCTCCTCCCACCCTGCCCCCTGCAAAAACTCCATCCCATATTCCCAATTCCTTCGTCTCCGCCGCATCTGCTCCCAGAAGGACCAGTTCCAACACCGCACAGCCCAGATGGCCTCCTTCTTCAAGGACCGCAGATTCCCCCCGGACGTGATCGACGATGCCCTCCACCGCATCTTCTCCACTTCCCGCTCCTCCGCCCTTGAGCCCCGCTCCTCCAACCGCCACCAAGACAGAACCCCACTGGTTCTCACCTACCACCCCACCAACCTCCACATACAACGTATCATCCGCCGTCATTTCCGCCACCTCCAAACGGACCCCACCACCAAGGATATATTTCGCTCCCCTCCCCTATCAGTGTTCCGCAAGGACCACTCCCTTCGTGACTCCCTCGTCAGATCCACACCCCCCACCAACCCAACGTCCACCCCCGGCACTTTCCCCTGCAACCGCAGGAAATGTAAAACTTGCGCCCACACGTCCACACTCACTTCCCTCCAAGGCCCCAAGGGATCCTTCCATATCCGCCACAAGTTCACCTGTACCTCCACACACATCATCTATTGCATCCGCTGCACCCGATGTGGCCTTCTCTATATTGGGGAGACAGGCCGCTTACTTGCGGAACGCTTCAGAGAACACCTCTGGGCCGCCCGGACCAACCAACCCAACCACCCCGTGGCTCAACACTTTAACTCTCCCTCCCACTCCACCGAGGACATGCAGGTCCTTGGACTCCTCCACCGGCAGAACATAACAACACGACGGCTGGAGGAGGAGCGCCTCATCTTCCGCCTGGGAACCCTCCAACCACAAGGTATGAATTCAGATTTCTCCAGTTTCCTCATTTCCCCTCCCCCCACCTTGTCTCAGTCGGTTCCCTCAACTCAGCACCGCCCTCCTAACCTGCAATCTTCTTCCTGACCTTTCCGTCCCCACCCCACTCCGGCCTATCACCCTCACCTTGACCTCCTTCCACCTATCCCACCTCCATCGCCCCTCCCCCAAGTCCCTCCTCCCTACCTTTTATCTGAGCCTGCTTGGCTACTCTCTCGCATTCCTGATGAAGGGCTTATGCTCGAAACGTCGAATTCCCTATTCCTGAGATGCTGCCTGGCCTGCTGCGCTTTGACCAGCAACACATTTTTAGCTGTTGGAAAGCTGACCAAAAGATGGGAATGGCTGGTGTGCAGTCTTGCTAGATCCCACAGATGATTTAGGCCTAACTAATAACTTCATTGCCTCCAAATAAATATAATTGTCATTATTCTTGTGTGTGATACGTCTCAAGCCTATGGTAAAAGTTGAATTATTTGAATGCCAAAGGGCTCACTACACATACCAATTTTTACCTTTCATAAAATTAAAATAAGCACTTTTGAGCGAACAAATGAGCTTCAACTTACATAACATTGGATCAAACTGATTTCAATCTCTAGTATAATAAGCCAAAAATACAATTCAGCAGTATGTTCAATAGGAGTTAACACATTTTTATAATTCATTGAAGCAATGCACCTCTATATACAGACTACTCACTTATTGAATTACTTATGGTTAAATCAGGTTGAGAAAATATATAAGGTATAAGCAGGTAGGGAAAGTATTAAGTTTTGAGTTTTGTGAAAAAAGAGCATGACTTCAATCAGATAAGAACTTGCAGTTAACAATGGGGTGCTGCAGGCAAGGGTAATAGGTTAACAAGGTGGAAAAGCATTCATTATGTAGAGCCATTTAACAATATTGGAAGCATTTAGCATGTGAGGTCAGTTTAACAAGGTGAAAAGTATTCATTATGTGAAACCAGATAAGGTAAAGAACATTCATTGTGTAACAGCAGATGGCTTAATCTTGACTACTGACACTCGCTGATTGTAACGGTCACCCAATCAATATGTATGTTGCCTTATCTGGATGCTCCTCCCTGTAAAATGACCACATCATTCATTAAGAAACAGCTCTTCCAGAGAAGACCGAGAACTCATGGCTCTGTGTACATGGGCGATCGTTTTCTCTCCCTCCAAGGCCCTCTCCCTCCAGAATAAAAATGAACGAGGTAAAACTAGACTGTGTCTCTGAACGTTTTGCTTCAACTTTTTTGGGGTGGGGGAAACAGGACTACAAGATATTTTGCTGCATCATAAAGGATAGTGTAATACAAAGGGATCTGGGAGTGCTAGTCGAGGATTCTCTAAAGGTAAACATTCAGGTTGAGTCTGTGATTAAAAAAGCGAATGCAATGTTGTCATTTATCTCAAGAGGGTTGGAATATAAAAGCACCATTGTGCTACTGAGACTTTATAAAGCTCTGGTTAGGCCCCATTTGGAGTACTGTGTCCAGTTTTGATCCCCACACCTCAGGAGGGACATACTGGCACTGGAGCATGTCCAGCGGAGATTCATACGGATGATCCCTGGAATGGTAGGTCTAACATACGAGGAACGGCCGAGGATCCTGGGATTGTGTTCATTGGAGTTTAGAAGATGAAGGGGAGATCTAATAGAAACTTACAAGATAATACATGGCTTGGAAAAGGTGGACGCTAGGAAATTGTTTCCGTTAGGCGAGGAGACTAGGACCCGTGGACCCAACCTTAGAATTAGAGGGGGTAAATTCAGAACAGAAATGCGGAGACAATTCTTCAGCCAGGGAGTGGTGGGCCTGTGGAATTCATTGCCGCGGAGTGCAGTGGAGGCCGAGATGCTAAATGTCTTCAAGGCAGAGATTGATAAATTCTTGATGTCACAAGGAATTAAGGGCTATGGGGAGAATGCGGGTAAATGGAGTTGAAATGCCCATCAGCCATGATTGAATGGCAGAGTGGACTCGATGGGCCAAATAGCCTTACTTCCACTCCTATGTCTTATGGTCTTATGAAATATCACCACAATTCTCCTGTTGTGAAAAAAGTTGTACTCCTGTGAAAGTTTGTGTGGAAGTTTGATTACTGATGTTAAGTAATTACTGGACGTGTTCGAAGTTCAATTGTGTTTAAAGGTGCTATGTCCAAATCCCAGACCCAGTGGTCTTTTATAATTATTGTGAATTTTATTTATCCAAAACAATTATTCTTTTTTCCTTTTTTTGAATGCATAGAAATTTGCATTCTGACACATAAGATATGACAGAGAAAAAATAAGTTTAGTGAACAGTATAAAGAACTGATTTAACCACTTAAAACTGCCTACTTGCAGAGAGTTAAAATTGGGTCCTGTGGCCCTGACATGATTAGGGGGAGTAAGGAAATGCAGGTCATCAGGTATACAAACTTGACCAGATTAGAGAAATAGAGGCCTGCCAATCTTAACGTTAAGGCCTCATTATAATATTCTTGGGCTGCATCCTGCCTTGCAGGCAGGAAACAGCAGTTGGAGCCCAGGGGGATGGGTATTCAGTGGAAACAGCTCTGGCTGTCTTTGATACTCTCACAATGTATAACTCGCCAACTGTCAGATGTGAAAATGTATATTTAGGCAATGGGTGTCTGACCCGGGGAATGGAGTTCAAAAATGGAAATTAGTTAAAATAAATTCTACTGAATTACAGAATGATTTCCGTCTGATTTTCCTTACCTGCCATGTCCTTCACCCCAGCAAAGAATCATCAGGTTGAACCTTCCATTTCCATGGTCCACAAGATTGCGAGTGTATCTGCAAAAAGTATAAGATCAGATTGTAATAAACAGATTAGTATAAACATATGTAAATTGGAATGACAGCAGTGAGCCATTTGGACCGTTAAGCCTGTTTCTGTAAATAAAAAATTCAAAGGAATGTGAGCTTCAGTGGCTGAACCAGCAATTACTGTTAAGAAGGATCCTTCTCGAACCGCTGCAGTCCATTTGACAGACTACACCCACAATGATGTTATGGAGCGAGTTCTAGGTTTTTAAAATGCAGCGGTGAAGGAATGGCAATATATTTACGAGTCAGATGGTACAACCAGCTGCTGTGGAGTCTTGATGTTGGAGGGAGTGAAGGTTTGTGGTTTGGTGTCAATCAATTGGGCTGCTTTGACCTGGATTGTGTCAAGCTTTTTAAGTGTGATTGAAACTGCACTCAATGAAGTGGCGAATTATTCCATCACACTTTTGATGTGCACCATAGATAGTGGAAAAGCTTTAGGTTGTCAGGAGATTACTCATTGCAGGATTCTGACCCTCTGAGTTCCTCTTACAGCCAAAACATTTATATTTTCTAGTTTCTGGGTAACCCCAGTGGGGGAATTCAATGATAGTAATGCTTTTGAACGTCATGGTTAGATTCTCTCTTGTTAGAGATGGTCATTGCCTGGCACTTGTGTGATATGAATATTAGCTGTCACTTGTCAGCATAAGCCTACATATTGCCTAAATCTCGCAGCATTTAGAAATGGACTGCTTCAGTATGAGGATTTGTGAACAGTGAACATTGTAGTGAACATCTCCACTCCTGACCTTATGGTGAGAAGGTTTTTGATGAAGCAACTGAAGATGGTTTTGCCCAGGAGAGGTGCTGGAGCTGAGAAGTTTGACCTCCAGTAATCAAAACTACATACCAATGGTATATATATAAGGTTAGACTGATTAAATTGAAGCCTCTACTTTCTTGGCTCCTTCTTATTCCTTTTGGCTTTCCTGTTAGTCAAGTATCTAACCCAGTCTTAAAAATTAAATAATTTGTCCTCCACTGCTCTATGTGGAAGAGAATCGCACAGAACAATGACCCTCTGTGAGAAAAAAAGTTCTCATCTGTCTTAAGTGGGAGTGCTCTAATTTTTAGATTCTGTTCCCGAACTCATTGGGAACTTAATAAAACACACAGCTCCATCTCATATTTCTGAGTTGGTTAACAGCTGTATTTATTGCCATTGCAATTCAAATGGGGAGGATCCCGTGGGAAAACTCACTGATCCTATCTTCTTGGTGGGAAACTTAATTTGAAGGGTGCAAGTTAGAAATTGGGTTAGAAAATATACACTGCTGTAACTTTGAGTAAGCTGGGAGTGATTTGCTTACTCTATTTCTGTGCTTTATATGTCCTGGTAAGGTATCATACAATTTAATGATGTGAAGTACCTGAATATATGCCTGTTCAAGATTTAGGGGCCAGTTATGGGTATGAACCACAGCTCCTAAACCCTGGCAGAATGAAACTTGTAGTATATACCCTACACTACAAGCATCCCTTGATGCTGGCCTTGCTCCTGTATCCACAGAGAGATTGAGATTAATGCAGATCCTGTTTATGTGAAGCTTAATAACAATCCTTCAGCTAACACCCACAGACAGGCAACCAATTAATTCCAGTAACAAACTTTGAGGACACTATAAAATAAGCACGGAAATCACTGGGTCAATATAAAGTTACTTGCTGCAAAATCAAACACAGACTCTTAAAAGAGACACATAAACCATTACATCGGAACACAGAAGATAGGTGCAGGAGGAAGCCATTTAATCCTTCAAACCTGTTCCACCATCCTCAGATCACGACTGATCGTCCAACTCAATAGCCTGCTTTCTCCCCATAACCTTTGGTCCTATTCACCCCAGGTGCTATATCTAGCTTCCCCTTGAATACAATTAAATGTTTTGGCATCAACTACTGTGGCAATGAATTCCACAGTCCCACCATTCTTTGGTGAAGAAATGTCTCCATATCTCTGTCCTAAATGGTTCACCCCAAATCCTCAGACTAACTCCTGGTTCTGGATGCACCCACCATTGGGAACATCCTCCCTTGTGTTGTGACACAACCACCTGATGAAGGAGCAATGCTCTGAAAGCTAGTGCTTCCAATTAAATCTGTTGGACTAAACCTGGTGTTGTGTGATTTTTAACTTAGAATTTTATAAGTGTCTCGGAGCTCCCCCCCTCATTTGTCTGAGCCGCAGCAAAAACAATCCTAACCTGGTCAATCTCTCCTCATACGTCAGTCCCGACATCCCCTGGAATCAGCCTGGTAAACATTTGCTGTACTCCCTCGAGAGCAAGAGCATCCTTCCTTAGAAAAGGAGACCAACACTGCACACAATATTCCAGATGTGACTTCACCAAAGTCCTGTATAACTGCAACAACACATTCCTGCTCCTGTACTCGAAACCTCTCGCAATGAAGGCCAGCGTACCATTTGCCTTCTTTCCTGCCTGCTGCACCTGCATACCTTCAGTGACTGCTGCACACGGACACCCAGGTCCCGCTGCACACTCCACTCTCCCAGTTTACAGATATTCAGGTAGTAATTTGCCTTCTTGTTTTTGCTTCCAAAGTGAATAACCTCACATTTATCCACATTATACTGCATCTGCCATTGATTTGTCCACTCACCCTACCTGGTCAGATCATGCTGAAGCATCTCTGTATCGTCATCACAGTTCACCCTCCCACCCCAACTTTGTATCATCTGCAAACTTTGAGATGTTACATTTTGTTCCCTCATTCAAATCATTAACATATTGTGAATATCTGGGATCCTAGCATTGATCCCTATGACACCTCACTAATTACTGCCTACAGTTTGAAAAGGACCCATTAATCCCTACTCCTTGTTTCTTCTCTGCCAATCAGTTTTCTATCCATCTCAATAGACTTCCTTCAATTCCATGCACTTTAATCTTGCACAATAATTTCTTATGCAGCACTTTGTCAAACTATTTCAGAAAGTCCAAATACACCACATCAACTGGCTCCTCCTTGTTAACTCTACTAGTGACACCTTCACAGAATTCCAACAGGTATGTCAAGCATGACTTCCCCTTCATAAATCCATGCTGACTCTGTCTGATTCTGCCACTACTTTCTAAATACTCTGCTATAAAGTCCTTGACAATTGATTTGAGAATTTTCCCTACTACTGTTGAGGCTTTCTGGTCTATAATTCTGATTTCTCTCTATCTCCCTTTTTGAACATTGGAGTAACACTAGCTATCTTCTAATCTGCAGCCAGTCTTCCCCAGTCTATAAAATCCTGGGAGATTACCACCAATGCATCCACTATTTCTAGAGCTACTTCCTTAAGTATTCTGGGATGTAGATTATCAGACCCTGAAGATTTATCTGCCTTCAAGCCCCTCAATTTTCCCAGCACCATTTCTCTACTAATATTGATCTCCCTTAATGCTTCCCTCTTACTAAATCATGCATTCTCCAACATTTCTGGTATCTGATTTGTGTCGTCTTGTGAAGGCAGAGTCAAAATATATATTCAGGTGCTCAGTCTTTTCTTTGTCCCTTTATATGTTCCCCCCGTTTCTGTCTTTTGGGGACCTACATTTGTCTTCATGAATCTCTTTCCCTTCACATACCTAGAGAAGTTCTTAGTGTCAGTCTTTATGTTCCCTGCAAACTTACTTTTGTCCTGCATTTTCCCTTTATCAATCCCTTGGTCCTTCTTTGCTGAATTTTAAAGTGCTCCCAATCCTCAGATCTATTGTTTTTCTTGGCCAATCTATATGCTTCTTCCTTGGATCAGATAATTTTCTCTAATTTCCTTTGTAATCGATAGATTGACGCTCTTACCCATTTTGCTTTTGTGCTGAACATGAATAAAAAATGAAAGTATTGGTTACACTAATCTGCATCTAGATTGCCATTATAGATACATCACAGCCCTGACATTGGATAGACCAGGTCTAAAAGTTGAATTTCTAACTTGGAGGAAGGCTAATTTTGACGGTATCAGGCAAGAACTTTCAAAAGCTGATTGGGTGCAGATGTTCGCAGGTAAAGAGACGGCTGGAAAATGGGAAGCCTTCAGAAGTTAGATAATGAGAGTTCAGAGACACTATATTCCAGTTAAGGTGAAAGGGGAGGTGTAGGGAATGCTGGATGACTAGAGAAATTGAGGGTTTGGTTAAATATGTCAGTTACAGACAGGATAACTCGAGTGAATCCTTAGAAGAGTATAAAGGCAGTAGGAGTATACTTAAGAGGGAAATCAAGAGGGCAAAAAGGGGACATGAGATAGCTTTAGCAAATAGGGTTAAGGTGAATCTAAAAGGTTTTTACAAATACATTAAGGACAAAAGGGTAACTAGGGAGAGAATAGGGCCCTTCAAAGATCAGCAAGGCGGCCTTTGTGTGGAGCCACAGGAGATGATGGAGATACTAAACAAGTATTTTGCCTCAGTGTTTACTGTGGAAAAAGACATGAAAGTTCTAGAAGGTGGGATGTAGATGGTGACATTTGAAAAATATCCATATTACAGAGGAGGAAGTGCTGGATGTCTTGAAATGCATAAAGCTGGACAAATCCCCAGGACCTGATCAGGTGTACTCGAGAACTCTGTGGAGAGCTACGGAAGTGATTGCTGGGGCTCTTGCTGAGATATTTGTATCATTGATAGTCACAGGTGAGGTGCCAGAAGATTGGAGGTTGGCAAATGTAGTGCCATTATTGAGGAAAGGTAGTAAGGACAAGCCAGGGAACTATAGACAGGTGAGTCTGACGTCAGTAGAGGGCAAGTTGTTGGAGGGAATCCTGAGGGACAGGAGGTACATGTATTTGGAAAGACTGATCAGGGATAGTCAACATGGCTTTGTGCATGGGAAATCATGTCTCACAAACTTGATCAAGTTTTTTGATGAAGTAACAAAGAGGATTGATGAGGACAAAGCAGTAGATGTGATCTATATGGACTTCAGTAAGGCATTTGACAAGGTTCCCCATGGGAGATTGGTTAGCAAAGTTAGGTCTCACGGAATACAAGAAGAACTAGCCAGGTAGAAGACATAGGGTGGTGGTGGAGGGTTGTTTTTCAGACTGGAAGCCTGTGACCAGAGAAGTGCCACAAGAATCAGTGGTGGGTCCCCTACTTTTCGTCATTTACATAAATGATTTGGATGTGAGCATAACAGTATTAGTTAGTAAGTTTGCCGATGACACCAAAATTGGAGGTGAAGTGGACAGTGAAGAAGGTTACCTCAGATTACAATGGGATCTTGATCAGATGGGCCAATGGGCTGAGGAGTGGCAGATGGAGTTTAATTTAGATAACTGTGAGGTGCTGCATTTTGTGAAAGCAAATCTTAGCAGGACTTGTACACTTAATAGTAAGGTCCTAGGGAGTGTTACTGAACAAGGAGACTTTGGAGTGCAAGTTCATAGCTCCTTGAAAGTGGAGTCGCAGATAGATAGGATACTGAAGAAGACATTTTTGGTATGCTTTCTTTTATAGGTCGGAGTATTGAGTACAGGAGTTGGGAGGTCATGTTGCAGTTGAACAGGACATTGGTTCGGCCACTGTTGGAATATTACGTGCAATTCTGGTCTCCTTCCTATCAGAAAGATGTTGTGAAACTTGGAAGGGTTCAGAAAAGATTTACAAGGATGTTGCCAGAGTTGGAGGATTTGAGCTATCAGGAGAGGTTGAATATGCTGGGACTGAGGGGTGACCTTATAGAGGTTTATAAAATCCTGAGGGGCATGGATAGGGTAAATAGACAAGGTCTTTTCCCTGGGGTGGGGGAGTCCAGAATTAGAGGACTTAGGTTTAGGGTGAGAGTGGAAAGATAAAACAGACATACGGGGCAACATTTTTATGCAGAGGGTGGTGTGTGTTGGAATGGGCTGCCAGAGGAAGTGGTGGAGGCAATTACAATTGCAACGTTTAAAAGGCATCTGGATGGGTATATGAATATGAAGAGTTTGCATGGATATGGGCCGGGTGCTGGCAGGTGGGACTAGATTGTGTTGGGATATCTGGTCAGCATGGACAGGTTGGACCAAAGGATCTGTTTCCGTGCTGTATATCTCTATGGCTGTGACTCTATTTGCAGTCCTGGTCTGTGGCAAACTGGAAACTGTAACTCATCACTAGAGATACTTAGGTATACAAATTGCATGGGTTTCTGGGTGCAGATACTTATGTTAGCCTGAGCACATTTGTACTGGAGAGTTGGTGGACATGGACGTCCAGTACTGTTATTCAGGTAACATAGTTGAGTATTTTTAAGCAGCTTTGTACACCTGTTGTACACAGGTACCATAGATACTGCTCCATGTTTTGGGTATGTAGGAGTTGGCAGCGTATCAATACCATTGGTGTGTAATGCCCAATGCACAATCAGAATGACACTGTCAGACATATGGTGTGACTTCAACTTTCATTTAATCCAAAAACATCAAATCTTTGTCTTCCCAATTGAAAAGTCGGATTTTATAGAATGGCTGGCTGTTCCATGTGGAGATATCACTGTGCAGATTTAGACAGTAGCAGAAATAGGAGAATTGTAAACAGGAGCTCCGGATTCAAAGGAGAAGGAAATGAGAACTGGAGACAGAAATATAGATTAGATTAGATTACTTTTAGATTAGATTACTTACAGTGTGGAAACAGGCCCTTCGGCCCAACAAGTCCACACCGACCCACCACCCACCCATACCCCTACATTATCCCTTACCCCTTACCACTATGGGCAATTTAGAATGGCCAATTCTAGTCATAGAAAATGTAGGATTGATAACATAGTAGGTAAGCACCATACAGCACCATCATTTACAATAATATCTGCAGTTTTGCCCATGCCCCCCACCCTCCTTGACCTACATTTCTAGTCTTATGTATTGTATCACTTACCAATAACCTAAAAGTTCATTGTTTTTGGATATTAATGATGAAGGTACTGGTTAGACTAGTCTACATCTAGATTGCTATTATAGATACAGCAAAACCATGACCATTTGCACTCCTGTCTGTGGCAAACTGGAAGTTGTAACACATCACAATAGATGCTTAGGGATATAAATTGCTTTGGTTTGTAGGTGTTAGGAGTCAAGGTGAATGAGGCAGATGCTTATGTTAGCCTGGGCACATCTTGGATTCCCACTAGACAGTGGGTAGGAGAGAAGATTTGAAAACTCTTCATTTAAAGTGGCAAAAAAAGTTTTTGAAATTCTTAAATCCTTCTCTCAAAGCAGAGCACCAATTTATAGATTCTAAGATTTTTCACATGCTGACTGATTGGAATCCCATCTGGATACCCCACCTCTTTGTTAGATAATATTGGATTCTGGAATCCAAGAGCCTTCCTGGCAGTGTTGTACAGAAAGGAGAAAGTGAGGACTGCAGATGCTGGAGATCAGAGCTGAAAATGTGTTGCTGGAAAAGTGCAGCAGGTCAGGCAGCATCCAAAAAGCAGGAGAATTGACGTTTCAGGCATGAGCCCTTCATCAGGAATGAGGAAAGTGTGTCCAGCAGGATAAGATAAAAGGTAGGGAGGAGGGACTTGGGGGAGGGGTGTTGGAAATGTGATAGGTGGAAGGAGGTCAAGATGAGGGTGATAGGCCAGAGTGGGGGTGGGGGGCGGAGAGGTCAGAAAGAAGATTGCAGGTTAGGAAGGCGGTGCTGAGTCCGACGGATTTGACTGCGACAAGGTGGGTCTCAGTTCCGCAAGTAGGCGGCTTGTCTCCCCAATATAGAGGAGGCCACATCGGGTGCAGCGGATGCAGTAAATGGTGTGTGTGGAAGTGCAGGTGAATTTGTGGCGGATATGGAAGGATCCCTTGGGGCCTTGGAGGGAAGTAAGGGGGAGGTGTGGGTGCAAGTTTTGCATTTCTTGCGGTTGCAGGGGAAGGTGCCGGGAGTGGAGGTTGGGTTGGTGGGGGGTGTGAACCTGACGAGGGAGTCATCGAGGGAGTGGTCTTTTCGGAACGCTGATAGGGGAGGGGAGGGAAATATATCTACCCGATGTGGCCTCCTCTATATTGTGGAGACAGGCCGCCTACTTGCGGAACGTTTCAGAGAACACCTCTGGGACGCCCGGACCAACCAACCCAACCACCCCGTGGCTCAACACTTTAACTCTCCCTCCCACTCCACCAAGGACATGCAGGTCCTTGGACTCCATCGCCACACCATAGCAACACGATGGCTGGAGGAAGAGTGCCTCATCTTACGCCTAGGAACCCTCCAACAACAAAGGGATGAACCTAGATTTCTCCAGTTTCCTCATCTCCCCTCCCCCCACCTTGTCTCAGTCAAATCCCTCGAACTCAGCACCGTCTTCCTAACCTGCAATCTTGTTCCTGACCTCTCCGCCCCCACTCCACTCCGGCCTATCACCCTCACCTTGATTTCATTCCACCTATCACATTTCCAACGCCCCTCCCCCAAGTCCCTCCTCCCTACCTTTTATCTTAGCCTGCTGGACACACTTTCCTCATTCCTGAAGAAGGGCTCATGCCCGAAACGTCGATTCTCCTGCTCTTTGGATGCTGCCTGACCTACTGCGCTTTTCCAGCAACACATTTTCAGCTCAGTGTTGTACAGAAAACAAAGGATAATGCTGGTTCGCACCCCCCCCCCCACCCCTCCTTTGGAGCCTAGGGCAATTGGTGCAGATTAGAATGAACTTAATCAGAGTCTGACCTCACAACACAGAATCCTGATCCTGAGTGGAATCAATTTCTCAGCCTTTGAAATTATCAGCATTGCGGATAACATGACGACAAATCCTTTTTAACTCAGTTAAAACAAAAGATTATGATTCTGAATCTGATTCTTTTATCTTGACAATCTTTACACAAAGGATACACATAAGAAATCTAGTATTGTATTAGTCACTCCAAGAGGGAAGAGAGCTTGAATAAATTTTATTGCATGGCAAAGTTTTAAAGGTATATTCACGTTTAAGTGAGTAGTACCAACATTGGTACGTAAAGACAGTCAGCTATGTCAGTGTTTAGACATCTATTGGATAAAGAATGAAGCGATTCTTTTAGTTGCTTGGTGCATCAATAAGTTGTAAAAGATATAATCCATCACTGATAATCACAGAGTATACTTAGGCACAGAACTTCCATACCACCAGCCTTCCATCCAGTGCTTGAACAATAGGTTAAGACTCCTTAAAAGGTTAGTGTTCTGTCAGCACTGTCAAAAAAGACAGCTTGGTAAGGCCATAATGTTCACGATCTGTCCTTGATCAGAGTTGCCATAAATGTCCCTATTCAAAGTCAGATGACAGTACAGCATGAGGCCAGCTTTGGCCACAGCAGGTGGTGACGTGGGCAGGTTAGAATGAATTGGTTGTGGGGGTCGGGAACAGAGAGAGAAAGTGATTATGTGGTTTTAATTTGACTCATTTCTATGCAGTCTGTTTTACTGACTTTATCCATCATGAACATTTCACAACACTGCCTCAAGAATGGAATGTACTGGCAAGAAATGAAGGGCACTGTTTGAGAGGTCACCACGTACAGTAGTATGAGGAAAGAGGTTTTCTTGACCTGTCTGCTCAGTTTTTGGCAAAACTCTTAAATTTTGCAACCAAACAAACATAAAGCATCAATATCCACTGAAGTGGAAACACTGAATCTCTATCCTGGATCAAGCTTGACTACCAGGGTGACAGCAGATCTAGCATTTTGGCACATGGCATGACAGAATTTAGATCCTAAATATTGGTAGTAAGGAGTTACAGTGAAGAAATGATCAGTAGCATTCTTTACACCATAAACTCAATGTTTTGGTTTAAGCATCACAATAGAATGAAAACATAATCTGAGCTATTACTGAAATGATATCACATTAAATATCGGAGATCCTGTCTACATGTTCAGTTCAGGTAGAGGTGAGAAATCTCTCTTTCCCCCTTCCCCTCTCTCTTCCTCACATGCAGGCACACATAAGTCTATGGGGTGAATTTCCATGTGCAGAAATGTATTTGGAGATACATTCTATTATGTTCAAAAAGCACACAACCTGTAGGTAATCAAACCATGTGACATTTTATAAATTCCTACTTTGGAACTGGAACAAATCTGACTCAAGATTGGGATACAGACTCTAACCTCATACCTTTAATGCATTACTTTAGCTGATATGTCACTTTTTTAAAAAATAAAACCTTAAGCTATCTCAGGAATGTGAATTGAAAGAAGTTCTAGGATTTACATATTAATGAATCAAAACCTACAACCCATTCTAAAGGATGAAATGCATAACAGCAATCTAGAATTGTTCAATATATTGTATCAGTTGTATGACATTCTGATTGTTTGCTATAAATTCTGTGTCCTATGATCCTGCTCCATTAGCTACCTGACAAAGGTGCAGTGCTCCAAAAGCTTGTACTTCCAATTAAACCTGTTGGACTCTAACCTGGTGTTGTGTGATTTTTAACTTTGTCCACCCCAGTCTGACACTGGCATCTCCACATCATTTATTGTTTGTGGAGGTGTAGAAACTGACTGTATCAGGTTTCTCTACAAAAAGCAAAATCTGCACTTTAAAAATAATTGACTGTAAAAACAAAATTTCTAATGTCCCTGAGGATTTAACACACCTTAAATTCAAGTTATTCCCTCTTGTTAGCTTCTTGGAAAAATATGTTTCCTTTAATGTGGTGATATTTCTGAAAGTTTGAATGGCATAAAATGCACAGGACTGCACAGTGCTATTCTAATGCTATCCTGGGATTTCCAGTTCATTCTGATCTCCTTCCTGTCGGAAGGATGTTGTGAAACTTGAAAGGGTTCAGAAAAGGTTTACAAGTATGTTGCCACGGTTGGAGGGTTTGAGCTATAGGGAGAGGTCGAATAGGCTGGGGCTGTTTTCCCTGGAGAGACAGAGGCTGAGGGGTGACCTTATAGAGGTTTATAAAATCATTAGGGGCATGGATAGGATAAATAGACAAGGTCTTTTCCCTGGAGTGGGGGAGTCCAAAACTAGAGGACATAGGTTTAGGGTGAAAAAGGAAAGATGTAAAAAGGACCTAAGAGGCAACTTTTTTCACACAGAGGGTGGTACGTGTATGGAATGAGCTGCCAGAGGAAGTGGTGGAGGCTGTTACAATTGCAATATTTAATGGCATCTGGATGGGTATATGAATAGAAGGAATTTGGAGGGATATGGGCCGGGTCCTGGCAGGTGGGACTAGATTGGGTTGGGATATCTGGTCGGCATGGACGAGTTGGACCAAAGGGTTTGTTTCAGTATTGTACATCTCTTTGACTCTCTGCAGATGGTTGAGAGTTGACCTGCTGAGGGATATGATAGTTTCTATTCTCAATCCTCCTAAAGCCTCAAATGACTGAGGGAAGCTCATCATTTCCATTACAATGTAGACTACAGTCAGTGAAAACATTGTTTGTTTATACATTTAAAAATTCAAACAAATTGATTGATAATTTTGTAGGTTGTGAGGACACCTCTCATCAACAATGCAATTGGGGAATATTTGCTGCTCTGTTTTCCCCTCTGATTCCTATAATATGCTTTGTGAACAGGATTGTGTGTAAGGTAAATATGTACTGATATTCTAGAATTAGCAATAATAAGATGACCAATTTAAACTGAAGAAAAACAATAAATCTGACAAAAAAATCTTTGGACAGAACAGGCTGATCACCAAGTATCTTTTCATCATCTCATGTGTTCTTGTATTACCAATGTTGATAATATTTTGTTTAAAATTAACCAGATGGTTGGCAGTGTGTTCAACTTTATCTGCAGGGCTCTACTGGTCCCTATCTGACAATAATCACTGCAATTGTGGACGATAATGGCAAAGAAGGCTCCGACCAGTTTAAAGACAATGCTGAGAACATTCTGCATTAGTCAGTTGACTTGTCCAGGCGTAGAAATCTTCCTTCCAACATACCAATTGCTTTCTCAATCCTCACAGGAGATTGGGTTGTGGTGCTCCTTGTGATACTGGTGTTCCAATGCTGTGGCATCAAGACCAGGGAAATATTGGATAATGTTTGCCACCAAGTAGCAAATGGTGCTCAACACAATATCCTGCACACTGGTATGAGGATCAGTGTTCACTTGAGTATGTATATCTATAGAGAGATATTTCTAAATGGATTAAGGGCCTTGTTCAAATCAAAGTATACTGCATCCACTATCTTATCCTTACCAAGGTCCATTGTCACATCCTCAAATAAAATCAGTACATTAGATTGGGTTCACAGTGAGGTGGTCTTGCTATAGTCGCTTTGTTATCCCATTTTATTTGTATCCAGACATTACTTTTAAGATTGGTTTGCTGATCTTTTTACACAATCTAGACCAAACCTGCGAGTCTCTAGCAGTGTCTTTTGCAAGTGGCACATCGTGATAAATTGTTCCCTCCAAGATGCTCAGCACAAATAAAAATTAAAGATGCTGCGCATTTAAACAAACAGGTTACACACAGCAAGAATAACACTTTTCCAATCATTTCTTTTAACTTGGGAGTAACATTTCTCTCCCCAAACCCCAGCACCTGTTCAGTAGACAATGATTTCTGGAATTTTATTGCAATTGTTCTTATAATTTCCTCAATAATTGCTGTGGGTGCATCTTATAAATGTGATTATTTATTTATTTACATAAATCGCCACACCTTGTTGGCAACTACACTGGTAATAACATCAATATAGTTGTAGTTTATCTCTGGAATACCCTTTAGTTCCCAGTTCAGATCATAAATCTCTTCCCTGTTAGATACCAAAAATATCTTATTGAGCATGTTTGCAGCTTGTGTAGAAACAGTTGTCATGCCCTCTGGTCCCACTCTGACTCACTTTTCCTTAAAACAACTTGCATCTTGCAGTCTTTTTGGGGCATATTAACTCAAATTTTTCTTTTGACATTTTGATATTTTGTTTATTTTACTAGGTAAAGTATATATACATAAGAATAAATGTTACTAAAGGAAGAGTGCTCAGCTTTAAGCTTCTTTGTAAGTGTATAAGAAGCAATTACGTTTGATAAGCAAAAGAGAGCAAAGCAATCTTCATCTTCTGTTATTTACCTCAAAAGATACAGTGATATTTGCTTAACAATATTCAAAACCATAGAATTTGCAAGGAATGACATTCCTGCTTTAAATACATTTACCTGAGAAACTGGGTAAAGCCCTGGTTTACATACTGGCTGGTCTTTCAACCCTATGTCTTGGGTTCATATCCAATTCAAACAGATGATTTTCTGAACTCCGTTGGTTATAAAATAGTCAATGCAAGTTGGCTGGCATAACAAAGGGAAAACAATCTGAGAGTTATAGAGTCACAGAGTCAAGGTTATGCAGAATGGAAACAGACCTTTCAGTCCAAACAGTTCATGCCGACCAGATATCCTATATAAATCTAGTCACATTTGCAAGCATTTGGCCCATATCCCTCTAAACCCTTCCTAATTATATGCCATGCATATGCTTTTTAAATGTTGTAATTGTACCAGTCTCCACCACTTTCTCTGGAATCTCATTCCGTACAAGCATAACCCTCTGAAAAAATTTGCTCCTTAATTCCCTTTTATATCTTTCCTATCTCATCTTAAACCTATGTCCTCTAGTTTCAAGTCTTCTACCCTAGGGAACAGACCTTGCCTATTTACCCTATCCTTGCTTCTCATGATTTTATAAACCTCAGTAAAGGTCACCCTTAGTCTCTGATGCTCCAGGGAAAGGAGTCAAAGCCTATTCAGCCTCTTCCTATAGCTCCAATCCTGGTAACATCCTTGTAAGTCTTTTCTGAACCCTTTCAGATTTCACCACATCCTTCCTATAGCAGGGAGATCAGAATTTCACGCAAAACCCAAAAATGGCCTAACCAACGTCCTTTACAGCCACAACGTGGCCTCCCAACTCCTATACTCAATGAAGTGACCAGTAAAGGCAAGCATACCAAACACATTCTTCACTATCCTATCAACCTATGGCTCCACTTTCAAGAAACTATGAACCTGCACTCCAATGTCTCTTCATTCAGCAGCACTCCCTAAGACCTTACTATTATGTGCATCACTCTGATTACACTTGCTCTGATTTGCTTTTCCAGAATGCAGCACTTCAGATTTATCTAAATTAAACTCCATCTGCCATTCCTTGG
Organism: Hemiscyllium ocellatum; assembly: GCF_020745735.1. NCBI lineage: Eukaryota > Metazoa > Chordata > Chondrichthyes > Orectolobiformes > Hemiscylliidae > Hemiscyllium > Hemiscyllium ocellatum. The sequence goes on from NC_083428.1 coordinate 39,792,748, forward strand.
CCCAGTGGCCCATTTTATCAAGATCCCATGTACTCACAGGCAACCTTCTTCACTACACCACCAACTTTAGTGTCATCTGCAAACTTACTATCCATGTCTCCTATATTCGCATCCAAATCATTTATATAGATGACAAAAAAGCAGTGGACCCAGCAGTGACCCTTGTGGCACACCACTGGTTACATACCTCCAGTCTAAAAGGCAACCCTCCACTATCACCCTCTGTCTTCTTGAGCCAATTCTGTATCCAAGTGGCTAGTTCTCCCTGTATTCCATGTGATCTAACCAATCTACCATGAGGAACCTTGTCAAACATTTTATTGAAGTCCATACAGATCGCATCCACTGCTCTGCCCTCATCAATCCTCTTTGTTACCTCTTCAAAAACCTCAATCAAGTTCGTGAGACATGATTTCTTGCACACAAAGCCATGTTGACCATCCCTAATCAGTTTGGAGTAGAAAAAAGGCAGTCTAATACTCCATATCCAGCCCAGGAGTACTTGATTCAAATTTATATGACGTGGTGCTCAGCTCTTTTGATCAACAGAAAATTGGCACAAACAAATCAATTTCCATCTGATTAAGGTAGAAGTAAAACAATAAATGGTTTGAAGGGCTATGGGAGCAGACAGGAAAGCGGGGTTGAGACAACAAGCAGAGCAACTGAAATCTTAGTGAATGGTGGAGCTGGGTCGAGAAACAGGGAAGCCTAATCCTGCTCCCAAGTCCAATGTTACTCATAGTAAAGCCCATTAGAAATATGAAAATAAGCACATTTTTCCCCCTTTACTGAATCTTTGATCCCATGGGCACAGGCTGTGTATCGTGAACTTTATAGTTAATTTAGCAGTAGTCTTCATCTCTGATACATGAAATTACCTGGTTTTCTGAATAATTAAACAGTTAGCAAGGTCCTCTCCCTCTAGGTAGTTAAAATTTTACATGTGCTGCTCAATATCGCAATTCTATCTGTATAGTTGTTAGAAAGCCCAGAGGTCTGGAAAGATTTGTACTGAGCATTGATTTTTCTTAAATTAAGTTGGTAGATTTAAAAGTTAATGAGGGTTAATGAGGTTTGACAGGACACTATAAAATGGCACCCTAAGCATGGGTGGAACAGTTAGAATGGTCAGAGTTATAGAGATGTACAGCATGGAAACAGACCCTTCGGTCCAACCCATCCATGCCTACCAGATATCCCAACCTAATCTAGTCCCACCTGCCAGCACCCGGCCCATATCCCTCCAAACCCTTCCTATTCATATACCCATCCAAATGCCTCTTAAATGTTGCAATTGTACCAGCCTCCACCACATCCTCTGGCAGCTCATTCCATACAAGTAACAACCTCTGCGTGAAAAAGTTGCCCCTTAGGTCTCTTTTATATCTTTCCCCTCTCACCCTAAACCTATGCCCTCTAGTTCTGGACTCCCCGACCCCGGGGAAAAGACTTTGTCTATTTATCCTATCCATGCCCCTCATAATTTTGTAAACCTCTATAAGGTCACCCCTCAGCCTCCAACGCTCCAGGGAAAACAGCCCCAGCCTGTTCAGCCTCTCCCTGTAGCTCAGATCCTCCAACCCTGGTAACATCCATGTAAATTTTTTCTGAACCCTTTCAAGTTTCACAACATCTTTCCGATAGGAAGGAGACCAGAATTGCACGCAATATTCCAACAGTGGCCTAACCAATGTCCTGTACAGCTGCAACATGACCTCCCAACTTCTGTACTCAATATTTTGACCAATAAAGGAAAGCATACCAAACGCCTTCTTCACTATCCTATCTACCTGCGATTCCACTTTCAAGGAGCTATGAACCTGCACTCCAAGGTCTCTTTGTTCAGCAACACTCCCTAGGACCTTACCATGAAGTGTATAAATCCTGCTAAGATTTGCTTTCCCAAAATGCAGCACCTCGCATTTATCTGAATTAACCTCCATCTGCCACTTCTCAGCCCATTGGTCCATCTGGTCCAGATCCTGTTGTAATCTGAGGTAACCCTCTTCGCTGTCCACTTCGCCTCCAATTTGGTGTCATCTGCAAACTTACTAACTGTACCTCTTATGTTCTCATCCAAATCATTTATGTAAATGACAAAAAGTAGAGGACGGAGCACCGATCCTTGTGGCACAGGTCTCCAGTCTGAAAAACAACCCTCCACCACCACCCTCTGTGTTCTACCTTTGAGCCAGTTCTGTATCCAAATGGCTAGTTCTCCCTGTATTCCACGAGATCAAACCTTGCTAATCAGTCTCCCATGGGGAACCTTGTTGAATGCCTTACTGAAGTCCATAAGATCACATCTACTGCTCTACCCTCATCAATCTTCTTTGTTACTTCTTCAAAAAACTCAATCAAGTTTGTGAGACATGATTTCCCAAGCACGAAGCCATGTTGACTATCCCGAATCAGTCCTTGCCTTTCCAAATACATGTACATCCTGTCCCTCAGGATTCCCTCCAACAACTTGCCCACCACTGAGGTCAGGCTCACCGGTATATAGTTCCCTGGCTTGTCTTTACCACCCTTCTTAAACAGTGGCACCTCTTTTGCCAACCTCCAGTCTTCCGGCACCTCACCTGTGACTATCAATGGTCTGGAGTTGCGTAGATCTTCAGGCAGTGTGATTCAGATACCAGGTGGTTACTGGCCACTTAGTGTGAAGTTAATCTTAACAAATCAAGGAAATGTCTTTTCTCTGACCAATGTAGGAAGCCAGGTTTTCTAAAACAGCATTGACTGTGTCGCAAAAAATAACCAATTGACAGTAAAATGCTTTAGGACATCCAGAGGATTGTTCTATCAATGCAGTTTTTTTTCTCTTTTTATTGTCAATTGGTGCTGGAAAGGCAATGCACAGCCATGATACCTTTTGGCAAGGTTTGTGAAGGTTTGTAGCTCAGGTTGAGGTTTAGGGTGTAGGTTTGCTCGCTGAGCTGTAGGTTTGATATCCAGACATTTCATTACCTGGCTAGGTGACATCAGTGGCGACCTCCAAATGAAGCGAAGCTGTTGTCTCCTGCTTTCTATTTATATGTTTGTCCTGGGTGGGGTTCCTGGGGTTTGTGGTGATGTCATTTCCAGTTCGTTTTCTGAAGGGTTGATAGATGGTATCTAGATTTATGTGTTTGTTTATGGCATTGTGGTTGGAGTGCCAGGCCTCTAGGAATTCCCTGGCATGTCTTTGCTTAGCCTGTCCCAGGATAGATGTGTTGTCATAGCAGAAGTGGTAATGCAAAGACTAGAACAAACAGCCCTACCAACCATCAAACCAAAAATCTGGGTCCGCTACGTAGATGACACCTCACAGGCGTAAAGTTCACCAAGGAGGAAGAAACCGACAACAAACTCGCATTCCTGGACGTCACAGCCGAAAGAACGGACAATGGAGAACTACAAACCTGCATATACTGAAAACCGACAAACACTGACCAAAGACTTAACTACATCAGCAACCATCCCAACACACACAAACAAAGCTGTATCAGAACACTCTTCCAAAGAGCTATTTCACACTGCAGCACAGACGAACTTCGGAAAACAGAGGAGAACCACCTATACAACGTATTCAAGAAGAACGGATACTCAAAACATACAGTCCACGGATTCCTCAAGAACAAACTACAACAAGCAGACAAAACACAGCCAGAAACCCTAACCACCTTACCATACATCAAAGAAGTTTCAGAAATGACAGCCAGATTACTAAGACCCCTCAGAATCCTAGTAGCACACAAAGCCACCAACACTCTCAAACAAAAACTAACAAACTTAAAAGACCCAATACAACCCATGGACAAAACCAACGTCATCTACAAAATTCCATGCAAGGACTGCCAGAAACACTACATAGGACAAACAGGAAGAAAGTTAGCCACCAGGATACACGAACACCAGCTAGCCACAAAAAGACACGACCCTCTCTCCCTCGTAGCCCTACATATGGAGGGAAAAAAACCCACCATTTCGATTGGGACAGACTAAGCAAAGACATGCCAGAGAACTCCTAGAGACCTGGCACTCCAACCACAGCACCATAAACAAACACATAGATCTAGATGCCACCAATCAACCCCTCAAAAAACAAACAGGAAATGACATCACCACAAACCCCAGGAACCCCACCCAGGACAACGATATAAATAGAAAGCAGGAGACAACAGCTTCGCTTCACTTGGAGGTCGCCACTGATGATGTTACCTAGCCAGGTAATGAAACGGCTGGATATCAAACCTACAGCTCAGCGAGCAAACCTCCACCCTAAACAGCCATGGTAATCATACAGCCTGGAAAGAGGTCCTTTGGCCCATTCTGGTCATCAAGCTATCTACTCTAGTACTATTTTCTAGTACTATTTTCCAGTACTTAGTTCAGAATTTTGCATGCTATGGGATTTCACATGTTCAGCTAAAATACTTAAACGTTTCAAAGGTGTCTGCCTTTACCACCCTTTCAGTGAATTCCAAATACCTCCGCCTGAGTGAAGGGTTAGGGCTATTTCAGACAGTGACACAGTTACTCATGAGACTCTTGTATTTCAGGCTAAAAAGTCCATACAATATCATCTGTCTCGTGTGAGTCATCCTGTTTTGGATCAACTGTTTAATATTTAAACAGGCTGTGTACACAATGAGGAAATTACAGTGGGGTTACTACAGTTAATGGAGAGCAATAATACAAACATTTCGAAAACAATCTTGTGCAGTAAACAGAATTGGGGCAGGCTTTGGATCAATAACTCATCAGGAATTAAAAATTAACCCACAAGTCATGGCTGCAAGTAAAACATCATTGAGCGGCAAAAATAATATTTCTCCCCATTTTCTTTGGACACTTCTGCTTATAACAAACAGCCTTAAAAGAATTTTAGATCATACCAGCAAATATTAATCTAGTATTGCTTGGTTTCTTATTATATGAAGCATTTAAACTGCATTAAGCTGCAATTATACTTAAGTTGGCATCATTGTGTTGGTCACTATTTTAACAATGGCATATAATTGCAATGAGCAAATATTACACAGCAGTGTACTGTTCCCTTCAATTCTGTTTTGTTGTGCAGTCTGTTTATTGCCATATACAGCCACTTTATGATTTTTTCATGGATGCCTATCTCACATCTTAAAAGCGAACACTAGCAGATATGTTCCATGTTGCTTTAGGGAGCATATGTAGTTTAAAATAACAATGTAGTGGGATATCTCGACCTTGTGTGATAGGTAACAGTAAATCATCAACTTTTTTACACCTTTCCTGATTTCTACTTCCATTCTGGAAACAAAAAATTTGGAGACAATGTAAAGTGTGCTGCCAAGTCATTATCATCTGTCCTACACTATAACACAAAGTCATGGTCTCGGCTAGTATGTTCTGGTTTAACAAATGCAAATAATTCAGAACAAATTCAAAGTGTTCTGCAGCTATTCTGCCACTGGGCTTGAACTAGATTCACTAGGTAAAAACAATGACTGCACATGCTGGAAACCAGATTCTGGATCAGTGGTGCTAGAAGAGCACAGCAGTTCAGGCAGCATCCAACAAGCAGCGAAATCGACGTTTCGGGCAAAAGCCCTTCATCAGGAATAACGATCACATCAATAAATACAGATGTAGAATTGAGAAACTATATTCAGTGCACATTTAGTGAAACTTCAATTTTGTCTGTGTAAAAAAGGTCAGACCTGCCTGATCTAAAAGATCTTTTGCAGACGGTTTGAGATTCCTGTGGGCATTGAAATCCAAACAATTTTTACTGGGAGATTCCTTGAGGTTTCTCTTGCTCTGCTGCCATGCCTTTGTCACAAGTTCAACGGAATTATATAGCCGATGTAAATTAATCATCTGCTGAACTTCCAGCAAAGTTATGGTTGTGCAGAGCGTCCAATTAGTTCCTTGCCCCAATAGTCTATGCCATCTGTCCTTCAATTCAAAGATGAGATCCAGTCAGGATTGCATGATTTTGCCATGGGTCTCCGTGTGACTGGAAGAACCAATTCCTTACCTGCAGGTCTTTGGGCACATTGGGCAGGATATCCCACACGGTAGTGGGATCCAGAATGCAGGATTTACTTCCTTTCATTCCCTCTGTCCTGTTGTTCTGCCTCTCAAGACTTTGAAATTCAAATTGTGATGCAGTTTTATGCAGAATTTGTCGTTATTCTGAACGATTGGGAGCGAACCGATCACAAGCATTCATGTGAATGCTGCCATACTTCAGTATCTTTGGAGCATTTTCTTTGTTCTCCTCTGGACCACTGGCCCTCCCCCAGTCTCATTTGGAAGCCTCAGTAATACTGAGTCACAGAATGTACACCTGTGAAAGCAGGACGCAGCAGGACAGAACATTTTCCGCCTTCCAGGCACAATATCTGACCACCTTACTTGGTTTTTCAGGTGTCCCCAGGGTCTAAAACTGCACTCTGCCCTGGAATTGATTACAATCTTAAAAGTGAATTATGGTTAAACTAATATCATTAAACAACAGCTATGGAACTCAACATAGACAGGCACTGAGAATCAAGATCTTCTGATCTCAAAAATATGGTTTTCAGATGAGGGAAAGATTTCTAAAAGATAATGTTACCAGCCAGTTATTTTATCCAGGTTTTGTAGAACAGGGGAGTTCACTCTGGTGTCTTGGCCAATATTTATCCTCTTTCCAATATAACCTGGGGTTGGGATGGAAGAAAGATCAGGCCATCAAGATTAGGGCAGCACAGTGACTCAGTGGTTAACACTGCTGTCTCACAGCACCAGGGACCCAGGGTTTGATTCCACCCTCGGGCGAACATCTGTGTGGAGTTTGCATATTCTACCTGTGTCTGTGTGGATTTCCTCTGGGTGCTCCGGTTTCCTCCCACAGTCTGGAGATGTTCAGGTTAGGTGGATTGGTTAAGCTAAATTTCCCCATGGTGTCCAGGGTTACAAAGATAGGGTGGAAAGGTTGAGTCTAGGTGGGATGCTCTTCAGAGGGTCAGTGTGGACCCAATAGGCCGAATGGCCTGCTTCTATACTGTGGGGATTCTGTTAGAATATTACCTCACTCTGTCATTATCACGGAGCTACAGTATGCACGCTTGCCTACTGACAGAAATTGAAGTAGGGCAAGCCAATTAAAATAAGGGAAATGACTTGAAAAATGAAAATTGCCATAGTCCCAGTGGACTGTAATTTGCTTTCTTATTAGAAGAATACCTTGGATGCTGACTTCCAGCCTGGTCTGAATATTAACTTGCATTTGAGTGGGTAAGCTGAATACCTGGCCAGTATCCTGAGTGAATTTTACCAGGTGATTGTCGGAAGGATGTTTCCTCTTATGGGAAAATCTAGTAGTAGGGATCATAGTTTAAAAATTAGGGGTTGACCCATTTAAGACAGATAAGGAAACTTTTTTTCTCTTTGAGGACGGTGTCTTTGGAATTCCTTCCTCAGTGGATTCAGAATCTTTAAATATTTTTAAAGTAGAGTTGGATAGATTCTTGATTATCATGAGTATGCAGGAACAGAGTTTATCAGCCATGATCTTACTGAAAGGGCCAAGTGGGAGAAAGTAAGGACTGCAGATGCTGGAGTACCAGAGCTGAAAAATGTGGTGCTGGAAGGGCTTATGCCCGAAACGTCGATTCTCCTGCTCCTCGGATGCTGAGTGGCCTGCTGTGTTTTTCCAGCACCACATTTTTCAACTCTGAAAGGGCCAAGTGGCCTCCTCTCGTGCCTTGTTTGTAAGATTTTAACAAGGAAACAATTATCTCACTAATGAGTGATGAGAGGCCTATTTACATGTACTGGCATCGAATTTTTAGTTATTCTCATTTCATTTATATACAATTTGCTATTCTACAACATGGCAGAGTGTAACAGTGATAGTTCCAGATCTGAATGTCAGGGTACGTATCTGGAGGCTACAGCTTGCCGTTTGTTCCTTTAAGCCTTCACCTAGGAAAGCCATCCCCAACATCTCAGAGCACACTCCAGGAAATCTGTACCCTATTGATGGAGATTGGTATTTCCAATGAAATGCCACCCATACTCTCTATATACCCTCAGAAATGTTGTTTTCCATTTCCCTCCAACTACATGTACTGTGAAGGGCTATTTGTGACTGATGCACAGCTGGACTTATAAATATGGCACTAGAGCTGCTCAATTAATTTCCAGCATCTTCAGTTTTTTCTTCAGGTTTTCAGCACTCAGTTATGTTTTGCTTTCATAAACTAGGCTGCAGGGTGTGGACACAATAGATTCGTTGTGTGCTTTGGGGTTGGCATGCACAATATGTAATTTGCCCCTCTAAAAGAAGGGCCACAGTTTCCAGTGGGTGTCCGAAGGCTAATAAAATCCAGTGGCTGAGAATATAAACACAAACATTTTGAAATTCTGTTTCACTTTTTTGTTGTAAAATGCAAGCTGCAAACCTCCTGTGTTTATCCGCTCAGCCTGATTTGGAGATGCCAGTGTTGGACTGGGGAGTACAAAGTTAAAAATCACACAAGTAGATTCTATGCTTTTCTAAAATCCCTGTTTTCTTGTTAGCTAGCTGGGGTAGAAGTGTTATTCTTGTCTCAAGAGGAAACCTGCATCCCAGACAATCCCTCCAGGCTATCCTTTTCAGAACTTTCTTTCCCCCACCCCATCCATTTGCTACCCAAAATATCATGTTTTCCCACCATGTGCTCTATCAAACCTCCTTGGCACCTCCACTAGCACAATTCTCATTATAATTTATAAATTATAATTTATTAGTAAGACACAGAATTTGTAGCTGTGCCTTATAATTGTGATTATAATTCAATCACCTGATGAAGGAGCATTGGTCCAAAAGCTAGTGCTTCCAATTAAGCCTGTTGGACTATAACCTGGTGTTGTATAATCTTTAACTTTGTTCACCCAGCATGATTGTCTTCACTCAGTGTGCAAACTTCAACAAAGATTAATTTGCATTAATGTGCACAACGTAGCTGTAACTTGAGGAAGTTATTCCTTTGTGATGGCAATGATGTGCTCATTCCAATTTTTATTAAGTGATGTGTACTTATGTAGCATCTTTTAATGTTTAAACCCCCACTCATCACCAAAACAGTGTTTCTTATTGCAAGATTAAGAAAAGTCAGCAATGCCAGTGGGAAGAAAAAAATTGACCAAACCCTTGGGGTCTTTGAGATTTGTTTGAAAAGATGAGAAGGTAGTAAGATAATTCCTGAATACAGGATTCTGGCTGAAAGCTTTTCCATCAACGGGATTTGGTGAGGAGTGATTAACAGGAGGGTGTAGTCAGAAGAACAAAGCATGCAAAAAGATTATAGTACTGGTCAACTACCTCATTACCTCCATTCTTTTAATATAGTAATTAGTTAACAACATTGTACTTTTTTTGCTCCTGTAAAAATTCTTTACATGATGGAGTTTGCCAAGAAAACAAATCATTTTGCAGTTTGCATTATGCATAATGCATTTTGCACTAGTAACATAAACCAATGCAAGTTTCAATTCTGGACCTATTCAGTCTTATTTTACAGTTTGTATTCTTAAAACTATTTAAGCAATAACTTAATAATCCCATTCAACCTTGTTTGTTTGATGGTAATAGGATGACTGAAGATTTAAAATGACAGTCACATTTTTTCTGCTGTCACCCATCATCATTTCCAGGTGAACAGTTTCTATTTTCATGGAAGCTGCCTACCTTAGGTCTCATTAATACCTGAACATCAGGCACAATGAGAACTCAGAATAACACAGAGTTTTGTCCCGCTAGTTAAAGCTGGTGGCAAGCAGGATTGAGGTATGGCAGGGTGCAGAATAGTCAATAGATTCTATGCCTTTCTAAAATCCCTGTTTTCTTGTTGGCTAACTGGGATAGAAGTGTTATTCTTGTCTCAAGAGGAAATCTGCATCTTAGACAATCCCTCCAGGCTATCCCTTTCAGAACTTTCTCCCCCACCCCTTGACATGTACCTTTGTGCTGGGGAACACTTCCTTTTATCTTCAATACCATCCATTTGGTACCCAAAATACCATGTTTTCCCGCCATGTGCTCTATCAGACCTCCTTGGCACCCCCACTAGCACAATTCTCATCTTGCAATAAAATCCAGCTTTGGCTTTTAGTTGACAGTTTTTTTTTTGTTTCAGTCTTTTGTTACAAAATTTATTTTGGAGAATTGTTTTTTTTTAAAAAAACATGATCACAGGTGTGAGGGAGACCAACATTTATTACGCATCCTGGAGAAAATGACGATGAACTGTCTTTTGACTTACTTCAGTTCATCTAGTGTTGGTACACCCACAGTACTGTTGGGAAGGGAGAACAAAGATTTTAATCCAGTGGCAGTGAAGGAAAAGTCATAAGATCATAAAATATAGGAGCCGAATTAAGCCATTCGGCCAATGCTCTATTATTCAATCATAGATGATGTGTTTCTCAACTCCACTCTCTCGCCTTCTCCTCATAACCCCTTATTAATCAAGAACATATTTATCCCTGTCTTAGAGAAACTCAATGACTTGTTCTCTACAGCCTGTATACCAGTGAGTCTGAAGAAATTCCTCCTCATCTCAGTTTCAAAAGGCTGTCCCTATACTCTGAGGCTGTGCCCTGGGACCTAATCTGTACTATGAGTGGAAACATGTTCTGCACGCCCACTGTATCTAGGCCTCTCAGTATTCCGTGAGTATCAATGAGATTTCTCACTTATCCTTCTAAACTCCATCCAGTGCAGGTCCACACAGTTTTCAACCAATCCTCATATGACAAGCCCTTCAACCCTGGGGCTATACCTGTAACCCTCCTCTGGGCACCCTCCTCTGCAAGCACAACCTTCCTTAAATTCAGGGCCCAAAATTGCTCACAATATTCCTACACAGCCTCAGCAGTACATCTCTACTCTTGTGTTAAAGCCCTTTTGAATTAAATGCTAACATTGCATTTGCCTTCCTAACTGCCAACTGCATGTAAACTTTGAGAGAATCCAGAACTGGAACTTTTAATTATTTTTGTCCTTCAGTTTTCCAAAGCCTTTTCCCATTTAGAAAACAGTCTACACCACTACTCTTTCTCCCAAACTGCATAACCTCACAGTGGCACAGTGGTTAGCACTGCTGCCTCACAGCACCAGAGACCCGGATTCAATTCCTGCCTCAGGCAACTGTCTGCAGGGAGTTTGCACATTCTCCCTGTGTCTGCGTGGGTTTCCTCCGGCTGCTCCGGTTTCCTTCCACAGTCCAAAATTGTGCAGGTTATGGTGAATTGGCCATGCTAAATTGCCCGTAGTGTTAGGTGTAGGGGAATGGGTCTGGGTGGGTTGCCCTTCGGAGGGTCGGTGTGGACTTGTTGGGCCAAAGGGCCTGTTTCCACACTGTAAGCAATCTAATCTAATCAAAACAAATCTCACACTTTCTAACATTGTATTCCATCTGGCACTTCTTTGCGTACTAACACTAGGGGTTCTTATCTTATTTAGCACTTACTGTGCAGGACCTTGTCAAAGTCCTTCTGGAAGTCCAAATAGATCACATCTACTGACTCCTTTGACTAACATGCTCATTACCTCCTCAAAGAATTCCAACAGCTTTATCAGGCATGATGTCCATTTAATGAAGACATACTGAGTCATCTCCATTTTATTATGCACTGCCAATTACTCTGCAATCTTATCCTTAATAATAGACTCTAAAATCTACCAATAACAAAGGTCAAGCTAACTGGCTTATAATCTTCCTGTCTTCTGCCGAGCCACCTCCCCCCCCCCCCCCCCCCAACCTCCTTAAATAAGACTTTTGCATTGTCATTATCCAGTACTCTGGGATCGTCCCTAACTCCAGTGATTAATGACAGATCACCACAAATGCCTCTACAATTTCCCCAGATATCTCCTTCAGACCCTGGGATGTAGTCCATCTGGTCCTGGTGATCTATCCATATTTAGACCCCTCAGCTTCCCCAGCAAATTCCCCTGAGTGATAGCCACTACACATTTCTGCCACCTGACTCTCAAAGGTCTGTATGCAGTCTTGCCCATGGAGTGCCATGTCAAGGTGTTATGTGGCTCAGTAGGGAAATTGCAAATTGTGTTCTTCCCATGTGTCTGCTGACTTTGCCCTTCTGAGTGTTTATTTAACTGTCACACTAGATGAGGACATTAGCAGTGAATAAAAGTTTGATTAAAATATTTAACTTAGCACAGTTCTTCCAAAGTTCTGGCTTACCAACCATCACTGCTTTATTAATTTTAACTTAAGCCATATGTTTTTCCCAAAGTTCTTTCTGCAGCGCCCACCATCACTACACAGGAAACCTCATTTCCATTGTTTCATTGGGTATACAGTGGCTGTCATGAACACAACTTATGACGACATCATAAACTGTTTGAAAATGTACACTTGTTTAAATTCTAAAACAAACTTTGCTGGACTAAATCATGGCCTATCACATGATGCACATTAAGTACAGGTGGTTCTGGGATAATGCGCATTTTGACAGCAGATTTGGTTATAGTGTCGCTGAAGAATTAGGGATTGGTATTTCTGAGAATGCTTACCTCTGTTTGCAATAGCAAGTTTACTTTGTTCTGCGTATGTGTCGATGTCCATGCTGAAATCTCCACGCTGTTCTGCACATCCACCATGTCTGCGCTGTTCTAGACATGTGCAATGTTGGTGCCGGTCTTGATGCTGTTCTGCACATGTGCGATGTTAGCACTGGTCTTTGTGCCATAATGTGCATGCTCTGATGTCAACTACCACTAGAGCAGCTTTCTGAGAGCTACTGTATGGAGAACCACTTTCTTCCATTTTTTAAAAAAATATACTGAGTCAAATTTACTTTTGTTTCACTTATAAATATGATTTCAGCCTTCATTCAGGCTGTGCCTTACTTTGCGTTAGGCTTTTGGGTGGTTTTTGAGTGATCATGAGTTACGTTTTGCTTGTCTGCCCCGACTCCACTTTTCTCATAGGCCCCATTATTTCTATTAAACGATATTCTATTACACAAGGTTTCGCTGGAATGCAACTATGGCATTATAGGAGAACTACCGGTACAATTCCTGGAAGGATTCTGATTGGTATTTACCGATCAGGTAAAATTTAGCTATCATCCTCCTGGAATATCATACCCTTGCACAGTGTGGACCTTGCAAGCTACAAACAGAAAAAGACCACGATTCCCCAGTCAGTTCAAAACAAAGGTGATCTATTGAATCTGATTGTGCCTGAAATGGTGCTGAAAGCTCACCATTGACCTCATACAAACCATTGTTATAGTCACAGAGATGCAAGTAATTGTTACATGGAAAATATCTCATTAAATTGAAACAGATTCACCCAGGAACTTGCATCACATGATCAAAGCTCCTAGATGTTGTAAAAGGGTTTAATTATATATTTTTTGAACACTTACTTTAGCCTGGTAAAGATCTCGTGACTTTTAACATTAGTCTGTGAAGCGTCTAAACCAGCTGACACCGCAGCCAAACTCTAGGCTTAGCCTCAGGTCTCAACTTCTTTGCAACTTAGTTTTCAGGAAGAAATCTCATATTTACACCAAAACTGGACCAGCACCATCTTGTGTCTTCATCAACGTCAAAACAATCCAGAACTTCAGCCAATTGCACACATCCAAATACAAGCTCATTGGGAAAAACCTTCACAATACATTGATTTTCTGGATGCAAACTAAAACAAACAAATTAATATCTAGTAGAGGTTATCATATGTATGTGTTGTGACAAGCATTCCCCAGGTTTGAATGCATGACTAAACCATACTACTGTTTTAAAGCCTAAAATAACTTTGTTGCGAGCCATTTAAAAATTGAACTTGACAAGTAAAAAGGTTGAAGGGAAATACACACTGCCTGTTTCAAAGTGGTAAAGAAATAAGAATCTTTGTTTACAAATTTCAACTGTTGTGGACAGAAGGTAAAACAAAAACGTTCAATTCTCTTCTTCTTCATACCTATAACAGCGGCTAATCACAAATAACTATCTGGAATATCACAACAGTCATTTCACCTTTTAGTCTTTACTCAATTATTATGAAGTTCAGATTTATTTTGCATAAATCAACAAATATACAACATTTATTTCCTTCCTTAATAAAACACCATATATTTTCATATTAAATTATTTGGCGATATACATTCAGATCCTACTGTTGCAATTTGAAATTTTCAATCCAAAAGTAATCTATTCGATTATTTGTCTTTATGGAAGAAATCACATGTGATTCCAGTCCTAGAACAATGTGATTGATTACAAATTGTCCTCTGAAGCAACTAAGCAAACCAATTAGTAGATTTCAAACTAGACAACTGGAGATGTTGGCTTGATAAAAGTGATGTTTTTCCTATGATCCTGCACTCTCACATGGACACTTATTTAGCAAAAGTGCTCTATATCTTTGTATGACTAATTCCTTTTTAGTAAGGCTCAAATGAATTAGGGTTGCTGTATAAAGATAAAAAGGATTTAAAACTGAAGTATATTAACCAAATAATATTATTTTAATCCTATGATATCTGAAGAAAGAAAGAAAGAATTTGTGCTTTTATATCATCAGGATGTCACAAGGCATTTTTCAGTGAATTAAAGTAAACACGTACATGCTATAGTAATGTTTAAAACACAGTTGCCTGTCTATGCGTAGTAAGATCACACAAACAATAATGTGAGAATGACAAGATCATCTGCTTGTTAGAAAGTTAAAGATTGTGTCAACCTACAGGGACAGACCTACAGGACCTGGGTTTATTAACTGCTGCTAAAGACAGAATGTCTGATAATGCAACACTTCCTCAGGATTTGTGGTTGTAGCGTGGAAACTCAGCACTGAACCTTTTGACTCAGATATTCACAAGTTGTGATTGAGCAGTAGGAAGAGTGCTTTAGGGTTCAGGATTGAAAATGTTAGAATTCCAAACAAACATTCTTTCCTCAAGCAACCTTATGATAAGAGATATATCATCAGGCTGTTACTGGGAATATATTGGCACTGCATTAGTTCTTGTGAATAGCTATTTCTCTGAAAGCAAGTGATTTAATTAGGCAATAGTCTTGCAATGTATTACTTCTTGCCAAATTTCAACATATAAAACACAAATACAAACATAAATTACTGTTGATGTAAACAGGGCCATATTGGCGATATTGTCCAATTGAGTACGGGAGATGAATTAAAAGAAGAATGTTGTTTACTTGTTGCCCAAATGTATAAACCCATGTGAGATAGTACTGATGAAGCAGTGAGGCTGCAAAAGACTTCAATAGGGTAGGACAGTTGGCAAGACGTGGCAGGTGGAATAACTTGGGAAAGTAAGATTATGAAGTTTGGAAGGAAGAATAGAGCAGAGATAATTTTCTAAATGGGGAAAGGCATTGGAAATCTGAAGCACAAAGAGACTGAGCAGTCCTAGTTCAGAATTATCTTAAGGTTAAGGCTGAAGGATCTGAGCCTGTACTCAATGGAGTTTACAAGGTTGGGGTGGGGCTGGGGTGGGGTGAGGGAAATCTCATTAAAACTTAGACCATACTGAGAGTGGATGTGAAGAAGATGTTTCCACTAGTCACAGAGTCATAGAGATGTACAGCATGGAAACAGACCCTTCAGTCCAACCTGTCCATGCCGACCAGATATCCCAACCCAATCTAGTCCCACCTGCCAGCACCTGGCCCATATCCCTCCAAAACCTTCCTATACATGCACCCATCCAAATGCCTCTTAAATGTTGCAATTGTACCAGCCTCCAACACTTCCTCTGGCAGCTCATTCCATACACGTACCATCCTCTGTGTGAAAAAGTTGTCCCTGAGGTCTCTTTTAAATCTTTCCCCTCTCACCCTAAACCTATGCCCTCTAGTTCTGGACTCCCCCACCCCAGGGAAATTACTTTGCCTATTTACCTTATCCATGCCCCTCAATTTTGTAAACCTCGATAAGGTTACCCCTCAGCCTCCAACGCTCCATGGAAAACAGCCCCAGCCTGTTCAGCCTCTCCTTATAGCTCAAATCCTCAACCCTGGCAACATCCTGCTGAATCCTTTCAAGTTTCACAACATCTTCCCAACAGGAAGGAGACCAGAATTGTGGCCTAACCAATGTCCTGTACAGCCCCAACATGACCTCCCAACTCCTGTACTCGATACTCTGACCAATAAAGGAAAGCATACCAAATGCCTTCTTCACTATCCTATCTACCTGCGACTCCACTTTCAAGGAGCTATGAACCTGCACTCCAAATTCTTTGTTCAGCAACACTCCCTAGGACCTTACCATTAAGTGTATAAGGCCTGCAAAGATTTGCTTTCCCAAAATGCAGGCACCTCACATTTATCTGAATTAAACTCCATCTGCCACTTCTCAGCCCATTGGCCCATCTGGTCCAGATCTTGTTGTAATCTGAGGTAACCTTCTTCACTGTCCACTCCACCTCCAATTTTGGTGTCATCTGCAAACTTACTAACTGTACCTCTTATGCTTACATCCAAATCATTTATGTAAATGACAAAAAGTAGAGGAACCAGCACCAATCCTTGTGACACTCCACTGGTCACAGGCCTCCAGTCTGAAAAACAACCCTCCAACACCACCCTCTGTCTTCTATCTTTGAGCCAGTTCTGTATCCAAATGGCAAGTTCTCCCTGTATTCTGTGAGATCTAACCTTGCTAATCAGTCTCCCATGGGGAACCTTGGCGAACGCCTTACTGAAGTCCATATAGATCACATCTACCACTCTGCCCTCATCAATCCTCTGTTACTTCTTCAAAAAGCTCAATCAAGTTTGTGAGACATGATTTCCCACGCACAAAGCCATGTTGATTATCCCTAATCAGTCCTTGCCTTTCCAAATACGTGTACATTCTGTCCCTCAGGATACCCTCCAAAAGCTTGCCCACCACTGATGTCAGACTCACTGGTCTATAGTTCCCTGGCTTGTCCTTACCACCCTTCTTAAACAGTGGCACCACGTTAGCCAACCGACAGTCTTCCGGCACCTCACTTATGACTATCGATGATACAAATATCTCAGAAAGAGGCCAAGCAATCACTTCTCTAGCTTCCCACAGAGTTCTAGGGTATACCTGATCAGGTCCTGGGGATTTATCCACCTTCACCCATTTCAAGACATCCAGCACTTCCTCCTCTGTAATATGGACACTTTGCAAGATGTCATCATCTGTTTCCCTACAGTCTATATCTTTCATATCCTTTTCCACAGTAAATACTGATGCAAAAAACTCATTTAGTATTTCTCCCATTTTCTGCAGCTCCACACAAAGACCACCTTGCTGATCTTTGAGGGGCCCTATTCTCTCCATTGTTACCCTTTTGTCCTTAATGTATTTGTAAAAACTCATTGGATTCTCCTTAATTCTATTTGCCAAAGCTGTCTCATGTCCCTTTATTGCCCTCCTGATTTCCCTCTTAAGTATACTCCCTTTATACTCAAAGGATTCACTCGATCTATCCTGTCTATACCTTACGTATGTTTGTTTCTTTTTCTTAACCAAACCCTCAATTTCTTTAGTCATCCAGCATTCCCCTTACCTACCAGCCTTCCTTTCACCCTAACAGGAATATTTCTCTGGATTTTTGTTATCTCGTTTCTGAAGGCTTCCCATTTTCCAGCCGTCCCTATACCTGCGAACATCTGCCCCCAAGCAGCTTTTGAAAGTTCTTACCTAATGCCATCAAAATTGGCCTTTCTCCAATTTCTTCAACTTTTAGATCTGGTCTATCCTTTTCCATCACTATTTCAAATCAAATAGAATTTTGCTCACTGGCCCGAAAGTGCTTCCTTACTGACACCTCAGTCACCAGCCCTGCCTTATTTCCCCAAGAGTAGGTCAAGTTTTGCACCTTCTCTTGTAGGCACATCCACATACTGAATCAGAAAATTGTCTTATACACACTTAACAAATTCCTCCCCATCTAAACCCTTAACACTATGGCAGTCCCTGGAAAATTAAAATCCCCTACCATAACCACCCTATTTTTCTTACAGATAGCTGAGATCTCTTTACAAATTTGTGTCTCAATTTCCCTTTGACTATTAGGGAGTCTATAATACAATCCCAATAAGGTTATCATCCCTTTCTTATTTCTCAGTTCCATCCAAATAATTTCCCTGGTTGTCTTTCCGGGAATATCCTCCCTCAGCACTTCTGTAATGCTATCGCTTATCAAAAATGCTACCTCCCCCCTCCTTTCTTCCCTCCCTTTTTATCCTTCCTGTAGCATTTGTATCCTGGAACATTAAGCTGCCAGTCCTGCCCATTCCTGAGCCATGTTTCTGTAATTGCTATGATATCCCAGTCCCAGGTTCCTAACCATGCCCTGAGTTCATCTGCCTTCCCTGTTAGGCCCCTTGCATTGAAATAAATGCAGATTAATTTATTAGTCCTACCTTGTCCCTGCCTGCCCTGACTGTTTGACTCGCTTCTGTTCTCAACTGTACCAGGCTCAGATTGGTCTTTATCCTCACTATCTCCCTGGGTCCCACTCCCCCACCCTACTAGTTTAAATCCTGCTGAGCAGCTCTAGCAAATGTCCCTGCCAGTATATTAGTCCCCTTCCAATTTAGGTGCAATCTGTCCTTCTTGTACAGGTCACTTCTACCCCAAAAGAGATTCCAATGATCCAAAAATGTGAATCCCTCTCCCATACACCAGCTCCTCAGCCATGCATTCATCTGCTCTATCCTCCTATTCCTGCCCTCACTAGCTCGTAGCACTGGGAGTAATCCAGACATTACTACTCACGAGGACCTCCTTTTTAAAATTCTGCCTTACTCCTTGTAATCTCCCTTCAGAATCTCAACCGTTTCCCTCCCTATGTCATTGGTTCCAATGTGGACAATGACCTCTTGCTGGCCCCTCTCCCCCGTGAGAACATTCTGCACCCTCTCTGAGACACCCTTGATCCTGGCACCAGGGAAACAACACACCATTCTGCAGTTTCTCTGCTGGACACAGAAACATCTGTCTTTACCTTGGACTAGAGAATCCCTGAACACAACTGATCTCTTGGAAGCCGACGTACCCCTCATTGCGATAGAGCCAGTTTCAATACCAGAAACTTGGCTGTTCATGCTATGTTCCCCTGAGAATCCATCACCCCCTACATTTTCCAAAATAACATACCTGTTTGAAATGGGTATATCCACAAAAGACTCCTACACTGGCTGCCTACTTCTCTTACCTTTCCTGGAGTTAGCCCATCTATGTGACTGTATCTGAGACTTTCCCCCCTTCCTATAACTGCCATTCATCACATACTGTTGCTGTTGCAAATTCATCATTGCATCTAACTATCTCTCCAACCGAACCATTCAAACTGATAAGATTCACAGCCAACAGCATTTATGGCAGATATAATCGGCAGTAACCCTTAAACTCTCTTTAAACTCCCACATCTGACAAGAAGTACATATCACTCTATTAAAGGCCATTTTTGCTCCTTCACAATCTACAGACCCAGAAATCAACACCCTCCTATTCCTCTACAAACACTGCCCCAGGTTAAATTAATAGCTATGGCTTATATTTTAAGTTTAATCAAGAGATATATCTCCAAAACATAATCAAGAAAGAACCCACTCTACTCACTACTGCAGATTCTCTGTAGGCCACACTTAAAACAACGATTAACTTATCTGATTCTGTGCTGTGAACTTTGCCCAACAGTTGCTCCAAGATCAGTTGTGAGTTTCACTGTGTTAATTTTCCCAGATGCCCTCCGATGTCCAACCATACATGAATTCAAACAGCAAAGGCAGTAACTGTGCAGATTCTCTCTCTCTCTCTCCTGCCATGACTCACCAGTTGGAGAGACTAGGACCTGAGGGCACAGCCTCAGAGTGAAGAGACGAGGGAAGGTTTCTTTAGCACAGATAGTGAATCTGTGGAACATATTGTTGCAGAAGGTTGTTGAGGCCAAGCCATTAAGTATATTTAATTCAAAGATAGATTCTTGATTAGTCAGGGATCAAAGGTTATAGGGAAAAGACAGGAGAATGCGGTTAAGAAACATATCAACCATGGTCGAATGACGGCGAAGACTGACTGATGTAAGTTTGCTCCGATATCTTTTGGTCGAACAAAATGCAAGCAATTACAGTGCCTAGGGTTGACTTTTATAAGAATACTCAAGGTTATTCGGAACAGGTTGAGAATCCCAAAGTTTACACTTTATCTCCAAGTCAACACATTTGCTAAGAAACTCTGCTCCTAACTATATTTGAAGAAATTGAAGCAGATTGAATTGATTAGTTTCGCTCCTAGGTAAAACTCATCTGATGAATAAGTCTGTAGCAAATATTTGTCCCCAGGTTAAAAAAAAGTCCCACTATTTCAATGTTGCTCTCTGATATTTGTTTTTTTAAGTAAAGGTCTGTCAAACATTTTCCACGGAAACAGAGTCCCTTTAAGATCCTCGCATCACTTTAAAAGAGAGTGACGGTTTTGTTCTTGCCCCCAAAAGAATCCATTTGCTGTTCTGAAGGTGCTGAGCAACGGATGTGCTCTGCTTATACCTACCTCAGAGCTGAAAATGTGTTGCTGGTTAAAACACAGCAGGTCAGGCAGCATCCAAGGAGCAGGAAATTCGACATTTCGGGCCAGAGCCCTTCATCAGGAAGGGCTCTGGCCCGAAACGTCGAATTTCCTGCTCCTTGGATGCTGCCTGACCTGCTGTGCTTTAACCAGCAACACATTTTTAGCTCTGATCTCCAGCATCTGCAGACCTCACTTTTGACTCGAAGATTCATACTTACCTCAACCGAGTCATTAAACCTACACCAGCAGGGCTGCAGTGTTGCAGGCTATGTGACTGAAAGAACATTAAACTGACTAGTTTGCATTTACTCAAGCTGTCAAGAAAATGACGAGACACAGAATATAAGCTTGCAAGCATCCAACCTCCATCGATCTCTCGAAGGAAACACATTTGTAAATTGTCAGCTGTGTACTTCTGTGTATTGAAGGAGTAACAAAGTAACATTAGTTAATCAATACGTTACCGTATCAAACATAAGAAATAAGTCATTCGTGTTAAAATAGACCCATTGTCTCCTTCTGAGGGATCTTGTCAAGTTTCTGGACTCTTAACTATATGATACTGAAGTTGGGTCAAAACAGTGTTACAATTCGACCTTATTACAACAATAAAAACTTAAAGTGCACCACTACAGTTTCTGGTTAGCGAGTGGCCAAGGGCTGCTAAACCTTTTATTACATTTAACGCAGCAAAATATTTATACGGTTGTCAAAATGTCCAGCATAAGTACGTGTAGACCCAGCGGCTTGCAATCTGCCCGCGGATTTAAATAATTACCTGTATTTATCGAATTTTGCGAATTTACTCCAGTCCGCGGGATTACTTTTATAAGATTCCATCAGCATTTGCACTTCTTCCACGTTGATTTTATCGCTCGAGAAGATCTCATGAAGTTGTTGAATCAGATCCCCTAACGTCTCCGGTACCTGGAGCTGTGTCTGATTCATCTTTATTGTTTACCTCGGTTAGGTTTTTGTTTAAGTAACCGAACGAAGAGCGGATCAGACCGAAGGCGAGGGTGAAACTGCGGGAAGATTTATAAGGAGCCTGGAAAATTTCCGGGAGGGCCAGAGGCGGAGCTTCAGGGAATTGAAGTATCACTACATTGCCATTGGCAACAGTTGACCAATGGTTCCCTGCATTCTGAGCTATTGAGTCAAAATATCAAACCGTCCGTCAGGGTGCCCGCAGTTTAAAAAATTGTATCCAATTAACCTCGAATTCAGCTTAGTGTTTGGATTTTCTTGTTACTCAACTTAGAATTGGAGCAAGTTCCCAAGGACTGTGGTGAAATTTTACAAATTGTTCACATTTCTTTCGGTTCCTGACATAAATGATGATGCACTCCAAAGTTATGTCATGTTATTTAAGTAATTTCACGGTTCGTTAACTACTGACGGCTGGTAGGAATTAGCTTTATTATATTTCAATGATTTTTAGATTTAGTGGCACATTCCCACTTTATTTATTTATTCTTGGGATTTGAATTTGCTGGACAGCATTGGTTGCCTATCTTTCACTAATCTTAAGAAGCTACTAACAAACTGGCATCTCGAACCACTGCCGTTCTTGAGGTGTTACTAAGAAATAGTAAGTATTTATTAGAAAGGCAGTTCCAGGATTTTGACTAGCTACAGTGAACGAAGAGCGATCAGGATATTGAGTAGCTTGGAGGTGGTGTTATTGTCATTTATCCACTGTCTTTGTCCTCAATGCCAGGAGTCAGGTTTGGGAAGATGCTGTGGAAGGAACCTTAGTGAGCAGTTGGGAGGGACTTATGCCAGACTGGGACTCTAGGAAACAATTTGGCTCAGATATTGATTTTTAATATTGTATATTCATTTTCCTTAACTAAAACAAAGCAGCAGTTGTCAGGTTTCTGTTGCCCCATTTATGAGTCTTTGAAGAAATGATTTGAAGACGCTGGTGTTGGACTGGTGTGTACAAAGTTAAAAATCACACAACACCATGTTCTAGACCAACAGGTTTATCTGGAAGCACTGGCCTTCAGAGCACAGCTCCTTCATCAGGTGGTTGATGAATCATCTGATGAAGGAGCTGCGCTCCGAAAGCTAGTGCTTCCAAATAAACCTGGTGTCATGTGATTTTTATCTTTGAGCAAAAGTAACTCGATGCTAACTCAGCCTTATGCTGTTGCCCCAGTTTCTGAATTGTGTTTTAGCTCATTCTCGTGTGACCTTCACTGAACCTAGCTGCTATTGAAATTTTTTTTTGTTAATACTTACTTCACTCTTTTCCCACTCCTAGAGATGCAGGAAGCAAATAAAGCTTGTTTTCTGGAGAAAGTGACCATAGTTTGAGGGAACCGCTCCATATGTAGCATTGCTGAGCAAGAGGATCTCCCAGGGAAAAAGTAAGCATTGCAGATGTTGGAGGTCAGAGTCAAACAGTGTGGTGCTGGAAAAGCACAGCCTGTCAGACAGCATCCGAGGAGCAGGAAAGTCGACATTTCAAACATAAGATCTTCATCAGAAATGTGCTACGAGGCTGTTCCAGCCTTACCAGCTGCCATACGAGTTGATAATCAACCTGCATGGCCACATTGTGAATGCTCCTTCCAGAGCTATCTAGTGCTGGAGTGGGATTTGAACTGGAACTTCTGGCACACTCTGGAAGGACACTACACACTGTGCCATGAAACCTTCCTGCTAATACATATGACAGGTGAAATTCCTTGAAGAACAGGATTTCTTGTCTTCACTACACAACGGAAAGGAGAATTTAAGCATTAAAAGAGGATATGGGATGGTGAGGTAGGGAAGATCAGCAAGAACATGGAATAATACTAATTGGGAGATAGTAGTACTGCAGTTGCAATTATCAGGCTAGAAAGATCGATAGCATAACCATTGCTGGGGGAAAGGATATTAGATTAGATTAGATTACTTACAGTGTGGAAACAGGCCCTTCGGCCCAACAAGTCCACACCGACCCGCCGAAGCGCAACCCACCCATACCCCTACATTTACCCCTTACCTAACACTACGGGCAATTTAGCATGGCCAATTCACCTGACCCGCACATCTTTGGACTGTGGGAGGAAACCGGAGCATCCGGAGGAAACCCACACAGACACGGGGAGAACGTGCAAACTCCACACAGTCAGTCGCCTGAGGCGGGAATTGAACCCAGGTCTCTGGCGCTGTGAGACAGCAGTGCTAACCACTGTGCCACCATGCCGCCAAATATCTCAGAGGAAGCTGCAAAGGATCTTGGCATTGGAAGGGGAAGAAGCAAATGTCATGGTATAAATCATGTCAAAACTGATGACATTAGAAGGAACAGAGACCAAGGTTCCTATGAATATGTATCAGGAGCTAAGCCAAGCACAACCTTTATGATCATGCTCACTCAATTACTACATAATACATGGACTCTGGTTATCAAATCTGACTTAAAAGTTCGATGCAAAGCTTAAAGATTGCTGTAGCTAGAAGAGGTTAATTATTTGGGACATTGGCTCCGCAGCTGGGATCACAGAAAGTGTACACCCCGTAGGGGCTGTATCTGAGAGAGGCTGTGACTAACACTCCAGTGGAAATCATATGTAGGACTGCAGAAAGAACTTTAAATCAACAAAGAAGCAATAGGTTTGATAGGAGTAATTGTAGAAATAATCTTCAGAAGCAAAAGAATCTTAAAGATAAGAGACAGAAAGGATAAGAGCGAAGGTCAGAGTACAGAGAGTGATAAAGATAATAGAAGTAATTTTGTTTACAGAGAAGGGTTCCTGGAATTAAAAATAAAATGATGAAATATATGAATATATTTGATTAGATAATTGTGCATGGCCAGTCCACCTTTTTAAGAAAGATAAGTGAGGGACACTACAAACTATTTATCCTGTTACTTTAACACATTGTTAAGGAAATTCTTCATCTATAATTAGTTTGTAAGGATGGTTGACCAGATCTTGCAAATCTTCAGCTGATCAGAGAGTCAGCATGAATTTGGAAAGGGTAGGTCAGACTTAGTGGATCTGGTTTGTTTGAAGTGGCAACTAATGCAATGGATAGCGGAATGCCCATAAGATATTTTATAGGAACTTGCAAGGAATTTGGTTAAAATCCTTCAAGTAACCATTAGGTAAAACTGAAGCTCATGGAATTGAGGTAAATTATTGACTTGGTCATAAATTTTAAGGGGCATGAGTTAGGCTGGATAGATACTCAGCAGGTACACTGTAATGGACAGGATGTGATTAGTGGTATCCTGGAAAGATCTGTGCTTGGTTTCAACTGTTACTGCATTTATCAATGACTAAAATGTTTGATAACTTCATAACCAATTGTGTCAATGTCACAACAATTAACAATAATGTGGGCATTTGTAAATTAAAGCATAAAATTAGTAAGAGACATTGATAATTAAAGTGAATGGACAAAACTGTAAGCATAGATAAATACGAAGTCAGGAATGGATAGATCATTATGCTTTCTAAGTAGTGAAATGATACAAACAGTAGAGGCCTAAAGAAGTTTTGAGAGCTGAAGGCCAGGTATACAGATCATTAAAGTGTCATGAATGGGTACAGGAAGTAATCTAAAGTTGATTGATTATATCTAGAAGGCTAAAATACAAGGAAATAGACCCCATGCTTCAGCTAGTCAAAAGCTTGGTTAGTCAGAGTTAGGTCAGAGATCAGTCACATTCTCATTGAATAGCAGTGAAACAGGGTTGAGGGGTTAAATGCCCTGCACCTGTTCCCTTTTTTCCACTTTTTATAGGTCAAAACAATGACTGTAGATGCTGGAAACCAGATTCTGGATGAGAGGTGCTGGAAAAGCACAGCATGTTCAGGCAGCATCCGAGGAGCAGTAAAATCGACGTTTCAGGCAAAAGCCCTTCATCAGGAATACACTTTTTTATATACAGGAATTGCTAATTATAAAAGCAAGAAAAATGTGATTAATTGTGTGTATGAGGAAAGGCACACTGCCAGATGGTTGAGGCAGAATGGGTCAGGAACCTAAACAACTTGCATGGTGCCTCTCATGACATCATGTCCTACTGTGTGTTTTGGCCAAATCCTAACCTTTTTTGAAGTGAGGTTATTATTATAATAAAAGAAGCTCAGGAGTCAATTTCCTTAGATTCGTCAAAGTTCCTTAAAACAGCCATTTGTTACTGACCAGATGATTTTTGTTAATTGTTATAGATGGAAGCATTCTCTGAGTTGCTTTTTGAGACAGTGTCATTTACTTTGTTTACGTGCCACCGTGAAACATTACGAATTCTCTGGTATGAAGTGGTTGCAGACATAACTCAGCTTTAAAATTCCATAATCTTTAGCAGAAACACATTATTTATATTGTTTGGAGGGAAAGTGTTGACTAGGACACCAGGAATTTTGAATTTTTTTGAACAAGTACAACAGGATCTTTTGGGTTTCGTTTTGATATCTTGTTTTAGTATGATATCTCCTCCAGAAGATATCAAGCAATGTAACATTTCTTCGGTGCTAGCAAGTCCAGCCAGGCCATGTACCTTCAGTGCTGCCATTTAGAGGAGGCCATGGTTTAATAGCAAGATGAGAGGCAACAAAGACACGGATAAAGGTTTCTGCAGCAGTTGAGCTAAGGAATTGAATGGTATTATTGAGGTGGAAATAGGTGTTTCTAGGGATAGAATGTATGCGTTTGAAAGCTCAATTGTGACCCCCGAAGTTGCAAACAATCTAGTTCGGTCTCAAACAGTTGTCAGGGAAAGGGATTTGTAGTGATTGTAATGAGATCAGCTAGCTAGACCACATAGAATATGAGTTAGTTGATTAGAGTTGTTAATCTCGTTAACAGATATGAAGGGTGGGTGTCAGAGATACTGTCACTCTGGCTTCTGACTCTGGATGAGGCAGTATTATAGTCAAGCACTGTTCATATGTAAATACAAAGGTGGCTTGGTCATAGTGTTACAGAGTCATACAGCACGGAAACAAGCCCTTCGGTCCAACCAGTCCATGCCGAACACAATCCCAAATTAAACTAGTCCAACCTGCCTGCTCCTGGCCCATATCCATCCAAACCTTTCCTATTCATGTACTCATCCAAATGTCTTTTAATCATTGTAATAGTACCCAAATCCACCAGGAGTGATGTGGAGGAGCCGGTGTTGGCTAGGTTTAGATAGAATTCCCTACACTGCAGAAACAGGCCCTTCGGCCCAACAAGTGCACACCAACCCTCCAAAGAGTAACCCACCCAGACCCATTTCCCTCTGACTAATGCATCTAACACTATGGGCCATTTAGCATGGCCAATTCATCTGACCGGCACATCTTTGGACTGTGGGAGGAAACTGGAGCACACGAAGGAAACCGATGCAGACACGGGGAGAATGTGCAAACTCCACACAGACAGTTACCCAAGGCTGGAATCAAACCTGGGTACTTGTGTCCCTGGTGCTGTGAGGCACCAGTGCTAACCACTGAGCCACCATGCCGCCCCACCCCCCCACCGAGCCACCATGGACAAAATTAAAAATCATAAAACACCTGGTTAAAGTCCAATAGGTTTATTTTGAAGGAGCAGCGCTCTGAAAGCTAGTGCTTCCAAATAAACCTGCTGGACTATAACCTGGTGTTATGTGATTTTTAACTTCCTTAGGAAGTTCATTCCATATACGAACCACCCTCTGTGTAAAAGGTTTACCTCTCATGTCTTTTTTAAATCTGCCTCCTCTCATCTTAGTCTTGAAACTACCCACTCTGGGGAAAGGACAACAACGATTAGAATAGAATTTACCATAGAATACCTACTGTGTGGAAACAGACCATTTGGCCTAACAAGTCCACACAGACCCTCTGAAGAGTATCCCACCCTGGCCCATCCCCCTATCCTATCACCCTGTATCACCCTATAAGATTTGTGGAACAGTCCATCTTCTGCAGTAACGCCCACACCACCCCCCACCTATTCCTCCACTCCATCGATGACTGTATCAGCACATCTGTTCCCAGGATGACCAATTCCACCTCAGAAAGTCCCAGATAGTGTCCTTCTTCCACGATCGCAACTTCCATTACCATGTGGTTGACGATGCCCTCCAGTGCATCTCCTCCACTTCCCACGCACCGCTGCCCTTGAACCCCGCCCCTCCCAATACAACAAGGACAGAACACCCCCATGGTCCTCACCTTCCACCCCACCAACCTCCATATATAATGCATAATCCACCTCCAAACGGACCCCACCACCAGAGATCTATTTCCCTCCCCATCCCTCTCAGCATTCCAAAAGACCATTCCCTCTGTGACTCCCTTGTCAGGTCCACCTCCCCCACCAGCCCACACCCCACTACTGGTAACTTTCCCTGCTACCACAGGAAGTGCAAAGCCTGTGCCCACACCCCCCCTCCACCTCTGTCCAAGACCCCAAGGGATCCTTCCACATCCATCAGAAATTCACATGCACCTTTCCCAATGTCATCTACTGCATCTGTTGCACCCAGTATGGTCTCCTCTATGTCGGGGAGACAGGACACCTTCATGCAGATTGTTTCAGAGAACACCCGTACCCACCAACCTCACTGCCCCATGGCTGAACACTTCGACTCCCACCACCTACCCCCCCCCCAACTCCGTCAAGGACATGCAGGTCCTGGGCCTCCTCTACCTCCAAACGTTACCACCTAACATCTGGAGGAGGAACGCTTCATATTCTGTCTTGGAACCATGCAACCACACAGAATAAATGTGTATTTCAACAGCTTCCTCATTTCCCCTCTCCCCACATTATCCCAGTCCCAAACCTCCAACTTGGCACTGACCTCCGGACCTGTCCATCACTGTCCCTTCTGACCTATCACCTTTTCCCTCAGCTTTATCCACATATCGCTTTCCCAGCCACCTCCCCTCAATCCCACCCCCTCCCATTTATCTCTCAGCCCTGACCTACAAGCCTCAATCCTAAATCCTTATGCCCGAAACATTGATTCCCCTGCTCCTCAGATACTGCCTGACCGGCTGTGTTTTTCCAGTACCGCACTCTCGACTCTGATCTCCAGCATCTGCAGTCTTCACTTTCTCCTAGAGGACTCACCAATGTCCTGTACAACCTCAACATGACTTCCCAACCCCTGTACTCGAAGGACTGAACTGGCGACAAGAGTAAAGCATGATCCTGAAGAAACTCACTCACTCATAACAGTCATCTTTGAGTTGGAGTAAGCATTTCTTATGCTTTTTTTGGGAAGCGTGACTAGTCCAACTCTGCCATTGAGGCCTGGGCCCAGTATGTAGAAAGAATGCATTATTTTTTCCAGGCAAATGATATTGTGGCAGATGAAAAACAACAGGTAATTTTCCCGAAAAGCTGCAGCCTTTCTGTTCCAGGAGCCTACTTTTTCCTAAGACATCAGATACTAAAACATTTCAAGAATTGACTGACATAGTTAAGGAATATTGCGACCCCATACCTCCTCTAATTTTGAGATGCTATTGCTTTTACTCAGCAATTCAAGAACCAGGGAATCTGTATGGAATTTCTTTTACTAGATCAAGGTGACTGACAGAAGACTGAACTTGGTTTAACCCTTAATAAGATGCTGAGAGACCATATGGTATGTGGGATTAATAGTCTGACTGTACAAAAACGCATGCTGGTTGATGCCCAACTGGACTTCAAACAGGCGCTACAACTGCCTTTATTATTGGAAAATGCTGCAAGTGGAGCATACATGTTGCAGGGTATTCTGATGGAAGTGGACACTCTCGCCAGTTCAGTTGAGCTTGGAGAACACCACTTGAGTGCAAGCAATTGCATATCCTTGCCCAAGACATAACAATGTACGTCCACAGCGAAACCTCAAAAAACCCCAAGGTTAGGCCAAATGGTTAAAATTTCCCTCAGAATCTTGGTCGGCAAGGCATTGTAGTTGTTGCCAGTATGCATTCTTGAGACAGAAAAGAGTTCTACTTAACATAAATTAAGTTAGATAACTCTTAGGCTTGTATTCAGGAGAGTTCATACCGTGGAAAGTCCATCTACATCTGGTTTGGAACAGTTAAAATGCTGAGCAACATCAAAATCAAAACCAAACAAAGTCAATGTCTGGTTAAATGGTTATCCAATTCTAATGGAGTTGGTACTGGCACGGCCATATCACTGTTTGCAGAACAAGTTTTGAATAAAAATGTGCCTGACTTCCTTTACTTATGCACAAAACCTCAGCTAGGCTGAGAACCTATACCAGGGAACCTTTACAGATTAAGAGTACATCTTCAATTCTGATGTCTTAAGAAAAGCAGCTGGTTCAGTTACCAATGATTGTAGTAAAAGTGACTACACTGATGAAGACGCTACGCTGCAAAAGCTTGTGATTTCAAATAAACCTGGTGGACTATAACCTGGTGTCGTGTGACTTCTCACCTGCATGTTGACCAGATAGCCATTCAATGATTCTGCAAGGCTTTCCCACTGTCATTTGCCTAGTGGGCAAAAGTAGTGACAGAAATCAGAAGGCTGGAAAGTGAAGGAATCATCAAACCAATATCGTTTGTGGAATGGGCAGCAGTGGTGGTATTGCAATGGAAGAGTCTGTAATGATGTTAAATTTTATGTACACGCTGGCAGTCTGGCTAACAATATCAGACTTTGAATCATAGAATCCCTACAGTGTGGAAACAGGCCAGTGGCTCAACAAGCCCACACCGACCCTCCGAAGAGTAACCCAACCAGACCTATTCCTCTACCCTGTTACTCTACATTTACCCCTGACTGATGCACCTAGCCTACACATTCCTGAACCTATGGGAAATTTAACATGGCCAATTCATCTAGCCTGCACATCTTTTGATTCTGAGAGGAAACCAGAGCCCCTGGAGAAAACCCACACAGACTCGGAGAGAATGTGCAAACTCCACACAGACAGTCGTCTGATCCTGGAATTGAAACCGGGTCACTGGTGCTGTGAGGCTGCAGTGCTGACCACTCAGCCACTGTGCCACCCAAAACATAGAAAGATCCAGACATTTACAAACTAAAATAACCAGTATTGACTGGGGAAACCAAAGGGCCATCACAACTATAATTGAAACCTTTTTGGACCCGGAGAAACCAGCTCATGGTGGAGGATGGTATATTTTTATGGGGAGCAAGAGTGATTGTCCTATGTAAAGTTTACTATTAAACACTGGCTGAACTCCACCAGGGCCGTCCAGGGATCTTTAAAATGAAGATGTTGGCGAGAAATTATAACTGGATGCTAACATGGCCACATTGGGGGGTAGTTCCCTGAATGACAACAAGGACAAAGGTTACTGCCTGGAACACCCGCACATACATACGAATGGCTGGGTAAACAAACTATGCAGATCCTTCATGGGTTCAATGATCTTAGTCATTGTAGATGCCCAATCAAAGTGGTTGGATCCACATAGGGTCCATTCATCAAACACTGAGATGATGATAGAAAAGCTGTGCGCATCTGTCCCGGAAGTGCTGGTTAAAGATAAAGCCATCATTTACCAGCAGGATATTTAGGTATTTCTTAAAGTCAAATGGGGTTCTACATATTAGAACAGCTGCATAACACCCATCATCCAACAGCTTGGCAGAAAGAGCAATCCAAGCTTTAAAGGCTGGATTGTGAAAATAGTCTCCAGCCTTGCTGGATACCAAGCTGTCGAAGTTTATGTTTAATTAAAGGACCACCCCTCATGCAATCACAGGAATAGGACTGACAAAGCTGCTCATGAGTAGAAGATTCCACACCAGGTTAACTCTGATCTTCCTGGACCTGGAGTGGAGGGTGAAACAGCATCAGGAACATCAACGGCAGACACAAGACTCTGCCAAGAAAAAGAGACAGTTTGATACAGCGGGTGAAGTTTGGTGTAAAAATCACGGAAACAGCCCTGCATGAGTAAGAGGCATGGTCGATGTGAGGTCAGGACCGGTGACGTATAAAGTTCAGGTGGGGTGATAGTCCTGAATAAGCATAGGGCCACATGAGGGCTGTGAATTCTCAAACGGTGGAGGACCAAAACGTGCCCTGCCCCTCAGAACTATCAGAAATGCTGCCAGAACCTCCAGGTTCACCCTCTCCATCAAACATTGTTGAGTCTCCTCAGAGATGGACATGATGGAAGTAGCCATCTCATTGCCTTTGCTATCAGAAGAAGAGAATTAAATTCTACAGAGGCTCTCCTGGCACAAGAAGTGAGCTCCCGTGTGTTACATGTTGGAAGCCAAGTCAGAGGAAACTGACCCGATGCTAAAATACCCCAGGAGGTCCTCCAAGCAAAAGGAACGGGAGGGAGGAATGCAGTGATTGTAATGAGGTCACACATCCCATCTGCCACCGGGAGAAATAGCCTGGGGCAAGGATGGATCTGGGATCAACACACTGGCTGGCAGTGCAAAATTCCAACCTGTGTGATTCCATCCCCATCCCTGGCAGTGCCTGAATGTTCGACCTGAAGTTCAAGGGCAAAATTAACAAACCAAAGTTTGTTTATCAAAGTCTAATTTCAAAAGGACGAGACATTAATTGATCACCGTAAACTGAGCTGAACTGGTAAGGAGTAAATCTAATGGGAGAAACACACAGTGAGAAGTATTTGTTAGAATCCAAGGCAAATATATCCTCCTAAAAGGCAAAAGGTTTACGTGTATAGTTAAGCAACTATGGTTAACACATTAGGCAAGAGACAGTTTCAGGGTGAACAAAAGGCCGACATAAATGCAGGGAAAATTAAAATCCAGTGGACGAGCGGAGCTCGAAAAGGCAACAATAGGATCCACAAAGTAGTAAGAGATGCAAAAATAATTTGAGAGAACGCACATAGTACATGAAAACTGACAAAGACTTTTAAAAAATATATTTTTATTGAAAAATAGATTTGTTTGTATTTTAATAACAAATACAAAACAATACAAAGAAAGACCACAAAAAATTTAAAAATCCAAACTGTTGTCATGCACAAATGTATAAATATATATAAAAAATATTAAAAATTCCAAACTAACTACTTAACTAAATAAATAGTAACTAACAACAAACTAATAAATAATAATAATATAGCTCACCAAAACAAAACACTAACTCTTGAATATCGAGAGCATTAATTTTCAAATATTCATACATTCGCAATTCCCACTCCTTGGATATTGGACTCATAAAGCACAATCGTTATGGCTATATAAAAGCCCTTATTAGTATGGCAGACAAACCTGTGTCCAGGTAGTCCAAAAAGGGCCGCCATGTCTTATGGAAATTCTCAGTTTTGTGGTGTACTGTACTTGTAAGAAAATCAAAGGGGATATACTCCATAACAATCTTACACCAACCTAACAGGCCTGGAGGATTTTCAAAGACCCAACCTAACAAGATATTCTTTTTGCGCAGAAAGTGAGGATGTTCAAAAGTTTTCTCTTATGTGCATCTACAGGGAACAGGCCAAGAAGAAGAGAAATTGGGTCCTTCTCCACCCTTACACCCAAAATCTCCTCCATTGCACCTGGCACAACGCAGGTATGTTTGAAGTCTGCCACAGGACCAGAGACAATGGGTAAGAGTGCCCGTACTAACTTTACACTTGGGGCATGTTGTGAAGATACTCCTGGTTTAAATTTTGACAAATGATCCAGAGCCAAGTGGACCCTGTGGAGAATCTTCAACTGTAAAGCATGGGTCCTAGTGCAAATTGATACCTTTTTTGTGTTCTCCCAAATATCTCCCCATGTCTCTGAGGAGATTTCAACACCCAGCTCTCTCTCCCACACCCTGCAAAGCCAATCAAACTCACCTGAGAGTTTGCCCCCCACTTGAGGAAAGATAGAAAGATTTTTAATACATCTATTAAGAGAAAGGCATGGTAATTCGGATGAGAAGGACATTAAAGTCAGATGCAGATGATACTGTAATGCATAATAAAAAATTGAATGACTTGTTATATGAGGTAATTTGCTTTTCTACAGAAGACTAAACATCCACTTTACAATGTAATGTTTAAAAATTCCTAATGAAGAATTCAAACCATTTAATGTAGATTAAGAAATGTTAATATAGAAAATCAGTTAAACAGATCTCAAGTGACTGATACTTTGTTCACCAGGTTATTTAAAGAAACACATAGAACATAGAACATTACAGCGCAGTACAGGCCCTTCGGCCCTCGATGTTGTGCCACCCTGTCTTACTAATCTGAAGCCCACCAATTAACACTATTTCATTTACATCCATATGCCTGTCCAATGAAGACTTAAATGAACTTAAACTTGGTGAATCTACTACCGTTGCAAGCAATGCATTCCATACCCTTACTACTCTCTGAGTAAAGAAACTACCTCTGATATCTGTCTTATACCTATCTCCCCTCACTTTAAAGCTGTGTCCCCTCGTGTTTGCCTTCCCCATGCTTGGAAAAAGGCTCTTCCTGTCCACCCTATCTGACCCTCTGATTATCTTGGATGTCTCTATTAAGTCACCTCTCAACCTTCTTCTCTCTAGTGAGAACAGCCTCAAGGCCCTCAGCCTTTCCTCGTAAGACATTCCCTCCATACCAGGCAACATCTAGTAAATCTCCTCTGCACCCTTTCCAAAGCTTCAACATCCTTCTTATAATGCGGTGACCAGAACTGTACACAATATTCCAAGTGTGGCCGTACCAGAGCTTTGTACAGCTGCAGCATTAGCTCCTGGTTCCGGAACTCAATCCCTCTATTAATAAAGGCCAAAACACTGTATTCCTCCTTAACAACCTGTCAATGTGGGTGGCAACTTTCAGGGATCTGTGTACATGGACACCAAGATCCCTCTGCTCATCCGCACTCCCTAGAATCGTACCATTAGTCCAGTACGCTGCGGTTTGAGTACTCTGTCCAAAGTGTATCACCTCACACTTGTCCACATTAAATTCCATTTGCCACCTCTCAGCCCAGCTCTGCATCCTATCTATGTCTCTCTGCAACCTACTACATCC
This sequence comes from Hemiscyllium ocellatum, assembly GCF_020745735.1. Taxonomy (NCBI): domain Eukaryota; kingdom Metazoa; phylum Chordata; class Chondrichthyes; order Orectolobiformes; family Hemiscylliidae; genus Hemiscyllium; species Hemiscyllium ocellatum. The sequence continues at coordinate 39,827,246 of NC_083428.1, forward strand.
TTCATCACTATCCACAACTCCACTTACCTTAATGTCGTCCGCAGATTTGCTAACCTACCTTTCTATTCCCTCATCCAGGTCATTTATAAAAATGACGAACAGCAGTGGACCTAACACTGACCCTTGTGGTACGCTGCTAGTAACTGGACACCAAGATAAACATGTTCCAGCAAGTACAACCCTCTGTTTTCTTTCAGTAAGCCAATTACTTATCCAAACTGCTATGTCTCCCACAATCCCATTCCTCCGCATTTTGTATAATAGCCTACTGAGAAATTTGCAACTGTATTTGTTATAACTCTAACCTGCTGGAGCTAATATGTATCTTTTTCAGGATATTGTGACCTCTCTCACTGGATCTTTTAGCATTCCTGCCACCCACACACCATATTCTGCAGAGAGGACTAGTAATCTGGAACTCCCACCATGGTAAGTCAGGTTTTTGCTTTTCCCTCTCCATTTCAATAACTTGGAATAGAATGGAGGGGAGTTGCTTCCCAAGTGTCAAGACATGGGAAGAAGCCAGGTTGAGGTTGGGTAGTGAAGTGGAGGTGGGACCGATGATGCTGTCATCATGGTACAACAAGGGAGGCCCACAAAGGAAGGGGAAAGTAAAATTATTGTCAAAGACTCGAAATCACGACAGCCGAGGAATGAGGACAGTATTTTCCCTGATATTCCAGATGATGAAGAATGTGACACAAGACTGTGGTGATTGTAATGAGGTCAGCCAGCTGGACCTCATAGAATATGAGTTCCCTGATTGAGGCTGTTATTCTCATCTAATCAGAGAGCCCTTGGCTGACACATCAAAAGACTGTCACTGATATTGACAGTCTGATGCCTGACTCTGTATGAGGCAGCACTGAGGCAAGGACTGTTCATGTGTAAACAAAGGGAGACTTAGTGTTGGGATGCCAGCCTCTGTGGAACTACATACATGCTAAGCAGTGGGAGCAGCAAAGGTTTTCCAGTAACCTTACAGCACTGTCATTACCTGATAATGTAGAATATTACTCAAATATGTCTGAACCATAAAAATCAAGACAAGTTCAATCCAGCCAATTACCAAAAGACACAAAAGCAATTCAGTCCTTTAAGCCTGGCCTGTCATTCAGTGCGATCATAGTAGATGTCGTCTTGGCCTCAAGTCCACTTCCCTACCACTCTACATAATGCTTCAACCCATTCCTGATGAAAAGTCTGTATCTCTCCCCATTCAATTTACTAAATATCCCAGTATCCACCACACTGCGAGGTTGTGAATTCCATAGATTCACGACCTTTCGATCGAAGTAATTTCTCCTCATCCTTGTCTTAAATCTGCTACCTTAAATCATAGATTATGACCTCTCATTCTAGATTGTCCCATTATAGGAAACGTACTCTGTACATCTATTTCATCAATCCCTTTTAGCATCTGATGAAACACAATTATATCTCCTCTCGTTCTTTTAAGCTCCAGGGAGTATAGGCTGAAACTATTCAATATGTCTTTATAAGACAAGCCTCTGGAATGAATCTAGTGAACCTTCTCTGAACTGCCTCAATGCAATGACATCCTTTCTCAAGTAAGTTAAAATTTGCACAGCACCAGGTTAAAGTCCAACAAGTTTATTTAGAAGTACTAGCTTTCAGAGTGCTGCTCCTTCATCAGGTAGCTGTGGAGCAGGATCATAAGATACAGAATTTATAGCAAAAGATTACAGTGTCATGCAACTGAAATGATTAATTGAACAAACCTAGATTGCTGTTAAGATTTCATCTTTTAGAATGGTTTGCAGTTTTTGGTTCATTAATATGTATGGTACATTGATGAGACCAAGCAGACGTTACAACAACGGATGATTGGACTCTGTGCAACAATCGCCAGACAGAGATGTTCCCTTCCAGTTGGGGAACACCTCAGTGGTCAGGAACATTCGGGTTCGGATCTTCACGTGCCCATCCTCCAAGGTGGACTTCGGGGTACACAACAAAGCAGAGGCTGATAGCCAAGTTAGGTACCCATGAGGATGGCCTCAACTGGGACTTTGGGTTCATGTCACACTACAGGTGACTCCAACACTCTATAACACTCGCTCTCTCTCTCTTTCTCACACACACACTCTTACATACTCACACACTCATGCAGACCTCTCTCATACACATGCTCTCTCTCATATACACACACACATATACACACCCCACACTCACATCCACGCATACACCCTCTCACAGCTTATACTCCGTCACACTCACACACACAAACACACATTCTCACACGCACACACTCACACTCCTTTCTCTCATGCACGGACACTCATACATAAGTCTATGAGGTGAATTCACATTTGCAGAATTGTATTTGCAGAAACATTCTACTTTGCTTTAAAAGCACACAATCTGCAGACAGTCCATCCTTGTAACAATTATAAATGACTACTGTGAAAATAGAACCAATTTGACTCAAGCTTGGCATACAGACAGACTCTAATCTCATATCTTTAATGCATTGCCTGAGCTGAGATGTCAGCGTTTTTTAAATAAAACCTTAAGTTATCTTGGGAATGTGACTTGAAAGAAGTTCTGGGATTTACATATTAATGAACTGAAACCTGCAACCCATTCTAAAAGATGAAAGATTTAACAGTAATCTAGGTTTGTTCAATATATTGGAGTAAAAAGTGAGGTCTGCAGATGCTGGAGATCAGAGTTGAAAATGTGTTGCTGGTTAAAGCACAGCAGGTTAGGCAGCATCCAAGGAACAGGAAATTCGACGTTTCGGGCCAGAGCCCTTCATTCCTGATGAAGGGCTCTGGCCCAAAACGTCGAATTTCCTGTTCCTTGGATGCTGCCTAACCTGCTGTGCTTTAACCAGCAACACATTTTCAGCCTTGTTCAATATATTGTTTCAGTTGCATGACACTATAATCTTTTGCTATAAATTCTGTGCCTTATGATCCTGCACCACAGCTACCTAATGAAGGAGCAGCACTCTGAAAGGTAGTACTTCCACATACATTTGTTGCACTATAACCTGATGTTGTGTGATGTTTAATTTTGTCCACCCCAGTCCAACACCGGCATCTCCACATCATTTCTTAAGAAATGGGATCAAAACTACAAGCAATACCCCTGTTGCAAGACTTGCTATTTTTATATTCTGTTCTTTCAGCAATAAATTCCAACATTCCATTTGCCTTCCTTCCTACCTGTTATACCCGCATACTAGTTCTTTATGATTCATGCATGAGGACACCCAGCTTCCTCTGCACTGAAGTGCTCTAAAGTTTTTCTCCATTTAGATAATATGTTCACTTTTTATTCTTCCAACTATAATGGATAACCTCACATGTATCCTTGTTAAACTGCCAAATTTTGGCCCACTCACTTGGCCAATCAATATCCACTTTTAAATTTCTTATTCCTTTATTGCAACTTACTGTACCACCTATTTTGTTGTCACCTGCAAATTTGGCTTCAATATTTTCTATCCCTGCATCCAAGGCTTTCATACAGATTGCAAATAGTAACCAGCTCATCAGTCCACACTCAATTATCAACAAAGTGGTGGAAGATGTAATTGATAGTGCTGTCAAGTAGCTCTAAATCAACAATAACTTGCTTACTGATGTTCAGGTTGGGTTGTGACAGGGTTACTTTGCTGCAGACCACATTCCAACCTAGGTCCAAATATGGACAAATCGAGCTGAATTTCAGAAGTGAGGTCAGAAAGAATGCTCTTGAAATCAGGGAAGCATTGTTCTGCTTGGGGTAGGGAATAGAATAGAATATCCCTTATTGTCATATGTACTCAAATACAGAAGTACAAGAGTACAGTGAAAAGTTTACAATGTCACCTGTCATGATGCCATCTTCGGTATAAATCCCAGATACAAAAACAGAGATAAAAAAGCAAAGTTGCATTACCTTACAGTGATTCGAAGTATAAATTAGAAATAAGAAATAGTTAAAAGGATAAACATTCTAATCAGATAAATAATTTACAGATAAACATTACATTGCAGTAGCTCAGCGCAGGGCTTTCATACATTGTCTGACTGGCTTCGCAAGCTGCTGATCATCCACAGCAGATCCCAGTCAAACAACCATCCTCACTCCACTCCAAGCCTCCGGCCCACTCCACTCCGAGCTCTCAGGCTCTCCACACCATTCCAAGCCCCCGGCCCACTCCACACCACTCCACAAGACTGAGAAATGAAGATTTGATAGAAATGTTCAATACCATGAGGGGTTTGAAGCAGGTAATGAGACATTGGTTCCATTGGTGGAAGGATTGAAAACCAGATGGCATGAATTTAAGGTAAATGTTAAAAAAAGTAACAGCAATGTGATTAAAACTTATTAAGATTGAGAAAGTGCATCCTGAGAGTGTGGTAGAGACTGTTTCAATTGAGACATTCAAGAGGAAATTGTATTCATACCTTAAAAGGAAGTACGTGCAGCTCTATGGGGTAATGACTCTGGGTGAATTGCTCCTTAGGAGAGCTGGCATAGACATGATGGGCCAAATGGCTTCCTTCTGTACTGTAACAATTCTGTGATTTGATGAAGTGTGACAACAGGAAGCCCTCACAAAAGTTGTCCACTTGTTAGAGTATTACCTGGCACAAAGGAGAATAGTTACAGTTGTTGGATGTCAATCATCTCAACTTAATGACTTCACTGCAGGAGTTTCTCAGGATGTGCACTGGGCCTAACCATCTTTAGCTGCTCCATCAATGACCTTTCCTCTGTGATAAGATGACAGTTTGGAACATCCAGGACAAAGCTGCCCATTTGACTGACATCACATCCACCACCTTAAATATCCACTTCCTCTATCCCTGACACAGTGGCAGCAATGTGTACCATCTGCAGGATGAACATACATAGCAACCCACCACAACTCCTTTGAAAGCACCTTCCATCTGCCCAGATGCATGAGAACACAACTGCCTATGTGTTTTCCTCCAATTCAAATACCATCTTGACTCAGAACTATATCTCCATTCTTTTAATGTCCCTGGCCCAAAGATTAGGACTCCCTCCCTCCCTAATGCCACTGTGGATGTCTCATCATCAGATGGAATGTGGCATTCAAGGTGGACCATCACCTTCTTAAAAGCAATTGGTGATGGGCAATAGTTGCTGACCTCATAAGCAATGCTCATGCCTCATCAGTGGATTTTGAAAAATGTAAACATTAACTGCTGCATTGGTGTCTGTGATCACTCAAGTTTCCAATGGGGAATTTGTTAATGTGAACCAGGGGGTATGCAGTAGGGGTCCGGTGGTACGAAGAGCCTTATCAGTAGGGTATTTTGCTGACTGCAACATGGATAGGAGTGGGATAGATCAGGGGTGGGTATGCTGATATAGACAACACCTACTGTAAGAAGAAATCTGAGTTGAGCCAGGTGGATTCGGAATAACTCCATTGGCTTTTTCTCAATCCAGGAGATGCTTAATGTTCCAGTTGCTTCATTAATACAGGTACTTGCTAGAATGTTTTAGGTAACTTTTTACATGCTGCTGTTTCAATATTTATCAGCTTCCTTCTTGTTATTGTGCAATGAGTTTGTGTTGAATTGCTTCGTTTGGTGTCACCCAGTGGCATCTTACAGGAATTGCACCTAGAACTTGTGCAAAAAAAATGCTCACAATAGTCAGTCATACAGATGTCCAGCACGGAAACAGACCTTCAGTCCAACTCGTCCAAATATCCTAAATTAATCTAGTGCCATTTGCCGGCATTTGGCCCATATCCCTCTAAACCCTTCCTACTCAGGTACCCATCCAAGTGCCTTTTAAATGTTGTAATTGTACCAGCCTCCACCACTTCCTCTGGCAGCTCATTCTACATACGCAGTACCCTTTGCATGACAAGGTTACCCCTTAGGTCCTGTCAAATCTTTCCTGTCTCACGGTCTGGACTCCCCACCCCAGGGAAAAAGACTTTGTCTATTTATCCTATCCACGCTCCTCGTGATTTGGACTGGCATGTACAAGATTAAAAATCACACAACACCAGGTTAAATTCCACAGGTTTAATTGGAAGCACCAGCTTTTGGAGTGCTGCCACTTCATCAGGTGGTTGTGCTGTTGTGTGATTTTTAATTTATGCTCCTGATGATTTTATAAACCTCTGAAAGATCACCCTTCAGCCCCCAACGCTCCATGGGAAACATCCCCAGCCTATTCAGCCTCTCCCTTTAACTCACACCCTCCAACCCTGGCAACATCCTTTTCAATCTTTTATGAACCCTTACAAGTTTCACAACATCCTTCCTATAGGAGGGACATCAGAATTGCACACAATATTTCAAAAGTGGCCTAACCAATGTCCTGTACAGCCACAACTTGATCTCCCAACTCTTACATTCAATGCTCTGACCAATAAAGGAAAGCATTCCAAATGCCATATTCACTATCCTATCTAACTAACATTCCACTTTCAATGAACTCTGAACCTGCATCCAAGGTCTCTCTGTTCAGCAACACTACCCAAGACTTCACCATCAAGTAAGGACAAAGTGAGGACTGCAGATGCTGGAGATCAGAGTCAAGAGTGTGGAGCTGGAAAAGCACAGCAGGTCAGGCAGCATCTGAGGAACAGGAGAATCGATGTTTTGGGCATAAGCCCTTCAGGAATGAGGCTTGTTGGCCAGGGGGCTAAGAGATGGGGGCGGGTGGGGCTGGGGGCAAGGGAGCTGAGAATGCGATATGTAGATGAAGGTGGGGGAGAAGGTGATGGATCGAATGGGAGGATGGAGCTGATAGATGGGAAAGACAATGGACAGGTCAAGAGGGTGGTGCCGAGTTTGTGTCTTGGGACTGGGATAATTTCGGGGGAGGGGAACTGAGGAGACTGGTGAAATCCACATGACCACGTACAACGTGTGGTTGTACGATACCAAGGTGGAAGATGAAGCATTCTTCCTCCAGGCGTTGGGTGGTATTCAGGTCTCCTCCCCCCACATTATCCCCGTCCTAAGCCTCAAACTCGGCACTGCCCTCTTGACCTGTCCATTGTCTTTCCCATCTATTCACTCTACCTTCCTCTCTGACCTATCACATTCTCCCCCACCTTCATCGCATTCTCAGCTCCCCTCCCCCCAGCCCCATCCCTCCTACCTACCTCTCAGCCCCCTCTTTCCTGATGAAGGGCTTGTGCCTGAAATGTTGATTCTCCTGCTCCTTGGATGTTGCCTGACTGGCTGTGCTTTTCCAGCACCACACTCTCGACCCTTACCATTAAGTGTATAATTCCTGCCCTGATTTGCCTTTCCCAAGATTCCGTTGTACTCTGAGATAACCTTCTTTGCTGTCCACTACACCACCAAGTTTGGTGTCATCTGCATATTTACTAACTATACCTCCTATGTCCACATCCAAATCATTTATATGTGATGAAAAGCAGTGGACCCAGCATTGATCCTTATGACAGGCCTCCAGTCTGAAAAGCAACCCTTCACCACCATCTTCTGTTCTCTATCTTCAAGCCAGTTCTGTATTCAAATGGTTAGTTCTTCCTGTGTTCTAAGTGTGATTTAATCTTGCTAACCAGTCTACCGTGAAAAACCTTGTCGAATGCCTTACTGAGGTCCATATCTCTCATACATCTCTCTGACTCGATGTCAGGTTTTATTTTATATTGACTTGGAAATTGTTACTTTGTTAAAGGCACTTTAAAAGTAAAAGTTATTGTTGTTAATTATGTGTGTTGTAATTTGTAATGTTCCATTGCTCAGAAATGTAGTAAACCATGAGAAAGTTAGTACCAGCTTAAGCAGATAAAATGTGCAGATTTGATAAACGAAATTTATCATAAGTGTAAGATTATGCATTTTGAAAGCAAGACAAAAGGAAATATGAATTAAAAGCACTATTAAATAGTGGACGGATAGAGGTATAAGAAAACTTGGACGATGATGTGCACAAATCCTTGAAGGTTGCAAAGGTTGCTTAAAGAACTTCATGCAAATGCAGTGATGCAGTGATATATGTTAACCATATGTAAGTCATTGCTTCAGTCCTTGCTAGATTAATTGCCAACTCTGGGTACCATACTTTAGAAAGAATATTAAGGCCTTCAAGACTGTGAAGAAAGATTTCTTAATACCACATCTTCAGTAACATTGAAAACCTGAGATGGTTCACCACCTTGTGTCGAATGATCAGAAGTTTCAGATTTTCATTAAATGTCCCAACAATTTCCTTTTTTAAAACAAAATGCATGTTCTAGTTTTTGCCATTTTACTTTTTGTCAAATACAAAGTGGGACTGTGGAGAAAATCAGTAAACTCATCCTTCTTATTACATTCCATTGAACATGCAGTAGACTTGCATATCTTCTCCCACCCTCCCCCAAATCTGCCAGTGAAGTTTGGTTAGCTGGGTGTCTGGTTTGTGGTACAGAGTGACAACAACAGTGCAGGTTCAATTCCCCTACTGGCTGAGGTTACCATGAAGATACTTACCTTCGAAACCTCACCTCTCACCTGGTGACCTGCAGGTTAAACCACAACCAGCTGTCCCTCTAATGAGACAGTTGGATTATGGTAACTTTACTGTTAATGGATTAAAAATGGACAGACAGTCGCCTAAGGCTGGAATCAAATACGGGTCCTTGGCATTATGAGGCAACAGTGCTAACCGCTTAGCCAAACTAAACTTGGGAAACTAGTTTCTCAAACTAAACTAGTCTCCCAAACTAAATTAGTCCCATTTGCCTGCATTTGACTCTTATCCCTCTGAACCTTTCTAATTCATGTACCTGTCCAAATGTCTTTTAAATGTTCTAACTGTACCTCCAACTACCACTTCCTTTGGCAGGTCATTCCACATACGAATCACCCTCTGCACGGAAAAAGTTACCCTTCAGGTCTCTTTTAAATCTTCCTCTTCTCACTTTAAAGATATGCCTACTAGTTTTGAACTCTCCCATCCTTGGGAAAAGACCTCAGTGATTCACCTTATCTAAACCGCGCATGATTTTATAAACCTCTACAAGGTCACCCCTCAACCTTCGACACTCCAGTGAAAAAGGTCCCAGCTGATCCTGCCTATTTTTCTAATTCAAGTTCTCCACTCCCAGCAACATTCTAGTAAATCGTTTCTGAATCCTTTCCAATTTAATAACATCCTTCCTATAGCAGGGCGACCGGAACAGTACACAGTACTTCAAAAGTGGCCTCACCAACATCCTGCACAACCTCAAAATGATGTCTCAACTCCTACACTCGATGGACTGAGCAATGAAAGCAAGCATGCTAAACGCCTTCTTAACCATCCTGTCTACCTGTGACACAACTTTCAAAGAAGTATCTGCCTGAATCCTTAAGTGTGCCTGTTCAGCAACACTACCCAGAGCCCTACCATTAACTATGTAAGTTCTACCTTTTTTTTGTTTTACCAAGATGTAATAAACTCCATCTGCCACTCCTCAGCCTATTCTCCCATTTGATCAAGATGGCTTTGTAATCTTAGATAACCTTCTTCACTTTGTCGACTCTACCAACAAAGAGATGGGCATAAGGACAGGGCTGAGAATGTTTCTGAAGCACTGGCATGGACAGTAGTGTCAACAGGACAAAGAAATGGCTTTAGGTGAGGAACATGATAGGTGCTGGAGTCTTAGAGCTTATGCATAATATTAGTAGGGAGGTGATCACCTGAAATGGAATCATAGAAATTGAATTCAGGAGAAAAGTATCAAAAAAGGTCCATTGAATAAAGAGCATTGATGGAAACATGAAACAAAATCAATGAAGTTACCCCACATTGAACTGATCGAAGGGAATGGTGCAAAGACAGTCATCACAGCACTGACTGTTGCAAGGTAGCTTACTAAAATTAGAACAAAGACAAATGCAGAAAGGCAGCATCACTAGGACTCCAAGAGGTTCCCACACCAGCACCAATTATGTGGGGATATCCCAATCAACATCTAGCACCCACACCAACATTCCTTACAACAGCATCCCCACACATAAGCTAGCAGCCGGAACTGCAATGTTATTCATTCCTGGATCAGAGCCAATCTTTAACAGAGGAATTCCATCCAGAACGCATCATTGAGTTGAAACAAATCAAGAACAAATGAGGTTCTGGGACCTACAGGAGATGGTTGAGGGAAGCTGACTGAGATAGAGACTGATGAGTCCTTTCACAGAAGATCCCAAGCAATGATTATTTTATTCAATTCAGTTTTACTGAACTTTGCACCAGTTAGAGGAAGACCAACATGGATAAAAATGTTAAAGAACTTCTGGGTGATAAAGACTATACCCAAACCTAGTACTGGGACCATAGGATACATATTTAATGTTATTTGGCAAAATAATGGAGGTGGGATGACAATTACTCTTTTTGAAATCAGTTGTTGACTGATGGAAAGGGCAGTGGAAACAGATGCAACACTAACTTTTAAAAAGGATCTCCAAAAGTATTGAGTGGAAGCAGAACAAAGGAAGAGCACAGGAATTAAATAATAATGGGCAGCTCTTTCAGGAGTTGACAGAAAAAATGGGCCTGAGGCCTCTTTTTAATTCAAGAACAGGGTCACAGAATTGTTACGGTGCAAAAGGTGGCCATTTGGCCCATTGCGCCTGCTACACCAAACGCATTTAAGGAATGTACGAAAAATCTGGGAGTCTGAAATAAAAACAAATAACAATGTGGATGTCATCTGTCTGTGCAGAAACTGGTTTTCAAATGTCATCGTATCTGGGAAAATTAGCGATTTAACAGTTTTGAAATCACTAATTCTATTTCCCATGCCATTTTGAGGAACAGGCAATGAACACCGGCATCAAAGATAAATTAATGGAAGCAAATTACTAAATCTGTACTGAAAACAAAAAAAATACTGGATATCAGACAGCATGGATGGAAAGAAAACAGTCGAATGTTTCCAATCTCAATGATTCTTCAACAGAAATGTGTAGGAACTATTTTTCACGTTCCGTTTGTGCGGGGACAGCTTTGAAACTAGGACTTGGCTGAAGGTCAGGTCAGGGAAGGAATTGTTTCCGGTATCAAGGTATAAGAGGCTGCAGAAGTCAACTTCCGGTCTCTCAGGCGCGCAGTGAAAATGGTGAGTGAGGGCTGAAGGCGGTGAAGGCCTGGGAGAAATCCACATCCATCCATTCCCAGCCGGGCCATTACCATCAGCCCATCATGAGGAATTAGTTCGATATATGTTTAACTATTGTGCCGCACAGATATTATGGGGAATGGCCGAGGAATTTGCAGGCGTTTAGCCGCTGCAGCGGTGCTCACACTCAAATCGGGGGCTTAAGATTGGGCCTAGTGCTTCTATTTGACAGCAGGCAGAGCTTTGTATAAAGTGACGCTTTTACGTGGTCGTGTATCTTAACCAAGGCTCCGTTTCCTGGCCACGGTTTGAACTGACATAGCCCCTGCCTGTCCCTCTCGTTTCTGATTCTCCAGTCACTCCATCTCACAATGAATCCTTCGCCACAATAGAGCTACAGTGCTAGACCAAGCGAAAACCAAGTGCAGCAAATACTCAGCTTGGCCATACAGCACCACTGGAGAGAAAACCAGACCTGTGAGCTTTCCTCAGACATGAGGGAGTAACTTATTCTTCTCCACTGTCAATTCTGACCCAAATATGAAGGAAGCTCCTAAGATCTGAAACAGTAACTGCTTTTCTTTCCACATCCTACCTGACAAGTTGAGTTTTGCAAGCATGGTATTTTTATTTCAGATTTTCAGCAGTAACCGTATTTAGTTTTTGTAACACTCCCGATCCTGATTATTTCTGTACAACAGATTCTGCGCAGTTTGAAGAATGTCAATGTTTCACATTCTTTTATTGTTTGGCTAAGAGCCTTTTCTTTCAATCAATATTTTTGGTCATTTTTTGATAGATTTGAGGAAGTCCCTATTAGGGATGTGACTTCTATTACACTATTCAGTATTGTAGATTTACAGCATATTGAATGGGAGAAGTTTGATTTTAACCTTTCAGCTCCTAATCTGATTTCTCTATAATTTACTGACTGCACTGAAAAGATGGCACTTGCTTTGTTTTTTTGTTCTTTTTCACTTCATATTTGTCCCTGAACACTTCTGACCGTGCATAATAAATGATGTACAAATATTTCGTCTGAGAGCAAATAAATTGACTCACCAGTCAGTTCCCAAGTTTGCTTGTTCTCAAATAGTGCCTGGTTAGTGTAGGAATAGTAAGAGGAGAACGTGAGGACTTTAAAAACATTTGTAAAATGAAAGGTGAGCCTCCAGTTGTCTCAGCTCAGCTTTTAGGAGAAAGTGAGGACTGCAGATGCTGGAGATCAGAGCTGAAAATGTGTTGCTGGAAAAGCGCAGCAGGTCAGGCAGCATCCAAAGAGCAGGAGAATCGATGTTTCAGGCATGAGCCCTTCTTCAGGAATCATTCAGCTAGTGTAGGAATAGTGCCCATTCTTGGTGAAGGTCTTATGGCCGAAACGTTGATTCTCCTGCTCCTCGGATGCAGCCTAAACAGCTGTGCTTTTCCAACGCCACACTTTTCAACTCCTTGCTTTCTCCTCAAATAGTGCATCCTATTGCACAACACCATTAAAATTATTTGCTATTACAGTTGAAACCCTGAAATTTAGTCAGTCACATTTACAGTGCCCAAGGTGAAGAATCTGATCACCTTTGCCAGGCTCTAAACGATGCAGGAGATTATCTTCTATGTGTAGCACCAAAATAAAGTTATCCCAATATTTACTCTCTTGTCTTCACAGAAGTTTACTGAATTGCTAAACATCTCCAGCATTTTCTGTTTTCATTTTAATTAGGATAGTTTGTGAGGAAACAAAACAGAAATTGCTAGAGAAACTCACATCTGGCAGCATCTGTGGAGAGATGTCAGATGTGCTGAGATTCTCTAGCAATTTCTCTTTCTGTTTCAGATCTCCAGTGTTCACAGTATTGGCTTTATTATAATTTGTGAGGATGCTCATGTCAACATGGAAATGCATTAATGCAATAATTGGCAGTAGTTGAAGATAGAACCGGCAGTAGTGTATGACGGAAGATGGAGTAGAAGGATACATTAATAGGGTTAGATGAAGTAGCCTTGGAGCATTAACTTTTGTGTGGTCCAGTTGGATTCAACGGTCTGTCCATTCTGCCTGAATTGCCTGGAGTCTGCAGCCTTGCTGCTCTGTTGTAATTTTGTCAGAGCGTGAGGTGTTAATGGCCACTTATTATTATTTGGCTCTCATTATGTTGAACTCTGAGCTAAGGGTAAATTGATTGTTTTTAATCCCTCTTTCATATAATGATTTGTTGATTTTATTCTTATTCTTTCTTAGACGAAGGGAACATCGTCATTTGGTAAGAGGCGGAACAAGACCCACACACTTTGCCGGCGATGTGGGGCTAAGGCATTTCACCTGCAGAAGTCCACCTGCGGCAAATGTGCCTACCCTGCCAAGAGAAAGAGGAAGTGTGAGTACCATCGCATAGAGCATAACAGTGGTAGCCGTGAACAAAATGGTTGAATGCTGAGGATGAGAATGCTTTATCTCCCTGTCACCGCTGATTCCCATATGAGCATCATTTTAGCACATACCATGGCAAAAGTGTTGTCTTTGTACATGACTACTGAGTGTTGGGAGGTTCTTTGGAAATCCCTGCAATTCAAGTCATTTCTGGTCTTTTGACATGCATTTTTTGTCAGCAATCTCTAGGGCAGTTGTTTTAACTTATATTTCACTTGTCTGTGGCATCTTCGCCCACTCACCCTTGGGCTAGGTCTGTGACCTGTATCTGCTCTGCCACAGATATCAGGAATAGATTTAGTATTTTTAAAGTTTTTAATTTATGCAAACTGGTTAGATCTCATGGAATACAGGGAGAACTAGCCATTTGGATACAGAACTGGCTCAAAGGTGGTGGTGGAGGGTTGATTTTCAATCTGGAGGCCTGTGACCAGTTAAGTGCCACAAGGATCAGTGCTGGGTCCGTTACTTTTTGTCATTTACATAAATGATTTGGATGCGAGCGTAAAAGGTACAGTTAGTAAGTTTGCAGTAGACACCAACATTGGAGGTGTAATGGACAGTGAAGAGGGTTACTTCAGATTACAACAGGATCTTGACCAGATGGGCCAATGGACTAAGAAGTGGCAGATGGAGTTTAATTTAGATAAATGCGAGGTGCTGCATTTTGTGAAAGCAAATCTTAGTAGGACTTATACACTTAATGGTAAGGTCCTCAGGAATGTTGCTGAACATAGAGACCTTGGAGTGCAGGTTCATAGCTCCTTGAAAGTGGGATTGCAGATAGATAGAATAGTGAAGAAGAAGTTTGGTATGCTTTCCTTTATTGGTCAGAGTATTGAGTACAGGAGTTGGGAGGTCAAATTGCGGCTGTACAGGACATTGGTTAGGCCACTGTTGGAATATTGTGTGCAATTCTGGTCTCCTTCCTATTGGAAAGATGTTGTGAAACTTGAAAGGGTTCAGAAAAGATTTACAAAGATGTTGTCAGGGTTGGAGGATTTGAACTTTAGGGAGAAGCTGAACAGGCTGGGGCTGTTTTCCCTGGAGCGTCGGAGGCTGAGGAGTGACCTTACAGAGATTTGCAAAATTATGAGGGGTATGGATAAGGTAAATAGGCAAAGTCTTTTCGCTGGGGTGGGGGAGTCCAGAACTAGAGGGCATAGGTTTAGGGTGAGTGGGGAAAGTATAAAAGAGACCTACAGGGCAACCTTTTCACACAGAGGGTGGTGCGTGTATGGAATAAGCTGCCAGACAAAGTGGTGGAGGCTGGTACAATTGCAACATTTAAGAGGCATTTGGATGGGTATGTGAATAGGAAGGGTTTGGAGGGATATGGGCCGGGTGCTGGCACGTGGGACTAGATTGGGTTGGGATATTTGGTCAGCATGGATGGGTTAGGCCGAAGTGTCTGTTTCCATGCTGTACATCTCAATGACTCTGACTCTATGGTTATATTGTGCTTTTGAGAATATCGAGTAAAAAGTGAGATCTGCAGATGCTGGAGATCAGATCTGAAAATGTGTTGCTGGTTAAAGCACAGCAGGTCAGGCAGCATCCTAGGAACAGGAAATTCGGCGTTTCGGGCATAAGCCCTTCATCAGGCTTAGGCCCGAAATGTCGAATTTCCTGTTCCTTGGATTCCTGATGAAGGGCTTATGCCTGAAACGTCGAATTTCCTGTTCCTTGGGTGCTGCCTGACCTGCTGCGTTTTAACCAGCAACACATTTTCAGCTTTTGAGAATATCAAAAAGTGGGTTTGTGTTAGGTGACATAGTTGAGATTAAGTTGAATGTCACGTGAGAGTGTGCTTTATTTCAGTTATGTGGTGCTTCATGGTTAAGTTGACGCTGACTGTGTTGTTTCGTATGTTAATGTTGGGCATTTCGTTAGATGTCAGTGAGTGATCAGTATCTTTTGAACAATGTCTCTCCAGGAATGGAGGGGAGTGATTGATGGTAAGATAAATGCTTGTCAGCCCTCACAAATGGTCTTGTGGCTGTAAAAGTCAAGCGTCTTGAAATTTTGATTATTTAATTAGCTACTGGGGAGGTGATGGCCTCGTGGTATTACCACTTGACTATTAATCCAGAAACCCAGAATAATGTTCTGGGGTCCTGGGTTCAAATCCTGCCACTGTACATAGTGGAATTTCTATTCAATAAAAACAAATCTGGAATTAGGAGTTGACTGATGACCACGAAACCATTGTCAATTGTCAGAAAAACCCAACTGGTTCACTAATGTCCTTTAGGGAGGGAAATCTGCCTTTTATAAACTTCACCCACAACTTCCACCTCGCCCTCAAGTTCACTTGGTCCATCTCGGACACTTCCCTCCCCTTTCTTGACCTCACCATTTCCACCTTGGGCGACAGTCTCGAGATGGGCATTTACTCCAAACTTACAGACTCTCATAACCACATGGACTACACTACCTCCACCCAGTATGCTGTAAGAACTGCATCCCATTCTCCAAATTCCTCAGTCTCTGCCAATCTGCTTGGATGAGGAGATATTCCATTTGCGAGTTTCCCAAATGTCGACCTATTTTGAACAATGCGCTTTTCCTCCCACTGTCATGCAGACAGCCCTCTGCTTCACCACCTCTGTTCTCCGTTCCAGTGTTCTAACCCCTCTCCCTCACCTTCCACCCCACCAGTCTCTGCATCCAATGAGTCATCTGTAAGCACTTCCGCTAACTCCAATGAGACCCCACCACCAAGAACATCTTCCCTTCCCCACCCCTCTGCCTTCCGCAAGGACAGTTCCTTTGCCAATCCTTGGTTTGCGCCACTTTCCCAACTGACGTCCCCTGAATCTCCGTGTACCTTCCCCCGCAACTGGAAAAGATGCAAAACTTGCCGGTACACCACCTGCCACACCTCCATCCAGGGCCTCAAACGGTCCTTCCAGGTGAGACAGAGGCTCACCTGCCTCTCTTCTACCCTAGTTTACTGCTTCAGGTGCTCCTGATGTCATCTTCTTTACATCGGGGAGACCAAATGTAAACTTAGGGAACGCTCACTGAGCATCGCAGCTGGTTCTGGAAGGGCTGACCAGACCTCCTGGTCACTGCCCATTTCAATTCCTGCAACCACTCCTTTTCTGACATGACCATCTTTGGCCTCTTCCATTGCCAAAATGAACTACAGCGCAAATTGGAGGAACAGCACCGCATCTTCTGCCTGGGCAGCCAACAGCCAGGAGGACTCAACATTGAGTTCTCCAATTTCAAATAGCTTCCCTCCCCATCCCTTCCACTGCATCCTGCCATCAACTAGATTCATTCTCCCCACTGACCAACCAGGTCATACCCTGTACTTGTCTTCACCTATTCCCACTTCACTACCCTGTCCCTACGATCCCCTTTATTTGCAACTCCCCCCACACCCAGCTCCTCGTCTGGTAGGGTTACACCCGAAATGTCGACTTCTCCACCTTCTGATGCTGCCTGGCTTGCTGTGTTTTTCCAGCCTCCTGCCTGTGGAGCTCCTTACCTGGTCTGGCCTACATGTGACTCCAGAGCCACGATAATGTGGTTGAGTCTTAACTGCCCTCTGAAATGGCCTAGCAAGCTCCTCCGTTGTATCAATCACTAGAAATTCACAACAAAGAAATGAAACTAGACAGACCACCTGGCATCAACCTTGGAACTGGAAAATTCCCTCCCTACTGGAATTGTGTGTCAAACAACAGCAAGTGGACTGCAGCAATTCAAACAGGCAGCCCACCACTACCTTCTCAAAGGCAACTAGGGATGGGCTATTAATGCTGTCCAGCTGGCTTAGCCCAAGTCCCACAAAATGAATAAAAAATAAGAATGCTTTTAGCAATCACTTGATTTTCACCCTAAAATTCATGCAGACATTTGTTCTTCAATTCACTTATGGCCTGATTTCACTCCTGGTGTTCTTACCGTTCAATCTTTACCAGTCAAAACCCCATATCATGCTGTAAAAATTCTAACTGCTCTGGTGTCTACATGATATTTTTAACCAACCTCGTTACAAAATAGTCGTTTGTGGTTATTTTCAATTTGTGCTACTTATTTGACCAGTGAAAACAAGGCGTTGTTATTTGACTTGTGTAGTTCTTCAGAAGTTTGAAGATTTTAATTCGGTCAACTCTTGATCTTGTACTGATGAATTCTCAACATCTCAAGGTATCCTAAAAGTATTTCCCCTTAGCTATAGTAAAATCCCAATGTTTCAGCATCATTTAAATGATTGATATGTGGAGTAAACTGAGAGGCTGTAATCTCTGGTTTGTGAACTGGTCGGTGGGAACATCCACTCTTGTTGAATAGCTCTGTCAATTGTACCTGATCAGTTTGGGAGCTGATCGTTGTGATCTTTCTGATTTTTCTGCAGATAACTGGAGTGTGAAGGCCAAAAGGAGAAACACAACTGGTACAGGTCGCATGAGGCACCTGAAGGTGGTGTATCGCAGATTCAGGTAAGGGGTGCAGTGATGCTGAGAGCCTGTTTGTAATGATCATGGCAGCAGTGCTAATGCACATGATCACTGTTTCTGTGTGAAATGATCAAACATCAATTCTTCCGTAAGATGAAAAGTAGAAAATTGGAATAGGCTTCTCGACTGTTTTTTTAATCTCCTGACAGAGGTAGAGTTTGGGCTGGGAAGGCCATCTGTAAGAGGCTCATATTGTGGAGTGGGATAGGGTTAGTTTATCTAGAGGAAGGAGTGTTGGTGTGGGTTGTATCTCAGAAAGAGCAGTGTTGATGGCTGTATGTGGAAGAGGGGCAGCATTGGGTGGTGAATCTAGGAGGTAGTAGCATGCCAGATCAGGAGCAACTTTTTAACCTCTGTAATCTAGTCTGAATCCAAATCATTGAATTTCCGCTTTCCTAGTCAAATGAGTTTGGACTGGGGTTCTTCAAGAAGTTGAGAAGTGTGGTGCTGGAAAAACACAGCAGGCCAGGCAGCATCTGAGGAGCAGGAGAATCGACGCTTCAGGCATAAGCCCTTCTTCAGGATTCTCCTGCTCCTCGGATTCTGCCTGTCCTGCTGTGTTTTTCTAGCACCACACTTCTCAACTCTGGTCTCCAGCATCTGCATTCCTCACTTTCTCCTTCTTCAAGAAGTTGTTTTGATTTGAGATTGATAAATATTTAGAATAAACTAAGGTCTTAAATCAGAACACATCACAGCACCTTTTTATAATTTGATTCGGGTGCTTGGCTGGGTAGTTGGGGGAAAAATGAATCTAAGGCATGCCCCAAATCAATGATAAAAATCATCTGTTATGAATGCAGCCTGGATGTTTGGGAAACCCTCAGAAACCCCTAGAGGGTGTGTATTTTACACTTCTTCATTTCTTGTCTTTAAAATGTTGGTGTATTTGTTAGGTTTTCCTTTTTAAATTCCTTTGTTCACATAATGGAAGCAGCCTGTTAATTTAATATAAGATAATTGTTGTGTTAGTGATGGTGCTTAAGCCTTGATTTGACATTTTTCTGCCACCTAAAATGTTTACTGTACATTGAATTGGGGTCAAATGCCATCTTAAAGTAACAAGTTTTAGAGAAGGAATGTGGTGTGTTTTTATAAGTTATCACTTTTTTTTAAAAACCCTACTACTTGTCTTCTCCATGTATATTACTCCAAATTAGCACCTTTCAGATTCTTGGAATATTCCAAAGTGCTGCATAACAATGAAGTTGAGTAGCAAAACCTGCAACAATTTGGAAAATGGTTTGCTGAAACTTTGAGGTTTCTATCAATAGCATCAAATTTAGAGTACTATTACATAAATGAAGAGGAAGGTATTCCAGAGGACTGGTGTTCTTTATAATTGAAGGAAATATTGAGTACTTGAGAAGTAATGCCACTGTAGACAGACAAGCTACCAGGACCTGATGGCCTGCATCTAACAATTTTAAAGGAAATGGCTGTAGAGATGTTGGAGCCATTGGTTGAAATATTCTTGAACTTGCTAATATTAGGGAGGATTCCAATATATTGGAAAACCACTGTTGCATTTGACTGCGTGGGCAAAAAACTTGGCAAGTGATGTTTAATGTAGGAAAAGGTGAGTTTTTTCACTTTAGTAGGAAGCATCTGAAAGCAGACTGATTTAGGGAGAAAAACTCCACAAAAGAGGAATTTGGATGATCCACACAAAACACAATGTTAGCATGCATGTGCATTAAGTAGTTAACAAGGCAAGTTGAATTTTTCTGGCAGTTTAGAATTTAAAAAGCCCCTGCATTTCTTGTGCTCGGGCGATTGTGCAGGATGTTAGTGACATCACACGTGGAATACTGCATACAGTTGCATCCTCGTATTTAAGGAAGGTTGGCATTGGAGGTTGTTCAAGAGAGGTTCCTGAGATGAGAGGGTTGAACAGGTTAGCCTATTAGAATTAAACTCATTAGAATTTCAAAAAACAAGAGGTTACCTTATTGAAATATACAAGATTCTGAGGGACTTGACAGAGTCGATGTCGACAAGATGTTTTCAGTAGTGAGACAATAGGAACATTGTTACACAATAAGGAAACAATCATTTATAACTTAGATGCAAAGCAGTCTCTTCTGAGGGTAGAAAATGTCTGAAATTCTCAGCCCCAGAGTTTTGGAGGCTAGATCACTGAAAACATTCAAGGAGGAGGTAAATAGATGTTTGAAGCGTCAACAAGTTGATGGCTACGAGGAGCTGACCAGAACGAGAAATTGAGGCCTTGAGCAAATCAGCCATAATCTTGTTGAATGATGAGGCCAGCTTCAGGTGCTGAATAGCCTGCTCTTGCTCCTATTTCTTCAGTTTTGTTTTTCTTTCTCTTATTCTGTGAGACCATGACTGCTCTCCAAACTAATTGACCTTTGTCCCAAATTGCTTTATATGTCTGAAAAACAAATTTCCATTAATTTCATGTTTAAAATATAACCATCTAGTATTAGTTGCAATTTGCAGAAGAGCCCAAATGTATTGACAAGTTATGTATTTAAGTGTCCGAATTTCAGTCCTGATAGGCTTGGCTCTAATTTTAGACGGTCTTCTGATCCATATTCCCCAACATACAAACAGTTTCTCTCTACTTCCAATTGTTTCCCTGAATATCTTGATTTTGATCATATTGCATCAAATTCCAGGGAGCACTGGCTAGTGTTTGTAGTCTCCTTGTAATTTAACCTCCTAGGTACAAGTATAGTTTTGGTGAATCTGCACCGCATTGTCTCTTAAGGCCAATATATCCTTCTTAAAGTATGGTGCCCAGACTGCTCACAACCAAGGCCTTACCTAGTCAAAGTATAACTTTACTGCCTTGAATACTAGTCCTTTAGAAAGGAAAGCAGTATTTCATTACCCGTTTTATTAATATTTATTATTTTCATGCCAGTTTAATGATTTGTGCATGGTGCCCCAAGTTTCTTTGGACCTTCAGTGTTTCTAGCTTTTCAATGTTTAGAAAGAGTTGATTCATGCTGCCTGACCTGCTGTGTTTTTCCAGCACCACACTTTTCTACAACAATTAGAAAGAGTTCTGTTTTATCCTCATTGGATCTATATTGGATCTTTTATTTGCCTGTATTCAATATCCATTTATCGCAGTTTTTCGCATCCATTTGATAATATATTTGTAGTTTTATGCTTCATCCACACTCCTTACAATGCTACATTTTTTATGCCATCATTAAGTTAAGGTTAGTGGCGAGCTAATTCATTATGTAATAAGTATGGTGAATGGATGAGACTCCAGCACAGATTATTGCAGGGGTGTCATTCAACATGCAACACACAAGGGTATGGCTTGTACAATTAGTGGTAGGCCCTTGGGTAGTTATAGAGTGACACAGCATGGAAACAGATGTTTCAGTGCCACCAGTCCATGCTGACCGTAATCTCAGACTAAACTAGTTCTACCCTGCCTGCTCCTGGCCCTTATCCCACCAAACCTTTCCTGTTCATGTACTGCCCAAATGTCTTTTAAATGTTGTAATTGTACCCACATCCACCACTTCCTCTGGAAATTTATCCCACATGTGAGCCATCCTCTGTGTAAAAAATTTGCTTCTCATATCTTACTGCACTCTCTCCTCTCACTTTAAAAATATGCCCCCATAAAGAGCCTTAAGAGTTCAGGTGCATAATTCTTTGAAGTTTCCCTTACATGTAGACAGGGTGGCTAAAAAGGCATTTAGCATGCTTGTCTTCATCGATCCATCCTTTGAGTACAGAGTTTGGAAGTCATGTTGAGATTTTACAGGGCATTGGTAAGGCCTCTTGGAATATTGTGTGCAGTTCTGATTATATGAAGGATACTATGAAGCTTGAGGTAGTTTAGAAGAGGTTTACCAGGATATTGCCAAGTATGGAATGTTTGAATTATAAAGAAAGGCTGGATAGGCTGGAACTTATTTCACTGGAGTATAGGAAGTTGAGCAGTGACCGTATAGAATAAAATATGAGGGGTCGAGATAGAGTTAATGGTAATTGTCTTTTCCCTATGATGGGGGATTTCAAGATTAGGGGGCACAATATCTTGCTTCTCACTTTAAAAAAGACGGGGGGGGGGGGCAAATCTTTTACAAAGGTGGTTTGTATGTTGAATAAACTTCTTAAGGAAATGATGGATGTGGGTACAATTGCAATGTTTAAAAGGCATTTAGATAAGTACATGAATAGGAAAGGTTTGGAGGGATATGGGCCAGGAGCAGGCAGGTGGGACTAGTTTGGGATTATGGTCAGCTTGGACTGAAAGGTCTGTTTCCTTGCAGTATGACTCTAAATTCTGCTAGTTATCCTTACAGTGTGTTAAAGTATAACACATGTTTCATCAATGTGAATTGGCTATGGTGCAATTGACAAAATGTGGATACTGTTTGGATAATGCAAATTTTCGACGGAATGGGGACAATGATTTTCCCATAGCGCCAGGTTGCAGAGGAACGCAACTGTTGCATTATACCAGAATGCACTGTACTCATTTTATACAGTTAGGTGGGAAAAATGGCCACCAGAGGGCTGCTGGCATTCATCAGATTGTACCTAATTGGAATTGTCAGCTTTGTGAGAGAATTGGAGAGGACAAACAAAGCTGCAATTAGTCTTTGGCTATATACACAATGATTCCCATAGAAGGGTACAGCAAAAGTGAAAGAGTGAAGATTACTCTGGCGTTCCTATAGAGGCATACTCAGTTGTACTTGGTTGTTGCCACTAAACATTCCACTAGCCTAACGACTTTCCCACCTTTGTGTGCAGGAATGGATTCCGCGAGGGGACCACTCCGAAGCCCAGACGTTCAGCAATGGCTTCCTCCAGCACTGCATAAACTATCAGTGTATCTACACAACAAATAAAATTCAAATTTGCAAAGTTTTCCTGGCCTCTCTGTGCTTGATTTTTATTCTAATTCTACTCATTAGTTCAAAACGTATTTAGCCTGCACAATAACTTATACTTCAAAGGATTTGATCACTTTTCCAAGCATTTCTCTTTTGAAAGTTACTAAGGAATTTGGACTACCTCTGTTTCAGGTAATGCATTTAGATTACAATTGAATTAAATAAAAGATCTATCCCCTCTGGTTTATTTTGCCATTTAAAAAAAATCCTGTGTTTTCTGTCCCTTCTTGAAACATTTTGCTAACTTACAGTCTGCTGGTATACATTGAGGACATTGTGGTGCTGGAAAGACACAGTTGGTCAGGCAGCATCTGAGGAGCAGGGGAGTCGACGTTTCGGGCATAAGCCCTCATCAGGAAATGCCTGAAACGGTGACTGTCCTGTTCCTCGGATGCTGCCTGACCAGCTGGGCCTTTCCAGTGCCACCCTCTTGGACTCTGATCTCCGGCATCTGCAGTCCTCACTTTCTCCTACATCTAGGAGATTGTGGAAAATCATGGCCAGTATAAATGTTGCCTTGATATTCTGATTGGATGGATGTTTTCGCAGCAGCACTACCATCTATCAATTTTGGCCAAATTATAATCCAGGTGTCTGCTTAATTATGGTGAAACAATGGAAATCTGTCCACATTCATGCACCACTATATCTTCCTCTTGGTTAAATCCTGTTCCTTTTCTCTGCCGAGATCCAACTCAGGATCATGAATGGCAGACTTGATTTCTTAGACGTGCATGGCAAGTGACATGATTGGGCAAGATTCTATCCATACATTAGGGCACTTGCTGATTGTATCAATATCACAGGGAGCCCCACACTTTGTATCCAAAATAAAAATTTTGACCTGGACAGAATGAATAATCAGGCAGTGTGTTGGGTGATTGATGATGGTGAGAGTGTTTCTAGTATTTGACAATTGTCCAGTTCACCAAAAAACTCTAGGTCATTACTTGCAATGTTGTCACCATCTGGAATGAACTTTGCTTTCCTTATTAAACAGATGTTGCAGCTCAAATTCTGTAAATTAGCCAATGCTGTGAATTAGTAAATTAAGCCTCAGATTATTTCTCCTGAATGTTCTGTCATACACTTGCAATGTACATTTATAAGATTCTGTATTTGAAGGGGCCATGCCTCAGTTGCAGGTTTGGCCTGACATGATGAGCTTTCAGATTTAAAACTAGATTCCTGAAGAATATTACAGATTGTACTGTTAGTTACACTATCAGTTACAGAACTAATTTTGTGACTGCTGTGTTCTCTGTGTGCACTGGAGTATAGTAATTCAAACATTGGTACCCAGTTCTGGGTCAGTGAGGGCCAAGATGCTGAAAATCATTAAATCCTTCACAATGTGATGAGGTGCGAGAAACACAGATACTAAATCTTACGATGCGCATCAGGTGTCTTGAACGTGCCTCAAAAGTTGGATAATGGAACAGCTAAGCAGCTGTTCTTCCCTACATCTGGTCCAGCCATTCTTGTCTCGGTGTCTGATACATGTATCTCTTGTGGTTTCATTTGTGGACAACTTTTAGCTATCATCTCTTTCTCCAGTGCAAGCATGCTAAGCACTTCAAAACCAAAGTTTCAGCTACCTCATCTGTTAAGCTTCAGTGACCAGGAACATTTATGATGCTGCTGATGGGACGGTTGGAGAAGTTCAGAAGTTATCTCTACAACACAACAAGGGAGCAGAAAAAGAAATGAGGAAGACAGTTGTTACTGGCAATCAAAGAGATGAATGAAACTGCCAGCCAAGCATTTAGGAAGTGAGTATATGACATTTGGTCAACTCCATTGCCAAAGGTCACTACTTGAAAGATTATATTCTTAATAAGTAACCTTGATTTACTCAGGAAGTGCAGTTTCAACGTAGTAGGTGTAATCTCCAATTTGCACTGCTGCCTCACAGCGCCAGAGACCCGGGTTCGATTCCTGCCTCAGGCGACTGACTGTGGAGTTTGCACATTCTCCCCGTGTCTGCGTGGGTTTCCTCCGGTTTCCTCCCACAGTCCAAAAACATGCAGGTTAGGTGAATTAGCCATGCTAAATTGCCTGTAGTGTTAGGTGTAGGGGAATGGATCTGGGTGGGTTGCGTTTCGGCGGGGCAGGTGTGGACTTGTTGGGCCGAAGGGCCTGTTTCCACACTAAGTAATCTAATCTCAATCTGTAATTTAGAATTCCACCCTAATGGACTAGCATTTCCTTCTTGGTTGATTCAAGAGATTGTGCTGCCAGCAGAATGCTTCAGACCGCAGAGAGGTTCTGGGAGGGAAAGATAGCATAAATAAGGTAGCCAGTTATGGTGAACATTTGCTGAGTGTCCCTGTTACGGTTGATTTAGCAAACTTCTGCTCCAGATGTGGCCAAGTTTCATAGGAATGTCTGGGCCTTTTGAATTGGAGCCGTTACATACAGGAGGAGGTCGTTCAGTAATTGATGTCTGTACCACAATTTAATTCCTTATTCTCAGCCATTAAACTTTAACCTCCTCAGTTGTCCAGCTGATGTTCTCTTGAAAGTAGTGTCAATGTTTCTACCACCCTTATAGGCAGTGATGTTCTGAGAATGAGATAGTTAACCTTTAACAACTACAGCCATATTCCTGTGTGCCAGACATGACTCCAATTAGCTGAGAGTTTTGCTGGAGCTCCTTGATGTGACACTTGGTTAAATGCAGCCCAAATGGCAAAGGTAGCCATTTTAGCTCAGCGCTTTTGTAGATGTTTGAACCAATGAAGTCAGGAGTTGAGCAACTTGGCAGAACCATTCTGTACACCAATGAGCTGGTTATTGCTATGAAAGTGCTACTTGATGGGCAGTGTTGATGACTTCTTCCATCTCTTTAGTGATGAATGAGTATACACTGATGGATTGGAAATTGGTTGGGTTGGATTAATCCTGCATTTATGTGTATGGCAGACCGGGCAATTTTACACTTTATTGGGTAGATGCGAGTGTTTTATTTGTAATCGACAGCTTGACGAGGGACTTGGCAAGTTCTGGAACACAAGTGTTCAGTACTATTGCTGGGGTGTTGTTGGGACCATAGCCTTTGCAGTGTCCAGTGCCTTTGATCATTTCTTGATATCATAAGAATATAAACTGAGTGAAGACTGGATTCTGTGATGCAGGGGTCTGTGGAAGAGGACAAGGTGAATCATCTATTTGCACTACTGACTGAAGATTAATGCAAATACTTCAGCCTTATTTTTTGCACTAATATGCTGGAATCTCCCATCATTGAGGGTGGGGATGTTTGTGGCGCTTCCCCCTCCTGTGAGTTATTTAATTGTCCACCACCATTCATGATTGGATGTTGCAGGACTGCAGAGTTTTGATCAGATCCATTGGTTGTAGGATTGCTTAGGCCTGCAAATCACTTGTTGCTTATGCTGTTTGGTACGCAAGTAGTTCTGTGTTGTAGCTTATCTTATTTTTAGGTATCCCTTGTGTTGATCCTTGGCATGCCATCCTGCATTCTTTATTGAATCATAGGTAATCCCGTGGCTTGATATTAACAAAATCACACAACACCAGGTTATACTCCAACAGGTTTGTTTGGAAGAGCTAGCTTTCAGAATGCTGCTCCTTCATCAGGTGAAGGTGCGGCGCTCCGAAAGCTAGTGCTTCCAAATAAGCCTTTTGGACTATAACCTGGTGTTGTCTGATTTTTAACTTTGTCCACCCTAGCCCCATACTGGCACCTCCACTTCATGGCTTGATGGTAATGGTTAAGTGTGGGAAATACCATAGCATGTATTTTGTAAAAACAATGACTGCAGATGCTGGAATCCAGATTCTAGATTAGATTCTAGACCAGATTCCAGTACCACTCTAATCTAGAACATGGTATGTGCTTGCATATTGTGTTGAAGTACAATTCTACTGTTGTTGATGGCCCACAGTGCTTCGTGAATGTAGAGTCTTGAGTTGCTAGACCTGTTTGAAGTCTATCCCATTTAGCATGGCGGTAGTGTCACACAATACAATGAAGGGTTTCCTTAATGTGAGGATTGGACTTCACCACCCACAGTACCTTCTCCATGTTCAACGTTGAGGAATAATGATTCATCAGCTGAGGCAATGGCGGCACATGGAAATCTGGAAGAACCTTCCTTGCCCTGCTTCACCGGATGCAATGAGCATCTCCCTCCTGAGTCCATACCACTAGTCACCACATCTACTAGTTCTGTCTTGCTGTGGGTACAGAACATATCTGGGGTGATGATGGTACTGACTGGGCCATTGTAAGTTATGATTCCACAAATGGACTATATCAGGCTATGGCTTGACTAGTCTGTAAGCTAGTTTTCCCAATTTTGGCACTAGCCCTCAATTTAGGAAAAAGGTAATTGGAGGAGGATCAACAGAACCGAGTTAGTTCTTTTTACTGCAGAGGTCAGTGCCAGGTGGTTGATCCAGTCTCATTCCATTCATGAGATTTTTTATTAATTTGATACAACTGAATAGGTGGCTAGGCCGTTTGACATTTTTTTGGATAACGATATCAGTCACTACTCTTCAATCACTTGTACGTTCCCGCTGTCAACACAAGATTAGAAGATTATGGCAAACCCTTCTACTATCTTCAGCTCCATTTCCTTTAACAACCTGTATGGAAAAGCACCTGGACCAGCTGATCTAAGCAATTGGAGATGTAGTCAGCCTTCCTGGTAAATTTTCACAAACATTATCCATTGCCTCATTACTGCTGATTTTACCAATATTTTGTCAGCAACCTTTCCCCGGGCACTCAGCTTAAACAAGTTATATCAACGACTTAGGTGAAAGGATCAAAGGTTAAAATAGTGATGACACAAAGCTAGATCAGAAAATATGTGAAGAAGTCATTACAGGGATGCAGGCCAATATGGACTGCTCAAGTGAGTGGGCAAAACACTGGCAGAGAAAAAGCAGAATATAATTTAAATAGAGAACAATTGCAATTACAAAGAAAGGTGTCATAGTGCATGAGTCTCATGAACCTAGTGTGGAGGCACAGCAAGTGATGAAGAAAGGGATTGGGATACTATCCTATCTGACAAGAAATTGAACAGAAGAGTAAGGCATTGCTGAGACTACATCTTGAATACTGTGTGCTGTTTTCCTCCTTATTTAAGGAAGGATGCAATTTTGTTTGAAACTATTCAGTGGAGATTTAGGTTGAGACCTAGTTTAGTGAATTGATTTGAAGTTTATAAGATCCTGAATGGTCTCAACAAGGTGGATACGGAAAGAATATTTTATCTGTGGGTGAGTCCAGAATTAGATGCTATATCACTACGGATTGTTTTTTTAGCGTAGAGATGAGGGTAAGTTGTCTCTCAGATGTTTGCACAACTTTGGAACCCTTTCCCCCAGAAGCCAGTGGAGGTGGGGGTCATTGAATTGTTTAAGGCCAAGATAGACTTTTGTTAGGCAGGAGTATCAATGATTTTCATGACAGATATGAATGTGGAAATCAGAACACAAACAGTTCTCATTGAATGGTTGAGCAGGTTTGAAGAAATGAATGCCCACTCTGCTCCTGATTTATGTTCAATGTAAAACTAATATGAAGTATATATTAAGTACTCTAGCCATCCCCAGCTCCTCTAAGTGTACTTCTAAGGCTTCTTCCTGATATGCCCCACTTCACCTTGTACTATTTGAATATGATTACATGCTGGCAGAAGATATACAGGTATGCTTTTCTATTGGAGGAGAAAGTGAGGTCTGCAGATGCTGGAGATCAGAGCTGAAAATGTGTTGCTGGAAAAGCACAGCAGGTCAGGCAGCATCCAAGGAACAGGAAATTCGACGTTTCAGGCATAAGCCCTTCTGATGAAGGGCTTATGCCCGAAATGTCGAATTTCCTGTTCCTTAGATGCTGCCTGACCTGCTGTGCTTTTCCAGCAACACATTTTCAGCTATGCTTTTCTATTGTCATAATCTTTTTGGCACTCTCAATATCTTCTTCACTTCCTCTTTCAATGTACTGGATTTGGGCTGACTTTAACGTTTCATTTGATTTGGATAATAAACCCACTTCTTTGTTTCATTGTGTATTCCTCATCATTCATGGAGCCCTGACTTTGATTCCCCTATCTTTCTCCCTTGTTGGAATGTGCCTGGCCTGTGCCTGAAAGATCTCTTCCTTAAAGATCATTCCGTGTTCTGTTTTCCTTTTCAATCTTTGGTCCCATTTTATCCTGGTTAGATGCCCCCTCAAACCATTACAATTAGCCCTCTTCCAATTTAGAATTTCGACTCTAGATTGTTCCCCATTCTTCTACATGGCTAATCTAAACCTTATGATACACTTACAGAAGTGCTCCTACTCTGACACTCAGGAATCCATTTGGACTGCCTCATCTTTTAGCAGTTGACCCATCTATGCCTCCTTCCTTGTTGGATCAGGACTTAATCATTAAGGAAACTATTTGTGTTATTTTAGAAAGTCATCACCTTTAACTTAAGCCCAGATGATATTTGGGCACTTAAATTTTCCCAAAATCACTTTATAATTCTTGCACACCTCCACAATTGTCATGCAGATTTCCTTCTCCCATTATTCCTTCTCCTGTTATTCCTTCTCCTACAGAATAATACCAGTAGAGTGATTATCTTTCCTTTGTCAGAAGAAGTTGACCATTGAGAATTCATCCTGCCTCCATCATGTAGTATTCGTCACTGAGGAGTATGGAAGCTATCAATGCTGTGGTTGGTGGAGAGAAAAATCAGAAAGAGAATGACTGATGTAGGAGAAAACACCATTGATTCAAATATAGAAATTATTCCTCAACAAAAAAGGATCAACACTTGATTTGGAGCAAACAAAATGGTCTGCTCACCTCATGGGGTGGTAGAGAGGCAGTGATCACTGGGTCTTACTGAAGATTGAGGTGTGGACTCTCATTCTTCAATCAAGGATGCTGAGGTCTGGGCACTGTTCCTGGTGAGCTCACTTGAAAATAACTGATACAACACAGACCAGCAAGCAACCTGGGAGTGAAGGACACTCTAAGGCGCAGAATCATGGCAGGACCCCACGAAGAAGACCTTGTTGAAGTTAATACTCCCTGGTGTCAAACTCTTGGCAACTTTAAACAGACAGTGCTGTCTCTCAGGAAAGAGTGAGGACTGCAGATGCTGGAGATCAGCGTCACGAAGGTGGTACTGGAAAAGCACAGCAGGTCAGGCAGCATCTGAGGAGCAGGAAAATTAACGTTTCGGGCAACAGCCCTTCATCAGGAATGAGGCTTATGATCCAAGGGGGTGGAGAGATAAATGGGAGGGGTGTGGAGCCAGGGGGAAGGGAGCTGAGAGTGCGAAGGGTAGATGGAGGTGGGGGTAAAGGTAATAAGTCGGGGAGGAGGGTGGAGCGGATAGGTGGGAAAGAAGATGGACAAGTAGGACAGTCATGAGGGTGGTGCCGAGTTGGAAGGTTGGAATTGGGATAAGGGAAATGAGGAAACTGGTGAAGTCCACATTGATGATGTGTGAGGGTCCCAGTATGGAAGATGAAACGTTCTTCCTCCAGACGTCAGGTGGTTAGGTTGTGGTGATGGAGGAGGCCCAGAACCTGCATGTCCTTGGTAGAGTGGGAGGGGGAGTTGAAGTGTTCAGCCATGGGATGGTGGGGTTGGTTGGCGTGGGTGACCCAGAGATGTTCTCTGAAGCGAGTAGGCATCTTGTCTCCCCAATGTAGAGGAGACTGCATCAGGAGCAATGGATACAGTAAATGACGCGTGGAAGTGCAGGTAAACTCTGGATATGGAAGGTTCCTTTGGGGCCTTGGGTGGAGATGAGGGGTGAGGTGTGGGTGCAGGTTTTGCAATTCCTGCAGTGGCAGGGGAAGGTGCTGGGATGGGAGGGTGGGTTGGTGGGGGGCATCTGACGAGATCCGTTGCTCTCGATGTGGTCTCCTCTACATTGGGGAGACAGGACGTCTACTTGCAGAGTGCTTCAGAGAACATCTTCGGGACACCCGCACCAACCAATCCCACCACCTCATGGCCGAACACTTCAACTCACCCTCCCACTCCATCAAGGACATGCAGGTCCTGGGCCTCCTCCATCGCCACACCCTAACTACCCGACACCTAGAGGAAGAACACATCATCTTCCGCCTTGGAACCCTCCAACCCATGGCATCAATGTGGACTTCACCAGTTTCCTCATTTCCCCAACCCACACCGTATCCCATTCGCAACCTTCTACCTCGGCACTGCCCTCATGACCTGTCCTACCTGCCCATCTCCCTTCCTACCTATCCATTCCACCCTCCTCTCCAACCTATCATCATTATCCCTACCTCCATCTACCCTTCGCACTCTCAGATTCCTAACCCCAGCCCCCCACCCCCCTCCCATTTAATCTCCACCCCATTGGTTCATAAACCTCGGACCTGATGAAGGGCTTGTGCCCGAAATGTTGATTCTTCTGCTCCTTGGATGCTGCCCGACCTGCTATGCTTTTCCAGCAACACACTCTTAATATTGTCTCTCACTCAATGCAATTCAAGCTAATTATAGGAAGCTAACATCTTCAACCTGCTGTTAAGCTGAAACAATGTTGCAATTTTCCCTAACTTTATCCAAACATTGTCTTTTCTCTTGCAGCTCAGCAACTCCCTGACCCTTCAGTAAAACTGCTTGGGCCTTCAGACGAGGAGATGTCCAGGAAAGGAGCCGGCACGTTAGTTTGTCTGGTCAGCAAACTGTCCATGGGCTTTGCTGCGGTCAGCTGGACAGTGGATGGGAGTCCGACGAGCAGTGAGGTCCAAACCAGCATGGTGTCCCGTGACCCGGACAACAGCTTCAGTCTCAGCAGCTACCTGACCGTCCCTGGCAGTGATTGGAGCAGTGGGAAGGTGTACTCCTGCACAGTGCAACAAGGAACAGCTTCAGAAACAGCCGCAACAGTCTCACAATCCGGCTGTTAAATATTTGGAAGTTTCATATGTGTTTGCTGTCTAATTTAGGCAGAAAATGTCACTTACCTTCCACCCCTTCACCATTACCCACCCTCTTCCTCTGGAATCTGCTGCATTTTGTGTTCCTGTTTTGCTCTGTGTGATTCTGCTGTATTATGTTTGAAGTGTTTGTACCTGAGGAAGGTTTTGTTCAGTTTCTCCTGTTTGAAGAGGCTGCAGGAGGATTAAAGTGACCAATAACAGCTCCAGCCAGGAATTTCAGTTCAAATATGTTTTATTCCTGATGAAGGGCTTTTGCCCAAAACGTTGATTTTCCTGCTCCTTGGATGCTGCCTGAACTGCTGTGCTCTTCCAGCACCACTAATCCAGAATCTGGTTTCCAGCATCTGCAGTCATTGTTTTTACCTAGTTCAAGTAGGTAATTGAGTGAAAACCCAATGCTGGATTTCCTGAAGGTAGTTTTTTCACGTGGAACAGTCAACAATGTCCAGTCACTATGTACTTTCCACTAAAGTGAATCAGTACAGAAATAGTTCCACATGTGTTGTTCACCTTATTTACAAACCCTGATCCCTGACATCACTGAGCAGTCCAGATGTGAGGAGACCCCCATCACCTTTGCCCAGTTCTCATCCTGTTTCCACACTTTGAAATGTTGAGTGGTTAAATGCATCTGGATATGAAGTTGGGCCAATGTCTGTACTGGTGTTCAGGATACAATCCCTGATCAAATGACTAGTAAAAAGAGATTGCAATAACTACTTCAGAATACACAAACAACATCGTTTTAGTGTCTGTATACAAAACATTGTGAATTATTGCATGAATGAGTTTATTAGAAAGACAACATGACTTCATTAAAAATTAATTTGTCAGGAATTCAATTGCTTTGGTCCTTTCAGGAATCGGATTGATAAATAAAACACAGTGGTTTGTATAAATATAGAATTTGAAAACTATTAGACAATATTTCATTTTGCATTTTGGTCGGAGTGGTACCAACCTATAAAGGAGAAAATGAACTCACGAGTCTGTAAAAATCAGAATTGTTCAGACATGTCGAAAGATTTTTAAATTCTAGCTTAATTTCCCGGAGGAAAATAGAGCTCAGCAACACTCTTTCGTCAGAACACTCCAGGTCATGTCTCTTGTTCTGCATGGTGAAAACCGAGAAAGTCCCCAAATCAGTTGTGTAAAGCATGGGTGAATTAGTGACGAGAAGGGATTTAGAATTTGTCTCTGATAAATGGAAGGTTGGATTAGGTTTTCAATAAGTGCAACAGGAGTTAGGGCAGGAGTGTCCAATTCGTAAATCTGCCTCAGCTTTTCTAAAATTTGGTAAAGGTCATTGTATCAAAATTAAGAATTAACATGAACTGAAAGGGAATACGATTAGATGCAATGGTTCATTTCATCAGTTATAGTTACAATAGATCCTGTTCTGTCACCTGGGCTGTCAGATCTTCCAACTCTCTAGTGACATGGAGGAAGTATCTGATGACCTGTGACATGTCCCAACTTAACCTTCTCCCAACATTTTTTATTCTGTCTGATTTCAGAATGGACTCTAGGTAATTTCTATTATAAATTAACCTTTTTTGGATGAAGTTTTGGGACCTAGTATGTTTGATTTGGTTAAGAAAAGGACCAAAGCTGAACAAATTTAGCCATGTGATGTCTTAAGTGAGTAAGGTGAGGCTGGGAGTATGAGAGTTAAGACAGATGAGTTAAGTGAATGGATTGACACATGGACTGTGATGTTGTTGTCAATACATGGTTGAGGGAGGGAAACTTACCATTCCAGAGCATAGGATTTTCAGGTACGGAAGGATGTAATGTTGGAGGTGGTGTTGCATTATTAAGGAGTCAGATACTGCAGTAAGGAGAGATGATGTCTTGGAAGGGTCAGTGAATGAGGCATTATGGGTAGAATTTAGGAATAAAAAGGGAGCAGTCATGCTGTTAGGATTATTGTAAGATATCTGTCAATCAATTTATCAAAGTGCGTGAAAATAATAGGGCAATTAAATTTGGAAATTACAATGACCCCTATATTAATCAGGATAATCAGAGTATGGAGGGGGCAGATATTTGAAATACTTACGGCAGCATTCGAGTGCAGGTCCCCAGATCATTGCTGGGGTCTTTTTGATGGATAGTCTATTCATAACACCACTAAGCCATTACCTTACTGTTGCATGCAGACTGCTGCAGGAAATGAGGGAGGAAATTACAGGGATTCTGACCCAAATGTTTAAATCATCTCTGGCCCCAGGGAGGCGCTAGAGGATTGCCAGACAGCGAACATGGTTCTGCTTTGCAAGAAAGGTGCCAGGTATAGAGCTGAAAGTGTGTTGCTGGGAAAGCGCAGCAGGTCAGGCAGCATCCAAGGAGCAGGAGAATCGACATTTCGGGCATGAGCCCTTCTTCATGAGCCCTCCTGGTAGGTGTAGACCAGGGAACAATAGACCATCGGTGGTTGAGAAACTATTAGAGAAAATAGTTAAGGAGAAAATTAATCTCCATTTAGAGAGGCAAGGTTTGATCAGGGATAGTCAGAATGGCTTTGTCAGAGACAGGTCATGCAGAACAAAATTGGTGGAAGTTTTCAAGGTGAGGAAAAAGATATAAAAGAGACCTAAGGGGCAACCTTTTCACGCAGAGGGTGGTACATGTGTGGAATGAGCTGCCAGAGGAAGTGGTGGAGGCTGGTACAATTGTAACATTTGGGACTAGATTGGGTTAGGATATCTGGTTAGCATGGACAAGTTGGCCCGAAGGATCTGTCTCCATGCTGTACATCTCTATGACTCTATGGTGTTTGGATGGAGGTAGGGTAGTTGATGTAGTTGATATGGATTTCAGCAAGCCTTCGACATCGCCCCATATGGGAAATTGACAATGAAGGTAACCTGGCAAAATGGATCTGAAATTGGCTCAGTGATGGGAGGCAGAGAGTGGTGGTGTGTGATTGGAGCCTGATGTGCAGTGGCATACCACTGGAATATGGGCTGTTTGTAGATAAGAGTGGGAGAGATGATAAATAATTTTGCACATTACATAAAGATTGGCCTGGTGGTCGACAGTGAGAGGGAAGGCATTAGGATACAGGAGCATGTAAATAGATTGGTCAGATGGGCAGATCAATGGTAGATGGAATTTAACTCTGATAAATGTGAGGTGATGCACTTTGGATGGACGAACAAGACAAGGGACAACTCAATAAGTGACAAGACACCAGAATGGGCAGACAGATCATGGGGTGCTTGTCCCCAGATCCCTGAAGGTGGCAGGACAGGTTAACAAGGGGGTTCAGAAGGCATTTGGGTTTATCTTTATCAGTCATGGTATTGGTTATAAGGGCAGGAAGTTCGTATTGCAGCTATACAGAACCTTGGTTGGGCCACAGCTGGAGTACTGTGTGCAGTTCTGGTCAATATACTGCAGGATGGATGTAATTGCACTGAAGATAGTGTGGAGAAAATACACCAGGATATTATCTGGGATGGAGCATTTTTGTAATGAAGAGAGGCTGGGTATGCTTGGATTGTTTTCTTTGGAGCAGAGA
Organism: Hemiscyllium ocellatum; assembly: GCF_020745735.1. Classification (NCBI taxonomy): domain Eukaryota; kingdom Metazoa; phylum Chordata; class Chondrichthyes; order Orectolobiformes; family Hemiscylliidae; genus Hemiscyllium; species Hemiscyllium ocellatum. The sequence goes on from NC_083428.1 coordinate 39,862,618, forward strand.
AGGTTAAGGGGGAACCTGATCGAAATTTCTAAGATATTGAAGGGAGGGATAAGCGAAATAGAAAGCAGCTGTTCTCCTTCGTTGAAGCAACAATAACAAGGGGGAATAATTTTAAAGTGAAGGGTAGGAGGTTTAGAGGGGATTTGAGAAAAAAACATTTCCAACCAGAAGTTGGTGGGAGTCTGTCTGGAATGCTCTACTTGGGAGGGTAGTTGATGTGGGAAACTTCCTAACCTTTAAAAAGTACTTGGATGAGTACTTACAGTGTCATAAGTTTAAGGCTCTGGCCTAGTGTGGGAAAATCGAACAAATGTAGGGAGTATTTCATTTTTGGCAATACAGACTTGAAAGATTAAAGGGCCTATTCTGCACTGTAGGATTCTATGATTCTAAAACTGGGAACACCGTGAAATGTATTACATTCCTCGGTCTCCTGAATAATCTTCTCATGATTTGATTGAAACCTTTTTTTTGTTTGAAAACAGAAATATTTACACATCAGTTGAACTCAGCATAGAGTGTAAGAGTATTTCAAGATTCCTCCTCTCTTAATTGAATCTTCATCTTTCCACAATGCAGTACATTCTCAGAAAAATAAAACATTAAGTTGCTGGTAAGTAATGAACATGTACAGTGTTGAGCTGTCCTTCAAAGAAAGCTCCTGAATTTTCCTGATTAGTCATTAATACTTAGACTGTGCGTACATTCTATAATTCACACATACAAATGATGGCAAATTTGGTCCCCGGGAGTTAATAGAAACCACCTTGTAGCTAAGGCAAATAAATCCCCAAACCAAAACACAATGCACTGTAGGAAAGGAATCCGTACCCTATGAGTACAACTCCAAGAGCGGATAAGTTTTCCTTTGAATCAAAGCATTACTGATATCTTGGAAGAGAGCTGGCTTCTATGTGCTTACTATTTCATCATGTTACCTTCAGGTGTGGATTGCCATTCAGAGCCTGATGGATCCAAACATTTGGCCAAGAGCAGGGTTTGAGAAGATTTGTAGATCAGGTTGATGTTCTGGATGTAGTTTTGCTCGCTGAGCTAGAAGGTTCATTTTCAGATGTTTCATCACCATACTAGGCAACATCTTCAGTGAGCCTCCGGACGAAGCACTGCGGATGTTTCCTGTTTTCTATTTATATGTTTGGGTTTCTTTGGGTTGGTGATGTCATTTACTGTGGTGATGTAATTTCCTACGGTGATGTAATTTCCTGTTCTTTTTCTCTGAGGGTGTTAAATGGGATCCAAGTTAATGTATTTGCTGATGGAGTTCCGGTGGGAATGCCATGCTTCTAGGAATTCTTGTGTGTATCTCTGTTTGGCTTGTCCTAGGATGGATGTGTTGTTCTAATCGAAGTGCTGTCCTTCCTTATCAGTATGTAAGGATACTAGTGAGAGAGGGTCATGTCGTTTTGTGGCTAGTTGATGTTCACGTATCCTGGTGGCTAGGTTTCTGCCTGTTTGTCCAATGTAATGTTTGTTACAGTCTTGCAAGGTATTTTGTAAATTACATTAGCTTTTCTTGTTTTCTGGTCTTTCAAGTTTATTAGCTGCTGTTTTAGTGTTTTGCTGACCAAGTATTGAACTACAGAAACAATCATCCCAACATCCACAAACAAAGCTGCATCAGAACATTATTCCAACAAGTCAGCACACACTGCAGCACAGAGGGACTACGAAGAGAAGAGGAAAATCACCTATACAGTGTATTCAAAAAGAATGGGTAACCAATGAACACAGTCCACTGATTTCTCAGCAACAAACCCAAACAAGCAGACAAAACACGTCCAGAAACCCTAGCCACTCTCCCCTACATCAAAGACATCTCAGAAATGATTGCCAGACTACTCAGACCCCTTAGCATCATGGTAGCCCACAAACCCACCAATACACTAAAACAGCAGCTAATGAACTTGGAAGACAACAAGCAAAACTAATGACATTTACAAAATACCATGCAAGACTGTAACAAACACAACATTGGACAAATAGACAGAAAACTAGCCACCAGGATACGTGAACATCAACTAGCCACAAAACGACATGACCCTTTCTCACTAGTATCCTTACGTACAGATAAGGAAGGACACCATTTCGACTGGGACAACACATCCATTCTATGACAAGCTAAACTGAAACATGCACAAGAATTCCTAGAAGCATGGCATTCTAACTGGAACTCCATCAGCAAACACATTGACTTGGACCCCATTTACCACCCCCCTTGAAAAACAACAGGAAATGACATCACCACAGTAAATGACATCAACAACCCAAAGAAACCCAAACATACAAATAGAAAGGAGGAAACATCAGCAGTGCTTCTTCTGGAGGTTCACTGAAGATATTACCTAGTATGGTGACGAAACATCTGAAAATGAACCTTCCATTCAGCGAGCAAACCTGCATCCAGAGCTAGCCAAGACTTTGGATGGTGCCTGTCGGAGTTATATCTGGCGAGAGAAAGGAATTTGTTACACAATGTTGGTATGAGAACTCCAAAGTTTGTAGTCAACTAAATTATAAAATAGGGGTGTGCAATCAATGCCAGCTTAGGCAATGGTGCCCTCATCCCACGAATGAATAAATAACTAACTCCAGTGGCTGCTTCACAGGGATAACTGTGATCAGTTTATACTCACAATGACATGGTCAAGATTACTTGTGGCAAGCATTTGTATCCCACACAGTGGTGACTGCTTGTGTTTCACACACGGGACTCTGTGCTTATAGCTGTCTTCAGCCTGTACTGTGCAAGAACCTGTTTGATGGAATTGTCCTTGGTCATCCAGGGAACCCCTAAACCTACATGTTCATTTCATCTTGCTGTCCCTGTCGACACCGTTTCCTCCCCATCCCAGAATAGCCCATGTCTTCCAATGTGCTGTTATCTCCCATCCTTATATATTGTGCTCCCCACTGTCAGAATGACAATACCCTCTGGAATCCCCACAATTCACTCCCAATCATAGCACTGGGCCCTGGTAAATCACCTTGACTTTCATTGAAGACTGACCATGGCCCATGCCCCCTCCCCAAGCTGGAACGACTGCCTTTTCTGATAAGAGACCAGACCCTTGACCGTTCTGTATGCAGCTGCCTGATCAACACACTGATAGTGCCCTAACCGATTGCATTGGATCTACAGGACAGACAGTGCCCTCTCCCCAGACTGTAGTGATATAGAACCGAAGAACTGGCCTTCCTAAGCAACCAATTGAATATGTGTCCTGGGTCCCGGACTGAGATCAGACGGTGCCCTTGTCTGACTGTGGTGAGACTCCCTGAATGGCAACACAATCCCTTGTCCTGAGTGAGGTCTACTCCCCTTAGACTTCGTGACGTGGACAATTAACTGAAGAACACACAGTGTTTGTTGTGTTAGGCGTGAGATAGATGTTGACCAGTGACATACAGCAACATGTCCACCTCCCTCTTTAACCAGTCACTGCTGACAACCCCGACAAGCCGCCAAGCCCCGTGGCTGTGCTAAAAGGGAAGGCAACACAGAGTGTACTGTGTGTAAGTTCTGAATGAGGCAGCAAAGTGCAAAAAGCCAAGGCAAGGCAGAGCATAGATACTGCGAGCATCAAAGGCAGTGTAAAGTGAGTAAGTGTTACATAGTGAGCAAAATGCTCTGTGATGGACCCTGCTCCAATGCATAATGTGGGTGCCTGACCCTGAGTGCAAAGTATACTGGCAGCAGCATTACAATGAAAGCTGTCAGTGTGCTCCATACCGCAGCACTGAAGTGGAGAGGTGTGTTGTAAGTGAGTCAGAGACGCGCCATGACGATGTGGTCAGGCTGATGCATTTCTGATGCCAAACTCCATGGACCCGGGATTCACCTTAGTCATTCCCCAGGGAGTGAACACTGAGATACTGGGAATACTGGCCAAGATGGTGGTCCAGAGGAGCATGCGTTGAGTGGGAGCCTGCAGGTGCCACCTTTGAGGGTCATGTGGGGAATTGGTGCCACCTAGTTTCTCCCCACTGCTGGGAGGATAGCAAACTGCAGATAAATAACATGAGAATAAGCAACATTGAGATGTTTGATCATGGAAACAGGCCACTTGTTTTTCATTGGCAGGATTCTCATCTCATTGTTCAAAATTGGTTACAAACTAGAACTGTTTTTCATAAAGTTGAGAATCTCATTTTCCTGATCTTGCATTTCTGATCTCCCGTGTCATACAAGGACTGGGAGAATTCTACCGATTGATTCAAATAAACATGTTTCTCCTGCTATCCAAAAGTAGAGCATTCCTGAGAAACCTTTCATAAGCCGAAATGGCATAAAGTGAAGAAGCAATTAGTGAAAAAGCGAAAATCCTCTTTGGATTTCTTTTGGTTAGTGAAAACAGATGCTAATGTAGGTCTTTTGTAAAGGTGAAGTGGCATAAAGCGAACTTTCGAAAAGCAGGGAATACCTGTAGATTCATTCTGACGCAAAGAGGAATGAAGACTTGACTGAAAGCAATTCAAATGGCTTCATCCATAGTTATCGTAGAGTCATAGAGTCATAGAATCCCACAGCATGGCCTGGATGTAGGTTTGCTCGCTGAGCTGCAAGTTTCGTTTTTAGGCGTTTCATCATCATACTAGGTAACATCATCAGTGAGCCTCCAGATGAAGGACTGGTGGCATGGCCCACTTTCTATTTATGTGTTTAGGTTTCCTTGGGTTGGTGGTGTCATTTCCTGTGGTGATGTCATTTCGAGTGGTGACATAATTTCCTGTTCTTTTTCTCAGGGGATGGTAAATAGGATCCAAGTCAATGTGTTTGTTGACAGAGTTCCGGTTGGAATTCCATGCTTCTAGGAATTCTCACACATGTCTCTGTTTGGCTTGTCCTCAGATGGATGTGTTGTTCCAGTTGAAGTGGTTTCCTTCCTCAACTGTTTATAAGGATGCTAGTGAGAGTGGGTCATGTCTTTTTGTGGCTAGCTGATGTTCATGTATCCTGGTGGTTAGTTTTCTGCCTGTTTGTCCAACATAGTGTTTGTTACAGTTCTTGCATGGTATTTTGTAAATGTCATTAGTTTTGCTTGTTATCTGTATAGGATCTTTCAGGTTCATTAGCTGCTGTTTTAGTATGTTGGTGGGTATGTGGGCTACCAAAGAGGTCTGAGGGGTCTAGCAGTCATTTCTGAGATGTCTTTATGTACGGGAGAGTGGCTAAGGCTTCTGGACGCATTTTATCTGCTTGTTTGGGTTTATTGCTGAGAAATTGGTGGACTGTGTTCATTGGGTACCCGTTCTTTTTGAATACACTGTATTCATGATTTTCCTCTGCTCTGCTTAGTTCCTCTGTGTTGCAGTGTGTGGTGGCTCATTGAAATAATGTTCTAATGCAGCTTCGTTTGTGGGTGTTAGGGTGTAATGCAGTATTTGGTCAGTATGTGTTGTTTTCATGTAGACGCTGGTTTGAAGTTCCCCATTTACTGTTCATTCTACTGCAACATCTAGGAATGGCAGTTTGTTGTTGGTTTCCTCCTCTTTATTGAATTTCATGCAGTAAGGGTATTATTGATGGTTTTGAAGGCTTCTAATTTGTTTTGTTTAGTGATGACAAATGATGTCATCCATGTAGTGGACCCAAAGTTTCGGTTGGATGGTTGGCAGAGCTGTTTGTTGGAGTCTCTGCATTACTGCCTCTGCTAAGAACCCTGAAGTCGAAGATTCCATGGATGTTCCATTGGTTTGTCTGTAGGTTTTGTTGTTGAAGGTAAAGTGGGTGGTACCGCAGAGGTCCACTAGCTTGATAAAGTTGCCCCTGCTTGATGGTGTTTGGTGTATGTATCTTTGGTTCTTCTAATAGTGTAGACAGTGTTTCCTTGGCCAAGTTTATGTTGATGGATGCGCACAGGACTGTTACGTCATAGGAGACCATTATTTCATTCTCTTCTATCTTGGTGTCTTTGATGGTCTTCAGGAATTCTAGGGTGGAGTGGATGGAGTGGTGTGAGCCTTCTACTCAGTGTTTTAGTCTTTGGTGTGGCTCCTTGGCCAGTCTGTAAGCTGGTGTTCCCGGGAGCGAAACTCTGGGTCTGAGGGGGGCTCCTGGTTTGTGAATTTTGGGTAGTCCGTAGAAGCGTGGTGTGTTGGATCTGTCTGGTTTCATTTTTTGGAAATCGGTTTTATTTGTTTCTCCAGATTTCTGAAGTTTTTTGAGTAGGACTGTGATTTGATTCTCTAGTTGTGGGGTCGGGTCTATCGACACTTTGTTGGTAAGTGTTGGTATTTTCAAGTAGTGCGTTCGCTTTCTCAGTGTGGTCTCTTTGATTTAAAATGACTGTCAAGTGTCCTTTGTCTGCAAGTAGGATAACAATGTTTTTATCTTTGTTTAGTCTTTCCAGTGCTTTCCTTTCTTGTGTATTGAGTGTGTTTCCTTCCTTTTTCCTGCTTAATGTTGGTGCGACTGTCTGTACGATGGTTTGCTGGGTTTTCTCTGCGAGTTGGTTGTCTTTCAGTGTTGTTTCTAAAGCTGCTAAGAAATCTTTCTCATCCACATCTTGGAAGTTGTAATTTAATCCTTTGACTAAGACGGCTTTTTCAGTGTCTGTTCAGGGTTGGTCAGATAAGATTTTTTATCCATGCTTCTATATTGTCCATATTGTTATTTTGTGATGACCCTTTGGCCCAAACTGGTCCGTGGCAATGAGAATGTCCATCCACGCTAACCCCATTTCCCTGCACTTGGCCCATATCCTTTTTAATCTTTCCTATCCATGTATTTGTCCAAATGCCTTTTAAATATTGTTAATGTACCCACCTCAACCACTTCTGCTGGCAGCTCATTCCATATGCGTACAACCTTCTGTGTAAAAGCATTGCCCCCTCAGGTTCCCTTTTATTCTTTCCCCTCTAACCTTAAACTGATGCCCCCTAGTCCTCGTTCCCCCAACCCTGGGAAAAACGACTGAGTGCATTCACCCTATCAATGCCTCTCATGATCTTATGTTCTTCTATAAGATCCCCATCAGTCTCCAATGTTCTAAGTTTAAAAAGCCTAGCTTGTCCAACCTCTCCCTATGATTCAGATCCTTGAGTCCTGCTAATATCCTTGTAAATTTCTTCTACACTCTTTCCATCTCTCTTCCTTTAGCAAGATGACCATAACAGAACACACCACTCCAAGTGCAGCCTCACTAACGTCCTGTAGAGCAGCAAAATAACTTCTCAACTCTTATACTTAATGCTCTGACTGATGAAGGTCAGTGTGCCAAAAGCCTTCTTTGCTGCCCTGTCTACCTGTGAGTCCACTTTCAAAGAGCCGTGCACCTGAATTCCAAGGTCCTTCTGTTCCACTGTACTCCTTAAAGCACTACCATTCACCATGAATCTCCTACCTTGATTTCACTTTCCAAAATGCGAAAAGCTCACACTTATCAATATTAAATTCCATTTACCATTTCTCGGCCCACTTCTCCAGCTGATCAAGGTGCTGCTGCAATTTCTGATAAACTTCCTTGCCATCCATGATACCACCTATTATAGTGTCATCAGCAAACCTACTAATCAAGCCTTATACATTCTCATCCAAATCATTGATATAGATAACAAATAGCTGACCCCTGAGGCACTCCACTAGTCACAGGCCTCCATTCTAACAAGCATCCTACCACTATTACTCTCTGCTTCCTACCATCAAGCCAAATGTGTATCCAATTTGTCAGCTCCCCCTGGATTCCATGCAGCCTTCTAGAGCAGTGTACCATGTGGAATCTTATCAAAGGCCTCACTGAAATCCATACAGACCATGTATATCACCCTGCCCATTTCAACCTTCCTGGTCGCTTCATCAAAGAACTCTAACAAATTTGTGAGACATAATCTCCCGTGCACACACCCTGTCTTTCCAAATGCACGGACACCTTATCTTTCAAAATCTTCTCAAGTAACTTACCTATCACAAATATTAGGCTTACTAGTGTGCAGTTCCCAGGTTTTTCTTTGATCTGGCCATCTGATCTGGTTACACGAGGCCCTTTGCTCATCTAATCTTTTAAATGAACAGAGCTTAAGTAACATTCCGAGTCAACATAACCTGACCGATGGAGTGGCTGTTGGAGTGAAAGGGAGATTTCCTGCAGTTCACAACAAATATTCCCTGTACAGCAAACAACAATGAAACACACATTTATTAACGTAATGGAAGGACCCAAGTGATTCACAAGAATTTGAGAAGACAAATTATGTCACTGAGCCTCTGAGGGAAATATTGGGTTGAATTGTCAAAATCTTGTTCAAAGAATTGGTTTTATAACTGACTGAAAGGAGGAAGACAAGCTGGGGAAGTGGAGAGTATAGGTAGGGACTTTCAGATTTTGGGACCTAGGGAAATGAAGGCATGATCAGAAATGGTCAAGTAATCGCAATTGGGGATGCACAGGAGACAGAATTAGAGGAACATTGATGTCTTAGACTTTGTGAGTCTGGAGGTGATAATAAACACAGAGGAGCAAGAAAACAGAAGGGTTTGCAAACAAAAGGTGAGAATTTTAAAATCAAGACATCACTGGACAGAAGTCACCATAAATGAGCAAGTATGGAGCTGACAAAATGGATGTAGTTTGTAACATAAAGATCTAAGCCATACATTACTGGGTTGTGTGGCCAATTGCACCAAGATAACAAATCTGGTCTTGGAAATAGATAAATGCTTTATGATCAACCTGGCAATCAAATCTTGGACAGCTTGAGATTATTGTTGCTGGTTAACCAGTCACAGAGAGATAATTGTTTGCACACAGTGTCAGATGGATGTGCAGGCTACAGCTTAGAGAGGTACAGTACAAGGCATTTCTTTCCTTGGCTGGCGAAAGTTTCCTGAGGAATTGCTGTGCATGAGGAATGCAGGAGAAATAGAAATTGTTTCAGCTAAACATCTCACCAATACTGCAGAGATATTTACCCATCTGGATCTAGATGGTTGAACTGTAGCATTGCATCTTAAATTCCTTAAGTTTGTCTCTTGCCCTGTCTGAATGGAGGGAAGTGAGATGTTTAAAGGAGAATTTGAGCACCCAACGCTTAGGCAGCTCTAAAGATTCAAAATTCAAGCAGAAGAATTTTAATTTGAAGTTAATTTGCAGGATGTGGGCACCGCTGGCTGGGCCAGCATTTATTGCCTGTCAGTTGCCCTTGAGAAGGTGATGGTGAGCTCCCTTCTTGATTTGCTGCAGTCCATCTGCTGTGGGTTGACATTAGGGAGGGAATTCCAGGATTTTGACCCAGTGACAGATATATTTCCAAGTCAGGATGGTAAATGGCTTGTGCGGGGAATTTAAAGGTGATGATGTTCCCATGTATCTGCTGCCCTTGTCCTTCCAGAGGACAGATGTCAGAGGTAGTTTCTCTACTCAGAGAGTAGTAAGGGTATGAAATGTTTTGCCTGCAACGGTAGTAAATTCACAAACTTTAAGTACATTTAAGTCGTCATTGGACAAGCATATGGACGTACATGGAATAGTGTAGGTTAGACGGGCTTCAGATTGGTATGACAGGTCGGCGCAATATCGAGGGCCAAAGGGCCTGTACTGTGCTGTAATGTTCTATGTTCTATGTGGGTGTGGAAGGTGTTGTCTGAGGATCTTTGGTGAATTTCTGCAGTGTATCTTAGAGATAGTTGATACTGCTGCTACAGAGTGTTGGTGGCGGAGGGAGTGGATGCTTGTGGGTGCAGTGCCATCAAGTGAGCTCCTGTGTCCTTGGTGATGTCGAGCTTTCTGAGTGTTCCTGGAGCAGCATGTGTGCAGAAGGGTTTAAGTTCAAGGCAGACTATGAAAGAATGAAAAAGAAAGGAAAACGCAGGAGAATATAATTCAAGGTATTGGAAGTCATGAGGTAAGAAAGCTAGCATAAGGGCACCTTACATGAATGCTCATAGCATTCGTAACAAGGTCGATGAGTTAACTGCACAAATCATCACAAAGGAATATGATTTAGTAGCCATTGCGGAGACTTGGTTAAAGGATGTTCACAACTGGGAGTTAAACATCCAGGGCTACCAAACTATTTGGAAGAACAGACAGGAAGGTAAGAGAAGTGGTGTAGCTCTAATAATCAAGGAACACTTCAGGGTGGTGCTGAGAGACGATATAGGTTGTATGGAGAATGAGCTTGAATCTATTTGGATGGAAATTAAAAATTCTAAGAAGAAAAGGTCACTGATAGGCCTGGTCTATAGGCCACCAAATAATAACATCACATCGGGGTGGGCAATAAACAAAGACATAACTAATGCCTGTAAAAATGGTACGGCAATTATTATAGGGGGATTTTAATCTCCATGTCGATTGGTCGAAGCAGCTCAGTCAGGGTAGTTTTGAGGAGGAGTTTGTTGAGTGTATCTGTGAATTTTCTTGAACAATATGTAATGGAACTGATGAGGGTGCAATCTATCCTTGATCTGGTTCTGTGTAATGAGACAGGAATAATTAATGACCTCATAGTCAGGGATCCTCTTGGAAGGAGCGATCACAGTAAGGTTGAATTTAGAATACAGTTGGAGAGTGTGAAGATAAAATCCAATACCAGGGTCCTACAATAGAATGAAGGAGGTGTTGGCTACAAAATATTTTGAAATAAAAATTTGACGGTGAGGCAGTTGACAAGCAGTGGAAGACTTTCAAAGCAATTTTTCAAAGTGCTCAGCAAAAGTATATTCCAGTGAAAAGGAAGGACTGTAAAAAAAAGGGGGTATCTGCCATGGATGCCTAAGGAAATAAGGGAGTCTATCAAATTGACAGAGAAGGCATACAAAGTGGCCAAAAACAGCAGGAAACTAGAAGATTGGGAAAACTTTAAAGGTCAACAGAAAGCCACAAACAGAGCTATAAAAAAAAGTAAGGTAGAACATGAGAAAAATCTAGCACAGAATATAAAGACAAATAGCAAAAGTTTCTACAAATATATAAAATGAAAGAGTGGCTCAAGTAAATGTTGATCTTTTAGAGGATGAGAAGGGGCATTTAATGATGGGATATGAGGAAATGGCTGAGACATTGAACAGATATTTAGTATCAATCTTCACAGTGGAGGACACTAATAACATGCTAGAAATTGACAAAGTAACGAAGGTAGGTGAGGACCTGGAAACAATTATTATTATGGAAGAGGTAGTGTTGGGCAAGCTGATGGAGCTAAAAGTAGACAAGTCTCCTGGCCCAGATGGAATGTATCCCAGGATACTAAAGCAGATAGCAGGAGAAACAGTAAGTGCACTGGTGATAATTTTCCAAAATTCTCTGGACTCTGGGGCAGTTCCAGCAGACTGGAAAACAGCAGATGTGATGCCACTGTTTAAAAAGGGAGGTAGAGAAAAGATGGAGAATTATTGACAGGTTAGCTTAACCTTTGTAGTGGGGAAAATGCTTGAGTCTATTATCAAGGAAGAAATAGCAAGAAATCTAAATAGGTATTGTCCCATTGGGCAGACACAGCATGGGTTCATGAAGGGTAGATCATGCTTAATAAATCTTTGGAAATTCTATGAAGACATTATGAGCAAAGTGGACAATGGGGACCCAGTTGATGTGGTGTACCTAGATTTCCAAAAGACCTTCAACAAGGTGCCACACAAGAGGCTGCTGCCTAAGATAAAAATACATGGGATTACAGGTAAAGTATTAGCATGATAGATTCATTGACTAACAGGAAGCAAAGAGTGGGGATAAATGAGTGCTATTCTGGCTGACAATCTGAACTAGTGGTGTGCCTCAGGGATCAGTGTTGGGACCACAATTATTCACAATTTACAGAGATGATTTGGGGTTGGAGACCACATGTATGGTGTCAAAATTTGCCGATGACACTAAGATGAGTGGCAGAGCAAAGTGTGCAGGGTACTGAGAAACTTTGCGGAAGGATATAGATAGTTTAAGTGAGTGGGCAAAGGCCTGGCAGATGGAATAAATGTGAATATATGTTAATAAATGTGAAGTCATCCATCTTGGTAGGATTAACAGTAAAAAGGATTATGACTTCAATGGTTAAAAAGTTGCAGCGTGCTGCTATGCAGAGGGACCTGGATGTCCTTGTGCATGAATCACAGAAGGTTGGTTTGCAGGTACAACAGGTTATTAGGAAAGCAAATGGAATTTTGTCCTTCATTGCTAAAGAGATTGAGTTTAAAGCAGGGAGGTTATATTGCAGCTCTACAGGGTGCTGGTGGGGCCACACCTGGAGTACTGTGTGCAGTTTTGGTCTCCTTACTTGAGAAAGGATGTACTGGCACTGGAGGGGGTGCAGAGGAGGTTCACTCGGTTGGTTCTGGAGTTGAGGGGATTTGCTTATGAGGAGAGACTGAGTAGACTGGGATTATATTCATTAGAATTCAGAAGAATGAGGGGGGATCTTATAGAAACATATAAAATTATGAAGGGAATAGATAAGATAGAAGTAGAGAGGATATTTCCACTGGCAGGTGAAACTAGGTCAAGAGGGCATAGCCTCAAGGTTAGAGGGAGCAGACTTAGGACTGAATTGAGAAGGAACTTCTTCACCCAGAGGTTTGTACATCTGTGGAATTCCTTGCCCAGGGAGGTAGTTGATGCTACTTCAGTAAACATCTTTAAAGCTAAGGAAGATTTTTTTTGAGCAATAACGGAATTAGTGGATATAGTGAGATAGGGTGTATGTGGAGCTGAGTCCATGAAAAGATCAGCCATGATCTTATTGAATAGTGGAGCAGGCTCGAAGGGTCAGATGGCCCACCTCCGCTGCTAGCTCTTATGTTCTTATGTTCATAGATCCCTGCTGTTAGCAGAACATGTGAATAGGATAGTTAAGAAGGCACAGGGTACACTTGTTTCTATCAGTTATGGCATAGAGTATAAGAGCAAGGAAGTAATGTTGGAGTTATACAGAGCGTTGGTTAGGGCACAGCTGGCATACTGTGTGCAGTTGTGGTCACCTCACTACAGGAAGGATGTAATAGCACTAGAGGGTGTAGTGGAGGTTCACTGGGATGTTGCCTGGAATGAGAAATTAAACTATAAGGAGAGACTAGAAAGGTTTACATTGTTTTGCTCGAGCAGAGAAGACTGAGGGGTGACATGATTAAGGTGCTTAAGATTATGAGGGTGAATAGAGAGTGGTTGTTCCCCTTGGTTGAAGGATGACAGTTTTTAGGTAAGATGTAGGAACTTCAGAGGAGAATTGAGAAAGAAACCATATTTACTCAGAGAGTCATGGGAAGCTGGAATGAACAGCCTGGGAAGGTCATGGAAGCTGGAAACCTTACAACCTAGCAAAATATTTGGATGAACACATGAAATATCATAACAGTTAAAGATATAGGACAAGTGTGGGAAATTGGGATTAATGCAGGTTTAGTGGTAGTTATTGTTGGTGCAGGCTCGATGGGCTGAAGGGCCTTTTCTGCGCTGTGTGATTCTGAGAACTTCAAGAATAGTGAATGTGGTCAAGAGGTGGATTAGCCCACGAGAGTCTTCCTAGCTTTCCTAATGGGGTAAAAACAATGACTGCAGATGCTGGAAACCAGATTCTGGATCAGTGGTGCTGGAAGAGCACAGTAGTTCAGGCAGCATCCAACGAGCAGCGAAATCGACGTTTCGGGCAAAAGCCCTTCATCAGGAATAAAGACAGTGAGCCTGAAGCATGGAGAGATAAGCTAGAGGAGGGTGAGGGTGGGGAGAGAGTAGCATAGAGTACAATGGGTGAGTGGGGGAGGAGATGAAGGTGATAGGTCAGGGAGGAGAGGGTGGAGTGGATAGGTGGAAAAGGAGCTAGGCAGGTCGGACAAGTCCGGACAACTCTCTTCCCACCTCCACCCTCCCCTAGCTTATCTCTCCATGCTCCTAGCTTTCCTAATAGCTGAGAGAATTCCAGTACTGAAGCTGTGACTATATAAGGTGGGCCTGGCTGAAAAAGGAAAAGAATTTCAAACATTTTGAGGTTCTTTAAATCACATCTTTGAGATTCATCTGAAGATTCTGACAGATGTTTCCCATCTGGTGCGCACACCAAAGGTTAACCTGGATGTCAGTGATATACACTGTCTGACCTCAGTGGGGTCAGGCTGTCATGTCAGGGAACAATTCTAACTTCATCAATACAGTGAAAGGCCAGATTTGGGAGATTAGGGGCCAGGCTGTTCAGTGATGGGTCCTCCAGAGTGATTGAAGGTAAAAGATATGCAGTAGTGGATGGAATAGAGGGGAGTGTTATTAAGGCTAGTAGACTACCCAATGATTGGTCAGCGCAGACTTGCAAACTTTATGCACAAGGAAGAGCCGTTAACATCTTGGAAGGCAAAGAAGGAACTGTATACACAGATTCTAAGAATGCCTTCGGATGGCACACACATTTGGGAAGATATGGCAGGAGAGGGGACTGATGAACAGTAGGGGTAAAGAAACCTTCACAAACCTTGGGTAAAGAACTGGCTCATGAGGAATTGGTAAAATAAGTATTGGAATCCCTTTTGTTGCCAATGGAAATAGCAATAGTCCACATAAATGGACTTCAGCAGGGACATGATCCCGAAGCAAAGGGAAATAGATTGGTGGATGAAGTCACTAAGGAGGCAGCTCTGAACCCCCAGCCCGCTACAATGTAGATTTTGGTACCGATGGTGCAGGAACCTGGGGGGAGACCGATATTTAGCACTAAGGAAGAGAGAGGTAGAAGAACTAGGAGCTCCAGTAAAGGGGTGCTGGATGCTACCTGATGGCCAGGAGATGCTAAATAAGATGATGATGCGAGAAATTAGGGCTGTCTTACACCAGGGAAGTCACTGGGGAGTGCAAGCAATGTGTGATTTGGTCTTAACGAAATATGGATGCAAAGGGATCTATACAGTAGCCAAACAGATGTGTGAGGGATGTATAACACGCAAGAAAATCAACAAGAACATATTGAGGAAACAGGAGGGAGAGAACCTGAGCTAAGACCATTTCAGAGCATTCAGGTAGATTATACTGAATTACCCCGAGTGGGAAAACTGAGGTATATGCTGGTAATGGTTGATCACCAATCTGGATAGGTGGAGGCATACCCTTTAGCCACTGCCACCGCAAGTGGGGTGTCCAAGATAATACTTGAACACTAATCCCCAGATACGGGATAATGGAATGTATAGATTTGGATCAGGAACTCATTTTACTTCCAGGGTACTCCAGGGAGTAATGAAGGGGTTAGGAATCTCCTGGGAGTTCCACACCCCTTGGCACCCACCTTCAACAGGAAAGGTTGAGAGAATGAATCAGACACTCAAGAAGCAGTTATCGAAATTAATAGTAGAAACCAGACTCCCTTGGACTAAGTGTTTACCAAAGCCCTTTTGCAAGTGCGAACGGCCCCAAACGAAAGATATGGGGCTGTCCCCTTATGGGATATTGTTTGGCCTTCCCTATGTGGGAATGAAAGGGGAACTGCAACCCTGGAGACTAAAGGTCTGTTCTTAAAGAAGTATATAATGGGCATGTCCTCCTCTTTGTCTTTTCTCAGGAGACAATGGTTACTGGTACAGACTCCACCCCTTGAATTCGCCATTCATCCCATCTGGCCTGGAGATTGGGTCCTAATTAAGTCATGGACAGAAACTAAATTGCAACCAGATTGGGAGGGACCGTACCAGGCTCTTTTGACTACCAAAATGGCGATACGCATGGTGGAAAAAGGCTGGACTCACTCCACCAGGACTAAAGGACCGGTGGAATCCCCGGTTAAGAAAGAAGTCTGGACACCGAATCGACGGAAGAACCACCGAAACTCAGACTCAAAAGACTTTAAGTAACTGATTTTTATGCGGACGCGGGATAGTTTCTTTTTGATATCTATATATTGTATTGCATGTTAAATCTCTCGGTCCTTCAATACTGTTGTAGGATGCTGGGGACACTTAGGGTTACCATATTAGCCTTCTTAGTATTGGAATTTTGTCAAATGATCATGTCATCTCCATATTTGTTATTAACGATCCCTGAGTCTGAACATCCGCAAGTAATTGAAGTCAATGCTTGCAGCCTAGTAAAATGCGCAGATGTAAAGTATCAAAGGGAGTATATTTCCTCTGAAATCTTTCTTAAGACCCTACCGGACACAAGGTATGGTTTGCAAAAACCGCCACATGGCTCTATCCATAGAAGCCCCCTTTCGCCCAGCCCTAGACTGTTCTGACAAAAAGTGCCACCCGATATATCTCACCATTAGGAATACCTCCTCTGAAGAGTCCTTTCCCCATTAAAAATGGGTTTCGACTCCTTAGTAATGATTTAAAGATAGTAATAGCTGTCACTGGGAAGTGTTTTTCTGGCTGCTGTTTCCGAATAGTCATAGGAAACGGAAAATGAGCTAAACCACTTGATAGTAAGATACAACATTTTGCCCTTCCCAACAACCCAAAGGTGGTAAAAATTATAGAGGTGAAGGACTTGAAGCAGACCAATGAAATAAAAACTAGATACGGGGACACAAATACCTGGGTTGAATAGGTAAAGTTCACTGTTAAAACTCTGAATAAAAGCAATTGCTATACATGTGCCTCCAGTAGACCAGTTGCCCACAGTCCCCTTTCTGCTCGGGTGGAACTGAAACAGGAAGGGCATGGGATGCATGATAGCCCTGTATCAGGATAAGGCTGCATGGAATGATAGGAATTGTATATCCCTATCTCTAATGTTCACTTCTTTGGAGAAGACAGATTTGAAAGTTCCCCCCATATTTTTGACCAGGGTCGGGAATCACACATCGTGTATAAGCCAACAGGGTACTAATCAGTCTCGAGACTTGGGGGAGCTGAGGTTATGTATAGAAACTCAGAATGACACAGAAACAGACAAAGGAGGGAACTACTCAGCACTCAGGGTTCCCTGGGCGGATCTCTGGTGGTACTGTGGAGGCAGAATATTGCGACCTACCCTACCTCCTGACTGGAGAGGGATATGTGCAATTGTAACAATTGGCAATCCCATTCACCTTGGTATTTGAGAAGGAGAAGGTGGTAGTAACAAAGAATGAGAGGAGTAAAAGGTCATTATTAGATACTTCCTTTGATGATAAGCTTTACCTCAACTCCATAGGAGTTCCTAGAGGGCTCCCCGATCAGTTCAAGGCTGTCAACCAGATTGCAGCAGGTTTGGAATCAGTCCTATTTTGATGGGTAACGGTCAACAAGAATGTGGATTGGATAAACTATATTTTTATAACCAGCAAAGATTCATCAATTACACTAGAGATGCAGTCAAGGGTATTTCCGAGCAACTTGATGCAACCAGCAGAATGGCCTGGGAAAACAGACTGGCCTTAGTTATGATCCTAGCCGAAAAAGGGGGTGTATGCGTGATGTTAGGAGATAGCTGTTGTACCTTTATTCCAAATAATACAGCACCTGATGGGTCAATCTCTCATGTCTTGCAAGGATTGACCACCTTGGCGGAAGAATTGGCTGAGAATTCAGGGGTGGACACATCACTCACGGGATGGCTGGAATCATGGTTTGGGAAGTGGAAAGGCGTGGTAGTCTCCATCCTCACCTCCCTGATAGTGGTAGCAGGGGTACTGACAGCAATTGGCTGTTGTATCATACCTTGTGTACAGGGGTTAACCCAGCGGCTGATTGTTTTGCCAAGTCTGTCTCAAACACCCCTAAAAGGTAATCAGGCAGAGGAACTCAACCTCTTGAACAATGAGGGGATGGGTGACCTTAAGGAATTAGCCATGATAAATGAAGTCTCAGGGATGATGCTAGCGAACTGGAAAGCAACTTATGAGACAAATGCAGAAGACAACACTTCGTAGCCAAGAAGAAAATTTTGGGATTGTGACATATAGGGTTAAAATTGTGCAGAATAAGGGAACAGGTGTTGCTTCTGCAAAACCTTACATTATAAAATTAAGCTGTACATACCAATACTAAACAATGAGAAGTGAAAACAGGTAGAATTATCTATGACTAATAAGGCAGAGCAACCGTGTAGCAGGATGTACCAGGCCCAGGAGAATAGTGTGCCAGTCACAGGAGGGACATGGCCAACGGATGGAATTTAGTTTGCCAGGATAGTCACATATAAGGAATGAGATAAATAAAAGTAAGGGGCGACAGGCTTAGAGTAATGGGAGAAGTAAACAGAGGCAGAGAGAAGCTAGACAAAGGTGAAGTGAAGTAGAGCTTGTGATAGGCGACGTGCTACAGCAAAAGTAACGAATGGGGTGAAAGGAGAGGACCGAGAGACGCAGCTGAACAGCATAAATCAGAATGTAACCCTCAGATCGGGGAGCTTACTCGTTAGGCATCCATTCTTGCAAGTATGTATCAATAAAATTCGCTGCTTCAGAATTTGACTTGGACTGAAATTTATTAATATGTGAGTTTTGTTTCTCACAGTTTATCACTCACTGTTCTTCCAATTGTTCTGTTTTATGAGCTGTTGTTTTAAATCCCAGCACTACACACAAACAGTTTGTAACAAAATGTGTATAACTCAGATTCCAGAATGAAATGTGGTGAGAGGTGGTGACATTGCATGGAACTGGAATACAGGGACATCCAGAAAGCCTTTGACAAACTATTACACAGGAGATCACAAAGGGACAGTGGAAGAGGGTGAAGAATAATGAATTGAATTAAGATGTATTGGAAGAGATAAACAGAGTGAAGGGGTTAAGAATATTTTCTCAGACATAGTTCAAAGTGGACAGTGGAATCTCAGTGTCTGTTCTGGGATCATTTCAGAACAAAGGTAGAAAAACAACCTGAAAATACAACAAATTTTCTTGTATCTCATATTCAGGGCATTCTGAAACACTGGCCACTCCAGTTCGCTTCTTGGTGTTTGCTCCCCCAGACCTCCATGTTGGACACCCAGCACCAACACCTCAGGGCATGCTCCAGGGGCACTGGCCACATGCCCCCCACATCCATAGATGTGGCATCAACACCTGCCAGCCTCTCCTCATCATCATGGCACATCTCTGATCCACCAACAGTTCCGCACTTCAGAGTGTACAGGCAGCTGCCAGGGCAATGCTGCAGCAAACACACTGTGTACGCAGGGACAAAGGGATGGGGTCAGTCCTGGGGTCAATAAAATGCATATCAAGGGGGTTGGAGTGGAACCAGGAGCACTGCTGTGACTGGGAGGTGGAGGGACTCAATGGTGGGGAGAGTCAGCGGCAGCCTGGTTTACGGAGAATACAAAGATGGCGAAGGGGATTGGGGCGACACTTGAAAATGTAATGGCAGAGCCAGTTGTGCTCGTGGGGGAATGGGATACTACGGGCAGGGGAGTTATAGACAGTCATCACCACTGTGGCCTCTACAGTGCAGCTCGATAGTGGACATCACTGAACTGTCGTGTCTGGGCTTGGGGGGCACACTATTTGATGTGATGGCTGTCAAAGTGTAGGGATTTAGTAACAACAGGCTGTCCAGGGAGAGCAGGTAAAGGGACAAGTGAGTTCATGAGTTGGTTGGACCTGTGTTCCATCGGAGCCTGATATCATGGTGTCCAGTCTGACCTGCTTTCCCTTCCATATCTGTCAATTCGTGTGAATGATAAATGGCTGGGATCACATCCGTGTGGGTGAAGTCTGAGGCAGTTCAATGGGTAAAAGGAGGACTCCATTTCTGAGTGAGGTGTAGAGTACAGGTTCACATCATTTGCCTCACATCATACAATGTGAAATACACGCAGTGTACATGTGTGTTGGGTGCAAATACTGGCTTCATGCAATGACCACCATGTTACTGATCCTTGCAAACTGCAGGTCAACAGTGATCACAGCTGATCTTAAAAGAGACACCTGTGTGCTATAAAGAACACAGTTGATGGCATGAAGCAAAATGGCACAGAACCCATTCTCTGCCCATCCAGTCTGGAAGTATTCTGTAAAATACTTGTATACAGCACCTGAAGCTGTCACAAGCAATGGGTTTCCTCAGGCGGTGTCTAAGATACAGGGGAGCCAGGGGCTTTCATCCTGATGAGTGAGGCTCAGTATTGGTGCAGGTTACGATTTCCCAGGTCACCAGGACAGAACTATGCCAGCCTCTGGATTGGCACCTCCAACCTGAAGGCATCCTATCACAGTCCCCCAGGAGGTGACAGTGCTGTTGAACGTCTATGTGACTGGCTCCTTTTGGAGAGTAAGATAATCTCTGTCACTCACTCACAGATGCATCAAGACAGCGATGGTAATGGCACCAGGGATGCTGCTTCGTTATGAGGATACCTGTGCTGTGGCAACTTCCCACAGTGAGAGGTAGAATCCAGCTACTATTGGACAGGAGGGGCACCATAGAGGAGTGGTCAGTCATTAATGAGGCAGGTTTGAACCATAGCACAAGAAAGCTGCTCGGACTCGTGAACAGACACAATGAAAACTCGACAAAACTGACAATGTGACAAATCAAAGTGTAACATTCATGTATATTCTTTCTTTCCCTTCACATGGAGTTTTTAAATAAGCTGATGCAAAGCTGACCATGCCATAGATTCCGAACAGAACTGGTTCGCCTCCTTAAACAGTGATGTTTCTGTTACTTAAGTGGGTGGAAAGGAATCTGAGAGATTTGGGTACGGCTGCAGTAAAATGATGTTATATTGAGGTTGACTGTGTTCTGGACAGTCCCTCTGCTTAAAATAACAGGCCCCAGTTCCTGCTGGGGGCCAGGTGTTTGTTCATTTCACCCACTCGGAGCAGCTGGATTGGACGGCACAAACCACCCTCAAATACTGAAAGCTGATTGGCTGAAACTGACTGCTCAGCAGCTTCACTCAAACTCCTTCAAAGTTCCCATGAGGTTCCATTCATTCTCAATGTTCGGGTTCCATGGAAATAACAGATATACTTATTGTCTCAATCATATTCACCATTCTGGGCAATATTGTTAATTGTGTAACTGGTCACCTGGTGGTCAATAGCAGGTTAGAGTCTGATAGTTAGGTGGCAAGTAGGTGCATCATTAACTAGTCACATGCTCAGCTCTTTCATGTTCACACAAACTGTGACAGAGCAAAATTATCCAAACATTAACTGAGGGGATTCACCAACACCTCAGGCTGGATATTCCCCCTGGGGAGGGATACAGGAGTTGGGAATGTCACTCTGCTCCAATCCCTCTCTTGGAGGCTGGGAACACACACACATTGGGATTCTCACAGAGGGATCCTCTGAACTGGCCTGGAGACAGGGTCCTCGTGAATTATGGGTGGATGGAGTGTAGCCCCTTCACAGGGCAGCATTTAGTTGCTCTAATACCCAGGCAGGCAGGAGGGCCTTTCCTTATTCAAACAGGCCCCTACACAAACTGGAAGTTGGAGACTTGCTGGAAATGACTCATCAATGTCCATTAGTTCAGTGTTAACAAGACCCTAACAGAGTCTAATTGGGCACCTGCCCTACCCTGCTGGGCCCAGACCCACAATGTCTGAAATAGCTGGAGCTGGGAATGATGTTGGAAACTTTCTACCTCCAATCATGCCTCAAGTCGGTTTGCAAATTAAATATGTATACCAGACATTCAACAAGTGGCCTATGCTTAGAAGTTCGCTGTATCACGTTGCAGATCCATTTTCCTGCAGGAAGGCATTAGAACATACACATTATGTGATAAAAAAGATCGACAATATGCAGATTTTTAAAAGCTCTTCAGGGTGGCATGTTGGTTAGCACTGCTGCCTCACAGTGCTAGGGACTTGGGTTCAATTCTAATCTCAGGTGACTGTGTGTGGAAATTGCACATTCTCCCTGTGTCTGTGTGGATCTGTTCCAGTTTCATCCCACAGTCCAAAGATTAGATTACTTACAGTGTGGAAACAGGCCCTTCGGCCCAACAAGTCCACACAGACCACTTCGGCAATTTAGTGTAGCCTGCACAATTTCGGATTGTGGGAGGAAACTGGAGCAAACTCACACAGACATGGGGTGAATGTGCAAACTCCACACAGTCACCTGAGGCAGGAATTGAACCCAGGTCTCTGGTGCTGTGAGTGCTAACCACTGTGCCACCGTGCTGCCCATAAAGATGTGTAGGTTAGGTGAATTGGCCATGCTAAATTGCCTGTAGTGTTAGGTGGAATAGTCAGAGGGAAATGGGTCTGGGCGGTTTACACTTTGGAGGATTGGTGTGGACTTGGGTCAAAAGGCCTGTTTCCACACTGTTGGGAATCTCACCTATTAACAAGAGCAACAAATAATTTACACTAGAAAGACATTTTTTCATAGTAGGTGTGAAGAACAATTTTAACTCCAGGGCTGGTCAGAAGATGCAGTAAACATAAAGGGAAATATCAGACAATAAATGAGCTTCAGTGTAAAATGTGACAGTTCTTCCAGTCGGACTGAGGCATCACTGCATCAACCTGAATCTCTGAGCCTGAATGGGCGGGTTTCAGATCCTTGCTCTGGTTGGTCAGTGTGAATCGCTCTCATTTGCACGGATTTCCTTCCTGTTGTGAAGGGCTCTATAACTGGCTTCAATGGGAACCTGCTGCCACAGTCTGTCCCAGATACAGTCGCTGAAGGCAGGCAGCTCATTGACAGAAATGATGTGGATCTTGTGCTTTCTCTGTTCCCTGGCAGTGTGGCTGGGCTGTAAGTAAAACACTGCTCCTTCCACAGCAGCAGGTTGGGGTTTTACAGTCACCTTTAAAAGGGTCCATTTCTGATGTTTAATCCTTGCTCTTTTACAGATGGACAGTGTCAGACTCTGACTCAGCCTGCACAACTGACTGTGAAACCGGGGAACACGGCCACACTGGACTGTAACATTGGAACGGATGATGGCTATTACGTGTTCTGGTACAAGCAGACACCAGGATCAGCTCCTCAGTGGATCCTCTATTACTATCACTCGCTCAGTGCGCCTACCTATGGGTCTGGGTTTAGCAGCGACCGTTTCACATCGACAGTCAACAACGGCCACAACATTTACCAGTTAATCATCAAAAACGTGGGTGTGAATGATGCCGCCGTCTATTACTGTGGAAAGTGGTTTAGCTCGGCCAGTGCTAATGTCTCACAGTGACAGAAGGTAACACAAAAACTGATATCAGGAAATAACGTCCTCCTAATATCATTGTATTGGATCAAATACTCTAATATTTAAGATTTCATAAATAACTTTAATGTTGTCCTTCGGTATAATATTTTCCATTTCCCGTTCTTTCATAATTGGTAACTTTCTGAAATCACTGCCCATTACCGAGTGTTGATGACATTTTAATGTCAGTGTGAGGATGTTGTTGTGAGGTTATTCCTTACTGTCCCACACCAACTGGGACACTGGGAATACATGATCAATGCTGGCACTGGAGTATCTGAAGGTGTTTTCTTTCCAATTCCAGGATCCTGGATAACTGTATGGACTGAACCCTAGAACATCACACTGTGTATGTGTTTGGGCAAGGGACCAAGCTCTTTGTTGCAGGTAAGTGGCTGAGAATTCCCTCTGTGGATACTAACTGTGTGAATTTAGGCACTTGATTGAAATTTAATTATTTCCTCATGCCTGTTTCTTAACCTGAGTGAAAATGTTGGTTGTTTCTCCAGAGTCTAGCAGCAGAAGCAGAGCAATCACTCTTGGTGCTGCCTGTCTGAGTTTGTGCTGTTTCTGACATTGGCTGTTAGTTCATAGTTTTGTACATAATAGTGTTTTTGTTCATAAGTGCTTTGATTTGACCAAATCTTTTTTGCTTTTTAGCATGCTGTACATTAGTTAATGTATTTGGTGGTGGCACATTTTTGAGAATGTGGTTTAATTTTTTTTTCAAGGCTTTGAAAGTGCAATGTTGGGAACAGAGTTAAATTTAGTTCTGTTGGTTTTATTTAAAATGTGCAATTGAAAGAAAGAAACTTCATTGATATGTTTTTAATTTTTCATGCCCCAAAACATTTCATGGTGAATTAATTAATTGAAGCTTTGTCATTGCTACTCAACTAAAAAGCAATGTGCCTACACAGAACCCATTATTAATTTTGACAAATATCAGAAGCAATCATTCTTAGAAACCAAGCATTGCTAATGCAGTACTCAGTAAAATGCCAGTGTAGTTCCTGAGTCAGTATTTCTGTGCTCTGGTCCTCTCTCTCAATTATTAATGCCTATTGATAACTTTGTCTGTGCTTTTTTATTTATGCACTGAACTGGAACCTGTTGTTATCTTTACTTCTGAAATAACCTGACAGAGGCCAGTATCCTGTCACCAAGTCATCCTGTATATACACATGCAAAGTACATGACACTGATTCAGTCTCCTCAGAGCCAGCTAATCGTGAACAGAACCTCTGACACTCCTGGTTGGTTGTTTTGGTTATTTATGTATTTGGGTTTGGATCCCCCCCCCCCCCTCCAACCCCACTATACCAACACAGTAGTCGCGCTTATTTATTTCTCCATAGCCTCCATGTTGTGTAAATGCAGGAACTCAGTGAAGACCCCACTGTGCAAATAATCGTATTCAATCTCTCCTCCACCAGGAAAAGGCACCCAAGTGGCCAGGGAACCAGTGACAAGCAAAGCCCAATAGGGGAAAATGCTGATCTAGGGAATTCAAAATGAAGTGGGAGGGTGGGGCTGGCACTCCTATTTCAAAATGTTATTTATTTTATGTTTATCTTTTTCCCATCCTCGTCACAGTCCATTTACACATGGAGAGTCCTTGACACTGATCCAGATCCCTCAGAACCAGCTCTGAGTGACCAGGATGTCTTAACATGCCTTTTTAAACATTTTTTTTTATTAAACAATTCAGTTTATGAAATAATTAACATTAACAGCTGTATACAAAGAAACAGCAATTTTACAAGGGAGAGGAGCAGCAAAGTCAGGTCCCAAACCTGACTGTTCAACCAGTTTACAGGGAAGTGAAGAACTTCAAATCCCAGTTTCAAACATGCCAAGACAGTAATAATGACATTTGTAGACACTCCTATTTATACCCATCACCCAGTGTCCCCTGATTGGACCAGATTAACAACAGCATCGATAAGGAAACTCCTATTCTATGAGGGCCATCTAGTTAACCCCATCACAATCATTACATCCATCCCCCTCTCTGTCCGGGGACAGAGGCCTGTTCGTTTTCTCATATCGTCTGTAGTGGGGGTTTACCCACCAGGTCCGGTTACTCCGACTCAGCCTCGGATACACAACAAGATCCTCGCACCCGGAGCGTGTTGGAAGAAATTGCTCCTTTTCTTCAGGTGGTTACGGTGCTGAGGCTGCAACATCCACCATGTCTGTCTCTGACTCTGACAGATGGCGGGTCGGAGTGGGTGGGGGTGAAGCTATGGGTTCCTGTAGCCTTTCCGGCTGATCTTGGGGACCAGGTATTTGACCCTGTCACGTTTGTGAGTTTGCAGCTTTCATCTGGTCCACATGCTTGTTCAGGACCAGCTCACTGACTTGAACTTTGTACATGACAGGACCTGACCTCTCATCAGCCATGCCTCTTACTCATGCAGGTCCACTTCCATGATATCGACGCCAAACATT
Organism: Hemiscyllium ocellatum; assembly: GCF_020745735.1. Lineage (NCBI taxonomy): Eukaryota > Metazoa > Chordata > Chondrichthyes > Orectolobiformes > Hemiscylliidae > Hemiscyllium > Hemiscyllium ocellatum. The sequence continues at coordinate 39,888,098 of NC_083428.1, forward strand.
GACTTCTGTTGTAAACTGTCTCTCTCGCCTGGCATAGTCTTGTGTCCAGTGTTGATGTTCCTGATGCTGTTTCACTTTCCTGCTCCCCCTTCCCCAGGTCCGGGAGGATAAGCTTTAACCTGATGTGGAGTCTTCTCCCCGATAGCAACTCTGTTGGAGCTATTCCTGTAGCTGCCAGAAGCTATATATTAGATTAGATTACTTAGTGTGGAAACAGGCCCTTCGGCCCAACAAGTCCACACCGACCCGCCGAAGCGCAACCCACCCATTCCCCTACTTTTACCCCTTACCTTACACTATGGGCAATTTAGCATGGCCAATTCACCTGACCCGCACATCTTTGGACTGTGGGAAGAAACCGGAGCACCCGGAGGAAATCCACGCAGACACGGGGAGAACGTGCAAACTCGACACAGTCAGTTGCCTGAGTCGGGAATTGAACCCGGGTCTCTGGCGCTGTGAGGCAACAGTGCTAACCAGTGTGCCACCGTGCTGCCCATAGGGTGGTCAGATAATCGAATAGAAGCTGGGATAGTTTGGTAATGAGTGAAAGGGGAAACTGTGTTTCTTTAAAGTTTGCCTTCAGTTTGGTCTGGCTCTCCACCAGCCCATGGGACAATGGATGGTAAGCAGCTGACCTGGTGTCCAAGACTTGTCTGTGACCAAGACTTCCGGGAGTCTGTATTACAAAAGATGTTTGCTGCTGCTGATGGTAATTTTTATCCCTGTTGGCACTCTGCACACTGACCCACCAACGTGGCTATGCCCGCATCCAATCCTGGCCACCTGACATGACCTCTATCAACATCTTCATCTTGGACTCCCCTGGATGATCCTGGTGGAGTTGAGCCAGGAACTGAGAGAGTCCTTTGTGTGGGACACTCCCTTCCACTCCCCATAATAAAATGCCATCCCCTACAGTGATCTGGTCTCACTGAGTCCAGGAAAGTATTCGGTTCAGGCTGTGATGGCCCTTTTGATGTTTCCCCCATCGGCGCCAGCTGTTATAGTTTTGCCAGGACGGAATCTTTTTGTGTCCACATTCCGATATTTGTAGCGGTGGCCGGAAGGGACTCCGGAAAGTTTAAACCCAGAACGGACTCTTCCAGTGGCCTCACTACCATTGGTGTATCTGCTGGCGGGAGGCAGCTCAATGCATCCGCATTTTCTACTTGGCTTCCCGGACAGTGTTCCCAGTTGTAACTGTGTGCACTTCGCCTGAGAGCCCAATGCTGAATTCAACCTGGGTGGCACTGCGTTCTCCTCTTTGAGTAGCCCTACCTGGGGTTGGTGGTCAGTTTCTATGACAACTTTACATGAGCAAAGGTATTGGTGCAACTTCCCCTCAGGAAAGATAACTGTTCACTTTCTTTCTTTGTCTGGGTGTATTTGTGTTCTACATTAGCCGCAGTCCAGGAAGTGCACACAATTGGGCATTCTTCTGCTTTGGGACTTGTGACTGGTGCAGACCAGTCCATAAACTGTATGGGTTTGATTTTTCCCCGGTATAGGTTCTCAGTCTAGCCGAGGCCATATGCAAAGTTAAGGGTTGGGGTCCAGAATGAAGTTTGTTCTAGACTGGTTCTGCAATCACTGATACAGCCACGTTGGTATCAACCTCCATTAGAACCAGGTGACCATTCAACCAGACATTTATTTTGATTGTGTGATTTTGATGTTGCTCCACAATTTAACTGTTTCAAGACCAATGCAAATGGGCGTTCTAGGGTGTACACTGTCCTGGACACCAGCCTACAGGTTCTTTAACTCACTTCAGGCCTAGTGTGTCTCTGTTGCTGTCTCGGTCCTGCACACCGGCAGCATCTACAATGGCTTGCCAGCCCCGATCCTGGAAAATGTTGATCTGTTTGGCTGAGGCTTGGCTTTGTTTTAGGGTTTTGCTGTGGTTTGACCTAGAGTCCTCCGGTTCAGGATATGTCCTGAGTGAGGCGATGCTGCAGGCTCAGTCTGCCCAGGAAAGGGGTCCATTTCCATCGGCATACCCTCTAACTCTTACACTCCACTTGTCACATTTTCTAATGACACAGCCAGTTGTTGTGCCTGTTCGAAGTCCAGTTGGGCTTCAGCTAGCAGGCACCTTTGCATGGTTACATCATTAGTCCCAGTCTTATCGCCATTGAAATAACTTCACAGAGGCCTGTATCACCTCAGCCTTTATTTACAGCTGCATAGTGCAAGATGCTGATCCGGCTTCCTCCGCACCAGCTCCGAGTGAACAGAACCTCTGACACTCCTGTTTGTATCTGTCAGGCAGGACTCCCTCTGATTAGACCGGATTAACAGCCTCAATAAGGGAACTCGTGCTCTGAGGTTCACCTGGCTGACTTCATTTCAATCTCTACCACTTCCTGCTTCAACACTTGTTTTTTTCCCCCCCCCCCTCCTTGCCTTCAGACTTTACATCTCTAATCCATCCTCAGCTTTTCTCCTTTCCATTTCTGGGGCAGATGAGCAAACCAATGTTTGCTGTAAGCCGACTGAAATTCCTAACTTTCTTAGAGCACTGTCTCCTCTCACTCACTCTGGGAGCTCTATTTCATTCTTCTCACCTCAATCTCTGAGGAATCTGACGATGACCATAACGATGCTTCTGTTGTGTCTCCCCTTCTCCTTGAGCAAGGAAGCCCCACCTCTCTCATCACAATCTCTTGCTTTAATGTGGCTCCTTTTTTAATATAGTAGTAAACTGTCCCCAGGACATACAGATTTATCAAATAAAATGTTACTTCAGCACCTAATGAAGTATTACATTAAAGGCCAAATTGATAGAATTTAAGGCATTTCACAAACCATTTTTTCTTCATAGGTGATTTGTCAAGCCGTTGGTGTTCACCTCCTCACATTCTCCCAATACGTGCTGGAACTCTCCCTCCACTCCCTTTCCTTCATTGTCATCGTTTGCTCTCATTGCTCCTTGGAGACTTGTTGCTTTGATTTAGGTTTTGCACGTTCTGAGGCTGGAGCTTAGGTTCTGAGATGAATTCACTGAGATGGTGTAGCCGTCACTCTGTAGCCGGACTGTGGCAGGAGTGAGCGTGCAGTAAAAGGGCTAGCTGGGTTTTTGTTGAGTTTCAGTACTGATACCCCAGACCCTAGCCTTTACCACTCGCTCATTGTGAGCTGCTGCTGAACATCATGCTGACATTGAACCTGTGCCAGGAGTTGATGTTGCTGCATTGTGTACACTGCCATCAGCCTTTCCTCATTTGGAGGAATCTGAGGGAAATAAAGGTGATGTTGAGGCTGGGGAAAGGATCATTGAAGATCAAGCAAGAAGTTCTTTTGTTCTTCTCACCTTGAATGGGCTAATTGGAGTATCCTCACAGACCATTCCATGTCATGTTGCTCATTAGTCTGTAGAGATCAGGACCACACACATGGAGCTTTCAGTCAAAGCTGTGGAGAGTTTGAGATAATTTTATTCCCAAATGCCAGAGGTTGGCATTGAAGAGGCACGGTGATGTAGGAATGGGGAGTAGGTTAACAGGAATATGGTCGGATAGGTCAGAGCTGTAATTCCCAGGTGTGGTTCTCCTTTACGCTGACTTTGTTTGTTCCCCTCAAATCCATGAAGCTCAGTGTCACAGCTCATCACAATAGGTTTTCGGGAAGAACAGGAATTGCTGGAAAACTCAGCAGATTTGGCAGCATCCGTAGAAAGAAAGCAGAGTTAGATTTTCAGGTCCAGTGATGTTCTACAGAAAACAGATTTTGAACTTTGAAAGCAAAGATCAGAGTCAGGGATCACTGAGATCAGCCGCAGTGTCCCTGATACATTACCTGGGATGACCCAACATAGCACAGACCTGTGTACAGCCATTGAGTTGGAAGTGAATTCCCCACAGTGAATGATGCTCAAATCCACAGGACAATTGGTTTGACATCCAAATTTAGTACTTTCTATTGTCACAAACCTCAACAGTCTTAGCAGAGGGATGCTAACTCCCACAATAACCTTCTGAGGCCCAATTCTGGAAGCTGCAACATCTCAAACCTGTTCTTATTAAACTGAAATGATGTTATATTCTTTGCTAACTTTGTACGCAAACATTGTCTTTTCTCTTGCAGCTCAGCAACTCCCTGACCCTTCAGTAAAACTGCTTGGGCCTTCAGATGAGGAGATGTCCAGGAAAGGAGCCGGCACGTTAGTTTGTCTGGTCAGTAAACTGTCCATGGGCTTTGCTGCGGTCAGCTGGACAGTGGATGGGAGTCCGACGAGCAGTGATGTCCAAACCAGCATGGTGTCCCGTGACCCGGACAACAGCTTCAGTCTCAGCAGCTACCTGACCGTCCCTGGCAGTGATTGGAGCAGTGGGAAGGTGTACTCCTGCACAGTGCAACAAGGAACAGCTTCAGGAACGACCGCAACAGTCTCTCAATCCGGCTGTTAAATATTTGGAAGTTTCATATGTGTTTGCTGTCTAACTTCGGCAGAAAATGTCACTGATCTTCCACCCCTTCACCATTACCCAGCCTCTTCCTCTGGAGTCTGCTGCATTTTGTGTTCCTGTTTTGCTCTGTGTTTGTGCTGTATTATGTTTGAAGTGTTTGTGCCTGAGGCAGGTTCTGTTCAGTTTCTCATTTCAAGTTTCAGTGACCAGTGACTTGGCTCCAGTCAGGAATTTCAGTTCATGTGGGTGCTGTGCTCAACACCCCATGCTGGATTTCATGTGAGTTCATGATCAGCCAACAGCATCAGGCGAGTAAGAATTGTTGCTGAGTGTAATGTTCAATAAAAAGAATCTGTGCAGGAAATCCTTCCGTGTATTTGGTCCTCTCTCACTGCATCTACACAATATAGGGCATCTACTCCCCAAGACACTTTCAAAATGACGTTCCAAATTTGTGACTTCTCCTAATTTAGAGGAAAAAATAGCAACAAAAGCATGGGCATACCATTCCCATGTCCTGACCTGGAGATTATTGCACTGTTCCTGGAATTCCCTTCCACAGAATAGTGAGTTGAACATTAATAGCAGTTGAAGAAGGGAGTTCATCGACACCTTCTCAAGGACAGTTAGAGATGGGAAATAAATGCTGGCCTTGCCTGTGGTGTTCACACGCACATGGAATAATTTTAAAAAGATTCTGTACTTCCCCCTCCCCCAGTTCTGATTTGATTTCTTTTTGTCCCAGAAGAGCTTGGATACGAGAGTTGGCTCAGTCAACTGGAGAGTTGCCACTCTAACATTGAGTTTATATAGAAATAATCTTGGCAATTACAGACCGGACAGTTTACCAGCAGCAGAAGAAACTTCTAAATGTGACATGGAAGATGGATTAATGTTCACCTGGAGACAGGGACTTATTAGGATGACCAGAATACATTGATAAATATGTATCTCGATTGAAAAGTGCAAATGTATGTTATGAAGAGAAAAGAAATTCAGTCAATGTTTTTACGCAGACTTTCACAAGGGGATTGGGAAAATGCAACACTCAAGACTTGTTCAACTTAGGAATGTGGTAACATTGAAAGGAAAAAGTTTTGTGGTTCATAGATATTAATTTGTCTGGAGGGACATTCAAGCTGTGGTGTTTAGATATAAGTCCAATAAATAAAGAGATGGTGGAGCAACTCAGTCCCATTGAGTTTTGTGACATACAGGAACTCCAGGCCATTTCCTGTGATGTGGACAAGGATTTTTGTTGAATCCATCCAAACAGACAATTGCAGCCTCCAAGTAATGCAAGTGCAGGAGAGCACTTCCAACAAAGCAGCACTGCCTCAGTATTGTAGTCGAGCAGCAGCCACGTTTTGGGGCTCAAATTCTGGTGTGGGATTTATACCCAGAACGTCAGGGTAAGCAACTGTCCTCTTAACTGAGCTGCAATCCCCTGGTGTTGTTGGACAATCAGATGGACAGGAATTGTCATCGGTTCAGTTATATGTTGACATCACTGCAGTCCTTTTTGTTTTGTTATTCCTTTGGGGAGCGTAACCAGATCCCGAACTTGGTTCAGTGTACAGGGTTTGTACAGAAGGCTTGAAGGAGTTAATGATATGTATTTCGAGAGTTAGGAAAACAGACAAGCTTTTCTTTGCCCCCAGCCCTGATTTCATGATGGTACTTTGTTTGGTGCCATGTCAAGAATGCCACTGAGCAGCTGCATTTTGAGAGAGGGTGGGTGAACTGCCAGAGGTCATGTCCCATCATAGTGGGAATGACATCGTCAGATACAAAAATGTGGTCCTCCAGACAGACTTTAGCAAGCAGGGAAAGGTTTAAATAAGAAGTACCTCAAGGGAAGCAATCTCTGGATAACACGTAGTACCATGCACTGTTGAGTAGAGAAATTGGAGAATAATGCAGAGGAGAGAAGCTGGAGAAATGATGCAGCAGAGAGGGAATGTTGGGACATTGAATATATTTTAAAGAATACAGCCACTCGGCCCATCCAACCTGCCCTGCTGTTCAATACGATCATGGCAATTGAAGACTTCAATGCCTTTTAATCACCCCATGGCCATAAAGTCCTACACCACTGGTAATCCGATGTAGAACAAGGGATCCTGGGGGTTTATCAACTTCATTCCAAATACGAATCATTCTGAGTGAAAAAAGCTTGTCTTTCATGGCCTTTTTCTATCTTTATCCTCTCACCTTACAAATCTGCCCCATGTTATTGAACTCCACTACCCTTGGGAAAAGACTCTTGCTCTGTTGTTGGGATATCTGGTCAGCATGGACAAGTCGGACCAAAAGGTCTGTCTCCATGCTGTACATCTCTATGTTCATCTTATCCATGTCCCTCATGATTTACTAAACCTCCATAAGGTCACCCCTCATCCTCCTACTTTGCAGTTAAAAAACTCCCAGCCTCTCCAGACTACCTTCATAACTGAAACCTTCCAATTCTGGCAATATGCTGGTAATTTTTTTCTGAACCCTCTCCAATGTCATAATATCTTTCCTGTAGCAGGGCAACCAGAACAGCACACAGTACTCCAGAAGACACCTCACCAACATCCTGTACAATTTCAATATGACCTCCCAATTCCTATACTCAAAGATCTGAGAAATGAAAGCAAATATGCTAAAGGTCTCCTTAAGCACCCTGTTTGCATGTGATGCAGATTTCAAAGAATTATATAGCCCAGGTCTCTCTTTCTACAACACTACCCAGGGCACTACCATTAATTATGAGTCCTGGTTTTGTTTGTTTTACCAAAATGCAATATGTCGCATTTATCCAAATTAAACTGACCTGCCACTCTTCAGTACATTGACCCAATTGACCAAAGTTTCTTTGTAATCTTAGATAACCTTCATTAGTGTCCATGATACCACCAATCATGGTGTCATCCATACCAATCTTGCTTCCATAATTCTCATCCAAATTGTTTCTATAAATAACAAACAACAGTGGACCCAACATTGATCCCCGCGGAACATGTCTGGTCACAGGCCTCCAGTGTGAAAAACAACCCACTAATACCATCTGTCCCCTATCTACAAGCCAATTTTATATCCAGTTGGCTAGCTCTCCCTGTGTTCCATGTGATCTAACTTTACTATTTAGTCTACAATGTGCTCCTGCTGAGCCAAGAGTATTATTTAAAGAATTGATTCATTATTATGCAACATACGAAGAAGATAATCCAATGACAACATTTTATTATTTCATATAACCCTTACATAGTATTTGGGCATATAAGTGATCTTCATAAATAATTTAAATGTAAATATAAAATGACTATTAAAGTTGAAATTCAGATTAAAATCAGAATAGAGACTCATGCAAGACATTCTGTAATGTGTCCAAATTGAGGCACTGAAAAATATCTCATCACAGATTCTTAAACAGGTATTACCAGATCTCATATCGTCATCAGATCTAATACATTTCATACAAGTCATGAGGTGATTCCATTTTATTGAAAGTTTCATTGCTAATTTTGTGTGATCAAGTTTTAGGGTACAACTTTGTGCTACCCAGACGTTTCAGGAAGTTTGACCTGATTTTGTTCCCAAATGTTCCGATTTCATAAATCTCAGGTGTTTACAGACCACATGGAGAACTTGAATGGAGACTTAATGTAACTTGGTTCACTAATTATTTTGACCCACTGTGCATTTCTAGAAGGTTTTGTTTCAGGATTCTGTCAAATGATTTTTTTTTTCCATTTGATGTAAAGGTTTCTTTTAATCTATTACTTTGAATTGCTTTGCTGCCATTACCTCACACTGTGTTCCTGATGAACAGTTATAGCATCACCTGATCTCCTAACATCCTGCACCTCTCCTTTATGTGAAGATTGGTGACATCACTGGCAAGGCTGGCATTTGTTGTCCATCCCCAATTAGTCTTGAATTGAATGACTTCCCCATTTCAGAGAGGATTTAGAGTCAACTATGTTGCTGTGTACTGGAGTCACATGTAGGTCAGATCAGGTATGGATGGTAGATTTCCTTCCCAAAAGGTCATTAGTAAACCAAAAACAATAATGGATGCATGGCTAATGTTACTGAGACTTGCTTTCAATCCCTGTTTTCATTAAGTCAATTCAAATTCTGCCCGCTACCAAAATGGGATTTAAATCAATGACCCCAAAGCATTACTCTGAGTCTCTGAATCACAAGTCCCGTGATATTATCACTCTTCATGAGATTGAGAAAATATAGCACTTGCCCCATTTCCATTCAAACTGCCACCCTATCTCCCACCATCTCCCCCTCGCTATCTCACCCTGAGCTCCAGGTTGGGCACCAACACTGCCCAGGCCGACAGTATTACAGCCAGACAACCATTCTCCATGTTGGCGGGCGATTGAGCTTCTGGAGAGGCTGCACCCCAATCCGGCCTTCTCTTTAACTAGCACCCTCCTATGTACAAGCTTTACAACCCAGGGAATGAAGAGTAAAAAGCTGCAGTGATGTAAGCTAAGGAAAACCACAGAATGTGGGAAATACCTGCCATGTTTGGCAGTTTCTATGGAGAAAGAAATCTAGTGAACATTTTAGATCAATAAGCCTCTCGACAAAACTACAAAATCTTAGCTACACTTTCCTCCAATTATAGTTCCAAATAATTCTTTCTGGGATGAGGGAATCACCAACTAGGGCAGCATTTACTGCCCATTCCTAATTACCCAGAGGGCAGCTAAGGGTGAACCACATTGCTATGGGTCTGGAGTCATATGCAGCCCAGGCCAGGTAAGGATAGCACTTTCCTTCCCTGACAGACATTAATGAACCAGATGGGTCTTTCCAACAATGGTTTCATAGCCATCATTAGTCTCTTCATTCTAGTTTTTGATTATTGAATTCAAAATTCACCATCTGTTGTGGCAGGATTTAAACCCAAGTCCCCAGAATATTCCCTGTGTTTCTGGATTAACAGTCCAGCAATAATCACACTAAGCCATCACTTCATCTATGAACCGTGGTCCATTTATAACTGGGGCAGAAGGTGCTTATAGATGTCATGTTAATAACTGGAGTGCATGTTCTGCGATGATTGATACTTTACTGAGGATTCAAGTCGACTCTAATAAAGGAGGGAAAGTGAAATGCCTCTGGGTTTGCACTGCGCATTTGAACATATTTATGAGGACATAAGCAGTTTGATGAAGGTAAGCAGTTAAAAATAGAGGTCACTGAAATCTTGAACTGATTTTCGTATTTCAGTGGAAGTCTCTCACAAACAGGGAACAGCTTGATGTGTATGTCCAGGTCTTTGGTATGCTATTCCTATGACATTTCTCTCTTTCAAACACAAGTGAAACATGAAGATGTGAGGTCACTCAAAACATCGATAACAAAGCAGACCTGGAAGGTGCAATCATTTCCTTTAATCAATGTCTCCACTGTGACAGGAAAACAGCACAATGCCACCTCATCCATCCAGCCATTGACGCACAGTGCCACTGCCTGCCACTAGAGGGAACTTGTCCAAGCAGTCAGCTTTCAGCTCCAAGGCGAACAATTACAACACATGGCTGATGGTGATGAGGATCTGAAACCTGAACACAGGCTGAGGGAACCAGTTATTGTAAGGAACAACCACTTCATATATGCTCTTACTAACTTAGGTGGAAATAAAATAGCTTATTAATGCACATAACACAACAAAATGGCTTCTAGGCTGCAAATTGACAATTCTGCTTAAAGCTGCATAAAATGGCTTTTAACCTGCGAAAGCTGCATAATTGACTTGACTACAATCTGTCTCAATGAAGATTATCATACACTGCTTCCTTTACAGCATTGAAATAATTAGACTAGATAAGACACCACTGGCCATCCTAACTGACCTCAGGATGTGCAGATGCAAAAACCCAGTTCATGAGATAAGAATGGCTTAAGTTTTGGAAAACAAATTTAGTTCCCAGGAAATATCATTGGGTTGAGTTGCTGTCAATAAAACCATTCTGTTAATTAATTGGTAATTTTATACATTTATGAGCTGTACCTCTCTTTAAGAAAAGAATAAAAAGGTCTTTGTTTTAAGCCATGTGCGCAAATCCTCTGAGGAACACAAAGTGTTTAACCTCTGTGTTTCTGGATGATCTGTGCCCGGCTGCGAGTAATAAAGTGTGAAGTCTTAAATAATTAGACCGATAGCTAGTGTTTATTGACCAATCGTGGAACAGAGAGACCCCACACCCGGGGGTCCAGATCTTCAATGACAGCTTCTAATGCACAAAGGAATAATTGTGAAAGCAAACTATTGGTTTATAGAATGTATAATAACCCAAAGGGTAATTATAGGCTGGTGATATAATGATCATGAGTGTAAGACACATTTCAGATTGGACACAGGAGGAGACATCTCTCGAGTTTTCATCGAAACCACATTTTGGTTGAAGCCTGAGTTTCTCCAATCATCCATCTTTTGATTTCATGGCCCAGACATTGTCTGACTGAAGGTACAAAGCCAGATTTTGCTCTTTTTCAATAAAATGGAAGAGAAATGTCCTTTGTGTCATCTATAAGTCACTCATTGTTTGATATCACTTTCCATCTCAAAGTACAAAGACAGCAGTTATATGGGGACACTCCCACCTGCCAATTCCCCCTTTAAACCTGTACCATCCAGCCTTGGAACTCGATTACCCTTACTATATTGTCACTGGGTGGGAATCATGGAAGTGCCTTCCTAACAGCTCTGTGGGTTTGTACACCTGAAAGACTGCAGCAATTCAAGAGGCCAGCTCACTGTCAGGGCAATTAGCAATGGGCAGTAAATGCTGATTGTGAAAATAACACCCACATCCTGAGAATGAATAGAAAAATCAAGGGTCAGCCATTTAAGATAGAGGAGAGAAGGAGGAATGTGTTTCCTCAAAGGATTAAGCTCTTAAAAAAGTTTCTTTGCCAGAGTGTCGTGGAGGCTGAGGCTTTGAATATGTTTGAGGCTGCGATGGACAGATCTACAGTAAAATCAAATAATATAGGGTAGAGACAGGAAAGTGGTGTTGGGGTCATACAGTCATTGAGTCATACAGCACAGAAAGGGACCCTTCAGTCCTACTCTTCCACTCTGACCGAGTTCCATTTGCCATTATCAGTTAAACCATGCTCTGATGAAAGGCAGGGTATGCTCGAGATTTCTTTGCTCCTGTATCTTATGTTCTTAAGATCTTACACAGAATACACAGTCTAGAATGGTGGTGCAAACAGACCAAATAATAAATTTCAACAGAGTGTGCATATTTCTTGAAATTAATTGAAAAATTATGTTGTGGAAATTCATGTGTTAATCCTTTCAGAGAGTCAGTGGGTGAAATCTTTCTGTGCCCTGAACAACATGAGCTGCAGTGAGATATTTGGGACAATGGTGTGAGGTGTTGAGTGAAGTGGAGCATGAAACCCTGTCTGCAAGTGGCCACTGTTATCTTCCACCACAGAGTGGCACAGTGAATCATTGGTGAGCACTGCTGCCTCCTAGTGTCAGGGATCAGGGTTCAGTTCCAACACTGGGAATGTCGGTGTGAAACTTGCATATTTTCCTTGTGTCTGTGTGGGTTTCATTGATGCGTTCTGGTTTTCTCTCACAATCCAAAGATGTGCAGGTTAGGTGGATTGGACATGCTAAATTGCTTACAGTGTCCAGGCGATGTGCAGGCCTGGTGGATTATCTGTGGCAAACGCAGGGTGATAGGGTTGGGAGAGTGGGTCTTGTTGGATGCTCTTCTGAGGTGTCAAGGACTGTTTATGTGTAAATAAGGGAGATTTAGTGATGGGACACTGTTCTCTGTGGAGATAGTTCAGATAGAATAGCGGCATTTAGGCAGACATGGACAAACACGGAAGAGAGGGATAGAGACTATGTGTTTGCTGAAGAGATTAGTTTAGAATGGCATCACGGTCAGCACGGTTATGATGGGCTGAAGAGCCTGTTCCTGTACTGTACCGTTCTATGTTCTCGAGGACAATTTAGTGTGCACTAGGCCATTGCTCGCTCTAGACAGTCATCCTGCTTTGTAGCTTCACCAGGTTGACACCAGATTTTAAATTTGTCTTGTGCTGCTCCGAGTATGCCCTCCTGTAGTTTTCATTGAGCTGGGGTTGAATGTCTGGTCTGATGGTATTACTACAGTGGGGGGATAAGCTGGGACATGAAATTGTAGATTGGAGTATGATTCTGTTGCTGCTGATGGCCCTCAGTGCATTATGGGTGCCTAGTATTGGGTTGGTAGATCTATTCAAAATCTGCCCCATTTAGCATGGTTCGTTAAAGATAGATGCCTCTGCACAGCAATGTCTTCTGACGTATTCTCACAATTTACTTCAGCAAATGTGTGCCTGATACCGCCATAATTTTGTTCATTACAATTTAACATTAAACACAATGTTATCAGGCGACTAAGCCAGTACAAGTCAGGCTGCTCACAGCAACAGAAATGGGAATTATATAAGAAAGGCTGAATAGGGGCTGTTTTCCTTGGAGCAGTCATTCTAAATGTGTATAAAATCATGAGAGGCATGGATAGGGTAAATAGACATGGTATTTTCTCTGGGTTGGGTGAGTCCAGAACTAGAGGGCACAGGTTGAAGGTGAGAGGGTAATGATTTAAAAGGGACCAAAGGGGCAACTTTTTCATGCAATGGGTGTATGGAATGAGCTGCCAGAAGAAGTAGTGAAGGCTGGTACAATTCCAACATTTAAAAGGCATCTGGAAGGGTATATGATTAGGAAGGGTTTAGATGGATATGGGCCAAGTGCTGGCTAATGGGACAAGATTAATTTAGGATATCTGGTCAGCATGGAGGTGTTGGACTGAATGGTCTGTTTCCATGTTGCACCCTCTATGATTGTCAGACTCAAAATGTGAGTCAGCTCTACTGTACATTAAGATCATGGCTGTTATGATTAAGACGTTAATTCCATTTTCCTGCCCATACCTCATAATTCCAGCCTTGACTTCATGGCTTTCAAAAATCTGTTTAACTCAGCCTGGAATATCTTTAATCAGTGATACAAATATCTCTGCTAGGGCCCCTGAATTTTTTTCCCTAGCTTCCCACTATGTCCTTGGATACACTGGATCAGGCCCAAGGGATTTATCTACCTTTATGCATTTTACGACCTCCAGCATTGCATCCTCTGTAATGTGAATTATTTTCAAGACATTACTATCGACTTCCCTGTGTTCCTGATCTTCCATGTCTATCTCACAGGAAATACTGATGTGAAGTACTCATTTAGGATCTCACCGATCTCCTGTATAGATGGCCTTGTTGGTCTTCAAGGGGCTTTATTATCTCCCTGATTATTCTTATGCTCTTAATATCCATGCTGAATCTCTTCAGACTCTCATTGACCTTATCTGCCATGCTGATCTCCCTCTTTAGTGTATGCTTGCCCCGCTATGCTCCACAAAGGATTCTCTTGATCCCAGCTGTCTATCCCTGACAAATGCTTCTTTTGTCTTGATTAGAACCCCAATCAACTTTTGTAACTTCCTGTCTCATTGCATCAAAATTATCCTTGCCCCAGTTTAGAATTTTAATTTGTTTCTTTTCCATAACAATTTTAAAACGAATTGTGTTCAGGTCACTGGGCCCAAAGTGATCCCCCACGAACACCTCAGTCACTTGCCCTTCCTTATTTCCCAAGGGGAGTTCAGGCTTCATCCTGTCTCTGGGAGGTCAATCTGCTCACTGATTGACAAGCAACTCTTGAATACACTCACAAAACCCCTCCCCATTCAAGCCCTTATCACTATGACTGTCCCAATCTATGTTTGGAACGTTAAAATCCACTATTATTACAATTCCTAGATTCTTGCAGCTATGTACGATGTCCCTAAATACTTGCTGCTGTATTTCCTACTGACTATGAGTTGGGTTGGGTGGATGTTGGTGGGGTGGAGATGAGGGTAGGGAGGGGGTGTTATAGTCAAGCTCTATCAAAGTGATCATCCCTTTTTATTTCTCAGATCCACCCATATAACTTTACTGGACAATCCTTCAAGAATATCCTCCCTGAGCACTGCTGTGATGTTTTTCTTAATTAAAAATGCCAATCCCCCTCCTCTCTTGCCTACCCTTCTATCCTTCCTGTACCATCTGTATGCCAGGACATTTAGCTGCCAGTCCTGTCCCTCCCTCAGCTGTGATTCTGTAGTAGCTATACTCTGCCAGTCCCATGTTCTCCTCTATCCCTGACTTATTGACAGGCTTCTTGCATTTAAGTAAATGCTGTTTAATTCATCAGTCTTCCCTTGTTCTCTGCCCTGCTCTTGTCTGCCTTGTTTATTTAACTTGCTCTCGTTCACGTCTGTACCAGTCTCCATCTTCTCTCTTGTCTCATTATTGCCTAGGGTCTGCCTCACCCCTCTCCCCAGACTAGTTTAAACACTCCCATGTAGCTCCAGCAATACATCTCATCCCCCTCCAGTTCAGGTGCAACCTGTCCCTCCGAATAGGTCACGTCTGCCCCAGTAGAGATCCCAGTGATCCAAAAATCTGTATCCCTGTCCCCTGCTCCAGCTCCTCAGCCACAGGTACATCTGCCTGATCCTTTTATTCCTTGCCTCACTAACACGTGACACTGGGACTAATTCAGAGATTCCTACCCTTCAGGTCCTACTTTCTGCAGAACTCCTGATGTTGACTCTGCAGCACCTCATCCCTTTTCCTACCTGTGTTGTTGGTACCAATGTGTACAATGACCTCATGCTGCCCTTTGACAATTTTGACCACAGAAATGCCTGTCTGTGTTCCTGATGTTCACTTTGATTTTGTCAAACCATGCTTTACAGCAAAGTCAGTCATGGTGCGAAATGCAGGCCCAGCCGAATTAATTGATCTTGATAAGACAGTCCCACCACCCCCAGTCCCAGCCCAGTCAACCTCCGCTGCACTCTGTCTCAAACAAGTCTTTGCTTTCTTCAATAGAGAGACCAAAACTGTGCTCATATGGTCTTACCAAGTCCCTGTGTAACTGCAGTACATCAGCCCTACTTCTGAACTCCAATCCTCTTGCAATGAAAGCAAAATCCAATTTGCCAATCTGCTCCCTTGCTGCGCCTGCCTGTTTACTTTCATTTGGCAAAAGTGGGGACTGCAGATGCTGGAGATTAGAGTCAAGGTTAGAGTGGTGCTGGAAAAGCACAGCAGGTCAGACAGCATCCGAGGAACAGGATTCCCGATGAAGGGCTCCTGCCTGAAATGTCGATTTTCCTGCTACTCGGATGCTGCCTGAACTGCTGTGCATTTCCAGAACTGTAATTAATCTAAGTAATTTAAGTAACTGTAATCTTGATTGTTTACTTTCATTGACTGGGGTGTGTGGACACCCAGATTTCCCTCTCTGTTCACACTTGCTCGTATATTACCATTTACATAAATCTCTTCCTTTATGATTTTCACACCAAAGCTTACAACTTCACATTTCTCTCCAAGGTTATACCCCTGCCATGTGTTTCCCCACTCACTCAAGTTGAGTAAATTACTTTGAAGCCTCCTTGCATCCTCCTTCACAATTCACAATCCTGCTCTCTTTTGAGTTGTCAGCAATTTCGGTAATATTGTGGTTGTTTCATTATCCAGGACAATTTTATATATCGCAAATAGCTGGAACGCCAGTACAAATCCTTGCAGTATCCCACCAGTCACTTCCCGACACCCGGAAAACATTTATTCCCACTCTCTGTTTCTGTCTCTCAACCAATTCCTGATCCATGCTGATATACGATATCTTCTCCCATCTCCTTTCATTTTGCACACTAGGGATTGTATTAAAAGCTGTCTGATAGTCCAAAGTCACCACATCCACTGGTTCTCCCCTATCTACTCGACTGGAGACATCTTCAAAAAACTCCATCAGCATACTTAAGCATGATTTCACTTTCCTAAACCCATGTTGGCCTTGTTCAATCTCACCAATGTTTTACAAATGTTCTTTTATAATCGACTCTCGCATTTTTCCCACAACTGGCATTAGATTAATTGGTCTGTAATTCACTGTTTAATTCACCATCTCCCTCCCTTTTTAAATAGTGGGGTTGCATTTGCCACTGTACAATCTGCAGGAACAGTTTGAGAGACCAGAGGATTTTGTCAGATGATCACCAGTGCATCGAATGTTTTTGGGGGCCACTTCTTTCTCACTCTGGGATGTAGATTATAGGCTCTGGTGCCCTGTCAAACATTAAAAGCAATAAACCTCCAGCAGGATTTTCATACTAATAGTGATTTCTCTCAATTCTACTGTCTCCCTGCAGCGGTTGTTCACTATCATTTCCGGAAGGTTCTATGTCCCCTCTTGTGTGAAGACAGAATCGAGGTGTACGCTTAATTCTTCGACCATTTCTATGTTAAATGGAGAATCACAGAAGTTCATGTTGAGATCACTGGATCTGTCCAGGACTTTGGTGGAGTCTCACTGTCAGAGCTGAGGACGGAATGTGCTTTGTTAAACATTCAAGTTTCCGAGGGTTTCACAGCTTCATACAACTGAAGTGTAAGGTGGAAAATGTCATGATTTGGAGATGCCGGTGTTGGACTGGGGTGTACAAAGTTAAAACTCACACAACACCAGGTTATAGTCCAATAGGTTTAATTGGAAGCACTAGCTTTCGGAGCGCTGCTCCTTCATCAGGTGGTTATGAGGTACATCATTGTCAGACACAGAATTTATAGCAAAAGTTTACAGTGTGATGTAACTGAAATTATACATTGAATTGAAAAATACTTTGATTGTTTGATTGTTTGTCAAGTCTCTCATCTGTTAGAATGACCATGGTAGTTTCACTTCGTTCATATGTAAATCACAAAACGTTTTTAAAATGTTACATTCTCAAGTTAACTGTAACAAGTGGTGTCAGCCCAGATAAGTTGTTAAGATGTTGAAGGTGTTAGCCCCCTGTGTTCCCAGTCTGTACCAAAATGTTTAGACTGATTCTAATCTAAACAGTGAGTTAACAGAGATCCATGCAGTTTTTGAGCAAAGTACAATGTAACTCTGCAAGTACAAATTCACCCTGCAAATGTATATGTGTATGTGTGTATGTGGGTTTGTTGCGTGTGTGTTTGTGTGTGTGTGTGTGTGTGTGTGTGTAAAGAGGTCGAAGTCTGTGAGACTATCTTATGTTGAAAGACTGGAGCGACTTGGCCTGTATACCCTTGAGTTTAGAAGACTGAGAGGGGATCTGATTGAGACGTATAAGATTATTAAAGGATTGGACACTCTGGAGGCAGGAAACATGTTTCCGCTGATGGGTGAGTGCCGAACCAGAGGACACAGCTTAAAAGTAAGGGGTAGGCCATTTAGGACAGAGATGAGGAGACATTTCTTCACCCAGAGAGTGGTGTTGTGTGGAATGCTGTGCTCCAGAAGGCAGTGGAGGCCCAGTCTCCGGATTCGTTTAAGAAAGAGTCTGATAGAGCTCTCAAGGATAGCGGAATCAAGGGTTATGGAAATAAAGCAGGAACAGGATACTGATTGAGGATGATCAGCCATGATCATATTGAATGGTGGTGCAGACTCGAAGGGCAGAATGGTCTACTTCTGCACCTACTGTCTATCGTCTATTGAGAGGATTCATGTGTGAGTGTGGGAGTGTGTGTTTGTGTGTTGGGTGGGGGTGGGGGGTGGGGAATGGTTTGAGTGTCTCTGAGAGAGTGTTTATGTGTGTGTGAGTGTAAAGTAGTCTCAGTCTGTGAAAGGGAGCACGTGAGAGTGTGTGTCTGTAAGAGTATGTGTGATTGTGTGTGTCTGTGTGTATGTGTGTCTATAGGAGTGTGTGTGTGTGTGTGTGTGTGTGTGTGTGTGTGTGTGTGTGTGTGTGTGTGTAGTGTAGTGTATCATTGTGCTTCATCCATCTGTTTTGTCACCTTCTCAAAGAACTCAATAAGCTTAATGTGGCACGGCTTACCCTTTAATAATCGAGTTGACTACCCCTAATCAAATTATTCCTTTCCAGATGATTGTAAATCCAATCTCTTATAACCTTTTCCAACACCTTACCCACAACCAAAGGAAGGCTCAGTGGCCTATAATTACCAGGGTTGGCCTGACTCTCCTCTTAAACAAGGGATCAACGTTTGCTATCCTCCAGGTAAAAACAATGACTGCAGATGCTGGAAACCAGATTCTAGATCAGTGGTGCTGGAAGAGCACAGCAGTTCAGGTAGCATCCGAGGAGCAGTAAAATCGACGTTTCGGGCAAAAGCCCTTCATCAGGAATACAGGCAGAGAGCCTGAAGGGTGGAGAGATAAGTGAGAGGAGGGTTGGGGGTGGGGAGAAAGTAGCATAGAGTACAATAGGTGAGTGGGGGAGGGGATGAAGGTGATAAGTTAGGTGCGGGGGAGGGTGGAGTGGATAGGTGGAAAAGAAGATAGGCAGGTAGGACAAGTCATGGAGACAGTGCTGAGCTGGAAGTTTAGAACTAGGGTGAGGTGGGGGAAGGGGAAATGAGGAAACTGTTGAAGTCCACATTGATGCCCTGGGGGTTGAAGTGTTCCAAGGCGGAAGATGAGGCGTTCTTCCTCCAGGCGTCTGGTGGTGAGGGAGCAGCGGTGAAGGAGGCCCAGCTCCTCCATGTCCTCGGCAGAGTGGAAGGCGGAGTTGAAATGTTGGGCCACAGGGCGGTGAGGTTGATTGGTGCGGGTGTCCCGGAGATGTTCCCTAAAGCGCTCTGCTAGGAGGCGTCCAGTCTCCCCAATGTAGAGGAGACCGCATCTGGAGCAATGGATATAATAAATGATATTGGTGGATGTGCAGGTAAAACTTTGATGGATGTGGAAGGCTCCTTTAGGGCCTTGGATGGAGGTGAGGGAGGAGGTGTGGGCACAGGTTTTGCAATTCCTGCAGTGGCAGGGGAGGTGCCAGGATGGGAGGGCGGGTTGTAGGGGGCCATGGACCTGACCAGGTAGACACGGAGGGAACGGTCTTTGCGGAAGGCAGAAAGGGGAGGGTAGGGAAATATATCCCTGGTGGTGGGGTCTTTTTGGAGGTGGTGGAAATGTCAACAGATGATTTGGTTTATGCGAAGGGTGGTAGGGTGGAAGGTGAGCACCAGGGACGTTCTGTCCTTGTTACAGTTGGAGGGGTGGAGTCTGAGGGCAGAGGTGTGGGATGTGGACAAGATGCATTGGAGGGCATCTTTAACTATGTGGGAAGGGAAATTACGGTCTCTGAAAAAAGAGACCGTCTCGTGTGTCCTGTGGTGGAACTGGTCCTTCTGGGAGCAGATACGGAGGAGGTGGAGGAATTGGGAATACGGGATGGCATTTTTGCAAGGGGTAGGGTGGGAAGAGGTGTAATCCAGGTAGCTGTGGGAGTCGTTGGGTTTGTAAAAAATGTCGGTATCAAGTCGGTCGTCATTAATGGAGATTGAGAGGTCCAAAAAGGGGAGGGAGGTGTCAGAGATGGTCCAGGTAAATTTAAGATCAGGGTGGAATGTGTTGGTGTAGTTAATGAATTGCTCAACTTCCTCGCGGGAGCACGTGGTGGCGCCAATGCAGTCATCAATGTAGCGGAGGAAGAGGTGGGGAGTGGTGCCGGTGTAATTACGGAGGATCGACTGTTCTACGTAGCCAACAAAAAGACAGGCATAGCTGGGGCCCATACGTGTGCCCATGGCTACCCCTTTGGTCTGGAGTGAGCGGGAGGATTCGAAGGAGAAATTGTTAAGGGTGAGGACCAGTTTGGCCAAACGAATGAGAGTGTTGGTGGAAGGGTATTGTTGGGGACGTCGGGAGATGAAAGAATGGAGGGCTTGGAGGCCCTGGTCATGGCGGATGGAGGTGTAGAGGAATGGATATCCATGGTGAAGATGAGACGTTGGGGGCCGAGAAAACGGAGGTCTTGGAGGAGGTGGAGGGCGTGGGTGGTGTCTCGAACATATGTGGGGAGTTCCTGGACTAGGGGGGATAGGACAGTATCGAGGTAGGTAGGCAGGTAGGTAGGTGGGGCAGGAGCATGCTGAGACAATGGGTCGGCCAAGGTGGTCAGGCTTGTGGATCCTGGGAAGGAGGTAGAACCAGGCAGTGCGGGGTTCCCAGACAATGAGGTTGGAAGCTATGGGTGGGAGATCTCCTGAGGTGATGAGGTTCTGTATGGTCTGGGAGATGATGGTTTGGTGATCGGGAGTGGGGTCATCGTCGAGGGGGCGGTAGGAAGAGGTGTCCTCGAGTTGGCATTTGGCTTCAGCGGTGTAGAGGTCAGTGTGCAGGACTACCACTGCGTCCCCTTTATCTGCTGGCTTGATGGTGCGGTCGGGATTGGAGCAGAGGGATTGGAGGGCTGTGCATTGTCAGGGTGAGAAGTTGGAGTGCGGATGAGGGGTAGACAGGTTGAGGCGGTTAATGTCCCGGCGGCAGTTGGAAATGAAGAGGTCGAGGCCAGCGCGGGGTGTCCAGGTTGATGCAGTGTGTTATCCTCCAGTCTTATGGCACTACTCCTGTTGACAATGATGACATCAAGATCGAAGACAAAGACTCTGCAATCTCCGACCTGACTTCCCAGAGAATCCGAGGATAAATCCCAATTTATCTATTTTCAGATCTTCCAAAATTGCTGACATCTCTTCTTTGTCAACCTTCATCCAATCTAATCTTGTAGTTTGTATCTCCATATTCTTACTAATATTGCCCTTTTCCAATGTGAATACTGACAAAAAGTATTCATTAAGCGCTTCTGCAATGTCCTCAGATTCCACACACAACTTTCCACTACTATCTTTGATTGGTCCTAATCTTATTCTTGCCTCACAGTGCCAGGGTTCCAGGTTCGATTCCAGACTTGGGCGACTATCTGTGTGGAGTTTGCACATTCTCCCCGTGTCTGCGTGGGTTTTGTCCAGTTGTTCCGGTTTCCTCCCATAATTCAAAGATGTACAGATCAGGTGAATTAGCCATCCTAAATTGCCTATAGTGCTAGGGGCATGTCAAAAGAAATGGGTCAGGGTGGTTACTCTTCGTAGGGTCGGTGTTGATAGTTGGGCCGAAGGGCCTGTTTCCACACTGTAGGGAATCTAATCTAATCTCTGTTCTTCCTGAAACATCTAAATCCCAGAAGCTGCAACAACCACTCCAGTCCCTCCTCTGGCCATATCTCTGAAATGGTGACAACATCCAAATCCCAGGTAACAATCCAGGATCACTCTCCTTATTCTGGATTCTCCTGGCATTGAGCTACACACATGTCAAACCAACATTTTCATTGCCAGTGCCCTCTCGCGACTTGTAAATCTATCCCTGACCTCACTACCCTCAACCTCCTGCACACCGGACAACCACGGGAGAAGTGTGGGAAATTGGGATTAATGCAGGTTTAGTGGTAGTTATTGTTGGTGCAGGCTCGATGGGCTGAAGGGCCTTTTCTGTGCTGTTTGACTCTGAGAACTCAAGAATAGTGAATGTGGTCAAGAGGTGGATTAGCCCACGAGAGTCTTCCTAGCTTTCCTAATGGCTGAGAGAATTCCAGTACTGAAGCTGTGACTGTGTGAGATTTTTGCCTAAAACGTTGATTTTACTTCTCCCTGGATGCTGCCTGAACTGCTGTGCTCTTCCAGCACCACTAATCCAGAATCTGGTTTCCAGCATCTGCAGTCACTGTTTTTAACCTGTATGAGGTGGGCCTGGCTGGAAAAGGAAAGGAATTTCAAACATTTTGAGGTTCTTTAAATCACATCTTTGAGATTCATCTGAAGATTCTGACAGGTGTTTCCCATCTGGTGCACACCAAAGGTTAACCTGGGTGCCAGTGATATACACTGTCTGACCTCAGTGGGGTCAGGCTGTCAGGTCAGGGAACAACTCTAACTTCATTAATACAGTGAAAGGCCCGATTTGGAAGATTGTTTATCACTCACTGTTCTTCCAATTGCTTTTCTTTATGAGCTGTCGTTTTAAATTCGGGTTCCACACACAAACAGTTTGTAGCAAAATGTGTATAACTCAGATTCCAGAATGAAATGTGGTGAGAGGTGGTGACATTGCATGGAACTGGAATACAGGGACATCCAGAAAGCCTTTGACAAACTATTACACAGGAGATCACAAAGGGGCAGTGGAAAAGGGTGAAGAATAATGAATTGAATTAAAATGTATTGGAAGAGATAAACAGAGTGAGATGAGATTAGATTCCTTACAGTGTGAAAACAGTCCCTTCAGCCCAACATGTCCACACTGACCCTCCGAAGAGTAACCTACTCAGACCCATTACCCTCTGACTAATGCACATCACACCATGGGCAATATAGCATGGCCATTTCACCTGATCTACACATTTCTTTTGGATTGTGGGAGGATTGTGAGAGCACCCGCAGGAAGCCCGCGGAGACACAGGGGCAATATGCAAGCTCCACAAAGACAGTCGCCTGAGGCTGGAATCAAACCTGGGTCCCTGGTGCTGTGAGGCAGCAGTGCTAACCATTCAGCTACTGCACCGCACTGAGAAGGGGTTAAGAATATTTTGTCAGACAGGGTTCAAAGTGGAATGTCAGTGTCTGTTCTGGGATCATTTCCAGAACAAAGGTAGAGAAGAAAATCTGAAAATATAACATAATCATTATCTCATATTCAGGACATTCTGAAACACTGGCCACTCCAGTTCGCTGCTTGGTGTTTGCTCTCCCAGACCTCCATGTTGGACACCCAGCACCAACACCTCAGGGCACACTCCATGGGCACTGGCCACATGCCCCCCACATCCATAGATGTGGCATCAACACCTGCCAGGCTCTCCTCATCATCATGGCACATCTCTGATCCACCAACAGTTCTGCACTTCAGAGTGTACAGGCAGCTGCCAGGGTAATGCTGCAGCAACCACACTGTGTACGCAGGGACAAAGGGATGGGGTCAGTCCTGGGGTCAATAAAATGCAAATCAAGGAGGGTAGAGTGGAACCAGAAGCACTGCTGTGACTGGGAGGTGGAGGGACTCAATGGTGGGGAGGGTCAGCTGCAGCCTGGCTTGTGGAGAGTACCAAGATGGTGAAGGGGATGGGGATAGTCTTGAAAAGAGCAATGGCAGAGCCAATTGTGCACGTGAGGGCATGGGATACTGCAGGCAGGGGAGTTACAGACAGTCATCACCACTGTGGCCTCCAGAGGGGAACCGTGCAGCTTGGTAGTAGACATCACTAAACTGTCGTGACTTGGCTTGGGGGGGCATGGTGGAACATTAAAGTCTCAATTAAATGTGGTGGCTGTCAAAGTGTGGGGATTTAGTAACAACAGGCTGTGCAGGGAGAGCAGGTAAAGGGACAAGTAAGTTCATGAGTTGGTTGGACCTGTGTTCCAGGCGGAGCCTGAAATCATGGTGTCCAGTCTGACCTGCTTTCCCTTCCACATCTGTCAATCCATGTGAATGATAAATGGCTGGGATCACATCCGTGTGGGTGAAGTCCGAGGCAGTTCAATGGGTAAAAGGAGGACTCCATTTCTGTTGGCGTGTGGAGTACAGGTTCACATCATTTACCTCACACCATCCCATGTGAAACACATGCAACGTACATGTGTATTGGGTGCAAATACTGGCCATATGCAATGGCCACCATGTTACTGATCCTTGCAAATTGCAGACAGACATCTCAATTTTGCAGAAGTGATCACAGCTGACTGTAAAAGAGGCAACTGTGGGTCACAAATATCACAATTGCTGACAAAGTAGCACAGGTCCCATTCCCCACCCGATCTGGAAGTATTTTGTAAGACTCCTCAATGCAGCATCTGAAGAGGTCACAGCTGTTGGGTCTCTCAGATGCTGTCCAAGATACAGGAGAGCCAGGGGCTTTCATCCTGATGAGTGAGGGTCAGTATTGGTGCAGGTTACACTTTCCCAGGTCACCAGGACAGAACTGCAAGCTCTGGATTGGCATCTCCAACCTGAAGGCATCTTATCACAGTCCCCTGCAAGGTGACAGTGCTGTTGAAGTTCTATTTGACTGGTCAGCTAGTATTGGACAGGAGGGGCACCATAGAGGAGTGGTCAGTCATTAATGAGGCAGGTTTGAACCATAGCACAAGAAAGCTGCTCGGACTCATGAACAGACACAATGAAAACTCGACAAAACTGACAATGTGACAAATCAGAGTGTAGGATTCATCTATATTCTTTCTTTCCCTTCACATGGAGTTTTTAAATAAGCTGATGCAAAGCTGACCAGGCCATAGATTCCGAACAGAACTGGTTCGCCTCCTTAAACAGTGATGTTTCTGTTACTTAAATGGGTGGAAAGGAATCTGAGAGATTTGGGTACGGCTGCAGTAAAATGATGTTATATTGAGGTTGACTGTGTTCTGGACAGTCCCTCTGCTTAAAATAACAGGCCCCAGTTCCTGCTGGGGGCCAGGTGTTTGTTCATTTCACCCACTCGGAGCAGCTGGATTGGACGGCACAAACCACCCGCAACTACTGAAAGCTGATTGGCTGAAACTGACTGCTCAGCAGCTTCATTCAAACTCCTTCAACATTCCCATGAGGTTCCATTCATTCTCAATGTTCGGGTTCCATGGAAATAACAGATATACTTATTGTCTAAATCATATTCACCATTCTGGGCAATATTGTTAATTGTGTAACTGGTCACCTGGTGGTCAATAGCAGGTTAGAGTCTGATAGTTAGGTGGCAAGTAGGTGCATCATTAACTAGTCACATGCTCAGCTCTTTTATGTTCACACAAACTGTGACAGAGCAAAATTATCCAAACATTAACTGAGGGGATTCACCAACACCTCAGGCTGGATATTCCCCCTGGGGAGGGATACAGGAGTTGGGAATGTCACTCTGCTCCAATCCCTCTCTTGGAGGCTGGGAACACACACACATTGGGATTCTCACAGAGGGATCCTCTGAACTGGCCTGGAGACAGGGTCCTCGTGAATTATGGGTGGATGGAGTGTAGCCCCTTCACAGTTGCTCTAATACCCAGGCAGGCAGGAAGGGCCTTTCCTCATTCAAACAGGCCCCTACACAAACTGGAAGTTGGAGACTTGCTGGAAGTGACTCATCAATGTCCATTAGTTCAGTGTTAACAAGACCCTAACAGAGTCTAATTGGGCACCTGCCCTACCCTGCTGGGCCCAGACCCACAATGTCTGAAATAGCTGGAGCTGGGAATGATGTTGGAAACTAAATATTCACTTTCTACCTCCAATCCTGCCTCAAGTTTGGCTACAAATTAAATAAGGACTATGTATAGCAGACATTCAGGAAGTAGCCTATGCTTAGAAGTTCGCTGTACCAAGTTGCAGATCCATTTTCCTGCAGGAAGGCATTAGAACATACACATTATGTGATAAAAAAGATTGACAACATGCTGATTTTTAAACGCTCTTCAGGATGGTATGTTGGTTAGCACTGCTGCCTCACAGTGCTAGGGACTTGGGTTCAATTCTAATCTCAGGTGACTGTGTGTGGAAATTGCACATTCTCTCTGTGTTTGTGTGGATTTGTTCCAGTTTCATCCCACAGTCCAAAGATTACATTACTTACAGTGTGGAAACAGGCCCTTCGGCTCAACAAATCCACACCGACCCACAAACGTGCAGCCCACCCAGACCACGTCGGCAATTTAGTGTAGCCTGCACAATTTTGGATTGTGGGAAGAAACCGGAGCAAACCCACACAGACGTGGGGAGAATGTGCAAACTCCACACAGACAGTTGCCTGAGGCAGGAATTGAACCCAGGTCTCTGGTGCTGTGAGTGCTAACCACTGTGTCAGCGTGCTGCCCATAAAGATGTGTAGGTTAGGTGGATTGGCCATGCTAAATTGCCTGTAGTGTTAGGTGGAGTAGTCAGAGGGAAATGGGTCTGGGTGGGTTACACTTTGGAGGATTGGTGTGGACTTGGGTCAAAAGGCCTGTTTCCACACTGTTGGGAATCTCACCTATTAACAAGAGCAACAAATAATTTACGCCAGAAAGATATGTTTTGATGGTAGGTGTGAAGAACAATTTTAACTCCAGGGCTGGTCGGGAGATGCAGTAAACATAAAGGGAAATATCAGACAATAAATGAGCTTCAGTGTAAAATGTGACAGCGATTCCAGTCGCACTGAGGCATCACTGCATCAACCTGAATCTCTGAGCCTGAATGGGCGGGTTTCAGATCCTTGCTCTGGTTGGTCAGTGTGAATCGCTCTCATTTGCACGGATTTCCTTCCGGTTGTGAAGGGCTCTATAACTGGCTTCAATGGGAACCTGCTGCCACAGTCTGTCCCAGATACAGTCGCTGAAGGCAGGCAGCTCATTGACAGAAATGATGTGGATCTTGTGCTTTCTCTGTTCCCTGGCAGTGTGGCTGGGCTGTAAGTAAAACACTGCTCCTTCCACAGCAGCAGATTGGGGTTTTACAGTCACCTTTAAAAGGGTCCATTTCTGATGTTTAATCCTTGCTCTTTTACAGATGGACAGTGTCAGACTCTGACTCAGCCTGCACAACTGACTGTGAAACCGGGGAACACGGCCACACTGGACTGTAACATTGGAACGGATGATAGCTATACCGTGTACTGGTACAAGCAGACACCAGGATCAGCTCCTCAGTGGATCCTCTATTACCATTACTCGCTCAGTGCGCCTACCTATGGGTCTGGGTTTAGCAGCGACCGTTTCACATCGACAGTCAACAACGGTCACAACATTTACCAGTTAATCATCAAAAACGTGGAGGTGAATGATGCCGCCGTGTATTACTGTTACAAGTGGGTTAGCTCGGCCAGTGCTTATGTCTCACAGTGACAGAAGGTAACACAAAAACTGATATCCGGAAATAATGTCCTCCTAATATCATTGTATTGGATCAAATACTCTAATATTTAAGATTTCATAAATAACTTTAATGTTCTTGGGTATAATATTTTCCATTTCCCGTTATTTCATAATTGGTAACTTTCTGAAATCACTGCCCATTACCGAGTGTTGATGACATTTTAATGTCAGTGTGTGGATGTTGTTGTGAGGTTATTCCTTACTGTCCCACACCATCTGGGACACTGGGAATACATGACCAATGCTGGCACTGGAGTATCTGAAGGTGTTTTCTTTCCAATTCCAGGATCCTGGATAACTGTATGGACTGAACCCTAGAACATCAGTGTGTGTGTGTTTGGGCAAGGGACCAAGCTCTTTGTTGCAGGTAAGTGGCTGAGAATTCCCTCTGTGGATACTAACTGTGTGAATTTAGACACTTGATTGAAACTTAATTATTTCCTCATGCCTGTTTCTTAACCTGAGTGAAAATGTTGGTTGTTTCTCCAGAGTCTAGCAGCAGAAGCAGAGCAATCACTCTTGGTGCTGCCTGTCTGAGTTTGTGCTGTTTCTGACATTGGCTGTTAGTTCATAGTTTCGTATATAATAATGTTCTTGTTCATAAGTGCTTTGATTTGACCAAATCTTTTTTGCTTTTTAGCATGCTGTACATTAGTTAATGTATTTGGTGGTGGCACATATTTAAGAATGTTGTCTAATTTTTTTTCAAGGCTTTGAAAGTGCAATGTTGGGAACAGAGTTAAATTTAGTTCTGTTGGTTTTGTTTAAAATGTGCAATCAAAAGAAAGAAACTTCATTGGTATGTTTTTTAAAATTTTCATGCCTCAAAGCATTTCTTGGTGAATTAATTAATTGAAGCTTTGTCATTGCTACTCAACTAAAAAGCAATGTGCTTACACAAAACCCATTATTAATTTTGCCAAATATCAGAAGCAATCATTCTCCGAAACCAAGCATTGCTAATGCAGTACTCAGTAAAATGCCAGTTTAGTTCCTGAGCCTGGTCCTGTCTCTCATTTTTAATGCCTATTGATAACTTTGTGTTTTTTTATTTTTGCACTGAACTGGAACCTCTTGTTATCTTCTGAAATAAGTCTAGCAGAGGCCAGTATCCTGTCACAGGTGTATTGTATATGACACTGATCCAGTCTCCTCAGAGCCAGCTTATAGTGAACAGAACCTCTGACACTCCTGGTTGGTTGTTTGGTTATTTATGTATTTATTTTTGGATTCATCCCCACCCCCAAAGAGCCAGCTCTGAATGACCAGGATGTCTTAACACTTTTTTTTTTACATTTTATTAAACCATTCACAGTTTATGAAATAATTAACATTAACAGCTGTATACAAAGAAACAGCAATTTTACAAGGGAGAGGAGTGGCAAAGCCAGGTCCCAAACCTGACTGTTCAACCAGTTTACAGGGAAGTGAAGAACTTCAAATCCCAGTTTCAAACCTGCCAAGACAGTAATAATGACATTTGTAAGCACTCCAATTTATACCCATCACCCAGTGTCCCCTGATTGGACCAGATTAACAACAGCATAGCTAAGGAAACTCCTATTCTATGAGGGCCACCTAGCTGACCCCATCACGATCATTACATCCATCCCCCTCTCTGTCCGGGGACAGAGGCCTGTTTGTTTTCTCATACCATCTGTAGTGGGGGTTTACCCACCAGGTCCGGTTACTCCGACTCAGCCTCGGATACACAGCCTGACTCTCACACTCGGAGCGTGTTGGAAGAAATTGCTCCTTTTCTTCAGGTGCTTACGGTGCTGAGGCTGCAACATCCACCGTGTCTGTCTCTGACTCTGACAGATGGCGGGTCGGAGGGGGTGGGGGTGAAGTTACGGGTTCCTGTAGACTTTCCGGCTGATCTTGGGGACCAGGTATTTGACCCTGTCACGTTTTGTGAGTTTGCAGCTTTCATCTGGTCCACATGCTTGTTCAGGACCAGCTCACTGACTTGAACTTTGTACATGACAGGACCTGACCTCTCATCAGCCATGCCTCTTACTCATGCAGGTCCACTTCCATGATATTGGCACCAAACCTTGACTTCTGAAGTAAACTGTGTCTCTCGCCTGGCATAGTCTTGTGTCCAGTGTTGATGTTCCTGATGCTGTTTCACTTTCCTGCTCCCCCTTCCCCAGGTCCGGGAGGATAAGCTTTAACCTGGTGTGGAGTCTTCTCCCCAATAGCAACTCTGTTGGAGCTATTCCTGTAGCTGCCAGAGGGTGGTCAGATAATCAAATAGGAGCCGGGACAGTTTGGTAATGAGTGAAAGGGGAAGCTGTGTTTTTAAAGTTTGCCTTAAGTTTGGTCTGGCTTTCCACCAGCCCATTGGACAATGGATGGTAAGCAGCTGACCTGGTGTTCAAGACTTGTCTGTGACCAAGACTTCCAAAAGTCTGTGTATTACAAAAGATGTTTGCTGCTGCTGATGGTAATTTTTATCCCTGTTGGCACTCTGCACACTGACCCACCAACGTGGCTATGCCTGCATCCAATCCTGGCCACCAGACATGACCTCTCATCAACATCTTCATCTTGGACTCCCCTGGATGATCCTGGTGGAGTTCAGTCAGGAACTGATAGTGTCCTTTGCGTGGGACACTCCCTTCCACTCCCCATAATAAAATGCCATCCTCTACAGTGATCTTGGTCTCACCGTGTCCAGGAAAGTATTCATTTCAGGCTGTGATGGCCCTTCTGATGTTTCCCCCATCGGCGCCAGCTGTTATAGTTTTGCCAGGACGGGATCTTTTTGTGTCCACATTCCGATATTTGTAGCGGTGGCCGGAAGGGACTCCGGAAAGTTTAAACCCAGAACGGACTTTACCAGTGGCCTCACTACCATTGGTGTATCTGCTGGTGGGAGGCAGCTCAATGCATCCGCATTTTCTACTTGGCTTCCCGGACGGTGTTCCCACTTGTAACTGTGTGCACTTCGCCTGAGAGCCCAATGCTGAATTCAACCTGAAGTTCTGGGTGGCACTGCCTTCTCCTCTTTGAGTAGCCCCACCAGGGGTTAGTGGTCAGTTTCTATGACAATTTTACATGAGCAAAGGTATTGGTGCAACTTCCCCTCAGGAAAGATAACTGCTCACTTTCCTTCTTTGTCTGGGTGTATTTGTGTTCTGCATTAGCCGCAGTCCAGGAAGCGCACACGATTGGGCATTCCTCTGCTTTGGGCCTTGTGACCGGTGCAGACCAGTCCATAAACTGTATGGGTTTGATTATTCCTTCGCTTTCCAGCCTCCTGATGTCTGCCTCTACTTTCCTCTGGAAGGACAGGCCTTGCAGGATCATGGAATCACTTCCTAGTCAACATGCAAGGTGGTCTTTTGCTCCTGTGATAGTCCCGATCCCTTCCTGAAAAGTGCCTGAGAATTTAATTAGGACTTTACTCTGGCTCAACATTTATCCATTAGAAAATGGTTGGCTATGAAGGTGAATCTTTTTCAACCAATTTCCCACCATCAAATGAGACCAGAACTGGTTTTACCCTTAACCTGAAAAGGTTCCCCGGTATAGGTTCTCAGTCTAGCCGAGGCCATATGCAAAGTTAAGGGTTGGGGTCCAGAATGAAGTTTGTTCTAGACTGGTTCTGCAGTCACTGATACAGCCACGCTGGTAGCAACCTCCATTAGAACCTGGTGACCATTCAACCAGACACTTATTTTGATTGTGTGATTTGGATGTTGCTCCGCAATTTAACTGTTTCAAGACCAATGCAAGTGGGCGTTCTAGGGTGTACACTGTCCTCAACACCAGACTACAGGTTCCTTTACTCACTTCAGGCCTAGTGTGTCTCTGTTGCTGTCTCGGTCCTGCACACCGGCAGCATCTACAATGGCTTGCCAGCCCGGATCCTGGAAAACGTCGACCTGTTTGGCTGAGGCTTGGCTTTGTTTTAGGGTTTTGCTGTGGTTTGACCTAGAGTCCTCCGATTCAGGATATGTCCTGAGTGAGGCGATACTACAGGCTCAGCCTGCCTGGGGAGGGGGTCCATTTCCATCAGCATACCCTGTAACTCTTACACTCCACTTGTCACATTTTCTAATGACACAGCCAGTTGTTGTGCCTGTTCGAAGTCCAGTTGGGCTTCAGCTAGCAGGCACCTTTGCATGGTTACATCATTAGTCCCAGTCTTGTCGCCATTGAAATCACTTCACAGAGGCCTGTATCACTTCAGCCTTTATTTACAGCTGCATAGTGCGAGACGCTGATCCGGCTTCCTCCGCGCCAGCTCAGAGTGAACAGAACCTCTGACAGTCCTGTTTGTATCTGTCAGGCAGGACTCTCTCTGATTAGACCGGATTAACAGCCTCAATAAGGGAACTTGTGCTCTGAGATTCACCTGGCTGACTTCGTTTCAATCACTACAACTTCCTGCTTCAACACTTGCTTTTTCCCCCCCTTTGCCATCAGGCGTGACATCTCCAATCCATCCTCAGCTTTTCTCCTTTCCATTTCTGGGGCAGATGAGCAAACCAATGTTTGCTGTAAGCCGACTGAAATTCCTAACTTTCTTAGAGCACTGTCTCCTCTCACTCACACGAGGAACTCTATTTCATTCTTCTCACCTCGATCTCTGAGGAATCTGACGATGACCATAACGATGCTTCTGCTGTGTCTCCCCTTCTCCTTGAGCAGGGAAGCCCCACCTCTCTCATCACAATCTCTTGCTTTAATGTGGCTCCTTTTTAATATAGTAGAAAACTGACCCAGAATGTACATAAAGAATCATCAAACAAAATGTTATTTCAGCACCTAATGAAGTATTACATTAAAGGCCAAATGGATAGAATTTAAGACCTTACACAAACCATTTTTTCTTCATAGGTGATTTGTCAAGCCGTTGGTTTTCACCTCCTCACATTCTCCCAATACATGCTGGAACTCTCCCTCCGCTCCCTTTCCTTCATTGTCATCGTTTGCTCTCATTGCTCCTTGGAGACTTGTTGCTTTGATTTAGGTTTTGCACGTTCTGAGGCTGGAGCTCAGGTTCTGAGGTGAATTCACGGTGATGTAGGAATGTGGAGTAGGTTAACAGGAATATGGTCGGATAGGTCAGAGCTGTAACTCCCAGGTGTGGTTCTCCTTTACGCTGACTGTCTGTTCCCCTCAAATCCATGAAGCTCAGTGTCACAGCTCATCACAATAGGTTTTCAGGAAGAAAAGGAATTGCTGGAAAACTCAGCAGATGTGGCAGCATCTGTAGAGAGAAAGCAGAGTTAGTTTTTCAGGTCCAGTGATGTTCTACAGAAAACAGATTTTGAACTTTGAAAGCAAAGATCAGAGTCAGGGATCACTGAGATCAACTGCAGTGTCCCTGATACATCACCTGGGATGACCCAACATAGCACAGACCTGTGTACAGCCATTGAGTTGGAAGTGAATTCCCCACAGTGAATGATGCTCTAATCCACAGGACAAACTGAAATGATGCTGTATCCTTTGCTAACTTTGTTTGCAAACATTGTCTTTTCTCTTGCAGCTCAGCAACTCCCTGACCCTTCAGTAAAACTGCTTGGGCCTTCAGATGAGGAGATGTCCAGGAAAGGAGCCGGCACGTTAGTTTGTCTGGTCAGTAAACTGTCCATGGGCTTTGCTGCGGTCAGCTGGACAGTGGATGGGAGTCCGACGAGCAGTGAGGTCCAAACCAGCGTGGTGTCCCGTGACCCGGACAACAGCTTCAGTCTCAGCAGCTACCTGACCGTCCCTGGCGGTGATTGGAGCAGTGGGAAGGTGTACTCCTGCACAGTGCAACAAGGAACAGCTTCAGAAACAACCGCAACAGTCTCACAATCCGGCTGTTAAATATTTGGAAGTTTCACATGTGTTTGCTGTCTAATTTAGGCAGAAAATGTCACTGATCTTCCACCCCTTCACCATTACCCACCCTCTTCCTCTGGAGTCTGCTGCATTTTGTGTTCCTGTTTTGCTCTGTGTTTGTGCTGTATTATGATTGAAGTGTTTGTACCTGAGGCAGGTTCTGTTCAGTTTCTCATTTCAAGTTTGTGACCAGTGACTTGGCTCCAGTCAGGAATTTCAGTTCATGTGGGTGCTGTGCTCAACACCCTGTGCTGGATTTCATGTGAGTTCATGATCAGCCAACAGCATCAGGCGAGTAAGAATTGTTGCTGAGTGTAATGTTCAATAAAAAGAATCTGTGCAGGAAATCCTTCTGTGTATTTTGTCAACTTGTGTGGTTTATCCTCCTCTCTCGCTACATCTACACAATGTATGACATCTACTCCCCAAGACACTTACAAATTTGGAACGTCATTTTGAAACTTTTACTGATCCAGAGGGAAAAAAAATAGCAACAAAAATATGGGCATACCATTCCCATGTCCTGACTTGGAAATTATTGCCCTGTTCCTGGAATTCCCTTCCACTGAATAGTGAGCTGAACAGCAAATAGCAGTTCAAGAAGGAAGTTCATCGACATATTCTCAAGGGCAGTTAGAGATGTGAAATAAATGCTGGCCTAGCCTGTGGTGTTCACATGCACCTGAAACAATTTTAAAAAGTTACTGTACTTCCCTTCTGTTCTGATTGGATTTCTTTTTGTCCCAGAAGAGCTTGGATACGAGACTTGGCTCAGTCCCCTGGAGAGTTGCCACTCTAACATTGAGTTCATATAGAAATAATCTCGGCCATTATAGACCAAGCCGTTTAACAACAGCAGAAGAAACTTCCAAATGTTATGTGCAAGATGGATTAATGTGCACCTAGAGACAGGGACTTATTAGGATGACCAGAATATTTTCATAAATGTGGAATTCAGTTGAGAAGTAGAAATGGGCTTTATGAAGAGAAAAGAAATTCAGTCAATGTTTCATATGCAGACTTTCACAAGGGGATTGAGAGAGTGCAACATTCAAGACTTGTTCAATTTCGGAATGTGGTGAGATTGAAAGGACACGTTTTGTGGTTAATAGATATTAATTTGTCTGGAGGAACATACAAGCTGTGGTGTTTAGATAGGAGTCCAATAAATAGAGAGATGGCAGAGCAACTCAGTCCCATTGAGTTATGTGACATGTAGGAACTCCAGGCCATTTCCTGTGACGTGGACAAGGATTTTTGTTGAATCCACCCAAACAGACAATTGCAGCCTCCAAGTAATGCAAGTGCAGGAGAGCACTTCCAACAAAGCAACACGGCCTCAGTGTTGTAGTCGAGCAGCCGCCATGTCTTGGGGCTTGAATCTGAAGTGGGATTTATACCCAGAACTTCAGGATGGAAAAGCAAGTGTCCACTTAACTGAGCTGCAATCCCATGGTGTTGTTGGACAATCGATGCACAGGAATTGTCATTGGTTCAGTTATATGTTGACATCACTGCAGTCCTTTTTGTTTTGTTATTCCTTTGGGGAGCGTAACCAGAGCCAGAACATGGTTCAGTGTACAGGGTTTGTACAGAAGGTTCAAAAGAATTGATGATACATATTGCTATAGTTTGGAAAACAGACAATCTTTTCTTTGCCCACAGTCCCGACGTAATGATGGTACTTTGTTTGGTGCCAGGGTCAAGAATGCCACTGAGTAGCTGCATTCTGAAAGAGGGTGCGTGAACCAGCAGAGGTCATGTCCCCTCACAGTATTAATGACCTCAATGATGCAGGACATCATTATAATGAATCAATTTTTTTTTACTGCAGAATTGATTCATTATAATGGAACAAAGGAAGAAGATGATACAATGACAACATTTTATGATATCATATAGGTCTTACTTTGCAGAGTTGTCACTTCCATATAAATGATCTTAATAAATAATTTTAAATGTGAATATAAAATGATTATTAAGGTTTGTTGTCGTTCTGTTTGATGAGCTAGGAAGTTGTGTTGCAGAAGTTTCGTCCCCTGTCTAGGTGACATCCTCAGTGCTTGGGAGCCTTCTGTGAAGCGCTTCTGTAATCTTTCCTCCGGCATTTATAAAGATTTATACCTGCCGCTTCCAGTTGTCAGTTCCAGCTGTCCGCTGCAGTGGTCGGTATATTGGGTCCAGGTTGATGTGCTTGTTGATTGAATCTGTGGATGAGTGCCATGCCTGTAGGAATTCCCTGGCTGTTCTCTGTTACTACTACTATAGGACAAGCCAAACAGAGAACAGCCAGGAATTCCTACGGGCAAGGCACTCATCCACAGATTCAATCAACAAGCACATCAACCTGGACCCAATATACCGACCACTGCAGCGGACAGCTGGAACTGACAACCGGAAGCGTCAGGTACAAACCACTATAAATGCCAGAGGAAAGATCACAGAAACGCTTCACAGGAGGCTCGCAAATACTGAGGATGTCACCTAGACAGGGACGAAACTTCTGCAACACAAATTCCCAGCTCGGCAGACAGAACCACAACAACGAGCACCCGAGCTACAAATCTCCTCGCAAACTTTGAATTATTAAGGTTTAAATTCATATTAAAACCAGGATAGAAACGAATACAAGACATTCCAGAACATGTCCAAATTGAGGTACTGAAAAATATCTCATTACAGATTCTTAAACAGATTTTACCAGATCTCATATCTTTATCAGATCTGCTACATTTCATAAAAGTCTTTATGACTCCAAAGCTTTAGGTGATTCCATTTTGTTGAAAGTTTCATTGCTAACTTGATGTGATCAACTTTCATGGATACGCCTTTGTGCTATCCTGACTTTTTAGGAAGTTTGACCTGTTTTTGTTCCCAAATGTTCTGATTTCATAAATCTCAGGTATTAACAGACCACATGGAGAATTCCAATGAAGGCTTAACATACCTTGGTTCACTAATCATTTAGACCCACTGTGTATTTCTTACAGTTTTTGTGAAATGATTTTTTCTCTTTTAATCTATTATTTTGAATTGCTTTGCTGTCATTACCTCACATTGTGTTCCTGATGAACAGTTATAGCATCACCCGATCTCCTACCATCCTGCACTTCTCCTTTATTTGAAGGTTGGTGACATCACTGGCAAGGCTGGCATTTGTTGTCCATCCCCAATTACTCTTGAATTGAATGACTTCCCCATTTAAGAGAGGATTTAGAGTCAGCTATATTGTTGTGTAGTGGAGTCACATGTAGGTCAGATTAGGTACGGATGGCAGATTTCCTTCCCTAAAGGTCATTGGTGAATCAAAGGCAACAATGTGTGCATGGCTACTATTACTGAGACTTGCTCTCAAATCTTGTTTTCTTTAATTCAATTAAAATTCCACCTGTTGCCATGGAATTTGAGCCAATGACCCCAAAGCATAACTCTGAGCCTCTGGATCAGAAGTCCTGTGACATTACCACAATTCCAGAGATCAAGAAAATGTAGCACTTATCCCATCTGCATTCACCCGACCATGATATCTCCCACCAATGCCCATCGCTATCTCACCCTGAGCTCCAGGTTGGGCACCAACACTGCCCAGGCCTACAGTATTACAGCCAGACAACCATTCTCCATGTTGGCAGGTGATTGAGCTTCTGGAGAGGCTGCACCCCAATCCGGCCTTCTCTTTAACTAGCACCCTCCTGTGTACACGCTTTACAACCCGGGGAATGAAGAGTAAAGAGCTGCAGAGATAGAAGCTGAAGTAAAAACACAGAATGTGGGAGATACCTGTCAATTTGGCAGGACAGTAGCTCCCCTCCCCAGTACCTGCAGGGGACTTGTTCCAAGACCTACAGCGGAAGCCTGAAATCTTGGATGGAGCGAACCCATTCTTTTCAATGGGAACTGTACCTTCCTGGCAGCTCCTGGTGCCTGGTTCTGGAATATTTGGTGTAATATATTCAGGTCGCTGTAAACTGTGGGTAACTGAAACCGCAGAAAGTGATTCTGGGGATACAGTGGTCACCCTGTATCTTTGGAAAAAGAAACCTCATGAACGTTTCAGATCAATGAGACTCTCGACAGAACAGAAAACTTTTCATGACACTGTCTCTCTTCTGGTTATAGTTCCAAAGAACTTTTGTTTCATTCATTCATGGACAAGGGTATCACTGACTAGGCCAACATTTATTGTCCATAACTATTATCTAGAGGACAAGAATGAGTCAACCACATTGGAGTGGGTGTGGAGTCACATGCAGCCCAGGCCAGGTAAGGATAGCACTTTCCTTCCCTAAAAGAGATTAATGAACCAGATGGGTCTTCCCAACAATAGTTTCATGGCCATCATTAAACTCTTAATTCTAGATTTTTTTATCGTTGAATTCAAAACTTCATCATCTGCTGTGACAGAATTTAAACCCGAGTTCCCAGAATATTCCCTGGATTTTTGGATTAACAGTCCAGCAATAATAACAGTAATCCATCACTTCATCCATGAACTATGGCCCGTTTATAGTTGGCGCAGAAAGAGTTAATAGCTGTCGTGTGAATAACTGGAGTAATTTAACATGGTGGCAGAGGACTGAACAACTCTACTGAGGATCTCGTGGACTCTGAACAAGGAGGGAAAGGGAATTGCCACTGGACTTGCACTGCATGCTTGATTATATTTAAGAACACGTAGACAGCTTGCAGTGGCATGGTGGCTCAGTGGTTAGCACTGCTGTCTCAGAGGGACATGGGTTCGATTCCAGCCTCGGATGGTTACTCTTTGGAGGGTGGGTGTGGACTTGTTGGACTGAAAGGCCTGTTCCCACACTCCAAGGATTCTATTAAGAATCCATTAAATATAGAGAGCTCACTGAAATCTTTAACTGATATTCCTATCTCAATGGCAGTCTCTCACAGACAGGGAACAGCTGGACATGGATGTCCAGGACTTTACAGCAGTTATTTATTTCTTTGACGTGTGTCTCTTTCAAACAGAAGTTAAACATGGAGATGTGAGGTCCCTCAGAACACCAATAACTAAGCAGACATGGAAGGTGCAATCAATTCCAAAGGTTAGCAGGTTAGGTGGATTGGACATGCTAAATTGCTTACAGTGTCCAGGCAATGTGCAGGCTAGATTGATTATCTATGGCAAATGCAGGGTGATAGGGGAGTGGGAGTGGATTTGGTTGGATGATCTTCGAGGTGTTGCTGTGAAGTCAAAGGGTCCAATGGCCCACTTCCACCCTATAGGGATTCCATGACCTCTGAACATCTACCACTCTGCCTTCAAATCTTTGTGGTTACTCCCTCAAAAAACATCTCAAATAAGTTTGTGAGTCTTCAGTGCCAGCATATTGTCGAGTGCCAAACCCTTTGTAATATTCAGCTCCTCCAAGTGCTTCTTGGTATCACATGGAGTGAATTAAATTGGCTGAAGACTGGATCAGGGAGCTTGAAGAGGACAAGGTAGATCATCCATTTAGCACTTCTGACTGAAAATTGTTGTGAATTCTTCAGCACTGCCTTTTGCACTGATGTGCTGGCCTTCCACATTATTGAGGATGGCATATTTGTGGAGCTTCCTCCTTCAGTGAGTTAGTAAATTGCCCACCACTATCACTCTGACTGGATGGGACAGGATCACTCACTTGCTATTTCTGATGTTTGGCACGCAAGTTAGTTAATATTTATTCATTCATTGGATGTGGGGTGGCCATTTACTATCCATCCTAACTGCACAGTAGCAATGGCAGATATACAAAGGGATCTTGAGATGCAAGTCCACAGTTCCCTGAAAGTGGAAATACAAATGGATGAGGTGTAAGTAAAGAAGGTGTAACTGTATGCGTGCCTTCATCAGTCGGTGCATTGAGTACAAATCATTGGCAAGCCATGTTGCAGCTGTATATAAAAACTGCAGTTCAGCCAGATTTGGAGTATTTTGCACAGTTCTGATCACCACACCGTAGGAAGGATGTGAATGTTTTGGAGAGGGTATAACAGGGCTTTACCAAGATATTGACTGGATTGTAGTGTATTAGCTACAAGCAGAGGTTGAACAAACTTGGAATCTTTTTGCCAGAACATCTGAGGCTGAGGAGCAATCTGACAGGAAGTATATAAAAATAAGAGAGGGATGGCTCAGGTGGATAGTTGGAGTTTGTTTATAAGGATGGAAATGTCAAATATTAGGGGCATAGGTTAAAGGTGAAAGATAGAAAGTTTAAAGGAGCTGTGCTGGGAAGATGTCTTTTTTACACTCAGGGGGTTGTAGATGCCTTGAAAGCATTGCAAGGGGACGTGGTAGAAGCAGATAGTGTCGTGATTGTAATGAGATCAACCAGCTGGACGCTCTGGAATACGATTTCCCTGATTGGATCAGATTAACAGCCCCAACCATGGAGTCCCTGCTGACACATAAAAAGATGGAGCGTCAGAGATACTGACACCTTGGTACCTGACTATGAATGAGGCAGTACTAGGGTCAAGGACCGTTCACCCGTCAATAAGGGAGACTTGGTGATGGGATACTGTCCTCTGTGGTGTCATTACAGATAGGAATGCAACATTGAAGAGGCATTTAGACAGACATGAGCAAGCATGAAAAAGAGGGATACAGACCATGTGCTGGCTGAGGAGGTGAGATCAGATTGGAATCACTGTCGGTACAGACAGGATGGGCTGAAGAGCCTGTTTCTGTACTGTACCATTTCCTGATGAAGGGCTTATGCCCGAAACATCGAATTTCCTATTCCTTGGATGCTGCCTAACCTGCTGTGCTTTAACCAGCAACACATTTTCAGCTGTGATCTCCAGCATCTGCAGACCTCATTTTTTACCTGTACCATTTCTATGTTCTAGAAGACAGTTAAGTGTCCACTAGGTCATTGCTCGCTCTAGACAGTCATCCTGCTTTGCAGTTTCACCAGATTGACCCCTAATTTTTCAGTATGTTTTATGTTGCTCCAAGCATGCCCTCCTGTACTCTTCATTGAGCCAGGGTTGAATGTCTGCTTTGATGTATGACTACAGTGGGGGGAATAGGCTGGGACATGAGGTTGCGGATTGGAGTATGATTTTTTTGCTGCTGATGACCCCCAGTGCATTATGGGTACCTAGTATTGGGTTGGTAGATCTATTCAAAATCTGTCCCATTTAGCATGGTTTGTAAAAGGTAGATGTGTCTGCACAGCAGTGTCTTCTGATGTACTCTTGCAATCTACCTCAGCAAATTTGTGCCTCATGTCTTCATAATTTTGCTTATTACAAGTTAGCCCTCTTCAATCAGATTGAACTCCATCACTTTCAAACACAATGTTTTCAGGCTACTAAGCCTGTACAGGTCAGACTGTTCACATCAACAGAAAAGGGAACAATATAAGAAAGGCTGAATAGGCTGGGGCTGTTTTCTCTGGAGCGTTGGTGGCTAAGGGGTGACTTATAGAATCATGAGGGGCTTGGATAGGATAAATAGACAAGGACTTTTCCCTGGGTTGGGGAGTCCAGACCTAGAGGGTATAGGTTGAGGGTAAGGGGGAGATAGGGAGCGAAGCGGTAACATTTTCATGTAAAGGGTCGTGTGTGTATGGAATGAAATGTCAGAGGAAGTGGTAGAGTCTGGTACAATTACAACATTTAAAAGGCACCTGGATGGGTATATGATTAGGAGGGGTTTGGAGGAAAATGGGCCAATTGCTGAACAAGATTAATTCAGGATATCTGATCGGCAAGGACGAGTTGGACGTGTTGTATATCTCTAAATGAGTGCGAGCAGGGTATCTGGATTTTAAACCTACTCTACTCTGCATCAAGGTCATTGCTGTTATGACTAAGACCCTATCTCCATTTTCCTACCCATCCCTCACAATTCTAACCTTGACATCCTGGGTTGACAGTAATCTGTTTAACTCAGCCTGGAATATATTATATAAGTGAACCTGCACTGCATTTTGGGGAAAAGAATAATAACCCTACAAGAGAAGAAATTACTCATCTTCATCTGAAATGGGAAACCTTTAAATTTTAAACTGTGTTCTCTAGTCTGGATTTCCCCATGAGGTGAAATATTCTCTAAACACCTACCCAATGAAATCCCTGCATTACCTGATATTTCAATCGGATCATCTCATGATTGTCTCAACTCCAAATTGATAGGCCCAATTTCCTTGATCTCTCTGTTCAGAAAACAACACTTTCACACCTGGATTCAGCTTTATAAACCTCCTGAGTCCAGTGCAAATCTATTCTTTCTTTAGGAGACCAGACTGCAAAGAATACTCTTCTTAGAGTCTCACCATTACCCTGAAGGATACAGTCTCCTTAATATTCCATTCCCTTAAATAAATTCCAACTTTTCAATTGCTTCCCTAATTACTTGCTGTATCTGCATCTTTAGAAAAACTGCCTCAATAATTACCTGCCCTGTCCTGATGGTGTCTCTCACATCCATCATTTGCACTATCTTACCAAGCACCATTCTTGGAAGAACTCGACACTCAGCAGGTATCTGCTGAAACACCAGCATCTTTTGTCCCACCATCTTTAAAAGTCTGTTGTGAACCTTGATGATCACTGACATTCTGAAGGTGCGCTGCCTGTTGACAAACAGTATCTGACAGAATCTGAACATGGCATTGCGTCATAGATTCATACAGCAAGGAAACAGAGCCTTTGGTCCAACTCGTCCGTAATGACAAGGTACCACTTCCTCTAGTGGTTTGTTCCACACACCCACCAGTCTCTGTGTGAAAAAGATGCTCCTCAGGGTTCTTTTAAATCCTTTCACTTTCACTATAAACCTATTCCCTCTACTTTCGGACTCCCTTTCCCGGGAAGAAGACTTGGGATATTCATTTATCTATGCCCTCATGATTTTATAAACCTATAAGGTTATCCCACAGCCTCCAGGGAAAAAAAAGTTTCTGCATATCCAATCTTGCCTCATAACTCAAACTCTCCAATATTTGTAACATCCTTATCATTCCTTTTTGCACTCTTTTCAGTTGAGTAACATCCTTCCGAACGGCAGGGTGAGCAGACTTGTACGCAGTACTCCTAGTGAGGCCTTATCAATGCCTTGTACAGCTGTAATGTAATGTCCTAACAGTCCTCTGACCAATGAAGCCAAATGTGCCAAATGCCTTCTTCACCACCTTGTCTACCTGTGACACCACATTTAAGAAACCACGTCCCTGCCCCCCGAGTTCTCTCTGGTCACCAACATTTCCCAAGGCCCTATCAGTAACTGTGTAAGTCTTGCCATGGTTATATTTTGCATTTATCTAACTTCAACTCTACCTGCCACTCCTCAGACCACCGACCCAGATGATCAAGATCCCATCGTTCTATTAGAAAATCTTCCCCATTTTCCACTATCCCAACAATTTTGGTGTCATCCGCAAGCTTATTAATCATACATCCTATCTTCTCATCCAAATCATTGATATAAATGATGAACAACAGTGGATCCAGCACTGATTCTTGTGGTACACCACTGGGCACAGTCCTTCAGGCGGAAAGCAAACCTCTACCTCCACCCTCTGGCTCTCACCGTCAAGTCAATTGTGAACTGTCTCTGGATTCTGTATGATCTAACCTTACTAATCAGTCAACCATGCAGAATCTTGGGCGGCATGGTGGCACAGTGGTTAGCACTGCTGCCTCACAGCTCCAGAGACCCAACTTCAATTCCCGCCTCAGGCAACTGACTGTGTGGAGTTTGCACATTCTCCCTGTGTCTGCATGGGTTTCCTCCGGGTGCTCTGGTTTCCTCCCACAGTCCAAAAATGAGCAGGTTGGTGAATTGGCCATGCTAAATTGTGCAGGGGCAGGGGTAAATGTAGCAGAATGGGTCTGAGTGGGTTGCGCGTCGGTGTGGACTTGTTGGGCCGAAGTGCCTGTTTCCACACTGTAGGTAATCTAACCTTATTATAAAATTTGTGTAGACAATGTTTACAGTTCTGTCTTCAGCTATATTCTTGGTCACCTCTTCAAACATCCCAAACAAGTTTGTTGGACATGATTTCCCATGCACAGAGCAATTCTAGCTATCCCTAATTAGACCTTATAAATCCTGTCTCTTAGAATCCCCACCACTGACATAAGACTCACTGGTCTATAATTCCCTGGCTTTTCCTTGAGGGCTTTTTTAAATAATGGCACAATATTAGCTGCTCTTCAGTCTTCTCACACCTCACCCATGTCTGTAGATGATAGAACTACCTCTGGTGTGGATATCTCTGCTGTGGGCCCCTGCAGTTTCTTCCCCAGCTTCTCACTATGTCCTGAGATTATCTAACGTTGTGCATTTTAAGACCTCCAGCATCTCCTCCTCATATTGTGGATTATTTTCAGGACAAAACCATTTACTTCCTTGAGTTCTCTAGCTTCCATTCCCTTCTCCACAGTAAATACTGATGTGAAGTACTCATTTAAGATCTCACCCATCTCCTGTACAGATGGCCTTGTTGGTCTTCAAGGGGCCCTATTCTCTCCCTGATTATTATTTTGCCCTTAATATACATGCCGAATCACTTCAGGTTCTCATTGACCTTATGTGGCATCCTGATCTCCCTCTTAAGCGTATGCCTGCACCCCTTATGCTCCTCAAATGATTCATTTGATTCCAGCTGTCTACCCCTGACATAAGTTTCTTTTGTAGGAGAAAGTGAGGACTGCAGATGCTGGAATACCAGAGTTGAAAAATGTGGTGCTGGAAAAACACAGCAGGCTAGGCAGCATCCGAGGAGCAGGAGAATCGATGTTTCGGGCATAAGCCCTTCTTCAGGAATGAGGCTGGTGTGCCAAGTGGGCTGAGATAAAAGGTAGGGGGAGAGAATTTGGGGGAGGGGCGCTGGAAGGAGATGAGGGTGAGGGTGAGGGTGATAGGCCGGAGAGAGGGTGGGGGCGGAGAGGTCGGGAAGAAGATTGCAGGTCAAGAAAGCGGTGCTGAGTCCGAGGGTTGGGACTGAGATAAGGTGGGGGGAGGGGAAATGAGGAAGCTGGAGAAATCTGCATTCATCCCTTGTGGTTGGAGGGTTCTTAGGCGGAAAATGAGGCGCTCTTCCTCCAGGCGTCATGTGGCCAGGGTCTTGCGATGGAGGAGGCCAAGGACCTGCATGTCATTGGCGGAGTGGGAGGGGGAGTTAAAGTGTTCAGGCACAGGGCGGTTGGGTTGGTTGGTGCTGGTGTCCCAGAAGTGTTCCCTGAAATGTTCCACAAGTAGGTGGCCTATCTCTCCAAAATAGAGGAGACCACTTCGGGTGCAGCGGATACAGTAAATGATGTGTGTGGAGGTGCAGGTGAACTTGCGATGGATATAGAAGGATCCATTGGGGCCTTGGAGGGAACTGAGGGGGGAGGTTTGGGCGCAAGCTTTGCACTTCTTGCGGTTGCAGGGGAAGGTGCTGGGAGTGGAGGTTGGGTTGGTGGGGGGTGTGGACCTGATGAGGGAGTTGCAGAGCGAGTGGTCCCTCCTGAATGCTGATAAGTGTGGAGAGGGAAATATATCCCTGGTGGTGGGGTCTGTCTGGGGTGGTGAGGTGGCGGAAATGACGGAGGATGATACGATATATCCGGAGGTTGGTGGGGTGGTAGGTGAAGACCAGTGAGGTTCTGTCCTGGTGGCGATTGGAGGGGTGGGGCTCAAGGGTGGAGGTACGAGAAGTGGAGGAGATGTGGTGGAGAGTGTCGTCGACCACGTCGGAGGGAAAATTGTGGGCTTTGAAGCAGGAGGCCATCTGGGTTGTTTGGTATTGGAATTGGTCCTTCTGGGAGCAGA
Organism: Hemiscyllium ocellatum; assembly: GCF_020745735.1. NCBI lineage: Eukaryota > Metazoa > Chordata > Chondrichthyes > Orectolobiformes > Hemiscylliidae > Hemiscyllium > Hemiscyllium ocellatum. The sequence continues at coordinate 39,932,912 of NC_083428.1, forward strand.
TGCAGTGGAGGCTGAGGAATTGGGAATATCGGATGGCGTTTGTACAGGGGGCAGGGTGGGAGGAGGTGTAATCTAGGTAGCTGTGGGAGTCGGTCGGTTTGTAGTAAATGTCTGTGTTGATTCGGTGCCCTGAGATAGAAATGGAGAGGTCTAGGAAGGGGAGGGAGGAGTCTGAGACGGTCCAGGTAAATTTGAGGTTGGGGTGGAAGGTGTTAGTAAAGTGGATGAATTGTTCAACCTCCTCGTGGGAGCACAAGATAGTGCCAATACAATCATTAATGTAGCGGAGGAGAAAGTGGGGTGTGGTGCCAGTGTAGCTGCGGAAGGTGGACTGTTCCACATATCTGACGAAGAGGCAGGCATAGCTGGGGCCCATGCGGGTGCCCATGGCTACTCCTTTGGTTTGGAGGAAGTGGGAGGATTGGAAAGAGAAGTTGTTAAGAGTGAGGACCAGTTCAGTCAGTTGAAGGAGGGTGTCAGTGGAAGGTACTGGTTGGGTCGGCGGGAGAGGAAGAAGCGGAGGGCTTGGAGGCCTTCATGATGGGGAATGGAAGTGTATAGGGACTGGATGTCCATGGTGAAGATAAGGTGTTGGGGGCCGGGGAAGCGAAAATCATGGAGGAGGTGGAGGGCGTGGGTGGTGTCCTGAACGTAGGGGGGTCTTCTTAGACTAAGGGGGACAGGACATTATCGAGGTATGCAGAGATGAGCTCGGTGGGGCAGGAGCAGGCTGGGGCAATGGGTCGGCCGGGGCAGTCGGGTTTGTGGATTTTGGGCAGGAGGTAGAAACGGGCGGTGCGGGGTTGTGGGACTGTGAGTTTGGAGGCGGTGGATGGGAGATCCCCTGAGGTGATGAGGTCATAGATGGTCTGGGAGATGATGATTTGGTGGTGTGAGGTGGGGTCATGGTCAAGGGGGCAGTACAAAGAGGTGTCCACAAGTTAGCGTCTAGCTTCAGTGGTGTAAAGATCGGTGCGCCAAACTAGCAACGTGCCTCCCTTGTCTGCGGTTTGATGGTGAGATTGGGGTTGGAGCGGAGGGAGTGGAGGTCTGTGTGTTGTGAGGGTGAGAGGTTGGAGTGGGTGAGAGGGGTGGACAGGTTGAGGCGGTCAATGTTGTGGCGGCAGTTAGATATGAAGAGATCGAGGGCGGGTAAGAGGCCAGCACGGGGTGTTCAGGTCAATATCTCTAGTCATCCAGTGTTTCCTACTCCTGCCAGGAGGACTGTTCACACTAATAGGAACATGTTGTTTCTGAACTCACGTTATCTCACTTTTGAAAGCCTCCCACTTGCTAGACATCCCTTGACTTGTGAACAGTATCCCCTCAATCAATTTCTGTAACTTTCTGTCTAATACCATCAAAATTATCCTTGCCCCAATTTAGAATTTTAATTTGTGGACCAGGCCTTTTCTTTTCCATAATGATTTTAAAACTAATTGAATTAAGGTCACCGGGTCCAAAGTATTACCCCACTAACACTTCAGTCACTTGCCCTTCCTTATTTCCCAAGGGCAGTTTGAGTTTTGCCCTGTCTCTGGTAGGGCCATCTACACACTGATTGAGAAACAATTCTTGAACATGCTCACAAAACCCCTCCCCATCTAAGCTCTGAATGCTATGATAGTCCCAATCTATGTGTGATTAGATTAGATTCCATACAGCGTAGAAACAGGTCCTTTGGCCCAACAAGTCCACACCGACCCTCCGAAGAGTAACCCACACAGACCCATTTCCCTCTGACTAATGCACCTAACACTATGGGCAATTTAGCATGGCCAATTCACCTGGCCTGCACATCTTTGGACTGTGGGAGGAAACCGGAGCACCCGGAGGAAACATGGGGAGAATGTGCAAATGCCACACAGACAAGGCTGGAAGGTTCAAGGCTGGAATTGAACCTGGGATCCTGGTGCTGTGAGGCAGCAGTGCTAACCACTGAGCCACCGTGCCACCGAAAGTTAAAATCCCCTATTATTACAACTCTATGATTCTTACAGCTTTCTCCAATCTCTCTACATTGGTGCTCCACATCTCCGTACAAGCGGTCTTTTTGCAGCAGAGCGCGGTGGGAGCTGGGCGGAAGTAAGGTCAGAGCACAGAGGCTGTTGGGAAGGTTAGTGATTGCTATTTAAGTAGGCGTGTTCTAGGCCCCAGACACTACACTACACAGTAGGGCCTCCCTCCCACCTTCCTCCTCTAACCTAATTAAGAGTCCACTGTCTCGCAGCACAAACAAAGGAGTCGGAGGAAGTGTCTGGTGAGAAAAGTGCGAGTCTTTGGCTCAGGAATCTTTGGTGAAGAGGCCGAGTGAGGAGTTGAAGAGGGTGAAGACATGACTGCCAAAATGATTCAGTGTGCTGCATGCATGATGTGGGAGGTGAGGGACATTGATGGTGTCTCTGGCTCCTATAGCAGTGGAAAGTGTGTATACTTTCAGCTTCTGAAGGAGTATATTGCAGCACTGAAGAAAGAACTCGATGACCTCATCTGAGAGAATGAGAATTTTCTAGACAGGACCTTCAGCGAAATCATTACACCAAGCATACCAGAAGAGAAAAGGGAGATGACGATGAGGAAGGAAGAGATGATTCGAGTACAAGAGACCCCGGGGGAAGTACCTCTCGTGAACAGCTGAACTCTCTTGGAAGAGACAGACGTCACTGCCAGTCCGAGAGGCGGACAGGTCTGCCAATCGAAAATTGGCATGGAGGCAGAGCCGAGGAGACAGACATCACACAGAGCTGTGGTAATAGGGGACTCCACAGTGAGAGGGACTGAAAGGGACTTCTGCGACAATAAGCGGGATTTGAGGATGGTGTGTTGCCTTCCTGGTGCCAGGATCCAGGATGTCACTGACAGAGTGCAGGGAATCCTCAAGGGCGAAGGTGAAGAGCCAGGGGTGGTGGTGCATGTTGGCGCAAATAACGTCAGGAAAAGAGGAGGGATATTCTACAGCGGGACTTAGGAGAACTCGGAAAAAGGCCGAAAAGCAGCACTTCCAGGGTGATTATCTCCAGTTTGCTTCCAATTCCTAGAGCTGGAGAGGGCAGGAAGAGGGAGGTAATGGACTTAAATGTGTGGCTGAGGAACTAGTGCAGGAAGCAAGGATTTAAATTCTTGGATCACTGGGGTATATTTTGCGGTCAGGATAAATTATACAAGAGGGAAGGGTTGCACCTTAATTGGTGGGGGAACCAGCATTCTGGCAGGCAGGTTTGCCACTACAACACAGAGGTGTTTAAACTAAGTAGTAGGGGAGAGGGGACAAACTGGAAATTTAAGAAGGAAGTTAAAGGGAAAGCAAAAATAAGAGAAGTTAAGAAAGACAATAGAATCAACAGAGCAGAAAACTCAAGAACGGATCATACAGTATGGTCAAATGCAATGGGGATTAATAGGAAGGGTGAGGGAAGTAACAAATTAAAAATATTATATATATGAATGCACGAAGCATAAGAAATAAGGCGGATGAGCTTGAGGCTCAGTTGGAAATTGGCAGGTATGATGTTGTGGGGATAACTGAGATGTGGCTTCAAGTGGACAAGGCTTGGGAAATGAATATTCAAGGCTGTACATGCTATCGAAAGGACAGACTGACGGGCAGGGGGGGTGGGATGGCTCTGTTGGTGAGGAATGATATTCAGTCCCTTGCAAGGGGGATATAGAATCTGGAGATATAGAGTCAGTATGGATAGAGCTGAGAGATTCGAAGGGTGGAAAGATTCTAATGGGAGTTATCTACAGACCCCCAAACAGTAGTCTGCATGTAGGGTGTAAGTTGAATAAGGAGTTGAAATCGGCCTGTCGCAAAGGTATTAGTACAGTTGTTATGGGGGATTTCAACAGACTGGGAGAATCAGAATGGCGCTGGACCCCAAGAAAGGGAGTTTGTGGAGTGCCTCTGAGATGGATTCTTAGAACAGCTTGTACTGGAGCCTACCAGGGAGAAGGCAATTCTGGATCTGTGGAACAAACAGGATTTGATCAGGGACCTCGAAGTAAAGGAGCGATTAGGAGGTAGTGACCATAATATGATAAGTTTAAATCTGCAATTTGGGAGGGAGGAGTGAGAATCGGAAATGTCAGTATTGCAGTTGAACAAAAGGAACTATGGAGCTATGATGGAGGAGCTGGCCAAAGTTCAATGGTTCCATCCCCTAGCAGGGATGGCAGTGGAACAACAATGGCAGGTATTTCTGGATATAATGCAGAAGGTGCAGGATCAGTTCATTCCAAAGAGGAAGAAAGATCCTAAAGGGAGGCAGGAGTGGCCGTGGCTGACGAGGGAAATTTAGGACTGTATAAAGATAAAAGAGAAGAAGCATAACATAGCAAAGATGAGCAGGAAGCTAGAGGCCTAGGCAACTTTTAAAGAGCAATAGAGGATGACTAAAAGGGCGAAAAAATGAGGTATGAAGGCATAGTGGCCAAAAATATAAAGGAGGATAGTAAAAGCTTTTTCAGGTATGTGAATTGTAAAGAAATAGTTAAGACTATAATTGGGCACTTGAAGACAAAAACATATGAATTTATTATGGGGAACAAGGAAATGGCAGAAGAGTTGAAAAGATACTTTGGATCTGTCTTCACTGGGGAAGATACAAGCAATCTCCCAGATGTAATAGTGGCTGAAGGACCGAGGGTAATGGATGAACTGAAGGGAATTTATATTAGGCAAGAAATGGTATTGGATAGACTGTTAGGTCTGAAGGCTGATAAATCCCTGGGACATGATGGTCTGCTTCGCAGGGTACTTAAGGAGGTGGCTGTAGAAATTGTGGAAGCATTGGTAAACATTTTTCAATATTCTATCGATTCAGGATCAGTTTTGTGGATTGGAGGATGGCTAATGTTGTCTCAGTTTTCAAGAAAGGAGGGAGAGAGAAAACAGGAATTATAGATCCGTCAGCCTGACGTCAGTGGTGGGAAAGATGCTGGAGTCAATTATAAAAGATGAAATTACAACTCATTTGGATAGCAGTAACAGGATAGGTCAGTCAGCATGAGTTAATGGAGGGGAAATAGTGCTTGACCAATCTTCTGGAATTTTTTTGAGGATGTAACTATGAAGATGGACAAGGGAGAGCCAGTGGATGTAGTGTACCTGGACTTTCAGAAAGCCTTTGATAAAGTCCCACATTGGAGATTAGTGAGCAAAATTAGGGCATGTGATCTTGGGGCAAAATACTGACTTGGATTAAAAATTGGCTAGCTGACAGGAAGCAAAGAGTTGTGATAAATGGTCCCTTTTGGAATGGCAGGCGGTGGACTGTGGGGTACCACAAGGTTCGGTGCTGGGACCGCAGCTGTTTACAATATACATTAAGGATATAGATGAAGGCAGTAGAAGTAATACTAGCAGATTTGCTGATGACACAAAGCTGGGTGGCAGGGTGAAATGTGAGGAGGATGTGATGAGAATACAGGGTGACTTGGACAGGCTAGGTAAATGGACAGATGCATGGCAGATGCAGTTTAATGTGGATAAATGTATGGTTATCCACTTTGGTGGCAAGAACAGGAAGGCAGATTACTATCTAAATGGAGTCAAGTTAGGTAAAGGGGTAGTACCGTGAGATCTAGGTGTTCTTGTACATCAGTTGATGAAAGCAAGCATGCAGGTACAGCAGGCAGTGAAGAAAGATATTGGAATGCTAGCCTTCCTAACAAGAGGAATTGAGTATAGTAGCAAAGGGGTCCTTCTGCAGGTGTACAGGGCCCTGGTGAGACTGCAGCCTTGATCTCCAAATTTGAGGAAGGACATTCTGGCTATTGAGAGAGTGCAGTAGGTTCACAAGGTCAATTCCTGGAATGGCGGGACTATCATATGTTGAAAGATTGGAGTGACTGGGCTTGTATACACTTGAGTTTAGAAGGATGAGAGGAGATCTGATTGAGACGGATCAGATTATTAATGGATTGGTCATTCTGGAGGTAGGAAGCCTGTTTCCGCTGATGGGTGAGTGCAGAGCAAGAGGACACAATTTAAAAATAAGGGATAGGTCATTTAGAACAGAGTTGAGGAGAAACTTCTTCACCCAGAGAGTGGTGGGTGTATAGAATGCTCTGCCCCAGAAGGCTGTGGAGGCCATGTCTCTGGATATTTTCAAGAAAGAAATGGATGGAGCTCTTAAAGATAGTGGAGTCAAGGGTTATGGGGATAAGGCAGGAACAGGATACTGATTGTGGATGATCAGCCATGATCATAATGAATGGTGGTGCAGGCTCGAAGGGCTGAATGGCCTTCTCCTGCACCTATTGTCAATTGTCTACATATTTACTCCTCAATTTCCCACTGACTATTGGCGGGGAGGGGAGTGGGTATAGTACAGTCCCATCAATTTGTCACTCCTCCTTATTTCTCAGTTCCACCCATGTAGCTTCACTGAACAATCCCTCAAGAATGTCCTCTCTAAGCATCACCGTGATGTTTTCCTTAATCAAAAATGCCACTACCCCTCCGTTCTTGCCTAAGCTGTTAGACTTCTTGCATTGAAATAAATGCCGTTTAATTCATTAGTCTTCCCTTGTTCTCTGCCCTGCTCTTGTCTGCCTTGTTTATTTAACTTGCTCTCTCTAACTTCTGCATCTCAATCTTCTCTCTTGTTTCACTACTGCTTAGAGCCTGCCCCACCCCATCTCCAGACTAGTTTAAACTCTCCCATGTAGCTCTAGCAAAGTGCCCCTCCAGTTCAGGTGCAACATGTCCCTCTTGAACAGGTCACGTCTGGCCCAGAAGATCTCACAATGATCCAAAAATCTGAATCCCTGTCCCCTGCACCAGCTCCTCAGCCACAAATGCATCTGCCTGATACTTTTATTCCTTGCCTCACCAGCGTGTGGCACTGGGATTAATTCAGAGATTATTACCCTTCAGGTCTGGCTTTTAGCCACCTGCCAAACTCCCACTATTCACTCTGCAGGACCTCATCCCTTTTCCTACCTGTGATGTTGGTACCAATGTGTACAATGACCTCATGCTGCCCTTTGACAATTTGCTGCAACTCCTCCAAGACGTCCTTAGTCCTGTCACCAGGAGGCAATAAACCATCCTGAAATCTTCCTTGTGACCACAGAAATGGCTGTCTGTGCTCCTGAAGCTCATTTGGACTTGGCCAAACCCTGCTTACCGCAAAGCTAGTCATGGAGTCGAATAGAGGCCCAGTTGAAGTAAATGTTCCTCATAAGACAGTGACAAAACTCCCAGTATCAGCCGAATATAACCTCCACCATACTCCGTCCATGACAAGTCTATGCTTTCCTCAATGGAGAGACCAAAACTGTGCACACATGGTCTTACCAAGGCCCTGTGTAACTGCAGTATGTCAGCCCTACTTCTGAATTCCAATCCTCTTACAATGAAAGCCAAAATGAAATTAGCCATTCTAATTGCTTGCTGTACCTGCCTATTTACTTTCATTGACTGTGATACGTGGACACCCAGATCTCTGTCTCTCTGTTCATACTTGCCAATGTATTATCATTTAAATAAAACTCTTCCTTTCTGATTTCCACACCAAAATTTACAACGTCGCATTTAGCTCCAATGTGATGTGCCTGCCATGAGTTTGCCCACTCACTCATGTTGAGTAAATCACTTGTAAGTCTCTTTTCATCCTTCCTCACAATTCACAATCCTGCTTCGTTTTGTGTTGTCAGTAGTTTCATTATTTAGGTCAATTGTATATATCGCAAATAGCAAAGCTTGCAGTATCCCAATCGTCACTTCGTGACCCTCAGAAAACATTTATTCCCACTCTCTGTTTCCTGTCTCTCAAACAACTCCTGATCTATGCCGATATATTATTTCTTATCCAATCTGCTTTCACTTTGCACACTAATGTCTCACCAGGGATTGTAGCAAAAACTGTCTAATAGTGCAAATGCACCAATTCCACTGGGTCTCCCTTATCTACTCGATTTGAGGCATTGTCAAAAAGCTCCATCAGCATGTTTAAGCATGGATTGTCTTTCCTAAACCTATGCTGGCTTTGTGCAATCTCACCAATGTTTTACAAATATTCTTTTATTATTGTCTCTAGCATTTTGTCCCACGACCGATATTAGTCTATTTGGTTTGTAATTCACTGTATGTTTTCTTTCTCCCTCCCTTTGTTAATACTGGATTACATTTGTCACTGTCCAATCTGCAGTAACTGTTTGAGAATCCAGAGGATTCTACTTAGATTAGATTACTTACAGTGTGGAAACAGGCCCTTCGGCCCAACAAGTCCACACCGACCTGCTGAAGAGCAACCCACCCAGACCCATTCCCCTACATTTACCCCCTTCACCTAACACTACAGGCAATTTAGCATGGCCAATTCACCCAACCTGCACATTTTTGGACTGTGGGAGGAAACCCATGCAGACACGGGGAGAATGTGCAAACTCCACACCTGAGGCAGGAATTGAGCCTGAGTCTCTGGCACTGTGAGGCAGCAGTGCTAACCACTGTGCCACCATGCCACCCACAAAGAGTTTCTGAACCCTGCGCATGGGTGGCTACCCAAAGGAAATTGATTAGATCAGTTTCCCTACAGTGTGGAAACAGGCTCTTTTGGCCCAACAAGTCCATACCAACCCTCTAAAGAGTAACCCACCTAGACCCATTTTATAAGATGATCATCAGTGCATCCAATATTTTTGGGGACACTTCTTTCTCACTCTGGAATGTAGATTATAGGCTTTGGCGATTTGCCAAACATTAAAACCAGTAAATCTCCAGCAACATTTTTGCACTAATACTGATTTGTTTCAATTCCACTGTCTCACTACATCCTTGGTTTGCTATCATTTCCTGAAGGTTCTATGTCCCCTCTTGTGTAAAGACAGAATCGAGGTGTGTGCTCAATTCTTCTGTCATTTCTGTGTTAAATGGAGAGCCACAGAAGTTCATGTTGAGATCACTGGATCTGTCCAGGACTTTGGTGGAGTCTCACTGTCAGAGCTGAGGACGGAATGTGTTTTGTTAAACATTCAAGTTTCCAAGGGCTTCACAGCTTCATACAACTGAAGTGTAAGGTGGAAAATGTGGCATTGTTTCTGCACAGGCAGGAGAAATGCACTGAAGAACAGCATCATGCTTTCCATATACTGACATTATACTGCACAGCAGGAAGTTCTACTCCTTCAGCACAACTGGAAAAGGAAACGGCTACATAACCATTCTAAACTCCTGGGCTAATAATGCATTTATATGGCTGTGTCCTGGAGTGCCTTTGGCTGTCGTGAACTAGTTATTGATTGGAATGGCCAGAGGCTGCATTGCCCTCTGGAGATATTCAAAAGAAGTGGGAACCAGTACAGGTTTGATACGGTGTCGACCAAAGCTTTACCTCCTGCAAGAGGAGGGGAAACAGAATACTGATGAAACAGAGACACATCATGCTACAGCAAAGTCAGAGTGAGCTCAGCTATGTTGAGGGTCAATAGAGTGGGGCAAGGCTGGATGGTCCTTGCTTTAATGCTGGGAGTGTAAGATTAATGGGATAAAGGTGTGGATTGGCACATGGAAATGTGACATTGTTTCCATCACAGAAAAATGCTTATGGGAGAGTCAGGACTGGCAACTCAACATTCTGGAGTATAGGATCTTTAGGTGAGACACAGAAGGGTGTAAACGATGTGATGGAGTAGCACTATCAAGTAAGGAGTCAATTATTGCAATAAGGAGAGATGATATCTTGGCAGGGTCTTCAAACAAGGCTTTGCGGGTTCAACTTAGGACTGTTAAGGGGGCAGTCTCCTTACTGGGTACTGAGTGTATCCTAGGCCTCCAAAGAGTCAGCAGCAAATAGAGGAGCAATGATGTAGACAGTTCACGGAAGTGTGTAAGTGTAATAATTGGGTAATTGTACAGTAGATTTCAACCTTCCCAACATATTGGTGAAAGCTGATTCTTTTGGAAAAAGAAACAAGACGATGGAGTATTTAATGAATGGCATGACACTGGGTGGCTCAGAGGAACAGAGGCATCTGGGGAAATTGTTCACAGATCCCTGAAGTGGGCAGACCATGTGAATAGGATAGTTAAGAACAGGGGACACTGGTTTTCAGCAGTGATAGTATGGAGTATAAGATCAAGGGGGTAATGATGGAGTTGTATAGAGCATTGGTTAGGCCACAATGGAGTACTTAGTGCAGTTGTGGTCACCTCATTACAGGAAGGATGTAATAGCACTAGAGGGTGTACAAAGGAAGTTCACCAGGATGTTGCCTGGAATGAGCAATTGAGCTATAAGGAGAGATTGAAAAGGTTTGGATTGTTTTGTTGGACTAGAGAAGACTGAGTGGTGACGTGATTGAGGTGCTTAAGATTTTGAGGGGTATGGAGTGTGTGAATAGAGAGCGGTTGTTCCCCTTGGTTGAAGGATGACAGTTTTTGGGTAAGGGGCAGGAACTTCAGAGGAAATTTGAGAAAAAAAAACATATTAACGCAGAGTGTGATGGAAATCTGGAATGAACAGCCTGGGAAGGTCATGGAAGCTGGAAACCCATCAACTTTTCAAAATGCTTGGATGAGCACATCAAATATCATAATATTCAAAGATATGGGACAAATGTGGGAAATTGCATATTTAGTGATAGTTATTGTTGGTGCAGGCTCGATGGACTGAAGGGCCTTTTCAGCGTTGTGTGACTCTGAGAACTTCAAGAATAGTGAATGTGGTCAAGAGGTGGATTAGCCCACGAGAGTCTTCCTAGCTTTCCTAATGGCTGAGGGAACTCCAGTACTGTAACTGTGACTGTATGAGGTGGGCCTGGCTGGAAAAGGAAAAGAATTTCAAACATTTAGAGGTTCTTTAAATCACATCTTTGAGATTCATCTGAAGAGTCTGACAGGTGTTTCCCATCTGGTGCACACCAAAGGTTAACCTGGGTGTCAGTGATATACACTGTCTGACCTCAGTGGGGTCAGGCTGTGAGGTCAGTGAGTAATTCTAACTTCATCAATACAGTGAAAGGCCTGATTTGGGAGATTGTTTATCACTCACTGTTCTTCCAATTGTTCTGCTTTATGAACTGTCCTTTTAAATTCCGATACCACACACAAGCAGTTTGTAGCAAAATGTGTATAACTCAGATTCCAGAATGAAATGTGGTGAGAGGTGGTGACATTGCATGGAACTGGAATACAGGGACATCCAGAAAGCCTTTGACAAACTATTACACAGGAGATCACAAAGGGGCAGGGGAAAAGGGTGAAGAATAATGAATTGAATTGAAATGTATTGGAGGAGATAAACAGAGTGAAGGGGTTAAGAATATTTTCTCAGACAGAGTTCAAAGTGGAATGTCAGTGTCTGTTCTGGGATCATTTCCAGAACAAAGGTAGAAAAACAACCTGAAAATATAACAAAATCATTATCTCATATTCAGGAAATTCTGAAACACTGGCCACTCCAGTTCGCTGCTTGGTGTTTGCTCCCCCAGACCTCCATGTTGGACACCCAGCACCAACACCTCAGGGCACGCTCCTTGGGCACTGGCCACATGCCCCCCACATCCATAGATGTGGCATCAACACCTGCCAGCCTCTCCTCATCATCATGGCACATCTCTGATCCACCAACAGTTCTGCACTTCAGAGTGTACTGGCAGCTGCCAGGGCAATGCTGCAGCAACCACACTGTGTACGCAGGGACAAAGGGCTGGGGTCAGTCCTGGGGTCAGTTAAATGAGTGTCAAGGTGGGGGCGGAGTGGAACCAGGAGCACTGCTGTGACAGGGAGGTGGAGGGGCTCAATGGTGGGGAGGGTCAGCAGCATCCTGGCTTGTGGAGAGTACCAAGATGGTGAAGGGGATGGAGGTAGTCTTAAAAACAGTATTGGCAGAGCCAATTGTGCACGTGAGGGCATGGGATACTGCAGGAAGGGGAGTTATAGACAGTCATCGCCACTGTGGCCTCCAGAGGGGAACCGTGCAGCTTGGTAGTAGACATCACTAAACTGTCGTGACTTGGGTTGGGGGGCATGGTGGAACATTAAAGTCTCAATTAAATGTGATGGCTGTCAAAGTGTGGGGATTTAGTAACAACAGGCTGTGCAGGGAGAGCAGGTAAAGGGACAAGTGAGTTCATGAGTTGGTTGGACCTGTGTTCCAGGCGGAGCCTGAAATCATGGTGTCCAGTCTGACCTGCTTTCCCTTCCACATCTGTCAATCCGTGTGAATGATAAATGGCCGGGATCACATCCGTGTGGGTGAAGTCCGAGGCAGTTCAATGGGTAAAAAGAGGACTCCATTTCTGTTGGCGTGTGGAGTACAGGTTCACATCATTTACCTCACACCATCCCATGTGTGTTGGGTGCAAATACTGGCTACATGCAATGACCACCATGTTACTGATCCTTGCCTACAGACATCTCAATGTTGCAGAAATGATCACAGCTGACTGTAAAAGAGGCAACTGTGGGTCACAAATACCACAATTGCTGATAGAGAGGCACAGATTCCATTCCCCACCCGATCTGGAAGTATTATCTGAAGAGGTCACAGCTGTTGGGTCTCTCAGATGCTGTCCAAGATATAGGAGAGCCAGGGGCTTTCATCCTGATGAGTGAGGCTCAGTATTGGTGCGGGTTACAATTTCCCAGGTCACCAGGACAGAACTGTACCAGCCTCTGGATTGGCATCTCCAACCTGCAGGCATCGTATCACAGTCTCTTGGGAGGTGACAGTGCTGTTGGCTGGCTCCTTCTGGAGAGCAAGATAGTCTCTGTCACCCAGGGATTTAGATTAGATTACTTACAGTGTGGAACCAGGCCCTTTGGCCCAACAAGTCCACAACGACCCTCCGAAGAGCAATCCCCCCAGACCCATTCCCCTACATTTACCCCTTTCCTAACACTACGGGCAATCTAGCATGGCCAATACACCTAACTGGAAACCAGAGCAAACCACACAGACACGGGGAGAATGTGCAAACTCCACACAGACAGTTGCCTGAGGCGGGAATTGAACCTGGGTCTCTGGCGCTGTGAGGCAGCAGTGCTAACCACTGTGCCACCATGCCTCCCACAATTCTGCTGCTCAATTCTGGGGATACCTGAGCTGTGGCAACTTCCCACAGTGAGAGGTAGAATCCAGCTAGTATTGGACAGGAGGGGCACCATAGAGTAGTGGTCAGTCATTAATGAGGCAGGTTTGAACCATAGCACAAGAAAGCTGCTCAGACTCATGAACAGACACAATGAAAACTTGGCAAAACTGACAATGTGACAAATCATCTTTACTGTTTCCTTCCATTCACATGGAGTTTTTAAATAACTTGATGCAAAACAGACCATGCTATAGATTCCGAACAGAACTGGTTAGCCTCCTTAAACAGTGATGTTTCTGTTACTTAAATGGGTGGAATGGAATCTGAGAGATTTGGGTACGGCTGCTGTAAAATGATGTTATATTGAGGTTGACTGTGTTCTGGACAGTCCCTCTGCTTAAAATAACAGGCCCCAGTTCCTGCTGGGGGTCAGGTGTTTGTTCATTTCACCCACTCGGAGCAGCTGGATTGGACGGCACAAACCACCCTCAAATACTGAAAGCTGATTGGCTGAAACTGACTGCTCAGCAGCTTCATTCAAACTCCTTCAACATTCCCATGAGGTTCCATTCATTCTCAATGTTCGGGTTCCATGGAAATAACAGATATACTTATTGTCTAAATCATATTCACCATTCTGTGCAATATTGTTAATTGTGTAACTGGTCACCTGGTGGTCAATAGCAGGTTAGAGTCTGATAGTTAGGTGGCAAGTAGATGCATAATTAACTAGTCACATGCTCAGCTCTTTCATGTTCACACAAACTGTGACAGAGCAAAATTATCCAAACATTAACTGAGGGGAATCACCAACACCTCAGGCTGGATATTCCCCCTGGGAAGGGAAACAGGAGTTGGGAATGTCACTCTGCTCCAATCCCTCATTTGGAGGCTGGAAACACACACACATTGGAATTCGCACAGAGGGATCCTCTGAACTGGCCTGGAGACGGTCCTCGTGAATTATGGGTGGACGGAGTGTAGCCCCTTCACAGGGCAGCATTTAGTTGCTCTAATACCCAGGCGGGCAGGAAGGGCCTTACCTTATTCAAACAGGCCCCTACACAAACTGGAAGTTGGAGACATGCTGGAAGTGACTCATCAATGTCCATTAGTTCAGTGTTAACAAGACCCGAACAGAGTCCAATTGGGCACCTGCCCTACCCTGCTGGGCCCAGACCCGCAATGTCTGAAATAGCTGGAGCTGGGAATGATGTTGAAAACTAAATATTCACTTTCTACCTCCAATCATGCCTCAAGTCGGGTTGCAAATTAAATAAGGACTATGTATAGCAGATATTCAGTAAGTGTTGTGTGCTTAGGAGTTTGCTGAATCTATTTTCTTGCAAGGAGCTATTAGCGCATGCAGAGAAGCAAATTATGTGATCGAAAAGATTGTGCAGATTTTAAAGTTTTTGTTAGGGTGGCATGGTGGCTCAGTGGTTAGTACTGCTGCGTCACGGTGCCAGGCAATTCTACCCTTGGGTGAATGTCTGTATGGAGTTTGCATATTCTCTCTGTGTGGGTTTACTCCCACAGTTCAAAACTGTGCAGGTTAGGTGAATTGGGCCTAGAAAGAGATTTTTGATAGTAGGTGTGAAGAACAATTTTAACTCCAGGGCTGGTCAGAAGATGCAGTAAACATAAAGGGAAATATCAGACAATAAACGAGCTTCAGTGTAAAACGTGACAGTGTTTCCAGTCGCACTGAGGCATCACTGCATCAACCTGAATCTCTGAGCCTGAATGGGCGGGTTTCAGATCCTTGCTCTGGTTGGTCAGTGTGAATCGCTCTCATTTGCACGGATTTCCTTCCTGTTGTGAAGGGCTCTATAACTGGCTTCAATGGGAACCTGCTGCCACAGTCTGTCCTAGATACAGTCGCTGAAGGCAGGCAGCTCATTGACAGAAATGATGTGGATCTTGTGTTTTCTCTGTTCCCTGGCAGTGTGGCTGGGCTGTAAGTAAAACACTGCTCCTTCCACAGCAGCAGGTTGGGGTTTTACAGTCACCTTTAAAAGGGTCCATTTCTGATGTTTAATCCTTGCTCTTTTACAGATGGACAGTGTCAGACTCTGACTCAGCCTGCACAACTGACTGTGAAACCGGGGAACACGGCCACACTGGACTGTAACATTGGAACGGATGATGGCAAGGTTGTGCGCTGGTACAAGCAGACACCAGGATCAGTTCCTCAGTGGATCTTCTATTACCATTACTCGCACAGTGCGCCTACCTATGGGTCTGGGTTTAGCAGCGACCGTTTCACATCGACAGTCAACAACGACCACAACATTTACCAGTTAATCATCAAAAACGTGGAGGTGAATGATGCCGCCGTCTATTACTGTGGAAAGTGGGTTAAATCGGCCAGTGCTAATGTTTCACAGTGACAGAAGGTAACACAAAAACTGATATCAGGAAATAATGTCCTCCTAATACCATTGTATTGCATCAAATACTCTAATATTTAAGATTTCATAAATAACTTTAATGTTGTCCTTCGGTATAATATTTTCCAATTGTCGTTATTTCATAATTGGTAACTTTCTGAAATCACTGCCCACTACCGAGTGTTGGTGACATTTTCATGTCAGTGTGTGGATGTTGTTGTGAGGTTATTCCTTACTGTCCCACACCATCTGGGACACTGGGAATACATGATCAATGCTGGTACTGGAGTATCTGAAGGTGTTTTCTTTCCAGTTCCAGGATCCTGGATAACTGTATGGACTGAACCCTAGAACATCACACTGTGTATGTGTTTGGGCAAGGGACCAAGCTCTTTGTTGCAGGTAAGTGGCTGAGAATTCCCTCTGTGGATACTAACTGTGAATTTAGGCACTTGATTGAAACTTGATTATTTCCTCATGCCTGTTTCTTAACCTGAGTGAAAATGTTGTTTGTTTCTCCAGAGTCTAGCAGCAGAAGCAGAGCAATCACTCTTGGTGCTGCCTGAGTTTGTGCTGTTTCTGACATTAGCTGTTAGTTTTGTATATAATAATGTTTTTGTTCATAAGTGCTCTGATTTGCCAAACTCCTTTTTAGCTTCTCTGCATTAGCTGCTGTACATTTGTTAACACGTTTGGTGTAGACTAATTTTTTTCAAAGGTTATAAAGTGCAATGTTGGAAGAAAAAGGGTTAAATTGCAATTCTCTTGGTTCAGTTGTTTTGTTTTAAAATGTTCAAAAGTTGCTGTAATGGGATGAGTTAAATCTAAAGAAAGAAATTTCTTTGATTTTTTTTTTTACTTTTCATGTCCCAAAGCATTTCATGGTGAATTACTTAATTGAAGCTTTGCCATTACTACTCAACTAAACAGCAATGTGCCTACGCGTGACCCGTTATTACTTTTGACATTAATATTAGAAGCAAGTCTTTTCAGAATCCAAGCATATCTAATGCAGTGCTCAATCAGATGTCAGTCTCGTTCCTGAGTCAATATCTCTTTACTGTTGTCCTCACTCCTTTTTCAGTACATCAATAACTTTGTCAGTGCTGTTTTCTATTTTTGCACTGATCTGGAACCTTGTGTTAACTTTTACTTCTGAAGTAACTCCACAGAGGCAAGTATCCTGTCACCAAGATGTCCTTTATTTACCCGTGCATAAGACATGACACTGATCCAGTGTCCTCAGAGCCAGCTCTGAGTAAACAGGACCTCCTGACGTTGTTTGTTTATCTCCATACTTTTGATTTTTTTTTCTCTGTGGTGTGTGTGTGTGTGTAAGCGCAGTGACTCTGAAGACCCCATTGTGCAAATAATTGTATTTAATCTTTCCACCACCAGGAAAAGGGACCCATGTGGCCAGGGAACCAGTGACAAGCAAAACCCGATAGGGGAAATGCTTATGGGGAAAACAAAGTGAAGCGGGAGAGTAGAACTGGTACTCCTGTTTATTTTTTTTCTCTCTCTTGATACAAGAAAGGAGAGTCTTTGACACACTGATCCAGCTTCCTCAAGAGGCAGCTCTCTGAGTGAACAGAATCTCTGACACTTCTGTTTGTTTTTTTTTATATTTTTACCCTCACACTAAACTGTGGTAGTGCTTATTTATTCCCCAGCACCCATGTTGTGTGTGTGCAAGTGTAAGACACCAGGTGCACGAATCTTTATTCCGTTTTCACCACCAGGAAGCAAAGAAACACCTGAGTCACCAGTGACAAGCAGTGCCCTTCATATCAAAGGGCAATGCTGTGTGATAAAACAGTGAAGGCGAGGGCAGGGATTAAATCAAAATAAATTTGGAGGGGGAACACTCCTGTTCATACCTGTCAACCAGTGCCCTTGATGGGACCAGATCAACATCATCAATAAGGGAACTCCTATTCAATGAGGTCCACCTGGCTGACCCCGTCACAATCATTACATCCATCCCCCTCTCAGTCCAGGGACAGACTTGTTAATTTTCTCATACCGTTTTTAGGGGCGTTTACCCACTGGGTCCAGTTACTCCGACTCAGCCTCAGATACACAGCCTGACTTTCGCACCCGGAGTGTGTTGAAAGAAATTGCTCCTTTTCTTCTGGTGGTAAAGGTGCTGAGGCTGCGGCATCCACATGTAAACTGTCTCTCTCGCTTAGCAGAGTCTGTGCCAAGCATTGGTGTTCCTGCTACTGTTTCACTTCCTCGTTTTCCCCCTTGCCCAGGTCCTTGAAGATCAGATTTAACCTGGTATGGTGTCTTCTCCCCAACTGCAACTCTGTTGGAGCTATACCTGGAGTTGTACGAGGGGTGGTCAGATAATTATATAGGACCCGGGACAGTTTTGTAATGTGTGAAGGTGGAAGCTGTTTCTTAAAACTTGTCTTCAAAGTTTGGATGGCTCTTTCTGCCAGACTATTGGACAATGGATGGTATGGAGCTGTCCTGGTGTGCCAATGCCATTCAACTTTAGGAATATCCTGCTGGAAAATGATGGCCCATTGTCTATGACCATGGCTATGTCTGCATTAAATCCTGGCCACCAGACATAACCTCTCATCAACATCATCATTTTGTACACCCTGAATGTTTCTGGTGGAGTTCAGCCAGTAATAGATGGGGACCTTTGCTTGGGACACTCTCTTACACTCCCCATAATAAAATGCCATCCTCTACAGTGATCTGGTCTCACCGAGTCCAGGGCAGTTGCAGTTCTGGTTGTGATGACCCTTTTGATGTTTCCCCCATTGCCGCCAGCTGTTATGTTTTTCCAGAATGGGATCTTTTTGTGTCCACGTTCCGATATTTACAGCAATGGCTGGAAGGGACTCCGGAAAGTTTAAACCCAGAACTGACTCTTCCAGTGAAGCACTACCATTCATATATGTACCAATGGGAGGTGGCTCAATGCATCCGCACTTTCTACTTGGCCTCCGCACAGTGTAATTGTATGCACCTAGACTGAGAGCCCAATGCTGAATTCGAGCTGAAGCTATGGGTGGCACTGCCTTATCCTCCTCGAGTAGCCCTATCAGGGGTTGGTGGTCTGTTAGTATTACAAATTTGTGTTGTATAGATATTGATACAATTTTCTCACACCAACGATAACCGCCATACCTTCCTTCTCTATCTGGGTGTATTTGCGCTCTGCATCAGCCACCGTCCAGGAAGCATACCCGATTGGGCATTCTTCTATATTTGGGCCATCTGTGAGCTAACACTACCCCGATACTCTACAGGGAGGCACTGCCCATCAGCGCCAGATCTCACTTGGCATCATAGTGTGCTAACACCTTGGCCGATGATAACTGCTCCTTCACTTCCCTAAAGGCTACGTCTTGGCTACGAGACCATTTCCAAGCCTAACCATTTTCCCATAGCAGATAGAAGGGTGCCAGGATGAGGCCAGGTTATGTATGAACTCTCTGTAATACCTCACCAATCCATGGAACAGATATGGGAGCTGGGCCTCCTTTGATTGCCCTCACTATCTTCCAATGGGTGTAGCCCAAGTAGGTCACTTGGCGTGCCCTTTTAAGGCATATGCCTGTCTTGGAGAAACATCTAAGGACAATGTCCAAGTTCTCTAGTGCTCTTTATTGGTCTTCCCTTTTATTAGTACATCATTCCAGATAAATGGAAACCTGGGGTAGATCATATAAAATTTTCTTTCTAGTCCACTAATACATTACACAGGTTTATGGTACCCCAATTGGCAGTCCCATGTATTGGTACAAATGCTTTTGAGTATTAATTGGGCATATGTCTGGGAATCCTTATCTAACTGAGTTGCATTACACATGCTCATGTCCAGCTTCATGAAAGACAGCCCCTGCCAGACTTGTGTATAAATCCTCTGTGAGGGATTGTGTTTTTTTTTCCAGCTGTAAAAAGCGCTTTACTATTTATTTAAAATCCCTACAAAGGTGAATCTACTCATTGGGCTTCACAATCGGTACGACTGGTGCTGCCCATTCCTCAAACTGTACTGGCTCGATTCCTTCACGTTGTAGCCTCCTGATTTCAGCCACTCCTTCTGCCCGTAGGGCAGATGGGACTGGGCAGGCCTTGCAGATTCGTGGAATTGCTTCCTAGTCAAGATGCAAAGTGGCCCCTGTTCTTTTGACAGTCCCTAGTCCTTCCCAAAAATGTCCAGGTGTCTTCTTAGGATTTCACTCAAGCAGCCATTTTCTAATAGAAAAATGTTGAGCCAATCAAGGTGAATCTTTCTCAACTAATTTTGCACCATCATACAAGACCCGAACCGCTGTTGTACCTTTAATCTGCAACGGTTTCCCAGTATAGGATCTCAATCTAGCTGAGGTCTTATGCAAACTTAAGAGTTGGAGTCTAGAGCATTCATTTGTTAAAGACGACTGGTTTTGCAATCATGGATACAGCTGTGCCGTTATCAATCTCCATTAGAACCAGGTGACCATTCAACCAGACATTTTGGTTCTGATTTGGATGTTGCTAAGCAATTTAGCTGTTCCAAACCAAAGTTGATGGGCTTTCCAGGGTGTGCACTCTCTTGGATACCAACCTGAGTTGTTTTACTCAATTCAGGTCTAGCAGAAATCTGTTGCTGTCTCGAGTTTGCAGAATAGCAGCAACTATAATGGCCTGCCAGCCCAGATCCTCAAAATGTTAACTGTTTGGCTGAGGATTGCCGCTGTTTTAGGGTTTTCCTGTGGGCTGACCTAGAGTCCCTCTGTTCAGGATATGTCCTGAGTGAGGCTGTGCTATTGCCTTCACTCCAGTGCTCTCTCTCAAAGTTTAGTCGGCCTGGCAAGTCCATGGATCTCCCCTGTAACTCTTATGTGCCACATCCTGCATTTTCTAACGACAAAGCCAGTTGTAGTGCCTGTTTGAATCCACTTAGTCTTTTAGGTTGCAAGCACTTTTGCATGGTTACATTATTAATCACAGTCTTGTCACATAACTCCACTGAGGCTGGTATCACGTCACCAAGTCACCTTTTATTTACAGGTGCATAGTACTTGATGCTAGTCTGACTTTCTCAGAGCCAGCTCTGAGGGAACCGAACCTCTGATGCACCAGTCTATATCTGTCAGCCACATCTCCCGAACTGGACCAGATTAACAGCTCCAATAAGGGAACTCGTATTCTGAGGTCCATCTGACTGACCTCGTTACAGTCACTACAACTTGATCCTTCAACAATTCTCTTGCCTTCAGATGTTCCATCTCCAATCCTTCCTCAGCTTTTCTCCTTTCCATTTCTGGGGCAGGTTGTTTGCTGCAAACCATCTAACGTTTCTAGTTTCTTTAAGAGCACTTTCTTATTTCACACACACGAGGGACTCTATTTCATTCTCTAGCTTCAATTTCTAATGATTCTGACGATGACCATACCAATGCTTATTTTGTGTCTCGCCTTCTCCTTGAGCAAGGAAGCCCCGCCTCACTCAACGTAATCACTTGTATTAATATGGCACCTTTTTTAATATAGAAGAACTGTCCCCAGGATGTACATGTAGAAATATCAATCAGAATGTTACCACACCACGTAAGGAAGCGTTAGGCCAAAGCCCAAATTGGAAGAATTTAAGACATTTTACAAATAATTCTCCCTTCGTACCTCATTTGTCAGGCCTTTAGTTTTTACCTCCTCACATTCTCCCAATACATGCTGGAACTCTCCCTCCGCTCCCTTTCCTTCATTGTCATCGTTTGCTCTCATTGCTCCTTGGAGACTTGTTGCTTTGATTTAGGTTTTGCACGTTCTGAGGCTGGAGCTCAGGTTCTGAGGGGAATTCACTGAGATGGTGGTCTCAGACCCGAATCACTCTGTCGCTGGACTGTGGCAGGAGTGACAGTGCAATGAAAGGGCTTGCTGGATTTATGTTTTGCTTGCTGGAGTTTCAGTACTGACACCTCAGACCAGAGCCTTCACCACTCGCTCACTGTGAGCTGCTGCTGGACGTCATGTTGACATTGAACTTGTGCCAGGAGTTAACGTTGCTGCATTGTGTCCACTGCCAGCAGCCTTTCCTCATTCAGAGGTCTCTGGGAAATAAAGATGGGCGGTGGTGGAGGGGGAAGAGGAGGTATTGAGCTGGGGAAAGGATCATTGAAGAT
This sequence comes from Hemiscyllium ocellatum, assembly GCF_020745735.1. Classification (NCBI taxonomy): domain Eukaryota; kingdom Metazoa; phylum Chordata; class Chondrichthyes; order Orectolobiformes; family Hemiscylliidae; genus Hemiscyllium; species Hemiscyllium ocellatum. The sequence goes on from NC_083428.1 coordinate 39,954,483, forward strand.
CAAGCAAGAAGCTCTTACGTTTTTCTCACCTTGAATGGGCTAATTGGAGCATCCTCATAGACCATTCCATGTCCTGTTACTCCATTAGTCTGTAGAGCTCAGGACCACACACACCTAGAGCTTTGTCAAAGCTGTGGAGAGATTGAGGTACATTTATTCCTGAATGCACGTGGCAGCCATTGGAGGAGCACAGAATCATCATTGGCTTTCAATCAGCAATGAGCTCCGGAATCCTGCTCCCTTCAAACACGGATATTAAGATCAACAGCAGTACCCCTGGTGAACTCCCCCAGGATCAACCAACTTAGTGCAGATCCATATACAACCATTGAGACGGATGTGAATTCCTCACAGTGAATGATGCTCACATTCACAGAGTCACCAGAACAATTGGTTTGACATCCAAATTAGTACTTTCTATTGTCACAAATCTCAACAATCTTAATCGAGGGATCCTCACTCCAACGATAACCTTCTGAGGCCCAGTTCTGGAAGCTGCAACATCTCAAACCTGTTCTTATTAAACTGAAATGATGCTATGTCCTTTGCTAACTTTGTATGCAAACATTGTCTTTTCTCTTGCAGCTCAGCAACTCCCTGACCCTTCAGTAAAACTGCTTGGGCCTTCAGACGAGGAGATGTCCAGGAAAGGAGCCGGAACGTTAGTTTGTCTGGTCAGCAAACTGTCCATGGGCTTTGCTGCGGTCAGCTGGACAGTGGATGGGAGTCCGACGAGCAGTGAGGTCCAAACCAGCGTGGTGTCCCGTGACCCGGACAACAGCTTCAGTCTCAGCAGCTACCTGACCGTCCCTGGCAGTGATTGGAGCAGTGGGAAGGTGTACTCCTGCACAGTGCAACAAGGAACAGCTTCAGAAACAACTGCAACAGTCTCTCAATCCGGCTGTTAAATATTTGGAAGTTTCATGTGTTTGCTGTCTAATTTCGGCAGAAAATGTCACTTACCTTCCACCCCTTCACCATTACCTACCCTCTTCCTCTGGAGTCTGCTGCATTTTGTGTTCCTGTTTTGCTTTGTGTGATTGTATTATGTTTGAAGTGTTTGTGCCTGAGGCAGGTTCTGTTCAGTTTCCCATTTAGAGTTTCATGGACCAGGTTCCAGTCAAGAATTTCAGTTCATGTGGGTGCTGTGATCAACACCCCATGCTGGATTTCATGTGAGTTCATGATCAGCCAACAGTATCAGGCTAGTAATGACTATTGCTTTGTAATGTACAATAAAAAGTTTTGAGATTAACGAGTTTTCATTTCTCTGGAGGGATACATAACAAAGGGCGTGTAGACATTACGTGGCAGAGCAACTCAGTCCTGTCGAGTTAAGTGACATGGAAACTCTACAGTGTGGAAACAAGCCATTCAGCCCAACAAGTCCACACTGACTCTTCGCGCATCCCATCCAGACTCAACCACCCCCATCCCCCTCACCCTATTCCTGTAAAACTGCATTTCCCATGGCTAATCCACCTAACTTGTACATCTTTGGATAGGAACTCCCAGATATTCACAAGGATTGTTCTTTTCAATCTGTGCAAGCAGGCAGTTGCAGCCTCCAAATAATGCAAGTGCAGGACAGCACTTCCAACAAAGCAGCACAGCCTCAGTACGGCTCCTCAGTACAGCCATGGCTTGATGTTCAAATTCTCAAATTCTGGTTTGTATCCAGAATTTCAGGACTCAAACTGAGTCCTCTTAACTGAACTGCAGTCCCATGGTGTCACTGGATAAGCAGATGCATGGAAGTATCACCCATTAAGTCACATGTTGACCCCATCGCTCCTCTGGGAAATGCAGCCAGAGCCATATCCATAGTGTGGTTCAGTGCACAGGGTTTGTATGGAAGGTTAGAAAGAATTAATGATACGTGGTTCCTTGAGAGCTTTTCTTTGCCTCCAGCCCTGATTTCAGGATGATGCTTTGTCTCTTTGGTGTAAGGGTCAACACTGCCATTGAGTAGTTGCAAACTGAGAGAGGGTGTGTAACTGCCAGAGGTCATATCCCATCACAGTACTAATGACACCATCAGATAGAAGGATGTGGTTCTGCAGACAGAGTTTATAAAGTTGCGTCAGGATTAAATAAGAAGGACTTCAAGGGCTGCATTTTCTGGATGACTCCTAGTGCCATGCACTAGTGGGCATGGAAATTGAAGAATAGTACACAGGAGAGAAGATGAAGAAAGGATGCAGGAGAGAGGGAATGCTGGGACATTGAGTATAGATATTGGGACACGGTAGTGGGCTACTCGGCCCATTTAGCCTGCCCTGCCATTCAATACAATCATGACTGATTAAATATTTCAACGACTTTTATCCAGCTCACGACCATAATTAGAAATCTGTCAATCTCACCTCAATTTACACAAATAGGAGTTTCAACAGCCCCTCTTCAAGGCAATAATATCTTGTAAGGTTTAGGGAGACCAAAATTGCACATACTATTTCAGGTATGGTCTAACCAAACTCCTATACAATTGAAAAAGGTTTTCACTTTTCCTGTACTCAAATCCACTTGCAATGAAGGCTAACATTCCATTAGCCATCTTAATAACTTGCTGCACTTGCATGTTAGCCTTTAGTAACTTATCAACCAGAAAACCTATGTCCCTTTGTACTCTACACTTTTCAACCTGTTATAATTTAAGACATACTCTATATATCAATTGTGATTACCAGGGTGGAATACCTCATATTTTCCACGTTATATTCCCTGTTCTTGCTCATTATCTAAGCCTGTCCAAATCTTTCTGAAGTCACATTATACCTTCTCCACGACACATTTTCCCACTTAGCTTAGTATCATCTGTAAATTTGGAAACATTACATTTGGTCCCCATGTCAAAATTATTGATATATGTTATGAACAGCTGGGGCCCAAGTACTGACCCTTGCAGTACCCCACGACTCACAGCCTGCTAATGTCAAATTGACCGATTTATTCTCTGTTTATTTATCTGTTAGCCAATCGTTAATTCATACCACCTATTCCAAAGTTTCTAATGACCTTCTATAGGAGACTTTATGAAGAGCCTTCTGAAAATCTAAATATACCATGTCCATTTTTTGTACACCTGTAAAAACCTCAAATAAGTTCATCAAACGCAATTTTCCATTTGTAAATTCATGGTGACTATTCTCAAAGAGATGATTGCCATCCAAGTGTCTAATTCTCCCATCTTTTCCAATAGATCCTACCTTCTTTTCTTATTATTGGTACGAGACTAACAGTTCTTTACTCATCTCTTTTCTTTCTCACCTGGTATTTCACAAGCACATGACATTTGTTACCTTCCCTCCTGCAGGAATCATTCCACAATTTATAAGACTTTGGAAGATGATAACCAATACATCAACTATCTCTATAGCTGACTCCTTCAACGCTTTCAGATGTAGAACAGCAGATCCTGGGATTTATCAACTTCTAACCCCATTAACTTCTCCAGTACAATCTTCTTACTGACACAAATTTCCTTCAATAGCCACTTAGCTATCTAGTTCTGGGAGATTCCTTGCTTTTTCATCAAGGAAAACAGACAGCAGATAATTATTGAACTTCTCTGCTATTTTTATGCTCTATTATAAATTCTCCTGAATTTGCCTGGAATAGATCCACATTCATTTTGGCCAAACATTTCCTTTTTTTTTGCATTAATATTCTATTTTCCCCATTTTAAAAAACAGTTTATTGTCCTCCTTTGCTGTATTCTATAAACAATGCAATCCTCAGATTAACTGAGTCTGACAGATTTATAGGTCTCTTCTTTTCATCTTATACAATCCTGAGCTTCCTTTGTTAGCTACAGTTGACTGTCCTTTTATGAGTCTTTGCACCTTGAATGAATTTATTGTTGCTGAAAGTCACATCATATTTTTTAAAGATAGATAATAGAAATCAAAGTTCAGTTTGGGGGTGAGAAAGTGGAGTCCCACAGTCGTGTTCTGGAGTGAAATAAAGGAAATTACATAGACATGAGGACAGTTTTGGCCCAAGCAGTTTGGGCAGGAATGCTAAAAGGTATGAGCAGTGGCAGTTATTTAAGAAGCTACTCAATTCCTCACAACTAAAACATATCCCAGTGAGGATGAAAGATAGTGGTTGGGGTGGAGGAGGGCGATGGTTAAAAAAAATCCATGGCTACTCAACAAAGTTTGGGGCAATATCAAGTTAAAAACTAAGGTTTTCCATATTGTAAAGGTCAGTGGCAGGCTGTAAGATTAGGAAACTTTCACACATAAACAAAGGGATACTAAAAAATTAATAAAAAAAGCTAAGATAAATTATGAAAGAAAACTAGCACAAAATATATAAAAAAATTGCAAAAGCATCTATGGGTATATAAAAGGGAAAAGAGTTTATCTTTATCAATTCTTGACTTTCCAGCATCAGCAGTCCTCGCTATCTCCAAGTTGCTCCAACCTAGGATATTAAACAATGCAGTGGTGGAGATAATCCATTGGTTACAAGATACAGGCAAGGTTCCAGTGGATTGGAAAAATGTTAATGTAATGGTCTTATTCAAAAAAGGAGGGAGGCAATATGTGGGAAATTACAGACCAGTTAGTTTAACATCAATTGTTAGGAAAGTGTTAGAATTAGTTATCACGAAAGCAGTATCAGGGCATTTAGAAAGTCAAAATGTTATCCCTCAGAGTCAGCATGGTTTTATGAAGAAGGGCAACTCATGTTTTACTAATTTGCTAGAGTTCTTCGAAGATGCAACAAGCAAAATAGATAAAGTATCCTGTAGATGTAATATATCTAGACTTCTGGAAGGCATTTGATAAGGTGCCACACAAAAGGTTAATTCACAACATTGGACTATATGGCATTGGGCATAATTTATTAGCTTGGATTTGACTGGCTAATGGACAGAAGACAGAGAATTGGGATAAATGTTTTTTTTTCTGGATGGCAAGAAGTAACTGGTGGGGTGCAACACATTTCAGTCCTTGGACCCCAGCTATTTACAATCTACATTCATGACTTTGATACAGGAAAAGAAAACTCTAAAGACAAATTTGCAGGCAACACAAAAATAGGCAGAATGGTAAACTGCAATGAGGAAATAAGAAGCTGACAAATGGATATAGATGGGTTAGGAGAGTGGGTCAAAATGTGGCTTATGGAGTTTAATGAGGATATGTGTACGGTCATACGTTTTGGTTGGAAAATGGGATGGTGACCTATTATCTAAATGGGGAGAGACTTCAGGATGCTCCCATGCAAAGGGATCTGGGTGTCCTCATTCATGAGTGACAGAACACTAGCATGTAGGAGCAGATAATAAAGAAAACAAATGGAATGTTAGCTTTTATAGCTAAAGGTTTAGAATGTAAATGTAAGGAAATATTGTTGCAACCAAACAAGGCTTTAGTGAGACTGCACCTGGAATACGATGCACAGTTTTAGTCCCCTTATTTGAGGAAAGATGTCGTGGCAAAGGAAGCAGTTCAGAGGAGATTCACCAGATTCCAGAGAAAGGTCAAGAAGTGTGGTGCTAGAAAAGCACAGGTCAGACAGAATTTGAGGAGCAGGAGAGTTGACATTTCGAGCATAAGCTCATCAGGAAGAACTTATGCTTGAAACATTCCTGATGAAGAGCTTATGCTTGAAAGGGCTATTCTCCTGTTCCTTGATGCTGCCTGGCTGGCTGTACTTTTCCAGTATCTGCAGTCTTCACTTTCTCCTGATTCCAAAAAAGGGATTTGTTATACGAAGAGAGATTGAATAGTTTAGGCCTATATTCTTAGGAATTTGGAAGAATGAAGGGAGATCAAGTTGAGGTATTCAAGATGAGAAAAGGTATGGATAAAATAGACATGGAGTGGATACTTCCTCTTGTGGGGTATTCTAGGACGAGAGGTCATAGTCTTAGGATAAGGGGCAGCAAATTTAAGACAGAGTTGAGGAGAAATGACTTCTCCCAAAGGGTTGTGCAGCTGTGGAATTCATTACCCTGAAGTGCAGTGGATGCTGGAACAGGCAGAAAAATGGGGGTGAAGAGCACATCAGCCATGATCGAATGGCAGAGCAGACTTGATGGGCCAAATGTCCTAATAGCTGAAAATGTGTTGCTGGTTAAAGCACAGCAGGTTAGGCAGCATCCAAGGAACAGGAAATTCGATGTTTCGGGCATAAGCCCTTCATCAGGAATCATTCTTGATGAAGGGCTTATGCCCGAAACGTCGAATTTCCTGTTCCTTGGATGCTGCCTGACCTGCTGTGCTTTAACCAGCAACACATTTTCAGCTGTGATCTCCAGCATCCGCAGACCTCATTTTTTACCCAAATGTCCTAATACTGCTGCATGTCATATGATCTCATGCCTTCGCATGTACTTTTGTAATCCGCCTCGGCAAATTAGTTCCTCACGCCTTCATAATTTTGCTTCTTAAAATTTAACATCCTTGCTTCAGATTGAAATGCTTCACTTTCAAACATAATGCTATCAGATTGCTAAGCCTGTACAAGTCAGACTGTTTACACATGAACAGAATGGGGAACAATGTAAGAAATGAACACGAACAAGACATTGGGACCTTGAGCCTGCTCTACTCTGCAATAAGATCATGACTGAAACCTTAACTTCATTTTCTTGCCCACTCCCCAAAATTTTAACCTTGACTCCCTGGTTGTCAAAAATCTATTTAATTCAGCCTGGAATGTATTAAATAACTGAACCTCTACTGCATTTTCAGGAAAAGAACAATGACCCTCCAAGAGAAGTAATTTCTCTTCACCATCTTTAATAGGAAACCCTTTGGTTTTAAACTTGTCCTCTGGTCTAGACTCCCCATGCAGTGAAATAATAGTCCAATGCAAATACAGTTTTTATTCAAAAAGGAGACTAAGCTGCATAGAGTACTTTTATTAAGAGTTTCACCATAACCCTGAATAGTGCAGTTTCCTTTATTGTCCATTCCCCTAAAATACAATCCAAATTTTCAATTGCTTTTCTAATTGCTGTATCTGCATCTTTATCAAACTCTCCGCAGTAATTTCCTGCCCTGCCCCTATGGTGTCTCTCAGTATTTGCATGGAATAACTTGACACTTGGCAGTTTTCTGCTGAAACATTGATGCCTGTTGTCTTACATCTTTGATTAACACTAGCAGTCCGAAGGTGCCCTGTCCATTGACAAACAGAATCTGAAGATAGCATAGAATCACACAGCACGGAAACAGGCCTTTCAGGTAAACTAAATTAGTCCTGTTTGCCTTGGTTTGTCCGATATTCCAAACACCTTTTTATTAAAAACCTCCAGTTTTGTTTGTTTATTCATGGGATGAGGCATCACTGGCTGGACCAGCATTTATTGCCCATCTCTAATTTCAGAGAGTGCAGTTAAGAGTCACCCACATTGCTGTGGGTCTGGAGTCACATGTAGGCTGGACCAGATTAAAATGACAAGCAGGAGGCTAGAAGAACACAGCAAGCCAGGCAGCATCAGGAGGTGGAGAAGTCAATGTTTTGGTTATAAACCCTTCTTCAGGGCTTGTACAGACTTAGCAGCCTGATAACATTAATGTTTGAAGAAGGATTACACCCGAAATGGTGACGTCTCCACCTCCGGAACTGCCTGGCTTGCTGTGTTTTTCCAGTCGCCTGCTTATCTACCTTGGATTCGAGCATCTGCAGTTTTTTTTTGTCTCAGACCAGGCTACAATGGCAGTTTCCTTCCCTAAAAGGATATTAGTGAAACAGATCAGTTTTTTTTGACAATTAGCAGGGGCTTCATGGTCATTATTATACTCTTGTTTCCAGAGTTTTATTAAATTTTATTAAATTTAAATTCTGCCATGGTGGGATAAGTACCTGGGCACCCAGAACATTACCTGAGTCTCTGGATTAACAATCCAGTGGTGATACCATCAGGTCATTGCCTACAATGCTGACAGCTCCATATTTGAGCAAGGAAAAAAATGGCTCAGGCCACTAGCACTTGGAGGATTGCTAGAGACCAGGTACCTGTTCAGCCTCAGACAGGAGATGACTCAATGTTGTTGGTGATGAGAGATTTCATCCAAATGCTCAGAGTGAAACATTTGGGGGCACTGTCTCTCACTGCACAGAAGTTGTGTAAATGCAATAAGTCCTGGCACTGAGTGCTACGAGGGCAGGTTGGTAGAGGTACCACCTGAAGATTGAAATACATACAAGCTCCTCTGCATCTTTTACTCAGGACACTGCAGAGGTGGCCAAGCCCTCCAGCTCACCTTGCCTCCCTCCTGTGAATCCTTGAAAGGTCAAGCCAAGGGGAAGCAACTTTCAGAAAATCAAGATTCAGTTGAACCAATCACAATAGCTGGTGCTCTTGTGCTTCAAAGTGATCAGAAAGTGGATCAAAATACTCAAGTTATTAGAACTGAAAGAAGTTTAATCTATCAAAACTGTGAAAGGTTCATGTCAATGGACTAGGAAAAGAATCATAAAATTGTCTCCACGATCCAAGGGAAAGACACTGGGTGGAGTTGGCTAAGTAAAACATTAAGACAGAAGTGAAATTTTGCTAGAATTGAGTATCTGGGAAAAAAAAGTGTTCTACAACAGGTTGAAAATTTGCTTTAATGTTTGTGTTCAGATCCTTCTGACTTCCTGAGATAAGTTTTTTTTTGTGTGCAATAAATCAATACTTTGTTGTTAAAGAACATTTGCAAGTGTAGTGTGAGTATGTGATTAACCAACTGCAAAAGTTAAAACTTCTGATGTTTCAAACCCAGCTTCATTCTGGTATCTGGCTTATCCAGTATTACTGTCAGTTAGAATCATAACAAAGTAGAGGTCTTATCACAGTGATATTTGTTGAACTGTACTTCTTTGAAAGAAATGAATACAGATGATACTAGAAACAAATAAGAGTGTGGTGAAGTCCATTATATGGATTCAACTTTTGAAATGGTAATGAATATAAATATAATTTTTCAGTGAATAGAAGCAGCAACTGGATTATTTAAAATATCTGAATTAGGCTAAACTGAGAAAGTTAGCAGGTAAATTTGAGGTAGAAAAAAAAAGGATAACAGATTTTAAGTAATTACCCAACATTTAGAAAGCCATTTCACTTCATTTGAAAAGTTATATGGGCAGCCAAAATAGCAAAATACACTTGGACCACAGATACAGCTATGACTGGGGAACACCAATTTGTCACAAGAGTAATGTGCAGGTTGTGGAAGTGCTAAAAAAAAGGCTCAATGCTCATGAACTGGCCCCTGAAGCTTACTAATTACCTAGTCAGACATTTGCAGAATTTCAAAGAAAAATAAATGTTAAGGGCACAGTGGTTTCAATCACTGACGTTTGAGAAACAATTTTTGAGCAAGTTAGGGAAATTACGAATATGGAAAAATTTATTTTGATAAGTATCAAATATCAAAGATCTGAGAAGCAACAGTTCTGGCAGATGTGTGTGTATTGTCTTGTAAACAGGCGATAGCTTGGAAATTCTGTTATTGAACTCATAAGTGTAAATGAAAAGGACAAAGATAAAGCACATGAAGTTCCTTTGTTTAGTCTATCTTCTTTCATAGAAATACAACAAATGAATCCTAAATTGAGAGATTTATATCAACAGCCTATTCAGAAATTTAGTCAATACTAATACTTGAATATTATTATTGAAAAGCCAAAATACTAATGAGGGACTGAAGAAAATCCAACAGGTCAGAGTCCTGAATAGCATAATAAAATTTTATGAATTGCTCACAATAGATCACTTAGGTATTAGGAAAACACAGACAACAATACTGAAACATTTTTATTGGATAGAACGACATATAGAGGAGGTGAAATTTTGCCAGACATGCCATATATATCATGTAATGGGAAATCCTAACACATGAAATGCAGAATCAGCTTTCAAAGAACAATTAAGCAGGGTTGTATATGACCCCTACCTAAAATCTGGAGTGGGAATCAGTATTTTTTTTAGCATTTATGAATGTTTTAATACAATTATCTGACTTTGGGAAAAATTAAGACCATAAGATGTAGGAGCAGAAATCAGCCAGTCAAGTCTGACCTGCTATTCAATGAACTCATGGCTGATTTGAAAATCCTCAACTCCATTTTTCTGCCTTTACCTGATCATTGTTTATTCTGTTTGTCTCAGCCTTGAATATACTTAATGATGCAACCTCTATATTTCTCATCTGATTATGCCAGAAGGCATAATCTCAAAATAATGTGTTACACATTTAACACAAGTTACCTATTCATTTTATCAATCACAATCTCAAGAAACACAGGAATGATGGTATAAAACTCTGATGAAATGATTAGAACTTATTGTCAGGAATATCTTAATGATTGGAATCAAGGGATTCTCTTGTAACTATTTGCCATTAAAAAAGTCCCAAATGAGTCAATTGGACTCCATCCTTCTGAACTAATATACAGATTGCATACAGAGGATCATTAAATTGTTAAAGAGGAATTATAAACCAAAATTCAGACACTGTGCTTCCAATGTATATGCCAAATTTCAGAGGAAAACAAACAAAAACATTAAAATTGGACTGAAATCATTCAAAAAATGCTCAATCATCAATGAAAAGGGAATAAAAAGGCTAATATCAGAAATTAGTTGTTGAAAATATAGGTGTTAATATTATTACCTGTCTCTGTTGAACCATTAAAATCAATTAGAACATCTAAAATCAAAAAGAATTCAATGGCGTGAATTGTTACTTCAGAAAGGTGGAAGAAGCAGTGAGATATAGCAGCGTGATAGTCAGGAGAAAAGTATATATTTAATATAGTGAAAACAATAGGAAGCCCAGCCTGTACTGTTGGGATGGGTCAGGAATTTAGCTTTAGGTTCAGCAGATAAGGGGACAACTACGATAAGGTGGGCCAGTCAACATAGGGTGGAGGGTATACAGAACAAATGAGATAGAAATTGGTAAATGACGTCAAATTACTTTGCTATATATGTCATTTTACTACAAGATAAGCATACATTGGCTATGAGTTTTTTTCAAAAACTGAATGCCTGTCAATGGAAATATTGGGCAGTGGAAAAAGAGACTTGTGTTAGCTTTATGGCAATTTGAAACATCCATAGTCAAACACTTTGAAGAAGCTATTATATATAGTGGCTATAATCCTTTAGTTTCTTTGAAGACATTTTGTGACAAAGATTGCTTCACTGGTACTGAATGTCACAGCCATACAATTTGCAAGTTATTCATGTGGTTGGCAAGAACAATTTTACAGTGGACATTTTGTTCAGGACAAAAATGAAAAAAAAGGGAATGCTATGATCAAAATGGAGCTGGGTAAATATGGTTGTTATGAAGATTAGTGTTTAATGTATGTATATAATTACTGCAAATCTAACATTGGAATAGTGCTAAGAATAACTTTTGATTGAAAAGGAAAATAGCTCTTTCTGACACCTTTTCACTATTTATTTGAGAGGAAGTGTGATAAACGTATAAAATAAATCATTACCGTCTTTGAAATTCAGATTTTTAAAAAAGAAATAGAGGCAGATGGATTTCAGTTAGTTAGATGAAACTATTTGCTTTTAAATGAGAAAGTCATTTGAAGCAGTAGAGCAAGCACATCTATTCAAGAAAGCAAATGGGAGGATTCTGGGTAATCCAAGATGGAGGACGGGAAAACTTTCTGGCTGTAACAGCTGCTCCTCTTTTGAGGTATTTTAGGTGTTGGAGGTGATTTCCTCAAATTCCAGGAGCAGCAATTACATATTGCTGTTTCATATGCTGTTGCGTTGTTTTGGAACTTTTGAGAAAAAAAAGGTCAAAATAACAGCAGTTTTAAAAAGGGAGGGGTACAGACAAAGGAAGCACATGGTGACATCAGTGCAGGAGAGAGACAGAAAGAAAGAAAGAACCTGACATCACAGTGAACCTGCCCAGTTACTGCCTTTGCTGTTTGACTTCATTTTTCACGCAAGGGTGGTACGTGTATGGAATGTGCTGCCAGAGGAAGTGGTGGAGGCTAGTCGAATTGCACCATTTAAAAGGCATTTGGATGGGTATATGAATAGGAAGGGTTTAGAAGGATATGGGCTAAGTGCTGGCAGGTGGGACTAGATTGGGTAGGGATATCTGGTCAGCATGGATGGGTTGGACCGAAGGGTCTGTTTCTGTGCTGTACATCTCTATGACTCTATGATTGGTGTCAAATAGGAAAGACGTGTAGTGTTAATGAAAGAAAAATACTGTTGAGTGTATGACAGAGTAAACATATGAAGGCTATTAGTTTGATTTTGACTTCAGGACAGTAAGTTCAAAGTCTAAGATTAGAAGAACTGCTTCAGTTCAGTTCAGAAAGGAGAAAGGTTTCACCAAGCAATATAATCAAGTTTTATTTCAGGGCAACCAGTCACCGTAACCAAAGTGTTTTAGTCTGTGGTGTTTCCAAACTGTCAGAGTTTGGATAGAAATCTTCTTAATATTGAACTGAAAAGTGTAGGCCATCAGGATGATGAATATTTTGTATTAGCAGACATGAAAGGAATCATAAATTTATTCCCACAATCCAAGGGAAAGAAACTGGTAAGAATCAATTAAGTAAAAATGAAATGACAGGGATAGGTAACACATTGAACATGCTTTGCTGTTTATGTTAGATGTTTCTAACCACTTTTATTGTGCAAACAACTTATGTTTTATTGTTAAAAAATATCTGCAGCCTCATGTCCACATGGTTCAGTGATTAACCACTATTGTAACTAACTGCAAATAATAAACATTTATTGATCAAGTCAGGTTTGCTTCTGCGTTCTTAACGGTCCAGCATTACTATTGTGTAGGATCATAATATGTAAACAGGAACTCAAATACCCCAAACTGCTTTTTCTTAACTCCACACATTCTTGGACAGTTCTTTGACAGGTTTAACTCCCATTTCACTAATCATCATCCTAGTCAAGTGATGGTGTTGGTTGAAAAATGGAATCAAATGGCATTTGCTCAGTCATGAACTTGTCACTGATGATTGGTTTGAATTCAAGACAGCTATTATCCTCTTTACACCCTTGGTTCAAAAGAGCTGAACTGATGAATCAAGGTGAGAGAGACTGCCTTGACTTCAAAATAGCTTTTGATAGTGTGTGGCACCTGGAGCCCTAGCAAAACTAGGATCAATGAGAATCAGGGAAAACTGGAATCACTGAGCATCAGGGGAAACCTCTCCATTGGTTGGTGTCATATCAGTCATCATAGCCAAACTGTTTTAGCTTGTGGTGCTTCCAAATCATCAGGGATTGAAAAGAAATCTTCAAGCGAATAGAACTTAGCAACGGAAGATGGATTCAGCTCAATCATCTCAGTTCTAGGACATCTCTGCAAGAGTTCCTTAGGATAATGTGCAATGTTCAATCATCTTTAGCTGCTTCGTACTGATCTTCCCTCCATCACCAGGTCAGATGTGGGGATGTCTACTGATGATTGCACCTTGCATGCTTCCTCAGATATTGAAGCAGTTCCTGTCCATATTCAGCAAGAGCTGAGTAGCATCCATGCTTCGGTTGATAAATAACAAAAGCAACAATTACTGGAGAAACTTAACAGTTCTGGCAGTATCTGTGGGAAGAAAGCAGAGTTAAAGTTTCTAGTCCAGACCACTGAGTTTCTGCTTTTGTTTCAGATTGGGCAGCATGGTGGTTCAGTGGTTAGCACTGCTGCCTCACAGCACCAGGGTCCCAGGTTCGATTCCAGCCTCGGGCAACTGTCTGTGTGGAGTTTGCACATTCTCCCAGTGTCTGCGTGGGTTTCCTCCAGGTGCTCTGGTTTCCTCCCACAGTCCAAAGATGTGCAGGTTAGGTGAATTGGCCATGCTAAATTGCCCATAGTGTTAGGGTGGGTTACTCTTTGAAGGGTCGGTGAGCTCTTGTTGGGCCGAAGGGCCTGTTTCCACGCTGTAGGGAATCTAACCTAATCTAATCTCCAGCATCTGCAGTTCTTTTTATTACTTGATAAACAGTGAATAACATTTGTGTCAATGAGACACAAGTGTCATGCCATGATCATCCATACTTTCTTGGATTTACCAGCTCTAACACACTTAAGACATTTGACACTATCCAGGTCAAAGTGGCAAATCACCTAGCACCTTCAACATTCATTCCCTTCAGCACTGACTCATCAGGGGTTCTGCAACAGTTTTCAACTTCTAAACCTGCATCTTCTACTACTTGGAAGGATGAACACTGCATTGGGATGGGTACATTACTGCCTGCAAGTTCCCCTCCAAGTCACTCACCATCCTGACTTAGAACTCTCTGTTCCTTCACTGACAAACCAAGGACTGGAGAAGTTCAAGAAGGCAGCTCATCACCACCTTCTCCAGGGGAGTTATGGTTGGGCAACAAATGCAGTCAGTGGCATTCACTCTCCATGAACAAAGAAAACAATGAGACACAAACCTGCCTACTTTACACACCCTAAAGAGTGCTTCACCTCCACAAAATGGTGCTTCAAGTCTTCCAAGAGGTGCCTTGCCTTTCAAGGACAACTTACCTCCTCCAAAGATGCCCTGGAATCAGTTTGAAGGGTATGCCCACTTCTCCCAAAGAAAAACTTGATTGTCCAAGAGAATTACATTGAGAATAGGTCAGTACATGCCTGATATAATTTCCACACTCTGGATTCCACCATCCAGGATCTCCAAAATCCAATTTCATTGGAGATAGGTGATTATTTGAAAGGCAGCTGTTTTGAAGAAATGCACACACACAAGCTCAGGATCAACCCCAAATCTGCTCCTGCGAAATTCTGAGTTTACATGTGGAATTCGGGATTCCGACTTCTGGCACTTTAGCAAAGTGACTCTTAAAATCCCACAAACATCTTGCTTAGCTGTTAATGCAAGGCCTTCTGCACACTATTAACTACTTTGTCTCTCTCTCTCTCTCCCTCTCTCTCTAGTAGTACTTTTTTTCTCTCATTCTGTCTCACAACAGCCATCCCTTTCTTTAAAATTTTTGTAAAGGTATGAAAACTTAAGGTCACGTTCAGAATGTTTCCGTTCAGGTTTCACCTCCCAAAAAGAAACCAGATTCTGTGAGTCTGACTCTGAGCTGAATGGGGTGATTCTGGAGTTCTCTTTCACATCGTGGGTGAAAGAGGGACATTGTTAAATATGACCCTCTTGTAAACAACTAACATGGCAAAAATTACTCAGGCCCTCCACTGCATTGGTTAAAATATTCCTTGGAATGGTGTGCGATAGTTACTTAAAGAAACATGTCAAAAGGAACAGAAAGCAAGATATATTTGCATAATATTTATGTCAAGGGTTTGAGTGTATTCTGAACAGTCCTCCTCCGTAAAATAATGGAATCCAATTCCTGCTGAGACCCCTGGTGTTTGTCAGTGGCCCACCATTTTGGCCAGCATTGAAATGCTGAAAAATGCTTAGACAATAATACCACCGTAATGAAGTTTAAGTTAAACACAATTAGCTTCAGTATGTACATGAGGTTCAATTAACTCGGTGTCTTGATTCTAGTAAAATAATACTACCAGGTATTAGACTGCATCAAGAGGTAACAACTATATTTAACAGTATTAATAGTCAAATATTATTTGATAGCAAGTTAGCACGAGAGTCAGGTAGCTAGTAAATTAAAACATCTTTTACGATTTTAAACGTGCCCTTTCCCTGCTGAGCAAGTTGTAGCGAGATATTCCTCCAAGCCCAAAACGGTCCAGCATAAATGAGGATACTTATCTTTCTAGTCTAACAAGCAAACTTTGAGAGAGCAATATGAAGTTTATTGCATTGTTGCAACTATTTACAGACTAAATGACTATGAAAAACACTACTAAAGAGGCTGTTAGTTGCCCCAGGTCCATCTCTCACTAGTTCATTCTTTCCTTAGGCCAAGTCCTTGTGACATCATCACAGGGGTTCTGCTTACTGCACTCAATCAAATATAATTCTTTCAAATCCATGTAGACCTGTACCCTGCTCTCCACCACCACTCCTCCCCCACCCCCGCAAACTCCAATCTTTTTCCTCACACACTATTAATATACAGGCAAATGTATATTATCGAACATGACCTAATCTCCTCTCAAAGGTCTAATTTTACAAATTGGATGAGCTGGAGGTTTGACCATTCTCCCCAAACATCATCTGTTCAGACTTGGGAGGATGATAATTTGCTGTGTAGAAGGCAGTTAACTTGAACTGTGTTCTTGATAGCCCAAAATCTGTACTTCTGTCTTGAAATGCAGGGTCTTTAACTTCTTGTGTTTCTTTTCCAGAAGGCTTTAGTTCTGGATGTTTATTCTTGATAGCTGTCAGTGTAGCATCTGTCATAATGGGTGATTTTTTTCCTTTGGAGTATCTTGGATATTTTCATATTGTTTCTCTCTTCCTTGTGATACTTCCTGTCGATTGAATGTTTCACATTTCAGTCAGTAGAATTTGGTTCGCATTCCACCTGTAAATTTGTGCGGACGTTGGTTGACTTATTACTTCAACTTCTTGAATATTTTGGGCCTTCTCTTTTCTTGTCAGTGATTGAATTATTGGTGAAAGTAAGTGGTTGGTTCCTCAACTTTTTTTTAAAACTGGAAATTTGCTCTGGCTGCACATGATACCCATTGTTGTTTTGGGAAGTAATTCTGAAAGGTGCAGAAGTTGGACATTTCACTTGCTCTTGCCCCTCTTAGTCACCTCAGCCTCTAATGGCAGCACTGAATTTGGAGTTGAAAGCTGTTCACTGTGGCAATCTGACTCAATTGTATTTCAAGTCCTCCATCGTCTGTCTATATGTATTCTCGAGTGCTATAGATGGTTTAATTGTTGCTGCCTACTTAAACTTCTTGAGCAATATTGTCATTTGGAATCTGAACTTTATTCAGTTTTGATTACAGTGGAAAACAAATCAGTCAAAGCACAATAGTCACATCTTTATTTGTGGCATAAAACAAGTGTCTTTCCAATGTAAGTAACCTCAGGAGATTCTGCTTTTTGTTTAGGTTTCACCATGAGCTTATGGAGCCCAGCAAAATTTTATACTGGCTTTTCCTTCAACTTCTAGCATTTGGTCTCCCCTATTTTGAAGTGCTTGCTTTAACATTCGTACATTATCCCAGAAGTGTTTAAATTCTACTGGGTGCAAGCAGTGTCTTATCAACCAATGCTGACTGTCTGATAATACTGTGACACTTGTTACCCTATCTAACTTCAGATTTCTGAGATGCCCATATACCAGAACGTTTAATGTGGGTCACTGCGTCCAATCTGGAAAACCTTGAGCTTATCTTCCACAGAAAATATATATATCATTTTATGTGGGGTGTTCTTTTGCTTTTCTGTAGTTATATCTTGCTTTGGCACACTTCCTGAAAGTGACGTACTTTCTTACAGTAAAGGCATTTGGTTCTTAAAAGCTGGGGACTGTGCAGAATGGCAATTCACATTCTATTCAAGCAATTATCTGACAGACTTTATTCATATAATCATACTGACAAACAGTAGAGTATTTGGCACCATCATCTAGATATGTCCTGTCTCACTGGTGGTCAGATTGACCAGAGGTGATAGCACTGTAGTACACAGGTGGGAGGTGGTGTCATGGGAGTTCTCAATATTGATTCTGGACCTCATGAAGTCTCAATCTCAAGTCAAACATGGATAGTAAAACCTCTCATCACTATTGTCTCCCTGCCTCTTTTGACATCTGGTCAAATGATGAATCTGTACACTACCATTGTGAACAGCACCTGGAAGAAGT
Organism: Hemiscyllium ocellatum; assembly: GCF_020745735.1. NCBI lineage: Eukaryota > Metazoa > Chordata > Chondrichthyes > Orectolobiformes > Hemiscylliidae > Hemiscyllium > Hemiscyllium ocellatum. The sequence goes on from NC_083428.1 coordinate 39,972,220, forward strand.
ACTGAATCTGGGGACTCTACTGTCTATCACCAAGAATGGCTCATTAGCACCACTACTAACTGAACTGGTTGACTCTAAGAACATATCTGCAACACAAGATTTATGGCATCCAGCAAGGGAAGCAATAATAAAGAAAAACCTGTTCAGTTTATTCTATGCCAAATGCTTAACATAACATGGCAACTGGTATAGAGCTAATAAAGATATATAAAAGTATAAGTAAATGTATAATTAACATAATTAAGTAGTTAATTGGAACACATTAAGGCTGGCAGAATGGGTGATGAGTCACAGCTTTAGTAGATGAAAGGTCCTGGATGGCAGTTTGGATCAGAGCAAACACATCAGCAAGTGTTCAAGGTTTGTGCATTTTCGGTTCAAAGTTTGAACTGAGGAAGTTTGAACTACAGACATTGCAATGCATCAAGGAGGGAGAAAGTTACTTCCATTCTTTGTACCAGGAGGCAGGTGCACCTGTTTTTGGGATTAGGTCATCTGATTTGGTCAGTGTACAAGGACAGAAGAGTGTAACTGCAAATGAAGCTAATAAGGGGATACAGGAATCAGAAGTGCAGGAGCTTTAGACTTTACAATTGCTTAACTGACCATTCCTACATAGTACAGGAGGTCATTCAAGTGGTGATAGTATTGTGAAAGGGATTCACACTGCTCTCTGAAACAAAGAGCAGGAGTCCAAATGGCTGTGTTGCCTACATGGTGGTAAAGTTCAGGAAATCTGGTTAGTGATGAAGAATAACTTGTAATGGGAGGAGAGGATCCAGTCATCATGGTCCATGGAAGTACAAGAAGCATTGGCATGGCAAGAGAGGTGGTTCTGCACATTATGAACAATAAGGTGCTAACTTAAGAAGAAACTCAAAGGCTATAATCACTGGATTTTACCTGAGACAACTGGCATAGGGCAAATCAGGCTAGACAAAGACAGCTCAAAAGACTGTTTTGGGAAAATGGTTTCTGCTTCATGAGGCACCGTCACCATGGTGTAAGGAGAAACATATTGGCATAGATACAATGTTGGCTGGCTACCAGGAAGCAGACAGTAGGCAGAAATAGGTCTTTTTCAGGTTAGCAAGGAATAATGGGAGTGTATCTCAAACTGTAACAACTTATGATTTGGAGATGCCGGTGTTGGACTGGGGTGTACAAAGTTAAAAAATCACAACACCAGCACACTAGTGTGCTTCCAATTAAACTTGTTGGACTATAACCTGGTGTTGTGAGATTTTTAACTTTGTAACAACTTAGGTTATGACTTGCATGAAGAGACGGAAAAATGTTTGTCAAATTAACTGATGATAGTTTTTTTTTAAACCCCTCTTGGCAGGAAACTATCTAAATGGTAAGGGATTGTAGAACTCTGAGAATGCATAGGGATCTAGGTATCCTAGTGTATCGTCCTCAAGAATCACAAGTACAGCAACTAATTAGGAAAATTAATAGAATGTGACTATTTATTACAAGAGCAACTGAATACAAAAATAACTGGTTATGCTTCAGTTATATAGATCACTGGTGACATCACATTGACATTACTGTGAACAGAATTGTTCCCCTAAGTTAAGGAAGAATGCTGAACTGCTGCCAACATATTTACAAAGGTATATCAGACTAATATTTTGGAGTAAGGCTGGATAGGTTAGGTTTGTATCTGCTGGTGTTCAGAAGCGTAAAACAGGTAACTCGATTGAAAACAACATTGAGAGGTCTTGACAGAATAGATCTGGAAAGCGAGTTTATAGATTTTGACCCAGCAACAGTAAACGAATTATGTGTTTCCAAAATCAAAACAGCTAGTGGTTTGGGGGAGAACTTACTGGTGGAGTTCCCATTCATCTGCTGCCAACAAGAAACAAAGGAAATTACAGCACAGGAACAGGCACTTTGGCCCTCCTAGCCTGCACCAATCCAGATCCTCTATCTAAACCTGTTGCGTATTTTCTAAGGATCTGTATCCTTCTGCTCCCTGCCATTCATATATCGGTCTAGATACATCTTAAATGACGCTATTGTGGCCGCCTCTACCACCTCCACTGGCAATGTGTTCCAGACACCCACCACTCTCTGCGTAAAGAACTTTTCACGCATATCTGCCCTAAACATTTTCCCTCTCACCTTGAACTCATGACTCCGTGTAATTGAGTCCCCCACTCTGGGGAAAAAACTTGTTGGTATCCACCCTGTATTTTGTAGACTTCAATCAGGTCTCCCCGCAACCTCCATCTTTCTAATGAAATTAATCCTAATCTAATCTACTCAACCTCTCTAAATAGCTAGCGCCCTCCATAGCAGGCAACACTCTGGTGAACCTCCTCTGCATCCTCTCCAAAGCATCCACATCCTTTTGGTAATGTGGCGACTGAACTGTATGCAGTATTCCAAAACCAACTGTAATATGACCAGCCAACTCTTGTACACAAGACCCTGTCCGATGAAGGAAAGGATGTCACATGCCTTCTTGAACACTCTATTGATCCATGTTGCCACCTTCAGGGTACAATGAACCTGAAGACCCAGATCTCTCTGTACATAAATTTTCCCTGGGCCTTTCCATTTAATGTATAGTTCGCTCTTAATTGGATCTTCCAAAATGCATCAACTTGCAATTGCCAGGATTGAACTCCATCTGCCATTTCTCTGCCCAACTCTCCAATCTATTTATATTCTGCTGCATTCTCTGACAATTCCCTTCACTATCTGTTACTCCACAAATCTTAGTGTCATCTACAAACTTGTTAATCAGATCACCTATACTTTCCTCTAGTTCATTTATGTATATCAAAAATACCAATCGTTCCAACATGGATCCCTATGGAACACCACTGGTCACAGTTCTCCAGTTTGGGAAACTCCCTTTCACTACTACTATGTCTGCTGCTGCCTAGCCATTTATCCATCTAGCTAGTACACCCTGAACCCCATGCAACTTCACTTACTCCATCAGCCTACCATGGGGAACCTTATCAAACAGCTTACTGAAGTCCATATATATTACATCTACAGCCCTTCCCTCATCAATCAACTTTGTCACTTCCTCAAAGAATTCTATTAAGTTGATAAGACATGATCTTCCCTGCACAAAACCATGTTGCCTATCGCTGATAAGCCCATTTTCTTCCAAATGTAAATAGATCCTATCCCTCAGTTCTTCTCCAGCAGATTCCCTACCACTGACATCAGGCTAACTGATCAATAATTACCTGGATTATCACTGCTACCCTTCTTAAACAAGGAGACATTAGCAGTCCTCCGGGACTTCACCCATGTTCAAGGATGTTGCAAAGGTATCTTTTCACTTCCCACAGTATCCTGGGATAGATTCCATTGGACTTGTCCACCTTAATACCCTTTAGAGTACCCTTGTCCTTCCAGATGCTATTAGTTGTGACTTTAGAAGGTACAGTCAAAGGAACTTTGCTGAAATTCTACAATGTATCTTGTGCACACTGAGCATTGGTGAAGGGTGTAATGAACATTTGTGGATGTGGTAACAATCAAGCAGGCTGCTTTGTCCTGAATAGAGACCAAAAAAAACTACAGATGCTAGAATCCAAAGTAGACAGGCAGGAGGCTGGAAGAACACAGTAAGTCAGGCAGCATCAGGAGGTGTAGAAGTCGATGTTTCAGGTGTAAACCTTCTTCAAGACTGGGGGAGTGGGTGTGGGGGAGCTGCAGATAAAGGAGGCGGCAGAGGCAGGGTGATGAAGTGGGGATAGGTGAAGACAGGCAGAGGGTACGACCCGGTTGGTCAATGGAAGGAATGAATCCCGTTGGTGGCTGGGAGGGGCTGCGAAGGGAGTCGGGGGATGGGGAGGAAGGTTAGTTAGTTGAAACTGGAGAACTCAGTGTTGAGTCTTCCGGGTAAGCATCTTGATTGTTGATGGAGATGAATTCATCCAGGCAAGTGGAGAGCATGTGGCTTGTGCCTTGCAGATGGTGTATAGACTTTGGGCTGCAGCAGTTACTTATATGACCTATATGGCTAGTCTAGTTCAATTTCTGGTCAATGGTAACTCCCAGGAGGTTGACAATGGGCGTTTCAGTGATGACAATGCATTGAAAGTCAAGGGGTGATAGTTAGATTCTGTCTTTTTGGATATGATCATTACTTGGGACTTGTGTGGCGCAAACATTACTTGCCAATTGTTAGCCCAAACCTGGGTACTGTCCAGGTCTTACTGCATTTGGACATAGAGTGATTCAACATCAGAGGGGTCACAAATGGCACTGAACATTGTGCAATCAGCAGCAAATATCTCCTTTTCTGACCTTATGGTGGAGGGAAGACCTTTGGTGAAGCAGGTGAAGATATTTATGTCTCTAAGGAACTCTTGCAGATATTCTGGAACTGAGATGACTGAACTACAATCACCAAACAATGGAGTGGTTTTCTCCTGATTCCCACTGACTTCAGCTTCGCTAAGGCTTCTTGGTACCGCATATAGTCAAATATGGTCTTGATGTTAAGGGCAGCCACACACGCTTTACCCCTGGAATTTAACTCTTTTGTCTATGTTTGTATTGAGGCCATGGTTAGGGTAGGAGTTGGCTAGCCCTGATTGGAACTCAAGTTGAGGTTTTTGTAAGCAAATGCTACCTCAATAGCTGTGTTGAAGACACATTTCATCACTTTACCGATTTTGAAGTGTAGACTGATGGGGTGATAATTGATTGTGCTGAATCTATCCTGCATTTTTGAATACAGAATACCTGAACAATTTTGCAATTTGGTCAGGTAGATACCAGTTGTAGCTATACAGAAGCAACTTCGCCAGCGATGTGGCAGATTCTGGAATACGGGCCTTTAAGACAATTGCCAGGTCATTATGGCCTTTGCAGTTTCTAGTTTCACTGGCCGTGAATCTAATTGGCTGAAGTCTGGCTTCTGTGATGCAGAGGACCCCCAAGGGAGGCAGGGATAGATCACCTACTCAGCATTTCTGGCTGAAGGTTGCTGAAAATTCTTATGGGGAGGTAATGGTATAACGGCATTGACACTAGACTAGTATTAGAGAGATCCAGCTAATGTTTTTGGATCCCAGGTTCAAATCCTGCCAAGGTAGATGGTGGAATTTGAATTCAGTTAGAGGCTGAAATCGAAAGCCTAATGATGACCATGAAATCATAGTCGATTATTGTAAATAGCCATCTGATTTGCTAACGTACTTTAGGGAAGAAAACTCCCATCCTTACCTGATCTTGCCTACATGTTACTCCAAAGCCACAGCAATATGGATGACTATCCTTTGAAATGGCCAAGCAAGCTCAGTTTGAACAATCGCTGGAAAGGAAAAAGGAATTAAACCGGTGAACTACCCGGATTTAACTAAGGCAACAGATACAGCAATAACAAGATGACCTGTGGATCCTACCAAGTTTTCCTTACTAACTGTGTCAAAATTAGAAGAGTTCTCTCATAGATTGAGAGAGCCTGACACAGACACACTCATGGAATCATACCTTACACACAATGTCCCAGATAACACCTTCACAATCCCTGTCCCACCAGCAAGACACAATCAGCAATAATGGTGGCACAGTAGTGTATAGCACTCAATATCGAATCTGGACGCCAGACAGGCTCATGGCATCAGGTCAAATTGGGCAAAGGAAATCTTCTGATTATGATACCATTTCCTTCTTCAGCTGATGAATCAGTACTTCATCTTGAACAACACTTGGAGTAAGCACCAAAGATGGCAAGGTCACAAAACGCAGTCTGGGTGGGAACTTCAACATCCATCAGCAACATTACTGACCAAGCTGATTGAGTCCTAAAGAACGTTTCTGCTAATCTAAGCCTTCAACAGGTGATGAAGCAGCCAAGGAGAGGGGGAAACATACTTGACCTCATTCTCCCCAGTCAGCCTGCTGCAGATGAACATATCCATGACAATAAACAGTGACCACCTTCACACTGAGAATGCCCTCTATCATCATGTTGTGCTGACTATCACCACACTAAATGGGCTGATCTTTAATCTCATTTTGACTGGACACCCATGCAGTGCTGTGGGATGTCAGCAGCAGCCGATTTGTACTCCAACATAATCATGGCCCAGCATATCCCTCACTCAATACTACCATACAGGACAACATAGCAGGACTAATACCAGGCAGATCTAAAAATTGTGTTATCCTGGTGAAGTTACAAAAAGACTAATTGCATACCAAACAGCATGAGCGAGTGATAGAGCAAAATGACAGATGAGGTTGAGAACCTGCAGTCCTGCCACATCTAGTCATGAATAGTGGTGCACACAATCAAACCTGGAAGGTTCTTCCCATTGAGTCTGTGCTAACTCTCAAATAAGAATTCTGTTCTCCCTCCTATAGGAAGGATGTTGTGAAACTTGAAAGGGTTCAGAAAAGATTTACAAGGATGTTGCCAGGGTTGGAGGATTTGAGCTATAGAGAGAGGCTGAACAGGCTGGGGCTATTTTCCCTGGATCGTCAGAGGCTGAGGGGTGACTGTATAGAGGTTTTTAAGATCACGAGGGGCATGGGAAGGGTAAATAGACAAGGTCTTTTCCCTAGGGTAGGGGAGTCCAGAAGTAGAGGGCATAGGTTTCGAGTGAGAGGGGAAAGATTTATCAGGGACCCAAGGGGCAATATTTTCACACAGAGGGTGGTGTGTGTATGGAATGAGCTGCTAGAGGAAATGGAAGCTGGTACAATTACACTTAAAAAGGCATCTGGATGGATATATGAATAAGAAGGGTTTACAGAGATATGGGCAAAATGCTGGCAAATGGGACTATATTAATTTCAGAAATCTTGTCAGCATGGACAAGTTGGATTGAAGGGTCTGTTTCCGTGCTCTTATTCCTGTTCTTTCCCTATAGGTTGGTTGCTTTGCTCTCCTTGAACTATTAAATCAAATTTCTTTTTAAAATAGTATTATTAAAGCTGCAGCTAACATCCAATCAGGCAGTGCACTCTTAATTCCAATCATTCATTGCATTGCATGGCCTCTTCAGTTCTTGGAATGAAAAAAACTTTTCCCTATCAGTAACATAATGGTAAGTATCTACAGGTGAGGAGATCAAACACAGCACTCTACATTGAGTAATATTTTAGCAATTCTTAAGTATTTTTAAGAAGATCCTTGAGAAATATTTAAGGGAAGGCAGAACATCATCCATTTTAATTAATTATTGAATAGACAACATCTGAGATCAGTGAGTGCGAACATTTTTGGTGCATTCAAAGTGATAGGAAATTTATTCTCAATTGCTGCAGTCCTTTGGGAAAGTGCTGATTCACTTCTGGAAATTGGGCTTGATTTTAATTTGGGCTAATGGAACATACATGAGCCCTCCAACAGCTATGAGGTCCTCAAAGATAGGGGGGGATTGACTAGTTTCTTTAAACAACTTCACAAATTTCTTTCAGTAGATTCTCAGGTAATGGCAAAATTCAGAACAAATATTAATGTCTTGTTTCCAGACTCCTTTCAGCTATGTACGCAAAGAAACAGAACTCATTCAACCTGGGTAATTCTAATTCAAAGCATCTGATGATGCACCCAAAGGACAGGACATAAACAGGGAAGGAAAGAGTTATATAATCAAATAATGGCTGGGTTGGATTACAGATCGAAGAGTAAATGAAGCAACAAACTCAAGTTTTCAGTAAATAAAAAGTAATTAGTTGGAGATGGGGTGATCAATCGTATTTCAATTCGGTGAGCATAAAAGAGGCAAGGGTCTATATAAGGACACGCAGCAGAGTCACTGGGTTATGGACTAGACATCCGGAGGCCCAGGGTAATGCTCTGGTGACATGAGTTCTAACCTCACCGCAGTGGTTGGTAAAATTTAAATTCAGTTAATAAAATCTGGAATTTAAAGACAGTCACAGTTCTGGTCACCATGAAAACAAACATCGATACACCATGATTGCTGTAAAAACCCACCTGGTTCATAGATTCTCTTCAGGAAGAGAACTCTCTTTCTTACCTGGTCTGACTTACATATAACTCCAGACGTACAGTAATGTTTTTGATTCTTAACCATCCTCTGAAAGGACCTAACAAGTCAAAGGCAATTGGGGATTAGCAACAAATGATGACCTCACCAACAATTCCCTCATCTCATAAAAGCTTTTTAAAAATTCATTAATTGGAGTTTAAATATATTTGGGTGTCTAATCACTCAAATATCACAGCGGAATAGGAGAGCCCTGATTGCCAAAGTGAGAAAAAAAATCTATTAATCCCACCAAACAGGCTCAGAATTGGCCTAAAACATTTATCAGTAGAACTTACCATCTACAAAATAATTTCTCATCTCATTGTTCGCCCCAGCTCCACTTCTAAGTCAGGTTTGCTGAGAAAGCACTGGACGTGATATACAGGACACCTGCTAGCTTCAGTAGGGGTAGTTGGGGGAAGATCTTGAGATGGTCTAAGCTCCATTTGGAGATAGCAATAACACTTTCTTTAAATTGTTTTCCCAGTTCCAAACTGGAATGAGAAACAGAGCAGGTCACAGTATCAGGCAGATCTGGTTTCCAGGTCAGTTATTCGTGTCCATGTATTGTGCTGAACAAGTGCACTGGACCACCCAAATCACTGAACAAGTAATGACTACAAAGTGCAGTGGGGCACAGATATCTCCTGAATTTGATGTTCCAGTGATTGGAAGCTAAGGTATTGTATAGTTCAGAATGATGTAGAGCACAGGAGACTACTGTGCTCAGTGTAACTGAACTGGTGATGTACACATCCCACATGTGCGCCCAAAGACACTGAAAATATATGATGATGTTAGTGATGCCAGTGGGCTGATGTAATGCTAGGTTGAAAAATATTAGTTGAAAATGTGCTGGCAACGTTGTCCTTATTCACTCCTATAACAAGAATTATAGAGCAAGATGGACCCTGTTGTGGTATTGTTCAAAGGCTCACTTTACAAGTAGGAGATGAAGTGCTTCAGACTTTTTGTTCAGGCAAACTTTGTTAAAGCACTGTGGTGAGTTGCTGGAAGACCTTTCTTGACTTATTTTGTTGATTGCAGGTAGATAGAATATCACATTTCTGTGTATTGGTATTGAACTAGTGAGTATTGTGGTTCTTGCTTTCTTTGAAACAAGAGCAGAACATGTCAAGGAATATTCAAGGAGGGGGGTCAGGGACAAGGTGCTACCCACAAACAACTTTTAGGTTCACCACAAGAACAGCACCTTTGGAGTTTTTTTTGTCACAGAAGTGCTGTCTCCATCATGTGGATCTAGAACCTTAAATAGCATGAAGTGGCTGTAAAGAACAGACACCATCACATTTAATGCTGTGGCATCCTTCCAGGTGGTGTCACAATCTGCAGTACACAGAACCATCAGGGATGTTACAGAAGCCTTGTGCAGAAAAAAAAGGGACGTCATTCACTTCTTAGAAGATGAGAAAGCATATCAATCTGTTTAGACAGTGGGCTTTCTGACAATTCAGGCATCATCTGCTGTACACAAGTGGCTGCAGGTCTCTGATGACGATGGGGATAATACTGCAATTCAGTCAATACACAGTTGGTGCGAGAAGGACTAGCTCTATGTACAACACTGTGGAGCATGCCATCAGTTTTCTAAGGCAACAGCTTGGCTGCTTGGGGCAGGGATGGAAATCTCTGAAATACAGACCTGAGAGGATGTCTGTGTTTAGGATTGCGTACTATATTCTACACAACCATACAACTCTGAAGGCCCAGCTGCAACCTCCCTGGATTTTAAGGGCAGGAAGCAGAGGAATGAGGAAAGGAGGTGACCACATCTATCATGTACAATTAGACAAGAGGAATTTGCATTCTAATGAAGAGTCACTGGATTTGAAACTTGAACTCTGCTTTCTCCCCATAGATGCGGCCAGATCTACTGAGTTTCACAAGCAATTTGTTTTTGTTGAAGTGGACTTTGGGATTTGCTTTGCTTGAAATTAACCTACATTTGCAAGGCCACACCACTGCATCTGTTTCAGACTTCCAAACAAAATCTTCACCTGACCAACATTATTAAATAAAGATCAACAGTAAAAACCTTCAGTAGACAACATTTTTGACAGATATGTAAATAACACATTCTCTTTGTGCTGTTTTGCAGGAACCTTGCATCTGTTAGTCCTTCTAAGCAGTGCCATTCCAGGAGCTGCAATTGGTGGAAGGCTGTGGATATTGTAAATGGCCTCGCAATGTGCTTGACCAGTTTCAGATGCAGAACTGGATTGCGCCACCACACAACAAGTGACAGCAGTCTGAGCTGGGCTGGCCAAGAGACGACAGCAGGGGCACTGGCAGAGTAGCATGAACTTTACTATCATGAGAAAAGGAGGAAATTTCAGGCTCCACATTGATACTTCTATTCCCTTATGTTGCACTTGAACAATTGTTATAATTTCCCTGAACATATTAAGCACCAAGATCAGTGTCCACTTTGTGCGTGAATGACATGAGTCTGGGGATTGCATGCTTTCCCAAGACAGCAGGAGGCCTCTGCCTGTGCTATAATTGCAACCGAATAATGTCCAGAATTTTGTTCACTATGGGTTAGTACGTGTTGTTATAGAGTAGCTACTACTTCTAATAGAAAGAATGTGTCCAAGCACTGTACCACATTGGAACTGGACTGCCCCAAACATCTGGTCAGTGACAGGAAGCTGAAACAGACAGAATGGTGGAGGAACTCAAGAGGTTTGGCAGCAACTGCGGAAAGAGAGTTAACTTTTTGGGTTTGGTATGACTTTTTCAGAACTGTTCTGAAAAGGTCATACTGGACTCGAAATGTGAATTCTGTTTCTCTCTCCACAGATGCCGTCAGACCTGCACCATTCGGTTTTTATTTCAGATTTTCAGCATCTGCAGTAAAATGCTTTTAGACAGCAACATTAAGCTGCTTGGGAAATTTACCAATGCGCTAAACATACTGGTGTACAGTTCCAAGTATCTTCTCAAAGTTTGTCACAATGCGGTCACCATGAGCTCCCTGTGGTATAACTGGTGTGTGACATCACTCTCTGGGGAGCTTGCACATGAACTGACCATACCTAACTGTAGGCTGTGCCTGGCTACTCACCATATGCCAACATCAACTCCATACTAGCCTCAAGATACGCATGGTGCCAATAGCTGAGCTAGACGCTGTATGTGGAGGATCAAACAATGTTGCTTCTTCCTCAGAGATCTCTCGTCTTACTTTTGCCTGAGCAGCTGGCAGTTCTTGACTACCTGAAAGTACAAAAGTATCAAGGAAAGGTGTAGGATATGGAGGAAATCAGGAAGCCTCTGGTCACTCCAGCTGGTGTGGAAAATGTAGAAGCTTACCATGGATGACCTTGGCAGCATCAGGTGGTACTAACTTTGTGGCACCAATGTCCATAGTCTTACGAACATCTTCTCAAGGATGATGGATGCATTCTGTTCCTCTGGCAGTCCCTTGTGTCTACTTTCATATGGCCTTCTCCTGGAAGAGAGTGGCGAGATTATCTAACTACATTACTGGAATTAGGATGTACCCAACATACTGAATAGCTGCAATCTAAGAGGTGTAAGATGTGAGGTGCAGATGAATTGACTAACCTTGACCACCTGACAGAACTCATTACACTTGCTGGATCTGCTACCATATTCTGGAAGCTATGATTTGCACTAAGCCATCCTGCTGTTCTCTGAAGAGATTCAGTCTTCAGTTTCCACCTCTCTGACCAGTATTTCAAGGGTGATGCCACTAAAACTTGGAGACCTTTCCATTGCCAGGAGTCCCTTCTTCTCCATCAATGCTTCTATGACTCTCCAGCATCCCGCTGTGTATTGCTGAAACCTTCCTATTATTGTAAAAGGGTAAGTTACCTACAGCACCTGCTTACAATGCTGCTAGTTACCTACAGACTGCTAAGGAAACTGTGAATATCCAGTTCAGCACAGGAACCACTTGTGGCCACAAGTTTTACTTCCTGACCACTTTGCTTCCAATCGGGGTGAACAGGTTCTGAATCAGGGTCCCCACTTCCAAAATTCAGGGCACAGGAATTTCTAGTGCAATGCAATAATATAAAATAAAGAATGGCAGTTGCTGGAGACCTGAAACAAAGACAGAAAGCCAGAGGTCTGGCAGCATCTATGGAGAGATAACAGAGTTAATGCTCAGAGTCCAGTCACAGGTCAAAAATTAATGAGAAAGTAGGTCAAAATGTGACAACAGGAAGTAAGGTTTTGTAGACAAAAAAAATCATGTCTTCATCAGGCTTTTAAAAAGAAATGCTGTGAATAAGGAAAAAAAACTTGTCAATCTTCAGCTTGCTTACAAAAGCATACTTCCTGTTTTTCATATCATTTTATTCTATTGTAAATTCATGTAGCACATAGGAGAGTTGAAGGACTTCAGTAGTGTGCACTAACTCGAGAGGTTTAGTTTGTTCTTCCTAGAGTATAGCAGGTTAAAGGTCAATTTAATGTAAGTGTTCAAAATTATGAAGAACCATTAGGGAGAAACAGTCTTCAGTAGCAGGAAGGTCAGTTACCAAGTGTCAATTCAAAGAAGGTGAATCAAAATTATTTAATGCATCAAGTTATGTTCAGGAATGTGTTGGAAGCAGATCCAATAGTAGCTTTTAATGGAGAACTGGAAAAAAACTTCAATAGAAAAAATATCCATTGGAAAAGAGTGATCTGGCATAAACTCAATTGGCACCATTGCTTTCTTCTGTGATGTACCAGCCAACTACTTGTCATTCTGAAATTAGATAATTGGTTATTGGATAATTTTTCTAAAGATAAAAAATTAAAGATTTTAAACCGAAAATTCCTGATCTGCCATTTTTCAGATGAAAGTTTGTGCTATATAATCATATAGTAAAGACAGCTCTTCGGCCTATTGAATTGGCACTATTGGAGTTGCAGCATTTAGCTGGATAGTTTTCTGTTGTTCGCTTTAACTGACAACTAGCCCGGGACTTACCACGTAGATGCCAAGGTTAAATGGCACAACATCTCTTCTTCCTCAGGCTCAGAAAATTTGGCACGTCCACAAGACCCTCATCAACTTTTACAGATGTATCACTGAAAGCAAACTATCCATGTGCATAATGGCCTGATATGGCAATTGTTCCACTCAGGACCGTAAGAAACTACAGAAGGCTGTTCGCACAGCCCAGACTCTCATAGGAGCCAATCTTTCAGCCACGCACTCCATTTACACAATCTGTTGTTGCGGAAAGGCTGCCAACATCAAAGACGCACCGCACCATGGCAATGCTCTCTTACAATCCCTTCCATTTGGCAGAAGATACAGAAGCTTGAACACACACACACACACACACACACACACACAGAGCAGCAGGTTCAAGAAAAGCTTGTTCCCTGCTGTTATTAGCACGATGAATGGACTAACTTCAAACAATGCTGATTTTGCTAATGTTGATCTTACCTAGTGCACACCCTTTTTCATCCAGAGGGTGATCGGAATGTGGAATGCACTGCCTGGGGGAAAGTAGACACAGGAAACCTCAACTTTGAAAAGCTCATGGATGGTAACAATCAAGTAGGATTAATGTAAAATATTGTCCAAATTAGTCCTTCATAGAGTCATTGAGATGTACAGCATGGAAACAGACCCTTTGGTCCAACCCGTCTATGCCGGCCCGATATACCAACCCAATCTAGTTCCACCTGCCAGCACCCGGCCCATATCCCTCCAAACCCTTCCTATTCATATACCCATCCAAATGCCTCTTAAATGGTGCAATTGTACCAGCCTCCACCACATCCTCTGGCAGCTCATTCCACACACGTACCACCCCCTGCGTGAAAAAGTTGCCCCTTAGGTCTCTTTTATATCTTTTCCCTCTCACCCTAAATCTATGCCCTCTAGTTCTGGACTCCCCAACCCCAGGGAAAAGACTTTGCCTATTTATCCTATCCATGCCCCTCATAATTTTGTAAACCTCTATAAGGTCACCCCTCAGCCTCAGACGCTCCAAGGAAAACAGCCCCAGCCTGTTCAGCCTCTCCCTATAGCTCAGATCCTCCAACCCTGGCAACATCCTTGTAAATCTTTTCTGAACCCTTTTAAGTTTCACAACATCTTTCCGATTGGAAGGAGACCAGAATTGCACACAATATTCCAACAGTGGCCTAACCAATGTCCTTTACAGCCGCAACATGACCTCCCAACTACTGTACTCAATACTCTGACCAATAATGGAAAGCATACCAAACGCCTTCTTCACTATCCTATCTACCTGCGACTCCATTTTCAAGGAGCTATGAACCTGCACTCCAAGGTCTCTTTGTTCAGCAACACTCCCTAGGACCTTACCATTAAGCATATAAGATTTGCTTTCCCAAAATGCAGCACTTCCACAAAATAATGTGAACAAAAATATGTTTACCAAGTGAACTGTCCATTTTTTCACACCTTTTATCAAAGTTTTTGTTGGAAGACTCTGTCTACCAAAGATAAGTTCAAATGTAAGATAATGAGCTGAATTTGCATTTTGAGATTTTTAAAAGAAAAACTAAGTTGTTTAACAGGGGAAAAAATATAAACATTGCAATTTTGTAGATTTACTTTGACTATAACTTTCAGAACTTATCCTAAGTTGTGGAAGAGAAAATGACCACACTTTCTAATGTTAATGCTAGTTAAAATGTTGTAATTAGAGACTAATAACCACTTATTTTTGTTGACATTGTTAATTAAAATTAATAATCTAAAATGTATTTTATTCTATTAATTAGAAAAAATATAAACTTGAAAAATGTCCTAACTTACTCCAGAGAAACATTGTAGAAGGGAGAAGATGCTCAAGAGTGAGGAGTCTCAGGAGAACACATTGAATAGAATAGAATCCCTACAGTGTGGATCCAGGCCCTTTGGCCCAACAAGTCCACAATGACCCTCTGAAGAGTAACCCACCCGGATCCATTCCACAAACCTAATGCTCTATATTTACCACTGACAATTGCACCTACCCTACACATCCTTGAACACTAGGAGCAATTTAGCTTGGCCAATTCACCTAACCTGCACATCTTTGAATTTTGCGAAGAAACCGGAGCACCTGGAGGAAGCCAACGCCGACATGGGAAGAATTTGAAAACTCCAAGCGGACAGTCACCCAAGGCTGGATTCGAACCTGGGTCTGGCAGGCAGCAGTGCTAAGAACTAAACTAACAGTTGCTTTCCCAGCAACACACTCACGACTCAAACCACTGAGCCACTGTGCTGCCCTGCAGCATGAGTGGCAATTTCAAAAAGGGGACCAGTAAAGTGCTCAAGATGTGAGATATAGGTTTTAAACCCCCTTTCTTAGGCTTTGAAGTTTATACTCAAATAAATTTATGGTCTTCGTAATTAGTGTGCTCCTTCTTATTAAAGATTTGTAGCAGCTTCCTACTGACATTTTCAATTGTCATAGGCTCTTGACAATCTCACATGTGGGGATGGACAAAAGCACAGTTGGAGAGAGAAAAGGCAACAGTGCTTGAAGGAACGCATAACAGACAGCCTTGTAATTACTATTTGGCTGGACAAGAGATTTTTTTTGAAGAAGTAATTTTCAAATAATGGCAAAACCTTGTTACTTTCAATCTGGGAAAGAGAAGATTCGAGACTATTTATCTTTTAACAAAGTCTAATTAATGCAGAAGTTATTTTCTAATTGAAGAATTAACGCTTACGTACTTTTAAAAAAAATTGGCTGGAGGTGGGAGAAAGCCACAGGTTGAGAAGGAGCAGAGGCAAATATAGAATTGTCTGACAACAACCTGAGAACAGTGGGATATGGATAAGTTTGAACGATTCTATTGCCCTACATCAGTAAGCAGGTGTGAGCATTGACATGAATTACTTCCCTCCTTGAATAGTTATGCTGTCATTCGGGCATGATGTTTATACAGTGGTGGTGGTTTGGTCAACTAAAATTGCGAAGGGGTCGGTTGTGACTTGACCACCCAAGTACAGATTTTTGATCTTGTGTTAAAATGATGATGTGGGTGTGCTCTACCTTTAAATAAGTTAAAAGCTAGCAGAACTACCTGACAGCACCAAGTGCCCTGAACACGATATAATGTAACCTTTTGGTCCAGCAGCTAGCGTAGCTGGTTGCCTGGAGACAAAAATCTAGTTAATTTTTACTTTAAGTAGTGACCTTTGGGATAGTTCTCGGCCTCTCAAATTTTCATAGATTACAAAAAGGGATAAGTCTTTTCTGCGTTGCTGGTTTACATTCAGAGGATTCTCCCAAACTGTTACAACACAGGTAAATCTGTGCTGTAATCTGTGAAAATTTGAGAGGCCAAGAACTATTCCAAAGGTCACTATTTAAAGTAAAAATTAACAACTTTATTTCTTAAAGTATACAGAGAATAATTAACTAACAATTATTTACAACTCCTTTCTCTAACCTATCTTTTACCTTCCCCTTCTACAATACTAGTCTGATAAAACCCCCAATTAAGATTTACCAAAAATTCAAATTTCAAAACCTGCCAGCTGTTGAAACTTCTCTTTGTATATCTTCCAGACTCCTTTTCTTATTCTTAGGAATTGCTGATAGATAAAGGTATCTTTAAGAGAGCTATTCTCCAGGCAGTCTGCATGTGCTGGTAGCTTGGCAGTTCTCCCTCAACTGTTCAATTTCCACTGGTCTCACACCCCCAAACATCAGATTGTGTCATTGGCTTTTAATATTATCAATATACTAAATTCAAACTTGAACAGAGTTTGGTTTTCTTTTGGGTATAATTTAAACTGTTTGGCCTAATTCAAATTTGTTTTTGTCTCCAGGCAATCAGCTACACTAGCTGCTGGACCAAAAAGTGTTACATTATATCTTGTTCGGAACACTTGATACTGTCAGGTAGTTCTGCTAGCTTTTAACTTTCTTCAAAGTACAGTACATCCACATCTTCATAACAATTCACATTTATGCCAGAATCTAGTTAGCATAGCCCATGTAAGAATGGGGCTTTACAAGGCTTGTGGCACAGAGATGGCAGTGAATAAATGCACAACTTAATGTAAGTGATGGGATAAAGAGAATATTAGTGACATTGAAGGACAGTGGAAGGGAGTTTGTGAGGGACTTTGTTTCTCCCCCCCCACAACCTTATCATATTGTAACTTCTTTCTTCACTATACCCTGCCAGATATTCATTATTTATCATCCAGAAGAAAGCAAGAAAGATACAAGCAGAAGAGGAGAGAAAGAGGGAAGTCAGGAACAGAGAAGCACACGAGAAAACAAAAGATACAGACGCAGGATGGGAAAAGCAAAAAAGCAAAGCAAAAATTACAGACAGAGATCATTCAAGCCCTC
Source organism: Hemiscyllium ocellatum (assembly GCF_020745735.1). Taxonomy (NCBI): domain Eukaryota; kingdom Metazoa; phylum Chordata; class Chondrichthyes; order Orectolobiformes; family Hemiscylliidae; genus Hemiscyllium; species Hemiscyllium ocellatum. The sequence continues at coordinate 39,989,543 of NC_083428.1, forward strand.
TAACTGATCATATCCAATTACATCAGACATCACATTGCAAAGCAACAATTTCACATAATGCTGCAAAATCCAAACGTGAAACTCCAGTCTGTATTAACCTCATTGACAAATAGTTTTGAGGTATCATTAACTCTATGACAGTGTAATGAAGTAGTATATGTTCCCAAGAGGCTCAATGTAAAAGTGTAATGGGAAGAATAGCTAAGCTATATCCAAGATTAAGTGCCACTTCTAGTGATCTGAATTTCTCTCACTTGATTGGGTACAGTCAGTTAGATGGGAAATGGATAGGGGAAAGGCATTGCGGATTTACATTACAATCAATCCTGTAAATGCATTTTATTGCTTCCTTCCAGTGTTTTCTCTGGTTCTGATGCAACTTAAAAACTCCAACTTTTTGGTAAAACTTCTTGGGCTTTCAACAGAGGAGAATGTCAACGGAGAAGTGTTCGAATAGTGGTAGTGCGCGAGTAATCCAGGGGCCCAGGTTAATGCTGTGGGAATCAGAGTACAAATTCCACTATGCCGATATTGGTATTTGAATTCAATGAAAATCTGGAACTAAAAGCTTGCCAAATGGCAACCATGTAAATACTGTTGATTGCTCACCAATTGCCTTTAAAAAGGGAATCTGCCATCTTTACCCTTTCTAGACTACACGTGGATCCAGAACAATGGCAATGACGGATCGTCAATAAGTACTAGTTTAGCCAGAGACACCCACATCCTACGATAAAAATAAAACAAAGGGTCAATACAGTAAACAGTCCATGGCCTTCACTGGGGTCAACTGGACAGTTAATGGGAACCTGGACATAGCAAAATGATTACTGAATGTGCTGCCTAAATTGGTGGTTGAAATTTCAACATTAACTTGAAAAAGGAGAAGCTTGCAGTGGCATTGGGCTAACTGGTTTGCCTTTGAGTTGACACAGGCTCAATAGCCTATATTGCATAATTCTATGATTTGTGAAAGGATATCAAAGATGGTGATCAAATGGATTATGAAATAGAGAAAAAGTTTGAAACTCAGAATTTCTCATCTCTGCTGTGATATCAGGTGAGACACCAATCGAATCCCCAAAGTACAGGCAAACCAAACGGGCTGAGTAAGCATAGAATGCTATCTTGCATCTCCAGTGCATGTTTTAACAGAGTCATATACACAGCACCTGAGTAGAGTTAAAGGACAGACTTGAGAAATGTAGCACTAATACTTCAAATGACACGTGCAATACTGAGAACGTAAGTTGTCAACTTTACTACTTAGTCTATGGTGATTTAGCTAACCACAACCATCTTTAAAAGCTGCCTTGACATCTACAGGAGAAAAAAGGAGAAATCACAGAGGATCTTTCCCGAATGATTATCTGCTGTCTGCGATGAATTCCACCTGTTCTTGTTTCCAATTATGAATATTGTAACATTCAGGAAATCGGGTGTTCCAACAATTACCAGGTGACTATATTCAAGCCTGCTGGTCGAAATTTGTTACAAGGCTTTCAACAGATCAAAATTGTTCAAGTAACTAAAAACAGCTCAAAGGATAGGAGTTTCTGGAGTTGGACACAGTACAACATCATGAGACAAAAGTCTCCATGTTTGAGATTGTTGAGAAAGCAACTGAACTATATGGATTGTGCAGTTGAGGCAAAGGGAGAAGTTCCAAGAATAACCGAATAATTCTGTGCAATTAACTCAAGAAAGAAAAAGTTCTCAAAGTTAGTTGGTGCAACTGAACAAAATTAAAGCTCAGGAAAAAAACATTCAGGGACAGTACTGGCTTGATGTCTGCAGTCTGTGAAAAGTTGCAGTATAGTTCCCAGAATTCAAGAGTGTTTAGACCCTGGAAGAGGCAAAATACCAGAATGCAAGCAGTCATTAAGGCACTTTATGATGGAGTGACTCAACAGAGTTTCAATGCCAATTATTAAAATTGAAACTTCAGAATTCTAATGTTTTTGAAGAATTGACAACTCATTAACTCTTATAAATCCATGGTAACTGTCTTGATCATATCTGCTATTTGAGATGTTCTGTGGAATGTTCGATCATGGTTTGCCTGCTACCCATATTTACCTCAAATTAATTCTGGGGATATTAGAAAAACAAGTGTATGGTCGTTGCAGACTGTATTACTATTCCAACATTGTATAGTAGTTTATGAATCCTCATTTGAAACTGAAATTATGTGGCTTTATTCTCTAAGTGCCTGGGACCCCTCACCTCATCAACATGTTACTTGTACCTAGCCAATTGCAAATTAAGTTTTGCCATCCTATTTAGGATTGTAACGTGACCTTGCTGAGAAGTATTTATAGATCTTAGGTGAGGATCTATTCTGCTTGGAGAGATCACCATTTAAGGGTCAGGCTACTTTGTGGCATTATTAGCTGTTCAACTGAGGTCTACAAATCTAGAACACTGATTCTCATGGCATTATATCACATTGCTGGTACATTTTTCATTGAAATAAAGGCAAAGATTTGCAGAGAGATTTGGCATACACGTGATACTGCATGAGCTATTGGAGGGAATGTAAATATACCTAAACTCACTGAGGTCATCAAAGAGATGAACACATGCACACAAAATATTAAAATCATGTTTGTACCTAACATTCAAAAGACTCAATCAAATCAAGATTTTTAAAATCAATTTAGTGGTTTGTGCGGTTAACAGATTTGGTGTTTTAGTCCTTTCTACCAGCTCCACTTGTTAATGTATCACCAGAACTTATTAATACAATGTTAACAAAAACAATAAAAATGGACAAATTAAACATCCAGAACAGAGGTTTAGTTTTGAACTACGCAGTTGATGGTCATATCCCTTGGTTAAGGGGGTCTGAATTTTGAAATGTCAAATAGTACTTATTTTAAATCCCAATACTTGCACTAACAAATCTCACTAATCTGTGCCTCTGCCAATTTGGTCTCAATATTTTAAATCACTGCTAAGGCGCAACTTGATGGTCAATTCCATGTAGACCTTTGTTCATCGATGATTTCAGTATGGCCATTTACATCAGGATGCTCTGCAACTTTAACTAGTACTCTTTATGAAATATTTCCCAAGAATTGTGTGGAGAGGGGAGACATAGGTTAGAGGGCATTATAGTATCCATGGAATTGTATCTCAGGGCTTTCACCAGACAGTGTAGGGTAGAGAAAATATCTTTTTTTTAAAAAAATGACAGACCATGGCAGTGAGAGTGTGAAGTAACGTCACATTCCAAAAAAAATCCTGTCTCCTGTCAAGGTTTCACAGGCAGTACTAAACTTCTTTTGACAGTTTCAAATAGTAACGTCACATTATTCAAAGAGCGGTCCTACAGCTTTACTTAATAATTCACACGGAAAATAGCTGGATAAATATCCACCCGACTAATTGCAGTTCTAAGCCACTTGGATGAAACTTACCAGAATTGATCCTTAATCTCTTTGGAGTTAGTCAGTCTCAGTGCAACAGCAGCAGGACTGCTCCAGTGTTTCTACAACTATGGGTGAAACAGCTCAGCATTCATTTGCTAAAAAGTAGATACTGGATGAAGGCATGCAAAGGATTAGTTGTGATGCCTTTCTCCAGTCTAACCAAAGAAGAGAAGGAATAAAGATGGCTACATGGATAAGGTACTTCACATTCCTGTATAAATTTAAGAGTTCAAGACAAAAATATTAAATAATTTTGGTTTAAGTACCAGGGCCTTTAGCACTGTATATCACATTAAGATCATGTCTTTCCAAACCGAATTAATGAAATGTTACTAACATTTTCAGTTACCAACTACATGGAGAGCAATCATGGTATAATTATCATGAGTGGATTTGAGAAAAAGAAATAGGTCAGAATTCTTATTCCTGGTGACCTTTGCTACTGTAATGACAGGTTCAGCAGTGATTTCATCAACAGTAGAATATCCTGGTGCTATTCACTATCCAGATCACAAAACAAAAGTGAGATGGAGTGCCTTCAGTCCAACTCGTCCACACCGACCAGACATCCCAATCTGCTCTATTCCATTTGGCAGCATTTGACCCATATCCCTCCAAAGCATTTCTATTCAATATACCCATCCAGATGTTTTTGACAACGATATCGTTGTTCTATTCTTGAATGGCTCAGGGAAAGATTAATAAAAGGCTGTACGTGCTTCATTTCAGGAAGATGAGCATTTATGAATTGGCCTCTGGTGACCCCACAAATAAATGCTAATTTGGTTTTATTCTAGCAGTAGATCCAGTTACAAATCTTGAGTTATTAGAACAAGAATAAAAATATTAAAACAGAATAACATTATTACAGCTACAATGACAGGCAAAGCAGTGGCAGCAAAGGGTTGGTTTCCTAGTAAAGATTAGATCCAGGAAAGCACAAGAAACATACAAAAAAAAATCCTGAAGTAGCTGGATTAAATATTATGAAGTACTAGTTTGGGCAAGCACCAGCCTCACAGATTTTCAAAAGGCATCCGATTGAGTTCATGGAAAAGGTGGTAGCATTTCATGGACCTTGGCTGAAAGAAGGTGAATGCCTAGCTGCTGGCAGTTCACATCAGAACATTGAACTGAACCTTATTTATCTGATGCATTATCAAAATTATGCAGCATGGTGCCAGAATTGAGAGAGCTGACCAAAAGCTTGGGTGAAAAATGAGGTTATGAGAGGAACTTTTTTTTAAAAAGGAGCCAGAGGTTTGGTCAAAAAACTCGAGTTGATGAGAAAAGGCCTAAAACAACCAAAATCATTTGACAACACTAAGAAGAGTGAATGTACAAAATGGTCCAGAGTCAGAAGCATGAATGAGGCGAAGGAGGCACCTCTGGTGATTATGGAGTCAGGAATTAATTTAAGTTTAAGAATTTAAAGATGAACTGAAAATTTTTAATTTTCAGCACAAGCAGCTAATAAGTAATTGTAAAACTTTCTCTTCCAAGCCGATTAAAAGTTAGAATCAAACACATTTAGAGAATTTTATTTGCCTGTTTTGCACAAAGCCCAATTTCCAGACTTCTAAATGTCACAACCTATTTCCATGAAATAAGTTTTCCAACTGTTAAGAGTTCATGTCTCAAGTCCCAAATCATTCTTTTTTGGAACTGCAATTCTGAACAAGAAACAAACTGGACTTGAAATGTTAACTGTGTTTTTCTCTTTACAGATGCTGCCATACTTGCTGACTTCTCCAGTACTATGTTTTTACTTCAGATCTCCAGCATCCACTCTATTTTGCTTTTGTTTCCAATTCTCAGACCTGGGTGCAAAATGAAGGACACTCAAAATGGAAATCATTGGCTAAGTAAATGTCAAAATAAAAGAGCCTGAGCAATATTTCAAATAGTATTTATTCCAGTCCACATACTTCAGGCCTGCTGTTTATTCCACTGGACTGTACAGCCATTTTTTGCATTTTGTGAAAACGGGACATAAAAACAACAGCTTCTTATTCAAAAAAATCTGTACAGCAAGGTTCCTAAATACCCCAATACAAATTGTTCCTATACAGATGACATACAATATGGAATGATGACTTTTCAAAATAAAGTTACGTTCCTATTATGGATTTCTATTTGATGAAATATAAAAACAGTTATTTCTCTTTTGGGCACATTTTTGATGCAGGGCATCCAACAGATGTGATTTGCCCATCATGTCAGGTTTGGCTTCTGGATATTATTCCATTACTCTCAATTCCAGAAACAAAACTTACAAAAATTCAGTTTTTCATTTGGAGTTGGAGTGTTGTCAAATTCAATCATTCCTGTCACAGTTGAGAATTAATGAGCCAAACTTCAGATCACTAAAGTCAAACCTTGGCGTCAATTCACTGGCAAAGTCTCAGGTGTAACACAGTAACAAAGACAAAGAGGACAAAACAGTATTTACCTGTTTCAACTTACAGAGCAACAAACGGTGACATAGAAAATCTAGCATGCTGCAGCCACCCTGTTACCTTTGATAACAATATTTACACCTGGCTAATATGAATCTATTGGACCACAACTGCTGTTTCAATTAAATGATTTATCCAATAATGAAGTAACAACAGTTGTAACCACCATGCACAATCCTTTAGGGCCTCAACATTTAAACTGGTCAAATGGTCGAAGTATGAGCATGCAAATGAAGAGTATGAATTCAAAATGTTAACTGTCTGATCTCTTCACAAACCTGGGATGACTGGATCTAGACTTCAAGTTTTGTTTTGCTTTAGTTTTAAATCAAATCCGGTTTCAACTCTTTGGACCAGTTTCCAGGTTTGGGTCACAAGCCATATTTAACACAGACAATTTAAAAATAAGAGATTTGATTGGGATCTTATGTTAAAATACTTCATCTTTTCTAATATGATGGTTTAGAAGTACCAATTTGGAAAACTGCTCAAATAACAACAAGTGGATCAAATATAATAGCCAAACCCACCAACCAAACCAACTCAGGCATTATTTATGCTGATTGGCTGATATCGTGTTTGTAGCCCTGGAGGTTTGCAAAGTGCTGAAGGATTGTTGCTACAATATTGGACAAATTTTAATTAGAAAACAAAAATCTGTTAACTTTCAGTTAAATTCAGATACACACAGGTTAACTGAATTATGGAATTTCACATTTGGCTTTCTAAAGATTTGTTGTAACTCAAATTTTAAACATGATCACCTTAGAATACCAGCGTTTATGACCGAAGAAAGTTATTACAGTCCTAGATGTCTTTTATATCATCCGTATTGATTGATCAGGAACAAATTGATTAAGTCTTGTTTGAGCTATAGCCTGGGTGGTTGTGGTTGGTAAGGCAGTGAGAAACTAGCATTTGTTCCCACAAATTCATTCAACTAATATGGTCACTTAAACACTGACACAAAATCATAACTGAAGCCAATAGGTGTTTATACTAAATTTTGATCTAGGACACACATTCATTATCCATGGGTCAGCCTTCTGCCTGCTTTGAAACCCATTTTCAAGATTCTAGGCTTCAGTATTTCATTTGTCATGCTTTATAAATGGCTCCGACAAACTCCAACTTGAAGTATTATTTATTCAAACTTTATTGAAGGCTGAACTGTCCCTAGGGTATGGTGACTTGAGGAGACTGTCCTGGGTCCTGCACTGTGACAGGTCTTGTGCTAGGATCGTAGACCCCTGGGATGAACTGAACATTAGGGTGCAGGTGACGTCTCATAAAATGTGAGGGTGTTGCATCACAGGTACTTTCATTTCGTTACTGGTTTTTCCAAATAAAAATACTGACAACTTGATTTAAAATGGTCTTCCTCTGAAGAACTCAGAAATCAAAGTTAAGCACTTAAATCTAGGGCAAGATTTGAATGTTATAGTGACAAATGTGCTGCATTGCCACTGATACGATATTTTAGATGCGGTCCTGTAAGTTTATCCCTGCCTTTCTGGCTGTAGATGGAAAACGTTCCATGGCAGTAACTAAAAAGAGGAGAGAGCTATGCATGGTCCTAGTCAATTTTTATTTCTCAATCATCACCACCAAACAGGACATTTTTGTCATTCATTTGTATAATCATTTGCACAAAATTGACTGTGATGTCCATCTATAACAGAAGTACATTTCAGAAATATCTACTGCTTATAAAAGCACTGATACAGTGCTACACATATGCAAGTAAATTCTTTCTTTTACCTGTTTGAGGCAGATTGTCACCAACAATGTTCTGTACCAATTGGAAACGTCTGCACATTAAACTGTAGAAGGTCATCACACCAGTAGTTCCTAGTACCAATTCAGTTTTGTAATTTCAATTTGTATTTATATATTCACACTAGATCACTGAAAAAGGATAATGACGCCGATCAATTCGGTTAAAAACTATCACAATACAAAAAATTAAATTGGTACTAAGAACTAGATATAGTAACACATCTCCCAACCACTGTAGCTTTTAAATATAACTGAATAGAAAATTATATTCAATCCAGGGTAATATAAATCTGCTTGATTATTGATAGTCATTTAGGGTGTAGGTTTGCTCGCTGAGCTGTAGGTTTGATATCCAGATGTTTCATTACCTGGCTAGGTAACATCATCAGTGGCAACCTCCAAGTGAAGCGAAGCTGTTGTCTCCTGCTTTATATTTATATATTTCTCCTGGATGGGGTTCCTGGTGATGTTATTTCCTGTTCGTTTTCTGAGGGGTTGATAGACGGCATCTAGACCTGCGTTTGTTTATGGCGTTGTGGTTGGAGTGCCAGGCCTCTAGGAATTCTCTGGCATGTCTTTGCTTAGCCTGTCCCAGGATAGATGTGTTGTCCCAGTCAAAATGGTGGCTTTCTTTTATCCGTGTGTAGGGCTACGAGGGAGAGAGGGTCATGAGGGAGACCCTCTCTCCCTCGTAGTCCTACACACGGGTGAAAAAAAACCCACAATTTCGACTGGGACAACACATCTATCCTGGGACAGGCTAAGCAAAGACATGCCAGAGAATTCCTAGAGGCCTGGCACTCCAATCACAATGCCATAAACAAACAGGTCTAGATGCCATCTATCAACCCCTCATAAAACAAACAGGAAATGACATCACCACTAACCTCAGGAACCCCATCCAGGACAAACATAAATATAAAGCAGGAGACAACAGCTTCGCTTCACTTGGAGGTCGCCACTGATGATGTTACCTAGCCAGGTAATGAAACGTCTGGATATCAAACCTACAGCTCGGCGAGCAAACCTACACCCTAAACCTCAACCTGAGCTACAAACCTTCACAAACCTTGCATTGATAATCATCACCATATAAATATTACCCTATCCCCTGCTAATGTGACCACGTACATGTGCCTTGAAACAACTACTTGATTACTTAATATAAGCAATCAAAAAAATGTGGAAGGGTCAATTTAGGTACCAGATAGACAGTCGGACTACTTGGTTAAAACTGGTGAGCAAAGACAGCCAAATACACTAATTTTGAGATGTCAATATGATCTTTGGTTACTAATTGTTTTCACAAGGCCATCTCAAGGTATACAAGATGCACAATGTTAGAAGACACAAGATTTCTTATTACTTAAATTGCAAGATTAAGATACCAATTTTACCAAATAGTTTGAACAGTTCTCCTGATAATAAATTAAAATTGTAGTCCAATGTAAAAACATCACATTGCTCTTAGAAAAACTTTCAACTGCTGGAGAGAAGGTACAAAGTAGTAGGAACCCAGTGAACACTTTATTCTAAATCAACATTGGCCACTTCCAAGCTAGGAGGAGGAGACTGAAGGGAGTTTCTGCAATAAACACAAACACTGCATCAGAATCACTGTAGACCTGTTCTCATTGCCAGATGGAGATTCCCTTCAAATTATTATGGACTCTTAGAATCACCTAACTCAGAGGTTCAGGTGTCTACTTCAGGAACACTTACTACTAAATACAAAATAACTGGAACTAAATACTTATACACAGTAAGGATCTATAGAACAAATGACTGAGGCACTGTAATCTGGCAAATCCATTTGAATTTCCCTCATTCCCCAGTCACCAAGATCTAGCAACACTGATATTATTAATGAAGATTCACCTTTAGTGCACTGCAGTAAAACAATTCTCATTTAAATGACTTCTTATCCTATGCAACAGGGAATACAAAAGGACAACAATTAGACTGTGCAGAAAATGAATTAGTCCTAATATAGTTATGTGAAGTGACTGAAGTCAGGCATTGTCCAATATTCTTCAAATTCTGTCAGAGTTCCAGATCAAAAGTGGTTAAGGCATTGATCACGATCAATGAGGCTTTACACTATGTTCAAGGCAGAACCAAGTAAACTTTCTACAAAGCTCAAACAAAATTCAATCCATGCATTGAATTTGCTAGGAAGAACATAATTTTTAAAATGCTTTATTAAGCACCAAAGGAAACTATGGACAAATTACCGTGGTGCACTAGTTTGTGCGAAAAGAACATTGCATGGTTGATTTAAGTCATTTTAACTTCTTTACCATAAAACTCTAAAGGGATAAACACATTTTCAACCAGCAATGAAGTGGATTCATATACAAAAGACAGATCCAAACATTGGAAGTTAGAAATGCTGATGGCATTTCTCTGAAATAGAAAGTCACACCAAAGAACAGACAGAAAGGGTTGCTGTAAAATCAGTGTAAACCAGTTTTGCATTATGAAATATTGATGAAACCACGACTGAAAACACTACATTGATTGAAATAAAGCATCTGCAACTGCTGTCAGATTTATGCTTGCTTGCCTCAGCTAAATAAATGCTGCCATTTAAATGTTCAAGTTGAAGAAGAAAACAATTTGTAAATCGAGCAAGCAATATTCTACCTGGCAACTAAGATTTAGCAATTCCTTTGGTGATTGGGGATCAGTGAAATGATCACACGATATGGACTTAATTCCTAATTAAAATTCAGCATTTTTTTCACTGCTTGCTGTACTTAAACTAACATACTAATAATAGCAGAGGAAAACACCAATGTGTTTAAAAGAATATTTAGGGCTAGAGGTGCTATGGCTAATCATAAGCATACATTCCATAATCAATAAAATCTGGTTTGAGCCACTGGTAATTAGTGTGGCATTAGTGAAAATATGATCATTGATAAAGTCAAGTACTAACATTTCACTCCACCAATTTGGTCTTACGGTGAAACTCACGTTGACCAAAAGTAAATCTTAAGAACATTTAGAAATGCTTTCTATTTTAAACCCTCGAGTTGAATGGTTTTAGGCAAGTCAAGGCTGTCATGCGATACACAACTTGTCTTTAAAACCTTTTAAAAAAAAATACTACTTTGCTTTGGAAACGTGATAAAACAAATCAAGAGTTCAGTCAGACTCATCTTTTAAAACAGAATCAAACATAATTTAATATTGGTGAGAAAATAAATTAAGTACAAAAATGTTTAATAACTTAAATAGCCTTCTGGCTTTGTAGCAAACTAAAATAAAGCAACAGTATATAAACATTTACATCCACCAACTGTCAGTACACATTAAGCCCAGGCATATCTACCTTGCCAAGAACTATATCTTGTACTGCATTAATGAAAAATAATTCCTACTAGCTGCCATGCAATACTTAACTCTTCAAAACAAAAAGCAACATACAACTTTTAAATTCATTACACCCATCCCTTCATTGTGGCTAGATCTCAAAACTGATGACTGATTTCTCTGTTATTCCAGACAATCTTTAATCTCCGCATTGAACCATATTTTCTAATCCTTGGAATATTAGATTCTCCATGTTTCTTGGAGGTTCACCTAAATCACTCCATTTTTCAGTACATGTGGTGCTGAATATTCAAGTTAGCATCATTATTCAATGGAAGGTACTTTAACTTGTAGTGGCTGTTATGTCATGTCTCATGTTATGTACATTAGGGCAATTTGTTATGCAATGTCCTAAACTGATTATATTGTCCATCTCAGCTTTTTTTTCCAAAATTTACCAAGGAACAGGAAATTCAGTGTGAACATTTGTTCCATTTCAAAGGTGTTAAGAAGATTCAAAGTAATCCTTTCTTACTTTAGCCTTATTTATATGACTGTCTTTCAGGCTAGTTTGTAACATGGCTCAAGTATAGGGAAAATTTGAAAAACAATGCAAATTGACATTTGCATCCATTGGGTCTAAAATACTTACAGCCAAATTAAAAACTGCCTCAACTGTACATGTATCTGAATCAGCCTATTAACGGAACAATTCAACTCCCATATGCTTCCTCGCCCTATTGCACATGCCAGAATATGCATCAGAACTTGTGATATAGTCCCACACACTATGTACTGTTTAAGGCAAAGCACAAAATTAGTGTGGTTAATTTAAACTAGACCAATACATTCAGAATTCAAGGAGAAACTTAAAAAAAGGACTATATGTTTACTTTTACAATGTTAATGTATTGTTCAGTTATCTCCATCATACCTTTCATTAAAAAAATTAGAGCACTCAATCTTCTGCTTTTACAGGAAAACTATGTTAGTTGCTTATAAGCATAGTTTAAATCTAAAACTACAAATAATAGTACAACTCAAAAACTAAATCAGTGGACTATCATACATTTTTACAGAAGTTTGGCAGTTAACTAAAATTTATATTTTGACAAGTTTCACTTTCTGAATTCTGGTGCTTAAGTTGAAAAAAAAATGCACCTCTCCAACAAATTCTAAAATACCCTCTTATCCAATTAGTTACATTAACTGTGACTCCATAATTCTTCAGTGTCAACAATTTGATAAAAACAGTAGTAAAGCAGAATAAGCAGACCGTAAAAAAATACATTCCCAATTGAAATAACGACCATATGTTTCAGGAATTTAAAGGTCTGGGAGAATGTAATTACAAATCAGCTTTGCTGAGCCATCATTTCACATGGTTGGACAACAGTGAAAGGGGAATACAGATATTCAAATTTGTTATAGGGCTACTCTTTTAAAGTGCTATTCATTTCCTCTCTATATAAAAACCGTTTCATATTTATGTGGTCCTTCAGGCTAAATGCAGTTCAAAATTAAATCAAACTAAATTGGGCACCTACTGCAACTATTATAGAGCATTTCATACTTATTGGAGACACAAGTAACATAAAAAGATAGGTTGCTGTAGCATTCATACTTTGTACCTTAAATCCAAATTCAAGTAGTTGTGCATAGACAAACTACACACAGCAATAAAAAGGCCTTGAATTAAAAAATTTAGCATTTCTGTGACTCTCAGTATTGGCTTCAAGTGCATGAAGTCTACTACAGTTTACCACAACATTAAGCAGAGATTTCCATTAATACCCAAACAAACATATTTCAGGTAACAGAAACCAGGGGTAACATCAAATCTGAAAGTATTCTGCAGAGGACACTACAGTTGAATATATTTAACTTTTAGTCACAGTAATACTTAAAGTACAAAATTAAATAAAATGAGGCAACCAAAATAAATGAAAGGCCCAGCGCTGCAGCCAATCTTATAAGTTGATTAGGAAACTGCATACTTCACCTCTTAGCACATCTCTGACTTGCCATGTTGTTTCTTAAGATGGTGCTAATAACTAATCCTTGGTCCCATTTCCATTCTTAATGTTATTTAAGATGATACATGAAGCCTTTACTGTTCTCTTTTTGGAGGTTATTTTTTCATATTACACAGCTCTGCTAGCACTGCTTCCATTTCAGCTAATGTATGCTTTTGATATCCACTGGTCCTGTCTCCATTGTACCTGCTTAGTTTGGAATGGAGTGTATTGGCCTTGTTCTTTTCAAAAATCTTGCAAAGAATACAGATAGACTACCATCTAAGTATTTCATCTTAGGATCAGGGAAAATGGCATTGTCCAAACAATCTCTTTCTGCCCCCCTTTTCCAAGTCCCCAAATTAATAGCCTTTCAGTTATCATGACTTTTGTTTTTATACAACAGCCTTAGAATGGTGGCAATTCTTGATAAGTAAAGTTTGTTCAGTGCTGAGTGGGACAATGACCACAGACTATTAGAAAGGTCATCTTTGCAAGTGTTTTAATGGACACCTATATAGGGAGGTGAAAACCAACAACACATAATCCTTTATGAGTAGTGGAAAGAAAACACGAATGCTCTTCCTTATATGCTTTCACTCAAATTATGTCAAACTTCATGGAATAAATATATTCACTAGTTAAGATGGAGCAAGAATTATAAAAGGAACATTTATTGTAAAATAAGCTTACTCTTAATATAAATTCCTTTACTCAAAATGCTAAAGAATGTAAGTTCCCAAATGACTGGTTAAATTCCTCAGGAGTAATAAAGATAATTCACATTACTTCACAGTGATGAGCACTGAGCAACATATAACTGCTCTAAAAAAACCTACTGGGTCAGAAACAACACCTTTTTTGAGAGTTTTCTGTTTCTTCTGCCCTGAAGATGAAGCCTTGCTGTTGTGATGCTTTTTGTCCTCCAGTAGCTTGCTTATGGAGTACTTATAACAACTTCAATTGTAGGGTAAAAGGGAAAGTAAAATTCAGAAGAGAGATCATTGGAGCCAAAAACATTCTAACTTCTTTCAACATCACTTCCAGCAGGGACTTTTGCACTGGGATCGTAAATGGCTACAGTGACTAATTTCCTCAAACCAAGACCACTGAAGCTAACTGCAACGCAACCATTTGGCTCAGACCAGCTAGCTTAGCACAGATCAGAATTAAAATCAGAGCCATCCTTACTTTTTTGTCTTTGCTACTCACTAGATAAACTCACTGAGCTCTTCATGGTCTCTTCCTAAAACGCAAAGGAGTTTCATAATTATACTTCCTAAACTTGCTAAAAGTAAATAACGAAGCTAGTCTAAGCCCTGAATAAAATACGGAAGGTAGAAAATGATCCCAAATTAATTGCATCTGCAGTACATCCAAACTTGAAAGATTTTGTCCATGATGTTTAAATTGCAATAGATAATATCAAAATTGCTACATGCCAGACAAAATTTTCTACTTGACTTGCTTCTTTCCCCAATTAAAATAATGACAGTGGAAACAAGCTTACTTCCATAACCTTAAGCCTGCAGTGAACTAAAAAGAAAATCGTGCTATTTCCATGTCAAATAGAAATTGAGATTTGCAGAGATTTAGCTTGTCCTTTCCTAAAAAAAAATTGACTTATGTCACAGAAGTCCACAAATAGGTTTTAAATACATTTTTGAAAACATAAGCAATAGCAACATGACAAACAACAGTGTGTTTTTGAGGTGATAAGAGGCAGATTCTGCTAAGGGGTGAAAAATCGAAGGAGGCACAGGCATTTGCAATAATCAGCCTAATTCAGAAAGACTGAAGTCCTGGAAAATGCATCTGATTGCGTAATCCAAAATTCCTCAGCTCTGGTACAGTTCTTTTATATCCCATTACAAACTAAACAAGAATCATAAGAGATCCAATGGCTTGAAACTAGGAAACTAGCTACCTGACAAAGGAGCAATGCTCTGAAAGCTTGTACTTCCAAATAAACCTGTTGGACTATAATCTGGTGTTGTGTGATTTTTAACTTCAAAACTAGATTGCCAGAGTTTCCATCAAACAGCCTGATTAGCACTATGCAAATCTCATACTCCAAGTGGTATAATTCAGCTGTCCCTAACCAATCTTTATGATGACACTTCAATTGAATAACATTTTAAAGGTCTAGCTCAAGTGTTAGAACTTAAATTATTCATGCCAAAGTAGAACTTGCAGGGGAAAATAAATAGTGGGGCTTCGGCCGTTGCAATGGCCATTGAATGACTGCAAAGTAGAAAACTGACTGGAAAAATCAGGTCGCTTCAAAATATATTTACAGCTCTATCTTAGGAATGAATAAAAGGACAAAACTATTTGGTGAGAACTAATGAAGAAAGAAAGGAACCGTTTAAATTTCCTTTTTAAAAATAGTCCAAAATATTTCAGACACCACTCTTCTTCTGATAACGTCACTAAAAACAACAACCCATCATTCCTCCAGGCCGAAGTGTTGCAGTTGAAAATAAAATTAATACTGGAATTATGCTAAATTGTTCGATGGTACTGGTAGTGGGATAGCAAATGACAGCAGGGATGGTTGGAATAATAAATAGACAAATAAATATATGGTTAGGAATTTGTTTTGAAGCACTGAGTAATTGAGCTAAAGAAAAGCACTGAAATCTTAGTTTAGGTACAAGATGTATAAATGGGAGATGGGGAAGGGAGGGGAGAAGAACATGGTATTAAATGCAACCATTTTGTTGATAAACTAATCTCATCTGCACAGTTGTCCAGCCTTCATAGGAATTGTTAAGAACTCAAGCACTGATGGATGGTATTTTAAAATTAAAAATATCGAAAACATTCTAAACTGATCAGAAATCCTTTACAGCTACACTTAAATATCTATCACAGACTAAAGAAGTACCATTATAAACAATTGTTTGGAATTTTAGAATAATCAATTAGGATAGTAAGAAAGTAGAAGTACTGACACGGATATCCCTGCAATTCAGGAATTAATGGGATTTGCAAACAAAGTTATAATCTTGACTTATAAATTTTTTAAATTAAGGCAACTAATCTGTTGTGAATCACTATAAGGAGATGCAACTCTGGTGCATCAAATTAATTGGCTTTT
Organism: Hemiscyllium ocellatum; assembly: GCF_020745735.1. Lineage (NCBI taxonomy): Eukaryota > Metazoa > Chordata > Chondrichthyes > Orectolobiformes > Hemiscylliidae > Hemiscyllium > Hemiscyllium ocellatum. The sequence continues at coordinate 40,005,651 of NC_083428.1, forward strand.
TGCTTAAAATTAAGAAAATAATTTAGTGTCCTTTTGGGATAAAGTTTTCCCAATTTCCCACCAGAAAAAAGAAACTGTGGGCACAAAAAAGAAGACAGTATATGCAACTAGCTGCAGCACTGTCCGATATTTGTTCACTATTGTTTTCAGTTTGTATTTTGGAAAAAGTGCAGAGTTGGTATTATACACAATGTGCAAGCTAACATGGTATTAGACAGAATTCAATTTGTATCAATTAGATGTTGTGCTGTAAATATGTGGACAGCAAGAACAAATTATGGATTAAGATCAGCACAACTAGAATCCAGTTGTACAGTATTCTGAAGTGTAGATGGGGGAACGAAAAACAATGGTCATGATGTGCGCCAAAGCAGTAACTGCACAATACTCTTTAGTTTGAAAAATATACTATCAGTCCTCAAGTCACAAAATTAGTTTTGCTGATCTTTCAGTTATGTGTAGAATTACTGTCTCATTACTACAGACAAATTGGCCTAGAAATGGGCTTAAAAAATTCAGATATCACAAGTTTTCTCCATTCAGTCACCCAAAATACCAAAACAACTTTTGTCACAAGTATTTGTGGCAAAGAGGTATATTGCTAAGTACTAGAAAGTCTGAGCAAAATTCAATTTTCATACACACTAAAACTGATTTTACCAGAAAATCTCAAACAAACGCACATACCATCAACCAGATTATCTTTTCATAACAGGGTTTCCTTACATACAAGTTCTGAGTGGCTGCATAACAGAAGGAATTTAGGTAGTGGAATAAGGAAATCAGTTTATAAATGAACAATTATCTCTGAACAAAATTTAAGAAGTTAGATTGTCATTAAAAAATCTACTCACTCTCTCTCACACATATTCCAACTGTTTTTATCCTCCTCTAGCAGACTATTCCTAATTGTTTCAGGTATAAATTATATCTCAAATATAACTTATTGTGTGGAAAACTGTCATGTAATTGGCATTTAAGGAAATTTGGAAACATCTACTTTTTTTTCCCTTTCTGAAGTAAGACTAAATGAGATCTAGCACTGGAAACTTAATGAGTTGGACAAAGTTAGAAGAAAAAGGACTTCATCTAAGAAATGCAAACCTTAGATCAGTCTTGACTAAATTTGGCAACTACGCTCAACTTCCAAAAACTGCAATTAGCTTTCCTACACCTTTTATTAAAAAAAAACATTTTAATTTTTTAAAACAAGTATGTTTTTCTCAAAGTTCTTCCTCCAAGTGTTTTGTACTGGAAATTTGGGAACTGAAAAGAGGAGGTTGACTAACATTCATTTGCCTTGACTGTTCACTTACTGAAATGTTCCAAAAATATTCAAAAATCATATTTTGGTGTTCAACATGTCAGTGCGTATGGCACAACGGTAAACAAGTCTAAAGCAATGGCATAATTGGTGTCTGCTCTCTTTGCTATACACATTTGAAACTATGTTTGACTGCACAATTACCATGGGTTGAAGTAGCTTAGTTTCTCCAACCATTATTCGCAACCATGTGCTAAACATATGCAATACAACTTCACATTCCTTTTTGCAACCTGTCTTCATTCAAACAGGACCAGTGGATTTGTGTCTGCATTAAATTCTGACAAAGATTTAAAAGTCAGCTACAGCTAACTGTCTATCGAAGGTTCAAGTCTGGTTAATTTATTTAAAAGCTCATCAGTTGGCATACAAAACTTTCCACTCAAAATCCCCTGCTAGCACGCCTGTAAAAAGTTTGTTTATAAAAATAGATGCTCTGTGAAGCCCACTTCAGCAAAAGGTGTAAAACTCTTTGGTAGGGTACCTAAAGATCAGGTGCCTGTCTGCACACTGGCCCCTCAATCCCTACCCTTAATTGTAAAACAAAATTTTGAAGCGCTAAACAGCAAATTAATTTTAAAACAGAAAAATAACAAAAAACTAAACAAAATTGGAGCAAAACAAAACAAATTTAATGATCATAAATGCAAAAGTAAAATCAATAGTCAAACAAAACAAAGGAAACAAAATGAAAAGAAATTATATAACAGAACATTAACTAATTTCAAAGGCAGTTGTAAAAACTTTTAGATTAGTCTTTTTTAAATCTATTTTAACAAAGCTTTGTGTTGACAGCTAACCTGTATGAGAAAAACATTTAAGTACTTTCTATTCTGACGCATTATCCCAACTTAGCATGTCAATTATGCAAAAAACAAAAAAAACTTTTTTTAAAAAAAGAAATGGAGTTCACTAAGTGGGGTGCAACAAACTTACAAATGTTCAAAGGTTTAAACCTCCAAGATAATATTACAAGCAGAATAATTCTACACTACACTTTCCAACCAAAACGTTCCTTTCATCCGAAGATTTGGCAAATGTTGTATAAACCTGCTCAGGTTTTGTGCTGACACTCTAAATCTCATTAATATGATTCACTGGTCTACTAATGTCAGGAATTAAAATTGAACTGCTTTGCATCTACCTCCATGTCATGATAAGAGAGGGACAGAAGGTGCCATTTTTACTTATCTACAGAAAACTTATTACAGCTATGGCTCTGAGATCTGGATTAACTTAATATGCAACATATTAATCTTACAGGGACAATCAGCATTTTAATTCAAAAAGTATTAATGTATTAAACCTATGCTAGCAAGTAGCGCATTTATGAAATTGCTTTTCCAATGCAAGCAGGAATCAACCAAGAGCTGGTTATTAGTCAACTGATAATGGGATGAATATTGCAACTCAAAGAGATATTATTTTAAATCCATAGAACTACAATATAGTTCAGCATTTTACCCTCCTTTTTTGGGTGCTCAGGAAGAAAGGAGGGGAATATGGAAGGAAATGTATCAAACATTTGAACATTTCATATTAGTTGCATCCCAGATTACTAATATAAAAAAATCCTTTTCACTTATTCTTCTAGAATGGTAGACAAAACACTTCTGTCACAACAATAAGAGTTGCTTTACACTAGTGGACTTATTTACCTTTCAGCAGTGTATTTCTAATCAAATGCTTACAAATGAGCACAAGCTTTAAATTACACCTTGTGTGACTTGCTGGTTTTAAAGGAGACCTGGAGAATTTTGTCTCCGAGGCGATAGCCATTCAGGCTAGCAATGGCCATGGCAGCCTCTTCATAGTTTGTCATGGTTACAAAGCCAAACCCTTTGCATTTGTTGGTGTTGAAATCACGTATAACTTTGACATTAGTCACGGCTCCGAATGGGCCAAACATCTGCCACAGGATTCCCTCATCTGCGTCTTGGCCCAGGTTGTAGATGAAGATGCACCAGCCAGATGGATTGTGACCACCAACGTTCACACCTGACAAACTACTCATATTGTCAACACTCATCGGCGAAAACCTAACAAACAAACAAAAAAAAATTAACTTTTAAGTCAAAAGCTTCAAAAGGGACAAAACAAATGAAAATTAGTAAAAGAATTTGCATACCCTGGCTTGCTAAAAACAAAAAGGGTAATAAAAATTTCAATATAGGGAATTGGGAAGATTACTGGCATTAAGCTTTGATTTAAGCAGTGCTGATCCACCTAGATAAACAGGAATTAACAGGTCACCCACAGCACAAATCCTTCATTTAAAAGCATTTTATGGTACTGCAAATCCTACACTGTGTTCCAACACAACTCTATTGAGGGTTTTTAAAAAACATAGCCAAACAATACCAAACAACACGAAGTCCCTTTGTATTAGATAACCAAGAATAGTTTTCAGTCTATTCTATTTATGTAAAAAAGACCTTTTGGGACAAAGGAGCTGCTTTATGAATGCAAACACAAAGGCCTGATTTTACAAACTTGGCTTTCCTGGAATGAAAACTAGTGAATCACCAAACGTAAAAGCATTCAAACTTCTATTGATTACCAGCTAAAAACTGAAATTACAAAATATTGGTAAACGTGCCTAATACTAATTGTGAGAGATTTCTTTACAAAGATAACACCTGAACAAACCCCCATTGTAACTAGGTAGATTTGATGCAAAAAAAAAGGACCGACAATTGTCTTGTCAAACATATCTACGAAGAAAACATTTTCAGATGTCATATGCAAATCAAAAAACAGCATAAAGTTTGGAATATGTAGTACATCTATATTACAGGGAGGTGGCTAGATCACCAAATTTCCTTTTGTCACTTATCAGTGCAGTCCTGAACTATCAGTCTTGCAGCATTGCTGCAGATTAGTAAGTACACATTTCTCAACAACTATTTTCACCCAGGAGAAAGTGAGGACTGCAGATGCTGGAGATCAGAGCTGAAAATGTGTTGCTGGAAAAGCGTAGCAGGTCAGGCAGCATCCAAAAAGCAGGAGAATCGCGTTTCGGGCATGAGCCCTTCTTCAGGAATGAGGAGAGTGTACCAAGCAGGCTAAGATAAAAGTTGGGAGGACGGACTTGGGGGAGGGGCGTTGGAAATGCGATAGGTGGAAGGAGGTCAAGGTGAGGGTGATAGGCCGGAGTGGGGGTGAGGGTGGAGAGGTCAGGAAGAAGATTGCAGGTTAGGAAGGCGGTGCTGAGTTCGAGGGATTTGACTGAGACAAGGTGGGGGGGGAGGGGAAATGAGGAAACTGGAAAAATCTGAGTTCATCCCTTGTGGTTGGAGGGTTCCTAGGCGGAAGATGAGGCTCTCTTCCTCCAGTTGTCGTGTTGCTATGGTCTGGCAATGGAGGAGTCCAAGGGCTATGGTCTGGTGATGGAGGAGTCCAAGGAGGACCATCGCCAGACCATAGTAACACGACGGCTGGAGGAAGAGCCCCTCATCTTCCGCCTAGGAACCCTCCAACCACAAGGGATGAACTCAGATTTCTCCAGTTTCCTCATTTCCCCTCTCCCAACCTTGTCTCAGTCAAATCCCTCGAACTCAGCACTGCCTTCCTAACCTGCAATCTTCTTCCTGACCTCTCCGCCCCCCACCTATCACCCTCAGCTTTACCTCCTTCCACCTATTGCATTTCCAACGCCCCTCCTCCAAGTCCCTCCTCCCACCTTTTATCTTAGCCTGCTGGACACACTTTCCTCATTCCTGAAGAAGGACTCATGCCCGAAACGTTGATTCTCCTGCTCCTTGGATGCTGCCTGACCTGCTGCGCTTTTCCAGCAACACATTTTCAACTATTTTCACCCACCTGATTTTATTTAGCAAGCGCAAATCCCTAAAGCTAAGCAATATAATTTCATGTGTAGAGTTTAAAGTCTACAACATAGCTTGTAAAGGGGGATACTTTCAATAAAGTGCACTGTCTTTTATGTCCATTCAAACATACACGAAGGCAGAGGCCTCACCTTGAGAGGTGGACTGCACATGGACCGTGTCAATATTAAGCCTTTTTAGCAAGGATCACTCCTACCATAGTAGTTCAAAGCCTGCCTTCAATAGATGAAGTTTGTCACAAGGAATTTGTTAATCCTATCCAGTCAGAAATGAGGTATTGTAATTATTTGACGAATGTCCCCACATAAAGGATAAAGCAAAATGCATTATTGTCTATTCTATTACAAGTGTCTGCTTGATATTTTTAATTCCTCCCTGGGAGTTTAAATCTTTATGCCAGTTCTGTAAGCAAATCCTTTGCTCTCAAAGTCCTTCCTCAGATACAGCTAGTTGTGAGAAGGAATGTTATTGGCATTTGGAAAATTTACTTAGTATTACCCAAAATGACTGTTAGAAAGCCAGTGTGTTCAAGGATTGTGGTCCAATAATTCCTCCTCAACACTGCACAAAAGCTATTTTCGGTCTGTCATCTTCTCTTAGATACAGCACTTCCTTTGAGTCTCAGACGTGATAGAAATGATGTTGTCACCTCACCTTTTCCCCATGGCAGCCGAGACAAGCAAACCAAACAGGTAAAAATGAGAAAAATAAAGGGGAAAATGGAGAGGAAATACAGACAAGGTGTGGGTTCAAAACTCCAAAGACCATAATATATACTGGGTGATGCCATGTGTTGAATGATGATTCCACCTATATCAGAACGGACAGAATGGTTTAATTGTTTGTACATCATTTAATAGTTGTGAAGAATGGATCTAGCCTACTCCCTCAAACATTTGGATACCCATTCCTTTCTGATCATGCCCATTCTGTTTCCAGCATTCATTTTTAAAATGAGCAATGAGCTACTGACAAATTCATCTATAATATGAACAGAAATTTAATAAATTATTTAAGTTAATCAGTGTCCAAATTTACGTTCATTCAGCAAAGGTTAATTAGTGACTAGCCAATATATCAGTTCTAAAGTTTGGTATTACATTCCAAAGAGTCCATGATTCATTCGAATAGGGAAAGGATGGCAAAACAGTGTCCTTGCCCGGAAGTCCAGGAGGATTAAAGTTATTTTTCTGGCACTAAATGAATCACCATATGAAGCAACCTTGAAGTAAAGATGGTTGAAATCCATAAAAGGTCAAGCAGTCCTTCATGTTACTTCCTGCCTTCGTCCCATCAATGCATAAGAGTAATTCAGAATTAGCACAAATGGGCGACAGAACACACCTGAATCTCTGTGCCTGATGGTGCAATGGTCCTGGAAAGCGCCTTGCTGGTGAATGGTACAGCTGTGCCAACAAGGATGCATTTGTTTTCTGATTGGGATTGGCTGCAAGTTTTACTGTAATAGGTTCGACAGCACCAGGTGGTTTGTGCCCATTCAGGTTGTTGATAGCTTCATCTGCTTCAGATTTCCTGTCAAAGCGAATAAAAGCCACTCCCCTGGACATACCTGAAAACACATGAGAATTACTAAACTACTTTCCTACCGAGAAGAGAACTGAAAAAAATAGTATTGTGTGCTCCCAATCCATTTGAGACCGATAGTTAAAATGTAACCTGTTCATTTGTTCCAATATCGTTTAAGTTACATTCTTTAATGCTACCCTCAGATACGCAGTCATAGTTATCTCCAGCACGGGATGGGAAATAAATAGCAAAGAGAATTAAAAATAAGGTTTTCAAATATGTAACTCAGTATATATAGTCTGGCGATGGACCGAGGGGTTGACACTACTGAATAACATTTGAATGTTTAACACTAGAAATTATATTAAACATGAAGGAAATGGACCCGCACTTGGAAGAAACTATGGAACCAGTTGAACCACTCCTGGACAAGAGAGATAAGGGAAGGAAAATAGGTAGGGGTGCATGTTCCCTGAGATTTTTAACACTCAGAATTAAGCAAGTTTTTAAAAGATGTACATTAGACTAGATTAGTTGAGGTCCACTTTTCTGTTGACATTAAAGCCTTAGAATTACAATGTAATTTCTAGAAATATTTACATATAGAATTGGGGCACAGAAGAGGCCCTTTAGATCAGGGTCTGCACAGACCAAAGCTATTCTAAATCTACACTAGTCCCACTTTCCAACATGTGGCCCATACTCTTGAATGTTATATTTCAAGTGCTCATCCAAATGCTTTTTAAGAGGTTGCGAGGTTTCCTGCCGCAACTATCCTCCCAGGCAGTGCATTCCAGATTCTCACCACCCTCTGGGTAAACATATAGTTTCCTCAAAATTCCCTCTAAACTTCCTGCCTTTCATGTTAAAATCATATCCCATTGTTATTCTTCCCTCAACAAAGGGGAACAGCTGCTTTCTACCCACCCTGCCCATACCTCAACAATATTGATAATTAATAAAACAAAAATGCTCCCCACCTGTGACTTGGTCAACAAGAACACGAGATGTGATGATTCGCCCATAACGTCCAAAAAGTTGCTCCAAATCCTTTTGAGTCATTGTCTTTGGCAGACCACTTACATACAGGTTTGCATCCTTAATGCTGTCCGAGCTTGGCCGGGCATACGAAACCTTTCAAATAACATCACTCTTTAAAATAATTTCAGGTTAATTGCTGCAAGCACTTTTCTAAAATATGATATTGGATATGTCGATTTGAAGTGTGAAGGACAGATTTTAACCTAAAATTACACTGTATCTGAACAGCCCAGTTTCAACTGCAAAATATTAAGTTATAATGGAAAATGTAGGAAATAACTTGAAGGCAAAGTGAGAAAGGAGTTTTGTTTCTTTGTACATCATGAGATCCTAATGAAAACACTGAAAACTAGAAACTTAGTTTATTAATTTAATTGACAATATTAACATACTAATCAGAGTATTTCCTTTTGAAGCGCATATCTGTGGATAACTTCAGTTATAATTAGTTTGTTTTGAGTGTACACCGTATACGGTCACTTTTTTCCTTAAATTTGACATTGGGGTTCAAATGTTGAATCTGCAGATGACAGGATGGCTGACAAAATGTACAAATATAAAATCAGCAATGACAGTATTTAGAATCATTGAATCCCTACAGTGTAAAACAGGCTATTCAGCGCATCAAATCAACACCGACCCTTCAAAGAGCATCCTACCCAGAACCAACCCTCTACCGATCCCAGAACCCTGAATTGAACTCTGTTTCATGAAGTTGTGAGGCAACAGTTCTAACCTCTGAACCACAGTGCCGTTTTTAGTTTTTCCTCCAATTTCAAAGAAAGACCTCACCTTCAGTCATAAGCTCAAATGCTTTACTGGAGACAACCTCTTTGCTGGATCTCAAGGCTTCAAAACTCACTAAAACTTCAACTTATAAACTATTATTGCCACGAGATTTAATCTTGTGGCATAAAGCAGGAGACAGAGTGGTGGTAGAGGGTTGCTTTTCAGACAAATTGTGTATTGCAAGAATTGGTGTTGGCTCCACTGCTTTTTATGTATGTTAACAATGGTTAGTAAATTTGCAGACAACAGCAAAATTGGTGGTGTAGTAAATAGTGAAGAATACATTGGGATCTTGATCAGATGGGCCGGAGAGTTGCAGACAGAGTATAATTTAGATAAAACGTGACATGTTGCACTACGGTAAGGCAACTCAACCTAGGATACTTAATGGTAGGACCCTGGGCATATTGCCAAACAAAGAGACCAAGGGGCGCAGGTTCGTAGTTCCTTGAAGGTGGTCTCACAGGCTTACAGGGTAGTAAACAAGGCATTTTATATGATTCCCTTTATTGATCAGTGCATTGAATATCGGAGTTGAGATATCATATTGCGGCTGTACTGGATATTGTTAGGTCACTTTAGGAATACAGAGTGCAATACTGTTCTCTCTCCTAATAGTGAGGACGTTGTGAATCTTCAAAGGGTTCAGGAAAGATTTGCAAAGATTTTGCTAGTGTTGGAGGGTATTAGCTATAGGGAGAGGTTGAATAGGCTGGGGCTATTTTTCGCTGCAGCGTTGGAAGCTGAGAGGTTCAAAATATGTATAGGGTATGAGCAGGTAAAGAAAGAGTTAAGTTTTAATACTTTGTGAAACAAAAGATTCAACTAGCATAACTCAGATCAGAGAAGAATTGCAGTGAACAATGAGATGCTCGAGGCAAGGTAGTGGGTTAACAAGGTGGAAAAAGCATTCATTATGTAAAGCCAGTTATTCAATGGTTAATGCCAGATGGCTTAATCATTACTGTTGGTACTCGCTGATTGCAACGGTCACCTAATCAATATGTTTGCTGCCTTTTCTAGATGCTGTTCCCGGTTAGTGACAATATTTCATTAAGAAACTGCTGTTCGAGAGACTGAGAACTCATGCCTCTGTGCACATGGGTGATCGTTCTCTAGCCCTCCAGGGACCAGAATAGAGATTAAGGAGGTACAACTATACTGTGTCTGAGTGTTTTGCTTCGACTGAGGCAGGAACAGGACAACAGGGTGACCTTAGAGAGGTTATAAAATCATGAAGGGGATGGAAAGGCTGAATAGCTAAGGTCTTTTTCTTAGGGTAGGGGAATACAACACTATTAGGGTTTAAGTTTAGGATGAGAGTGGAAAGATATAAAAGGGACCTAAAAGGCAATGTCTTCACGCAAAGAGTGATGCGTATATGGAATAAGGTGCCAGAGGAAGTGGAGGTACAATTACAACATTTAAAAGGCATCTGATGGTTACAACAATAGGAATGGTTTAGAGGGATCTGGGCCAAATGCTGGCAAATGGGACGAGATTAATTTAGGATATCTAGTCAACATTTTCAACTTGGACTAAAGGGTCTACTTCCATGTTGTGCATCTCTCTGACTTAATGACTCAGTGGTGATATTTTGTGCAACATATTGATAACCAAATATTTGAGCACCATGACCAATCAGTTAATGAACATCATCCAGCATAGAATAGAGCAAAAATAGGGACAATGTTTGACTAATATATTGATCTCAGTGAGGGCAGCAGTAGCTTGCCACTACTAGCTTCACTTCTGGGATACAGAAAAGGACAAAACACACACTTAACAGCACAAATGAACAATGCTTTTTTTTTTGAAGAGGTCAGGGGGAGGGGTGGGGGGCTAGTGTAAGAAAATATTAAATACTGACATACTATGAAACATTCACTAAGTTATGGTTGCAGGAATCTTACCTTTATAGTTTTTGATTGCAGCCGTAAACCATTAAGTGTATTAATAGCTCGTTCTGCATCTTTGGCAGCCACATAATTCACAAACCCATATCCGAGGCTGTGACCTATTGAAAAGTGAGCATTTGGTCAGCAACATTGTAGTTCATCTCCCTGGTAGGAAAATCTATTATTTTATTATATGTTATTTCAAATTTAAATGAAAAATGTGCACCTAAAGTTTGTTAGCTATATCAAGCAAAAGCATCTGTTTATATAAATAGGTACTGAAATAAAGTACTGTTAGTTACGTAATTTCTGAAGCCCACTCATCCCACGTTATATTTTATTACTAAAGCATACTCTGCAGAAGACCCCAATCTAAACCTCCAGCCCCAATTTAACTTCAACTAACAACTGAGCAACATGAGAGACATATTAACAGAATGAGTCTTTCACATACTGCCAAAGTACTGAGGACCAAATAGTTGAAAGACAAAACACCACCTGCTCCCTCTAAATTCACTATGCAAATATTTATCTTGCCAACATGTTCAGCATATAAATTGCACTGCAATATGAACCAGTAATATATATTTAACAGTGCATGCTGCACCAGATTAAGAAAAGTATGATTAGTAGTTAATCAACTTAACATTAAAAAAACTGCAGAATACACTTAGTCAGGAGAAAAGTACTGATATATAGTTTACTCATCGCACATTTATTAGAAAGAAGTTGGTTCTTGCATAAAAATTGAAAATGTCACGTTATCTTGAAATTTAAAATATTCAATTATTGCAACTAATATTTCACTAACTATTCTCTCATGAGATTAACACCATAACTAAAAATCCTTACAGTTTTAATTCTAAATTAGGTATATTTCATAAATATTTACCGGCATTGCTAAATATATAGATATTCTGTCTCTATTTCAGATTTTTCACCATTTGTAGAATCGTGCTTTTTAAAAACGTACATGCAGGAGCCAAGTTTTATTCTGAATCTTGTTTCCATTAGTTTCTATTAATGAATTGAATACTATTTTCCCCTAGCCATCAAGATCCCATTTTACACTTCCTATGTGCAGCTGACAGCAACCTTTGAGGAGGGCTGGATGAATACTTGGCCTGCTCCTGTCCAAATAAGATGTGAAAAAGAAAAGGATTGAGGCTCGTTATATCTGGTAGGAAGTCTAGAGTCACAACAAAGGAACAGTGACTACTGAAAAAGAGAATTAATAACCCCACAGAAAGGGCTACTTGTCATCTTGATTTGGGAGCAAATTTAAACAGAAGACAACTGTCTGGGAAGTTCAAAAAAAAAATCAAACAAGCACACTTTACACACTGCTGGGATTAAGCAAACTGCTCTTTATAAAACCTCCATTTTAACTTAGAAATTTACTCCGAAATAGCATACGTTTGATCACAGAATTGAGGAAATCACAAAAAAGAGTGAAACAGGTGTGGTAGTCTGACCTCACGACAAAAAGCTGGATGGATCAAAGTACTGATTGCTCTGACACTGAGCACAACTCTTCTCCTCTATCCTATCTTATCCCCAACCACACTCCAAGCTTTGGACAGATCTATCCAGAAGTAGTAACTAAAGTTTACACCAGCTGTTTTCCTATCAATCCCTCTGTTCTTTCCTCTTCCAATGGCCAAGCAATCCACCAGATGTCTCCTGATGGTCAAAAGTGAAGAACGGTCAACCAGACTATCCTGTATCAAAGATTTTTGCCATTATTGCCTCGCCTTTATACACCTCAAAATTAGTGCAGAACAGATTAAAATTAATCTTTTTCAGTACTAAGATTTCTTCAAATTTGCACTGTTCCATTTAGTTAGCAACACCATAAACAGCAAATATTTATACATAGATATTTACAGTGAAACTATTGCTACAGTTTTTAAAAAGGCAAATCCGCACTGCAATTCAACAACATAGGATTAATTTTCAATCATCAAACATACTGGACTTAATAAAATAAAAGTTTAAAATTTAACTTAATTTAGTAATATGAGAGAACTTTTTATGTTCAAAATATAAAAGGTGATCAATGACTTTTTATTTGGCTTGGAAGGGAGACATGGTAAAGTTAGGATTAAAACATTCATTGGTTTTGAAATGTCTTCCAATTGAAAACAGGAGGACAACATCAAGAAGTTATCAATAAGTTATTGCTTAACCAGGCAGTGTGGGACATCACAGTACATCCAGTAACTTTAAGTCCACTAAGAAAGTCATTGAGAGAAAGAGTGTAGAAAACAAGGGAACAGGCGAGGGGGAACAAAGTATTCTGGTGTTTTCTGCAACCTCAGGACAAAAGGAGTCAGTTAGGTATTCTACTGATTTTCAAACTTTGTCACTATGAGTAGATAATCTAGGATTAGAGTTGTCAGTTCCTTCTTCCCCATTCAGAGCATAGAACACAAGCACTGGGGGGAGTTTCCTGGCACAGTGGTACTGTACCTTCCTCTGAACTAAGCAGCCCTGGTTCAAAATCCACCTGCTCCACAGGTGTGTAATACCACATCTTAACAAGTTTATTGGAAAATATCGGAAACACTAGAACCAGATTGGATTCCTGGTCCTCAAAAACACAAATTCCAGTTTTCAATCAATTCAATTCACTTCACTTCAAATGCCGAATAGAAATAGCCGAATGACAATGGATTTTGCAAAGGCTATAGGTCTTGACAATATTGCATGAATAGTACTGGAGGCTTGTGCAACAGAATTATCTGGGTTCCTAGCCACGTCGTCCCAGTACTGTTACAAACTGAAATTTATCTGACAATGAAAATTTGCTCACATATATTCTGTGCACAAAAAGCTGGATAACTCCAAATGGATCAATCACTACCCTATCACTCTACTCTTGATTATTAGCAAAATGATGGAAGAGGTCATAAGAACATAAGAAGTAGGATCAAGAGTAGGTCATTTGGACCCTCGACAGGATCATGGCTGATCTCACATTCTGCATATTCACTTTCCTGCATTTTCCCTATAATTCTTTATTCCTCAACTTATCACAAACTTATCTATCCCAGCCTTAAAGATACACAAGGACTCTATCCCTACAGTTCTCTATGGCAAAGAGATCTGAAGACACACAACCCTCTCAGAGAAAATTTTATCACAGTCTTAAGTTGGCACTTCTTTATTCTGAGACTATGCTCCCGGTCCTAAATTCTCTTATGATGGGAAGCATCTTCTCATAATTTACCGTCAAGCCCGTTTAGAATCCTATATATTTCAATGAGATCACCTCTCGTTCTTCTAAACTCCAGTGAGTACAGTCCCAACCTATTTAACCTATCCTCATAAGACAATCCCTTCATACCAGAGATCATCCTCACAAACGTTCTCTGAACTATCTCCAATAAAATGTCTTTCCTTAAATAAGGGGACCAAAACCGCTCATTGCACTGCAGCTATGATCTCACCTGCATACTGTTCAGTTGCAGTAAGACCTCCATACTCTTATACTCCAACTCTCTTGAAATGAGACCAACATTCCATTAGTCTTAGGTGATTACCTGCTGCGTGCGTGCGTGTGCACGTGTGTGGTTGTTCCTTGAACCTGGGCCTCCTGACAGAGGCAGGGGCACTACCAGTGCACAACAGGGGCCCTCAGTTCCTCAGGGTATGATCCAAAGCTCAAACCATCTTCAGCTGCTTTGACGACTTTACTCCAATGTAAAGGTCAGAAGTGAGGATGGTTGCTGTTGATTGCATAATGTTCAGCACCATTTGCGACTCTTCAGATACTGAAGCAGCCTGTGCACATCACCAGAAAGAAGTTTTACGATTACTAAATCCTCCACTTTCAAAATTCTATTTTAACCACTGGCTAGCAACTGAAATGGACCAAACTAATAAATATCATGGCTGCAAGAGTGGATCAGAGGCTAGGAAATCTGTAGTGAGTAATTCTCCATGTTTCCCCAATACCTTCTGTTGTTATGACACAGGCAGACAGCTGAAGCAAATCAAGCTTTCTTTTTCTGTAACCACAGCACAGTAAAATCTAACCCTTCAAAACTCTTAAAATTAACCGCAATGATTCCTAACCGGGCTTTTTAAATAATCACAAACTCCGCGAATAATCAAATCTAGGCTCTGATTTGTAGCTTAAACAAAATACTTAGCAATTTTCCAAAAACAAAGTAATTTTTACAATGCAAAATTAAACAAAGTAATCAAATTGATGTTTTCCTTAAAACTCAAGAACCTTTGTTTTCAGCCTCATTCAAGCAAAAGACAGACAGGCAAACACAGTTAAGGGACGTAAAAAAAATAACAAAACTGACCAGATTATTCAAGTGGTATAGGTAGTTCTGTGATAACACACATTTCGGCAGTGTGCTTTGGCTATATTGTCACTGATTAACTGTACTTTCGAGAATGCTTACCTCTGTTTAGGATCACACGATTCCACGAGGATTGGTTAGCGCACTTGTTCTGTGTATGTGCTGATGTCAGTGGCAAAATCTCTGCGCATGCCCAATGTTGGCGCCAGTCTTCCTGCCATACTGCGCATATGCCGCAATCAGCTGCGGACAGCAGCTTTTTGTGAGTGGTACTGTGCAGCATTCTTAATTTTAAAAATATACTGTGTTAAGTTTACTTTAGTTTCGTTAATAAATACGATTTCAACCTTCATTCATGCTGTGTTATACTTGTGTTTTAGACATTTGGGTCATTTTTGAGTGATCGTGATATTTTTTGCTGTCTGCCCCAACCCTACTTTTCCCTTCGGCCCCATTATTTCTATTATGTGATTTTCCATGAGCAAGGTTTCACTGGAATGCAACTAATGTTATAGGAAAACTACTTGTACAGATAGTTCTGAGATAACGCACGTTTCGGCAGTACAATTTGGCTGTAACGTTTCTGAAGTACGGAACTCTATTTCGGAAAACGCTTACCTCCGTTGGCAATAGCGCAATTCCAACAGGTATCAGTTCATGCGCTTCATTCCGCGCATGCGCTGAGATCTCTACACATAAGCCAGCGTCTGTGCCGTTCTGCGCATGTGCGATGTCAGCGCCGGTGTTCATGTCGATCTGCACATGCGCCGTTGTCAGCGGCCTACGGAGCAGCTTTCTTATATTTTCTAAATTACAGTGTCAAATTTCCTTTGGTTTCGTTAACAAAAGTGACTTCAACCTTCATTCAGGCTGTAGTATATTTTGTATTAGACTTTTGGGTCATTTTTGCCCGATTGTGGGGTGATTTTTTTGCTGGTCTGCCCCAACCCCACGTTTCCCATAGGCCCCATTATTTGTTAAGCGATTTTCTGTTAAGCCAGGTTTTGCTGGAATGTAACCAGGGCGTTATAGGATTCACCTGTATTCATGATGGATTATTCACAGGCATGAATGATTGACATACTCAGAAAATCAGGACCTTTTCATCTCACTCAGAGCAAATCAGTAATAGTTACAACACAAGTTTCTATGCTTTGAACTTCCAATAGCTGATAACAGGACAATGGTCAGTGAGCTTTCAAATCAGCAGTTGCAGCAACAGTCAAACCCCTTCCTTCAGAAAATACAGTCCAAAACTCCGGCCTCTATCAGACTGACTTTTTTCCCACAAACAACATTCCAGTTGCCATTCAACATCTGCAAAATACTGAAGCTAAGGTTTCTTTTGGACTTGCTGGAACCAATTCCCAGATTAATGGCCAATATCTGGTATCGGTTTAAATATACTGCTCCACCCAGTGTTGAAGCATCAGAGGAAACCTTTTGATTAAGAACCAACCTGCAGTTTATTTTCAGTCCTGACCTTATGATAAAATAAAACAAAAATAATGAAAAATCAGCAAGATTCTAACATCATCATTAACGGGGCACAAGTCAAGAGTGTGACAGTAGACTCTCCACATGCCTGGATGAGTGCAGCAACAATAGCTCTACGAGTTTGCCATCATTCTGGAACATAGCAATCCGTCTGACTGGCATCCCATCCACCATCTTGAACATTGGCTCCCTTCATACTAATGCACAGTGGCACCGTGTGCACCAAAAGATGGACTCAGTAACTCATTAATGATCCTTCCAAAGTACAACTTCTACCATCCAGAAGGATAAGGACAGCAGGTGCATGAGAACACCACCAGATGCAAGGTCCTCTCCAAGTCTCACAACATCCTGACTAGGAACCATATTGGTGTTCCTTCATAATCACCGGGTCAAAATCCTGCAACTCTGTATCTAATAGTAATGTGGTTGTTCACAAGGATTGATGTGGCTCAAGAAGGGAAATCATCATCACTTTCTCCAGGGAAGTCCTAGACTGACAAACACTGGCCTTGCCAGCAATCCCCATATTTGCTTCAAATGAATCATAACTTAAAGGTAATTCAATCTAAAACAAAGATGTAATCTACCTATCCGAATAGACTGTATCATCAATATGGTGTATTTACTAACAGAACAAACCAGAAGAACATCTCTATAAATAGTTTAACTGCGATTTGTTTTACAGGCATGAAAACATAAGATAGCTGTTAGAATAAAGTGTTGGAAAGTAACATGTTGTGTAAGAAGACATCAATATACCTTTGCTGGTAACTACTTGCACACCTCAGTATCCATTTTGTGGCCTAATGCTTCATACTGGGATGAAGCTACTGCATCTACTGAAAGAGAAGAATGGATCAACACCATACACCTCTAAGACACCACTGGTAGAAGCTGTCAGTTCCTTCTTACCAGCAGAGAGGGATCTGAACAGATTCTTCACTGGACCTGCATTTAAAAATTGTGGATTGTAGAAAATTGCACGATTGAGCCAAAATTATGATCCTTTTCTTCTTCCTGTAGGATATTCATCCTATTGAACAGTTTCATCTGTAGTGCTAATTTCTCATTTGTTTAAATAAAATGAATATATTAGCAATGGGGGGGGGGGGGGGGGGGGGGGGGGAGAAAGAGGACAGAGAGAAGAAAAGGAAGCAAAGATAAGTGATCTCTTTTACAGTGAGCTCACTTGCAGTATTATCATAGGGATGGGAGACAAATGTAAATGACTTCAATGTAAAATATCTTTCCCTTTCCCAATGCTAGGAGATCAAACTTAGGACCCGGGTACATATTAAACAACTGAAAATTAAAATTATCCTCAATGAGTCAAAATTGTTCGACAAGATGATGGATGGAATTAGTGTGGCTGTAGAAAAACAAGATTTTAATTTCAACATGTTAAAAATAGTCGATTGCCTTTAATGATCAACAGATTAAGCACAAGTGATTCTTCTAACATTCATGTTTATACTCCCTTTAAATGTAGCAGCACAAACAGTTACGCAGATTCAGTACCAAATATTTTCACTTTTAAAATTGTTTTTACCTAAGAGTAGAATGGTAATGTTTATTTTCATTTGTGTTTGGTACAATTGGAAAAGTGGAGCTTAATGCACTTACTTTGCGGTTACTAATTCCTGTCTTTATGAACATCCCAAATTCCATTCATCTGAGGTGAGAGTGACTACCTTTGACACCAAGGCCACATTTGATTGAATATGACAAGAAGCCCTTGCAAAACAAGAATCAATGGATCTCAGGATAAAACTCTCTACTGCTTAGAGTCATACCTAGCACAAAAATGGTTGTGGTTGATAAAGGGCAGTTACCTCAGCTCAAGTTCCTCAGGACAGAGGAACTTGTCCTTGGTTCAACCTATTCAGCTGTGTCAATGATCAGAGTCGGGCAATTTGCTGATGATTGCACAACGTTCAGCAAAAATCACAACTCCTCAGTTGCTGAAACAGTCGATACTCAAATGCAGAAAGATCTGCATAACTTCCGAGTTTGATAAGTGGCAACTGAACGACTCTACCCAAGTGCCAGTCAATGACTATCACCAGAGAATCTAACTACTGCCCCATGACATTTAAAGGCATTACCATCACTGAACTCCCACTAACATCATCCCGGGGTTACCATTGAGCAGAAACTGAACTAGACTAGCCATATAAATGTTACAAGCACAGATCAGATGCAGGAAACCTTCAGTGAATAACTCACCTGATTTCTCAAAGCCATATGTAAAACACAAGAGTTGTGGATGAGTGCTGCTCCAACAACATTCAAGATGCTTGACACATGGTCTCCTTCCTATCGGAAAGATGTGAAACTTGAAAGGGTTCAGGAAAGATTTACAAGGATGTTGCCAGGGTTGGAGGATTTCAGCTACAGAGAGAGGCTGAACAGGCTGTGCTTTCCCTGGAGCATTGGAGGCTGAGGGCTGACCTTATAGAGGTTTACAAAACAATGAGGGGCACGGATAGGATAAATAGACAAAGTCTTTTCCCTGGGATGGAGTGGTCCAGAACTACAGGGCATAGGTTTAGGGTGAGAGGGGAAAGATATAAAGAGACCTAAGGGGCAACTTTTTCATGCAGACAGTGGTATGTGTATGGAATGAGCTGCCAGAGGAAGTGGTGGAGGCTGGTACAATTGCAACATTTAAGAGGCATTTGGATGGGTATATGAATAGGAAGGGTTTGGAGGGATATGGGCCGGGTGCTGACAGGTGGAACTAGATTGGATTGGGATATCTGGTCGGCATGGACAGGTTGGACTGAAGGGTCTGTTTCCAAGCTGTACATCTCTATGACCATCAGAGAAAAGCAGCCAGTCCTGATTGGCATCAAATCCATAAACGTTTGCTCCTTCTACCACCTTAGTAACAACAGTGTGTACTATCTACAAAATGCATTACAAAGATCCACCTAAATTTCTTAAATAACAAATTTCAAATACGTGACCTCTACGATCTAAAAGAATGAAGGCAGCAGATCTATGGGAACATCACCATCTACATTTCCCTCCCAAGCTGCTTACCATCCTGATGTCAAAATATATCGCTGTTCCTTTAGTGTCACAGTGAAAACCCTGTAATTCCCTCCCTAATAGCATTAAGAGTCTACTGAACTGCAGCAGTAACACTTATAACCCATGAATGCATTTTTAAAAGTTGGTTATGCTACCTTTCTATCCTTTGTTAAACTGAATGAATCCATACTTTGTTAATGCTAGAAAACCTGCCCAATCTCAGCAAAAGAATAAGGAGACAGCATCTATTAGAAATACTGAGAGATACAAAATGCTTATTAAACAGTACAGCTGTGGAGACAGAGTCGGAAGATAGAATCATAAAGACCTTGTGTTTTAACTGTTGACTGAAATGAGAAAGAACTGTCTTGAAATGCAGGAATTTACAATATGATTGTATGTTTTAAAAGGATATTGATACCTTTTATGAAACCTGTTTGAATAGCGAAGGTTCCAGCAATGTGCAGACAAACTGAAGCTGAGGGGCTGTTTGCAAGTGAAGCTGATTGATAACTGGTCTTTAATCTACAACCATAGACAATGGTCCAGTCGGCCAACAACAGGGTTATTGGTTGTCAGTTAGCAACCAGTTTGGTCTGAGAGCAAGAGAGAATGAGGCTAGTTTTCAGAGCAGGAGAGAAACTAGTAAATCTGCAGCAGCCAAAAACATCTCAGCAGCAAGCCACTTTCAACCAGATGAAAACCAGCTTATATTTCCTTCAGCTCATGCTGGAAGCTCTGATTTTTAATTGAGCAAGTCAGATATTTTAGGAGTCACCTTGTGCCTCTTAGCAAGCAGAAAAGCATTCAGAAAAAGGAAGGCTGAGAAGAAACATGCATATCAGCAAGAATCAACTACTAGTTCCTGGAAACAAAGACTAGAGAACTGCTCTCCCAGCACAAAAACCTGGTCCATGCCTGTTAGCATGGGTCTGAAAATCATGCAAATGGGAGACTTTGCACATTTCTTTTCAAAAAATGTCTCTACCTCCTTCTGTAGTGGGAAGTCCAGAACTAGGAGGAATAACTTTAAAATTAGAACTTTTGTGACACCTCCAAGAATAATGGGGTTTGACTTCTAACACATGACCCCAGTGAGTCATGGCAACATGCTCACACACTGGAGAGTCCAGTTTAAATTTAAACTGGAGCATGCAATGAAAATGCATTAATTGACATTCATCAATGATATAGTAATTTGCTTTCAACCAACAACACACAAAAACCCAAACCTCAAGAACACCTGGGACCTCACTTTGAATGAAGCACAAAATAGGGAGTAGAAAACAATAATGTTGTTTCTATTGGTTGGGCATTCAGACAGGAGACCAGAGGTTTGTTTAATAAGCTGTCAGCAGCAGTCCAGAAGTTGAGAGCTTTCGGTTCTGCTTCAACCATTGGGGTAAAGAGGTCTTGTTTATCAATGTGCTAATTAGTAGCTACCGACATAGATCCAGAGCTGGTCATTAAGTATAGCCACAAAGCTTTATATATGAAGGTCTTAAATTAACTAATCACAAAGATGGGAAAATGTATAAGCATCAACCATAGTTTATGAAAGTGGAGTTGAGGCTGAGGCAAAATCAGCCATCATATCAAATGGCAGAGCTAGTTAAGAGGGTAAAATGTCTTTTGCTTCTGATTTTCACATTCGAATGCATTGCAATCAGAATTATCCCATAAATTAAAAGTTTCAAATAGTCTACTTTGTACTCTGAATTATTGAAAACAATGATTTAAACAAATTCAATAAACAGTTTGATGTTTGATTGTCAAACTGAACAAGGGTTTCCTAACTTTGTCATAATGATGTTAATTAAATACTAGAGAATGTTTTTAAATCAACCTGTCCAAACATGGCATGATGCACTCTGCAGCAGGTGAGACTTGAACGGGGTCCTCTGGCCCAGATCTAGGGACATTACTAGTATGCCACACAAATATCTGCATGTCAAAATTTTAACTATTATATCTATTGAATCAGATGTATGTATACATCAAAAAATACAGCTTAGGACAGGTACAAGATAAAATGACATCAAAATTATTTAACTAGTATATGTGCAAAAACATGGAAAAGTGCAAGTCCTTCTGATTTTAAAATTAAGACATAAGCAAAAGCACAACATTCCATATAGTCACTTTGGCATGCATACCCTTTATGCCTTATCACCCAAGAGCTATTTTTCTTGGACTTTCTTTCCTAGACAGCAGAAAGAATTAAGGCATTGACTATTTTCTAAATGGGGAGAAAATTCAGAAGTCTAAAGTGCAAAGTAACCTGGGAGTTCTAGTCAAGGGTTCTCTCAAGGCCATCCGGGGAGTAGGAGGGAGAATTGAAATGGATGGCAAACAGAAGGTCGAGTGGTTGATGCAAGCAGAGCACAGATACGCTGCAAACTGGTCTCAGAGTCTGTGTTTGATCTTCCTGATATAGAAGGACCACATTGGGAGCAATGGAATCCAATACATCAGGTTGGATGAAGTGCAGGTGAAACTCTGCTAATCTGGAAGGATTGTCTGGGGCCTTGAACAGAGGAGAGATGGGATGTGTAGGGACAGGTGTTGCACCTCTTGTGCTTGCAGAGAATGGTACCAGGTGTGGTGGAGAGGCTGGTGGGGAGTGTAGAGTGGATGAGGGAGTCCCTGCGGAAAGCGGACAGGAAGGGAAGGAAATATCTTTTTTTGGTGGGTTCTGATTGTCAGTGGCAGAAATGTTGGAGGACAATGTGTTGGATTCGGAGGTTGGTGGCATGGTATCAATTAATTAACCTTCCATCTTTGATTAGATTTGACTTTGCTAAAATATTCCAGAAACTGACTCTAAGGTGAGATTCAGATGAAAAATAGCCTAACTGACTTTCAAAGATTTGTAATAAATCTTAATTTACAACAAAAAGCAACAATGACGGCAACTTTAGTTTAAAGGTCCTTACCTGCAACCTTGTCACGGATAAGTTTGGCAGATTCCACTTCACCTATACTTCCAAAAAGGCTTCGCAGCTCATCCTGTGTCATATTCTGTGGCAGGTAATTGACAATTAAGTTGGTTCTGATATTGTCATCCCCATGATCTTTGCATTCCTCAGCCATGAGATCAAGGTCTACCAGGTAACCGTTACTGTAGCAAGATTGGCCGTTTGACATTTCAAAAAGAGCTCACCTGTAAAAAGAATAAGCATGCAAATATATCACAATGTCCATTTCCCAGATAGTCTACAAATCAGCATCCTCAGAATCAGTGAATAGGAGGAGTTACAAACAAGAGTGCAATAGCATGTAACATTGACCCAGCAGGTGTTGAATTTATTTTACATTACAATAAATCCTTTATATCTGTGAGATCATAACTTGCAAATTCACTTATCTGTGCCAAAAAAGAAGCAATAAAATTCAACATCTGTGGGCAAAGCTTGCAGATCCACAACTTTTAACCTGTATTTTTAATGAGTCTACACTTGTGAATTTTACCAAGGGAGGGGTTTGAGATTCTCCAGAACAGAACCCTTGTGCAGATTGAGGGAAAATTTTACTTTCTATTCAACGTGTTGAGATGTTATTATATACCTTTGGAACAGGTAGGACTCGAACTCAGGTCTCCTGGTGATGTCAGAACTTTCTTTTTATATCAGTTGAAACAGCAGGAACAATGAAATAAGCATACTATGTTCATTTGAACGTGGAAAGAAAAAACAAACAAACAATCTGTACCACAACTAAATTTCAAATTTCCAATTCCAAGTAGCTGGAGAGCTCAGAGCTGTTGTTTCCAACCTTTTATATCATACATACCACCAACCATTTTGTCAAAACAAATCCGGTTTCTATGACTGAAACAAAACTCCAGTCTCTCCGAAGAGTACATAACTTTTAACCTATGTGCATTTTATTATTAACTACTAATTGAAATTGCTATATGTCCAACTCCCCTCAAGATGCTGTTAAGGCTTACTGTTTTTGCTTGAAAACAGGCCAGAGCTGTTCCCATCTACCACCACATCCTTTGTCTGGCTGAACCCATGCTTATTTTGAAGAACTTTTCCTTTAAGCCACAGAATCACAATGATGCAGGAGTCCATTCAATCATCATGTCTGCACTGGCTCTTCAGATGAGCACTATTATGTGGTGCCAATGTTTTGCTTTTCTCCCATACTCTTGCATTCTACTTCTAACCAAATAATCATCAAATACGGTCTTGGATACTCCAACTGAACCTGCCTACATTTCCAAGCACTACATTGCATACCCTGATTATAGCTGTGCAACTAAGGTTTTTTCCTCACATCACTCTTGCTTCTTTTGCTCACCACCTGAAAACTGTACCCTTTTGCTCTTGTTCCTTTTACAAGCGATAGCAGAGGCTCCATATCTACTCTATCCAGCCTGCATTTGACTTCGAAAACCTCTATCAAATTTCTCTTTGTCTCCTTCTCTCTCAGGAAGACAGACCCAACTAGTTCAATCTATCCTCTGAAATGAAATTCTTCATTTCTAAAATTATTCTCGTAAAACTGCTTCTGCATTCTTTTCAATTCATTCACATCTTTTCTATAATGTGGTGCCTGCAACCATGCATAATATTCCAACTGAGGTCTAACAAGTGTTTTATACAGAGATATTAAAGAGTTACTCTGCTCTGCTGACCCGCAGGAAATTTGATGTCCTGAGGGTAGGGTGATACGTCTCTGACTTTCAGGTACAACGTAAGGAATTTACAATCTGATCCCTTGCCATTCCGAGCCATTTAAATTGCCATTTCCTTGTTATTCAGAGTGAATTTACATTCTCATCCTTTGCCATCCAGAGCCTTTTCATCATCATCCTATTCAAAATCAATAAGAACATTGCGGTCGGAATTTTATCTATGCCCTGTAGTTAATAAAAATGATTCACAACAGATTTGACAATTAAGGGATGATTTACATGATGTTGTTTCTGGAAATGATGTCATGGCATTGTGTCTTGAGGGGCATATGACTGTGGGGAGTACCTGGGGGGGGGGGGGGGGGGGGTTGTCTTGTGGGCATTACTGACTGTCATGTAAAGATTTTGTATAAAGGAAGGATTGTTTATTTTGTTCAGAGAGATCTTTCCACACAACTCTGCAAGCCTTGCGAAGTGTACGATAAGAGCTTCTCCAAAGCTTGTACTGCACTGCGCTTAATAAAATTTTGGTTGTTCACAGAAGTTGGCATGTTCCAGTTGCATCAAGAATCTCAGAGGAAAAAGGAAAGTACATAACAATATTATCTCCTTGCTCTTGAACCCTATTAATAAAATCAAGAAAACTGTATGCTCACTTGACCCTTTTTGCTGTCTTCAATGATTTGCAAATATGTAGAGGTTCCTGTGTTCCTGCATCCATTTATTATAACACTTATTTTGTATTGCCTTTCAATGTTCTTCCTACCAAAGTGTATCAACTCTAACCTCTCTGCCCAGTCAATAGGTCAATATCCTTCTGGAGTTTAACAGTCCTCCTCACAGTTTATAATTCTTACAAGTTTTACATCAACTGCAAACTTTGAAATTAATATCTACAAATCAATATCCAGATCATTAATACGTAACAGGAAAAACAAGGGTTCCCTAAGGAATTCTATTACAAACCTGCCTCCATTCTGAAAAATTTCCATTGACCGTGTTTCGTATCAGTTGACCAATTTTATATCCAACTTGTTATTGTTTTTTTATACCATGACATACAGAATTGCTCTCAATTCTGCTGCATGGCACTATATCAACCATTTACTGGACATCCATGTATATCACACCAACAGCACTAACATCCTTGAGCCTTTTTGTTACTACTTCAAATCAGAAATTAGTCAAACACAATTTTCCCTTAAGAATTCCATGCTGAATCTTCTAATCAACTCTTTTTCCATGCGGCTAATTCTATCCCGAATAATTATTTCTAGAGGCTTCCCCACTACTAAAGTAAAACTGTTGATGGGATTAGTCTTGCAGTCTTTCTTGAACAAGCCCCATTTCATCCAATGGATTTGTGTGGCTATGGGTATCCATGAGACCTAATTATAAGGTATGTGGAACATTCCTTGTTCCAGTTCTATCTGAGCTCCCATCCATAACACTTTCTCAGATATACTGATGATTAAATTGTGTGCTGGCTCCTGGTCTTGCGTAGAGTTGTAAAAATCAAATTTGCCTTTCTTAATCTTATTTTGGCCTATTATTGGCTCCTTCCTGCCGTCCCAGGAGTTCCTCTCCCAAAATCTTGATCCTTTCCCCACCCAGCCCATTGATCGGCATGCATGCTCCGTGTGTCAGCAAACATAGACTGATATTTCTTTCAATTTAGTCTACTGTGTTTGCTGCACACAATAATGGCCTCTTTTACATCAGCAAGACCCAACACGGGACTGGGAAACCACTTTGCAGAACACCTCCACCTCGTCCAAAGAATGATCCTAACCTCCCAGCTGTTTGCTGTTTCAATTAACAATTTTGTTACCAAGATAACATTTCTCACCTGAGCCTGAACAGTGTTCCAATGAAGCTTAATGCAAGCTGGAGGAGCAATGCCTCATTTTTCACTGACAACTTTGAGGACTCAACATTCAGTTCCACAACTTCAGGGCACAATCTCAGTCTTACATCCATCCTGGTCTTGTCTGGTTGATATTGCTCATACAGTACTCATCTTCTCTTTTCCACACTTATCATTTGCACTTTTTAGCATTTTTAGTACTCCTTTACCGCCCTGAGTATTCCCTTGTGTTTTTGTTCTGGGGACACTCAGCATCTGTTCCATTTGTTCCCCCGCTGTCAACATTTGAAAGAACGCTTTTCCCAGCCCCTCACAATCCTGAAGAACAGTAATTTCAGAAGCAAAATGCCAATTCCGTTTCTCTCCCCACAGATGCTGCCAGACATGCTGTGTTTCACCAGCACTTCTAGTTGTATTTCAGATACAGTAATTCAAGACTGAGCATCCACAAAGCACTGTGGGCCATCAATAGCAGCAGAACTGAACTTCAGCACAAGCTGCAACCTCTTGGCCCTACATATCCCCCATTCAACCATTACCATTAAGCCAGGGTATCTATCCTAGTTCAATGGAGTGTGCAGCACCAGGCATACCTGAAGATGAGGCACCAACTTGGCAAGGCAACAAACAGGACTATTTGGATGCCAAACAACACAAGTAGCAAGTGACAGTCAGAATATAGTGATATCACAGCCAACAGATCAGATCTAAAATTAGCAGTCCTGCCACGTAGAGTCATGAATGGTGTGGATAATTAAACAACTTAATGGATGAAGTGGCTCTACAAATATCCCCATCCACAATCCTCAGTGCAAAAGATAAGGGTGAAGCATTCACAGCAATCTTCAGCCATACGCGTCAAGTGCATAATCCATTAGTGCCTCCTCCAGTGGTCCCCCACATCACAGATGCCAGTCCAATCATAGAGTCATAGAGACATACAGCATGGAACAGACCCTTCGGTCCAACCCGTCAATGCCGACCAGATATCCCAACCCGATCTGGTCCCACCTGCCAGCACCCGGCCCATATCCCTCCAAACCCTTCCTATTCATATACCCATCTAAATGCCTTTTAAATGCTGCAATTGTACCAGCCTCCACCACTTCTTCTGGCAGCTCATTCCATACACATACCACCCTCTGTGTGAAAAAGTTGCCCCTTAGGTCTCTTTTACATCTTTCTCCTCTCACACTAAACCTATGCCCTCTAGTTCTGGACCACTCCACCCCAGGGAAAAGACTTTGTCTATTTATCCTATCCATGCCCCTCATTGTTTTGTAAACCTCTATAAGGTCAGCCCTCAGCCTCCAATGCTCCAGGGAAAACACAGCCTGTTCTGCTTCTCTATATAGCTCAAATCCTCCAACCCTGGCAACATCTTGTAAATCTTTTCTGAACCATTTCAAGTTTCACAACATCTTTCCGATAGGAAGGAGACCAGAATTGCATGCAATATTCCAACAGTGACCTAACCAATGTCCTGTATGGTGCAACATGACCTCCCAACTCCTGTACTCAATACTCTGACCAATAAAGGAAAGCATACAAAACGTCCTCTTCACTATCCTATCTACCTGCAACTCTACTTTCAAGGAGCTAGGAACCTGCACTCCAAGATCTCTTTGTTCAGCAACACTCTCTAAGACCTTACCATTAAGTGTATAAGTCCTGCTAAGATTTGCTTTCCCAAAATGCAGCACCTCACATTTATTCGAATTAAACTCCATCTGCCATTTCTCAGTCCATTGGCCCATGTGATAAAGATCCTATTGCAATCTGAGGTAACCTTCTTCACTGTCCACTACACCTCCAATTTTGTTGTCATCTGCAAACTTACTAACTATACATCTTATGCTTGCATCCAAATCACTATATAAATGACGAAAAGTAGAGGATCCTTTCGGCACTCCACTGGTCACAGGCCTCCATTCTGAAAAACAACCCTCCACCACCACTACCCTCTGTCTTCTACCTTTCAGCCAGTTCTGTATCCAAATGGCTAGATCTTTTTTCCAGGAGATCTAATCTTGTTAACCATGGGGAACCTTGTCAAACGCCTTCCTGAAGTCCATATAGATCATACAGATTAAAAAGTTGTTACTTTTTGAAGAAGTTACAATCCTCTTTGTTACTTCTTCAAAAAACTCAATCAAGTTTGTTCCACCACTGAAGAGTGGTGCTCTTGAACTTGCCTCTCACCGAGCCAAGCTCTTCCAGTACAGCTACAACACTGGGATCTACCCGACCGTTTGGAAATTGTCTTATGCCAGGTACAGAAAAAGGACAAAGCCAAACTGGCTGCATCAGTCTACTCTTAAGTAAAGCGATGGAAGGTGTCATCAACAGAACTATCAAGCAACATCTATTCAACAATAACCTGCTTACTGATGCCCAGTTTGTGTACTACCATGGTCAATCAGATCCTGACTTCATTACCATCTTGATTCAAACATGGACAAAGGAGATGAATAAGAGCCCTTGACATCAAGGCCATTTCTGACTGAGTGTGGCATCGAGGATCCCATGTAAAACTGGAATCAAAACGTAACAGGGTGGGGACTTGCTGCTGGTTGGAAGATGGTTATGATTGCTGTATGACAGTCCTCTCAGCTCCAGGACACCTATGCAGGAATTCCTCAGGGTAGTGTCCTAGGCCCAAACACCTTCAGCTGCTTCAACGACTTTCCCTCCATCATAAGTCAGAAGTGGAGAGTTTACCGATGATCACACAATGTTCAGTACTAGTCACGACTCCTCAGATACCGAAGCAGTCCATGTTAAGGGCAACAAGATCTAAACGATATCAATACTTGAGCTGACAAGTGGCAAGTAACATTTGCACCATATAAATGCCAGATAATGATCAAACGAGAGACAATCTAATCACTGTCCCTTGACATTCAATGCTGTTACCATCACTTAGTCCCCCACTATCAATATTCTTGGGGTTACTATTGTCCAGCTACTCAGTTGGACTTGCCACACAAACAGTGGCTACACGAGTAGATCAGAGGTTAAGAATACTACGATGAGTAATTTACCTCCTGACTCTCTAGAGAGTCTGTCCGTCATCTACAGGGCACATGGAATACTTCCCACTTCTTGTAGCTGCAACAATCAGTAAGCTTGACACCATCCAGGACAAAGCAACATGCTTGATTGGCACCACATCCACAAACATTAATTCTCTCTACCACTGACACTCAGCAGCAGTGCGTACAATTCACAAGATGCACTGCAAAAATTCATCAAAAATCCTGAGACAGACCTTCCAAACCCAGGACCACTTTCATCTACAAGGGCAAGGGCAGCAGATAAGTGGAAATATCACCACCTGCAAGTTTCTTTCCAAGAAACTTGCAGGTGGCACAGTGGTTAGCACTGCTGCCTCACAGCGCCTGAGACCCGGGTTCAATTCCCGACTCAGGCGACTGACTGTGTGGAGTTTGCACGTTCTCCCCGTGTCTGCGTGGGTTTCCTCCGGGTGCTCCGGTTTTCTCCCACAGTCCAAAGATGTGCGGGTCAGGTGAATTGGCCATGCTAAATTGCCCGTAGTGTTAGGTAAGGGGTAAATGTAGGGGTAGGGGTATGGGTGGGTTGGGCTTCAGCGGGTCGGTGTGGACTTGTTGGGCCGAAGGGCCTGTTTCCACACTCTAAGTAATCTAATCTAATCCATTCACCACCCTGATTTGGAAATATATTGCCGTTTCACTGGGGCAAATATTTTTAAATTACCTTCCTAACAACATTATGGATCAACCTGCAACACGTGGACTGCAGTGGTTCAAGAAGCCACTGCCTTCTCAAGGGCAACTCGGGATGGGCAATAAAATGCTGACCAGTCAGTGTTGCCATGTCCCATGCATGAATAAAAAAATCCAAAATCTGTAATATTCCTTACATTTTTTAATATAATACAGCTTTTATTTTAGTGAAGTAGTACTATTGGTAATGCTGGTATTTGGAAGCATCATCTAAAATCATCATAGATTTAACATCATAACAGCAAAAGGTCAATTACTGTTACCACTTACTCTGCATAAAAAACATTTTTCTTTCAGTATCATAGAATCATGGTGTCAATTTAATACAGAATACACAAGGGAAACTGGTCAAGAGTAGCAAGCATTGCATTGTATTTATTGGAAGCAATACAAAAGAAATCTTTACTAACAGTGAAGTAACAAAATAATTCAGTTCTTTAAGGTGTTTAAAAGGATTTAATCACTTAAAAATGTTATTTCTCCTAATTACATTATTACCTTG
The DNA here is from genome assembly GCF_020745735.1 of Hemiscyllium ocellatum. Taxonomy (NCBI): domain Eukaryota; kingdom Metazoa; phylum Chordata; class Chondrichthyes; order Orectolobiformes; family Hemiscylliidae; genus Hemiscyllium; species Hemiscyllium ocellatum. Next base: position 40,035,714 of record NC_083428.1, read on the forward strand.
CGAAAAGATTCCTCCAAGTAGATTGGTTGGAAATTCAAATTGAGAAAGATGCAAAGAAAAAATCTTGTTTACATTTTGACCAGTAGCACCAAGAATCTAATCAATACAAGTTACTCATCTGAAGTACAGCTTGTGCAAAACCCGAGACTGTACTTAGAGAAATGGCACAAATTAAGGTCAGTCTAATCCTAGTAAATAAATTCCAGAGTTCCTCTGTATTCTAAACATCTAAACATTCTGCATTATTAGCAATAAATAAATGCACGAGTGAAAGAACTGGATCACAACCAAATGAAAAAGGGAGAAGAAAACACTCAGAATCAGAAGGAGAAAAAACTCAATTTAAATATAGCCTTGGTTTATTCTGTTCATCACTGCCGCCTTTCATTATCACACTTTCCCTTCAGCCTACAAGGGATTTCTTCACTTTTCTGCAACACATCTACTCAAAACCTGAAAAAAGCTGGGTGAACACAATTTTCATAGTTCTTCCTTCCTAAAACTTACATTTTTCTCCAACCTTAAATGGAAGGGTCACTCAGTAAAAGATACAGACATCAATCAAAAGTCAGAGCCCATCTAGTGATTTACTTCAGCTAAGTTAAATATGATGAATAAGTTTAACTGGCCAGATGAATGACATTAAAGCATTTGCAAATTCAAAATTGGAGCACTGCACTTTGAACATCATCTGCTGACTGCAGTTTTGCCTAGGGCTATTACAATGACAATAAAAGGCATACTACTAGTATCAACACTGTACAATGACTTAGTTAAACCTGCAAATGCTGTACTCAGGTACAGAACTCTTTAAATCTCATCTCCCTAAATTTTTTCACCCACAATCAGCCAATAGGGGATATTCTGAGAAAACATTCTCATGGATAGATTGGTCAAAGTCTCGATTTGCAACAATAAATATTTTAAATATCTAAATTCAAATGACAAAATAGATTCTGTAGCACTACTATATGTCCACTTGACAAATGGCAAGGTTGATTTGAATATTATTTGTTTAACAGATAAGTTTGGCAATGTGTTTTAATTTATAGGAGTTCAACATGTTATATCATAGTTCCATTATGTTAATCTAACTGCTTCTCCTATTTAACTGCACACCCAGATCCCTTTCTTTCACTTAGTCTTGACTTCAGTAACTTATTTTGAACTCCTGTTCTGTGCCAATTTGATTCTTTTGTGCAGCTGCTTATAACTAAACAACAAAGTACATGACATTGCATCAAAATTCAAAACTTATGCCTTTCAAAAGTGATGAGCAGGTTCTTTAGTGTTTTTGTTTTGAAACATGACAATGTAAATATTGCTTTTAGGAAAATGTATCACAAAGTTAAGATAAGCACAATGATTAATTATATCAGTGCTGCTTCTGAACAGGAACACTGGCAACACTAGCTTAGGCTGACAAGTGACAAGTAACATTTGTGCCACACAAATGCCAGGTTATGACCATTACCAATAAGGGATGATTTAACACTGTCCCTTGACATTCAGTGGGGTTACCATCACTGAATCCCCCGTGGTCAACTTTCTTGGGTTATCATTGATCAGAAACTCAACTGAATTCATCACATAAGAACAGTAGCTACAAGTACAGTTCAGAGGTTAGGAATACTGTGGCATCTTACAAACTCCTGCCTCCCCAAAGCATCTCCATCATCTACAAGGTGCAAGTCAGTACCGTGATGAATTACTTCCCACTTGCCTGGATGGGTGCAGTTCTAACAACACTTAAGAAACTTGACACCATCCAGGATAAAACAGCCTGTTTGATTGGCACTACGTCCACGAGCATTCAATCCCTCCACGACCGAGTCAAAGGCAAAAACCCTGCATTATTATGTATCTGGATGGGTAAATGAATAGGAATGTTGCGAGAGATATGGGCCAAATGCTGGCAAATGGGACTAGATTATGTTGGGATATCTGGTCGGCATTGATGAGTTGAATCGAATGGTTTGTTTCCATGCTGCACATCTCTATGACTCTATGATTATCATTATGACACTCAGTAGCAGCAGGGTGTGCTATCTACAAGATGCGCTATAGCAACTAAAACATCCTCAGGCAGTACCTGCCAATGTCACAATCACTTCCATCTACAAGGGTAGCAGATACATGGTAACACCACCACCGTCAAGATCTTCTCCAAGGCACTCACCATCCTGACAGAAATATATCGTCAGTCTTTCACTGTTGCTAGGTCAAAATCCTGGAATTCCCTCCTACTGGCATTGTGGTCTGCAGTAATTCAAGAAGGCAGCTCACCACCACCTTCTCAAGGGTAACTAGCGACGGTAAAATAAAATGCTGGCCAGCCAGCAACATCCACATTCCACAAATGAATAAATTTTAAAAAAGGATATTTTAATAGATCTTGATCTAATAAATTATACACATCAATAAGGTCTCAGAAACAACATCTTGCACATGTACGCCCTAGTCAGTAAGTGGCAGGTCAAGTTGCGACCATGGTTAATTAAGCCTACTGTATCCTAGACTGCATCAACAGAGCACGACAGCAAGGAAGTTATATTGAACTTTCACAAGATACTACTTCAGTTTCGATTGGGGTAGTGCATCCAATTTTGGGCACCATCATTATTAATATAAGATTAGAGAAGGAAGGACTGCTTTCTTTGGAGATGAGAACGTAGAGAGGAGATAGACAGAAAATCTGGGCAGAGTCGATATGGAAAAACTATCCCCACTCAGGACAGAATCATGAATGAAGCACACATTTAAAGTTTTTTGTTAGAAGGATCAAAAGCAATTTTTATGCATTAAATGGTTTGGGTCCGGAAAACACGAACAGAGAATATGGTGGAGGAAGATTTAATTAAACACTTGAAAGAGATCTATATTTTTACTTGAAAAACAACAATATGCAGGATTATGGGGAAAAGCAGCAAAACAGCACTAATTGAATGCTCTTTTGGACAGCCAGTGTAGTAGACATGATGAGCCAAATTGATACCTTCTGCACTGTAATAACACTTTTGATTGTGGAATACTTAAGTGAAAAAAATACTCTAATGCTCTTTTTGAAACCTTACATATTCCATCTCCAAAAGCAAAACTTAATCAAAAATCATCTGTATGCTTCTAGTCTCCATTCACTTACCACTAATGCCTTCTCTGATGTACAATGGCAACATGCTCCTGACAGGTTGCATTTAAAATCTTTGTCCTGATATCCATTCTTTAATTGTTACCACTTATCCACACACCCCAACTCTCAGCATTGACACTAGTTAATGTTGTCTTTATATTACTGTACCTCTTCTTTCTGCCTCATTAATCATCTTTAATATTTTCACAGTGGAACTATATGAATGCAAACTAATTGCACTCTCCATGCCTGTAAAAAAATGACAAACAACTCTGGCATTAATATTCTACAACGGCTGAGGGGTGACCTTATAGAGGTTTATAAAATCATGAGGGGCATAGATATGGTAAATGGACAACATCTTTTACCCTGGGGTGGATGAGTCTAGAACTAGAGGCCATATGTTTAAGATGAGAGGGGAAAAAAATTAAAAGGGGTCTAAGGGGCAACTTTTTCACACAGACGACAACGTGCGCATGGAATGAGCTGTCAGAGGAAGTAGTGGCAATTGGTACAATTACAACAGTTAAAAGGCATCTGGATGGGTACATGAATAGGAAGGGTTTAGAGGGATATGGGCCAAGTGCCGGCAAATGGGACTAGGTTAGTTTAGGATATTTGGTTGTCACGGATGTGTTGGACCAAAGAGTCAGTTTGTGTGCTGTACATCTCTAAGACTCTATAACATAAAAGCCACCAAATGCATCAAAGGGTAGGCCCACAATCATAAATTATACTTTACCAGTTTGACATTGTTTTACTCAACTCAACCCTTCACAGAAATGTTTCAGATGCGGTAGAGTAGGTTATTTTAAACACAATGATTCACCTGCAATATCTTTACCAGAAAGTTAAATAAAGCAAATATTAAACAATGCAGTAAGTCACACCAGCGGATTGGTCAACACTGTACACTTAACCACTACTTTACACTTTTTATCATTACTGTCATTTCAGTTTATCGAACGTTGCTATATTTAAAAAGGCTTTCTTTTGGATACATTGTTCTTCACAATAATTGTTTTGTACAGTCAGCCTCTGAAGAAATTGCTTAGAAACAGAGTTCCAAACACCAACTTTAACTCTATGACACTTTGGGTTCTTCGCAAATTGCAATGGGAAATCCAAAGCCCGAAGGCATAGGTTTAAAGAGAGAGGGGAAAGATGTAAAATGGACCTAAGGGGCAACTTTTTCATGTGTGTAGAAATGAACTGCCAGAGGAAATGGTGAAGACTGGTACAATTACAACGGTTAAAAGACATTTAGATGGGTACACAAATAGAAAAGGTTTAGAGGGATTTGGACCAAACGCTGGCAAATGGGACTAAATCAGTTTAGAATATCTGGTCAACGGACAAGTTGGATTGAAGGATCTGTCTTCCTGCTGTACAACTCTATGACTATGAGTCAAAGTAAACCCCATTCTAGATCAATGATATTATTGGACCAGGCAATCTGAGCTACACAATGGAAAAAAAAGCATAGCATAGTTGTTGAAACTTCAAAATATCAAAATAGCTTTAAATAAAAAAAATTGCACACAAGTGCCTCGTAGGATAAACAAACATGGTTATTGTGTCATTGTCATTTAGATTCGTGAACTGAATAGCTACAAGTAAAAGGGGAAACCTTAAAAAGAACAAGAAGCAGGCGAAGCACACTTTATCTACTTTTACTTGGTAAGCCAACAGTATCTGCACATTCATTCAAGCATGCAAAACATCTGCAATCAATTGCTAATTTACCCGAGGTAGAAATTTGGTGAATAAAAACCGCTGGGAAAAAAAAAGATATTTCTGGGGTGAAGGGAAATCAGTCTTTGGGAAATTTAAGTTTATGTGATGAAAGTGTGGGTTTTAGGCAAATGTTTAATTAGCATTTTTAAAAAGGTATTACAAACATTGAGTTCAAAAATATATCTTATATTCCAATTCAAAATAATTATTATTGTTTTTAATATATGCTTAAAGGGCTTTGTGCAATGAAGTGATTGGAGGCTGTTGGATACAAAGTCCGGGCGCAAAGCGCATTGTTCCAACGAATGCATTGGCCCCGTTCCACCATCCAATTTTTTTTGCAGCATTAAACTGAAGTCTCCGGGTCACTAACATCCCACCCATCGGGGACATTTACCCCCCTCCTGCCGGTTCCATATTATAACCATTACTCTTATCTAAAAGGGGCCTACGCTACCGGCTTACATCCCCGATCTCGATTTAGGATTTGCTCAACAGCCCTCCATCTAGAAAGCACACCTATCGCCATCGCATTCTCTTCGCTATAGGCGCAATAAATCTCCCGACTTCCCGTCCATCACTCCAACTTTTTGGCTTTTCTAGCCAGCAGCGTTCGGCTTGGGGGTAACTAATCACTCCAAAGCCGAGGCCTAACTTCCAGTAGCACAGGCCCTGTGCCGCATGGCCTAGGCCTGCTTCTCGGTGCACACCGAGTACTTATGATCTTTCTTATTCGGCAAGTTCACACTCACTCCGTCTGAGCCCCGTACTCGGTACGGGGTGAGAGTGCCGGGCGGCGCTGATGTCTCCCCGGGACTCGAACTGAGAAAAGGGAAAGCCCAGGCCGAACGGAGACGCGGAAAAAATATCCGTTAAAATCAAACAAAGTCAACCCCGCGCGCCGCCAGCAAGCGAAGCACCGCCCTCTCCTACTCCATTGGATAATCTGTTTGTCCATCACGCTCCCGTAACGGGGCGTTCTTTCACTCTATTGGTTAGATTTCACGTCAATTATAACCCCTGCCGTCACCGATCATTTCTATTGGTCTAAAGGGCAGTGGTGCGCGATGAATCCGGTTATGACGTCCACTCCCAATCGGGAAAGAGGCGAGTCACGAAGGGCTGGATTGTCTGTCAATCAAATTGTTTAAACCAGGCTCTCTGGAACTTGGTAGTATTGTGATTCAACATCACTGAAGTAAATATTAATACAGCTGTGCGTTGAGAGCTAGATAGAAATATCACTGAAATTGCCTCAACATGTTGTCGAAAAGTTTTTCATAAATGAAAGCAAACGTAGTGATGAAGAACAGTCAATTATACAAGACTTCAGACGTTAACTCTGTTTCTCTGGCCAGAGATTGCTCGACTCTAGTTTCCCCAGCATTTTTTTTGTTGTTTCGTAAATTGGAATTAGACGTGAGTCTTTAAATGTTTTAATATGCTGTGCGCATAGCCCGTGCTCTTAGGCTGTGATTGCTAGTCATTGAAAGTTGTTATTCATTTAGTTTTAACGTTTGGAATTGCTATCTGACAGACAATACTCCCCAGCATCGATCTGTAATTTCTAAACCATTGATTTCTTGATATGTTCCAAAATTGATATGTATAACGTTTTCTGAATTGCATTTTAGGTTTGGGAAATTATATATGTTCCTTCCAGATGATAGTTGTAGAGAACTGCTGCCAAACTTGCTGAGCTTTTTGTTTTCATTTATGGTTTCGAGTGACCTCCGTGATTTAAGACTACTAATAAATGTCGTCTTTGTATTTTGAGGAGTTTTGCTTTTGAGGATATTTCTCCAAGGGTTAATTATACTTGTTATGGACCAGGCCAGACCCCTCAAAACATTTGAAGAAGGTCGCCTTGACCCTAACTTCTCTAGTTGTTTTCAGCAGGTGCATCATTTCCAGGAATGATGCAGCTGGCTCAACCACCCAGTTTGAAACACAACAGTATTAATTTACATGTGAACAAAAGAAAACTGAATTTAGAACGACATAACTACTCAAACAAAACCCAGTTGACTCTATCGCAACTTAATTGTGCTGTTCCAAATACTTGCTACATCCCCATAAACATTCTTGGCAAAAAAAGGTAAAATCAAACACAGGTTCTTACAGGAGAGATGCCAGAGAGAGAGGATCAGCATGGAGCTGTTTCTTTGACCAGCAGCCTCAGAAACTGACTGCTTGCTAAAACCAAACTAGAGAAAAGCTGAAAATGTGTTGCTGGTCAAAGCACAGCAGGCCAGGCAGCATCTTAGGAATAGAGAATTCGACGTTTCGAGCATAAGCCCTTCATCTCCCGCATCTGCAGACCTCATTTTTTACTAGAGAAAAGCTGAGCTGAGCTGAAATGTGTTGCTGGAAAAGCACAGCAGGTCAGGCAGCATCCAAGGAGCAGGAGAATCGACATTTCGGGCATGAGCCCTTCCTGAAGAAGGGCTCATGCCCGAAACGTCGATTCTCCTGCTCCTTGGATGCTGCCTGACCTGCGCTTTTCCAGCAACATATTTTCAGCTCTGATCTCCAGCATCTGCAGTCCTCACTTTCTCCTAAAAGCTGAGCTGAGACAACTGGCGGCTCCCCTTTCATATTACAAATGTTTTAAAAGTTGAAAGCCTTTTGCTTGAGGCAGTATCTCTTAGCTGTAATCAAATTGGCCCTGAAACCCATACAAACCACACACATCGGAATCTATGTGTTTATGACCCCTCTGAACAAAACCAAGGACAACATAACCTTGTTAAAGAAGCAGCATTATCACACCTTCCCCCCGCAAAAAAAAAGAACCATCAATATCCAAAGATGACTTGATTTCAAAACCCCTTAATCTTACACTGTTAGTAAACTACAACAGCCATATCCATTACATTGACTATAAACATGCAAACATGCACTACTGCATTCTGTTTCAGTCCGTTTCTCATCCAAGTCTCGACAATCACGTTCTCTTGGCCTTCCATATGCACAATTTTCAAATTGAATGGCTGTAACAACAAGCTCCATATCAGCCATCTGGAAGCTTCCACCTTAATTTTCTTTACAAACTTCAATGGGTTATGATCAGTGTACATGATTGTCTCAGATACTTTACTGGTAACATTAGCATTGAAATGCCAACACCAAGCTCAAAGTCTCCTTCTCAACTGTCAAATATTTCTGTTGATGAATGTTCAATTTACTGGAGACCTGATAGATCTTTCTATTTTCTCATCATCCTTCTGTAAGAGCACAGTACCAACACCCAAATAACCACCTTGAATGGCTTTGCATAATTAAGTGTGGCTAACACTGGGGCAGTGATGAACACAGCTTTCAGGCTGTCAAATGCCTTCTGACAGTCCGCCGTCCACTGAAATTTCCTGCCTTTCTTTAGCAATTCAGTGAATGGAGTGGCCACACTGCTAACATTTGGTACAAATTTCCAATAAAATCCACTCGATGCCAGGAATCATAGTACTGCTGTTTCTGTCAGTAGTATGAGAAACTCCCCACTTTGTTTTTGTACTCTGTGGGGCCATTTGTCCATGTCCAATAACATGGCCCAGGAAGGTGACTTGGGCTTTGGCAAATTCACTTTTAGCCAGGTTTATCATCAAACATATTCCCAAAGTAGATCAAACAATTCTGATAAATGTTATCTTCACTCTTTCAGACAAAGATATCTGCTGGTATCGTCTGAGCAGAAACAACTGAGTTGCTTGACCCACCTTATCAACACAGTCTTCCAAATGTGGGTATGCATCAGTCTTTGTAACTGCATTGACTTTATGATAGTCCAGACATAACTATTTGGTGCTATCTGCTTTTGGCGCCATTGCTGTTAGTGAGCTCCAGTCACTGTAACTCACTTTGGGTTATGTCATCTTGGAGCATGCGTTCAATCACCTTTTGAACCGGCGCCAGCTTTAGAGGGTTATGCCTATAAGGATGTTGCTTAATCAGAATAGCATCTCCCATGTCTACATCATGCATAATTTCCCAGTTTATTTCCAGATAAGAGTCAGAGAGTTTTAAAGATGTATAGCATGGAAACAGACCCTTTGGTCCAACTTGTCCATGCCAACCAGTTATGCCAACCTAATCTAGTCCCATTTGCCAGCACTTAGCCCATATCCCTCCAAGCCTTCCTCGTCATATCCCCATCCAGATGCCTCTTAAATGTTGCAACTGTGCCAGCCCCCACCACTTCCTCTGACAGCTCATTCCATACAAGCACCATGATCTGTGTGAAAAGTTGCCCCTTAGGTCCCTTGTATTATCTTTTCCCTTTCATCCTAAACATCTGCCCTCTAGTTCTGGGCTCCCCCACACCAGGGAAAAGACTTTGTCTATTCGCCTGATCTATGCCCATTATGATTTTATAAACTTCTATAAGGTCACCCCTCAACCTCCAATGCTCCAGGGAAAGCAGCCCCAGCCTATTCAACCTTTCTCTATAGCTCAAACTCTCCAATCCTGGCAACATCCTTGTAAATCTTTTCTGAGCCCTTTGAGGTTTCATAACATCCTTCTGAATAGAATTTTACGCAATATTCCAAAAGTGGCCTAGTCAACGTCCTGCACAGCCGCAACATGATCTCCCAACTCCTATACTCAAAACTCTGACCAACAAAGGAAAGCACCAAATACTTTCTTCACTATCTTATCTACCTGCGACTCTACTTTCAAGGAGCTAGGAACCTGCACTCCAAGGTCTTTTTGTTCAGCAACACTCCTTAGGACCTTACCATTAAGTGTATAGATCCTACTGTGACTTGCTTTTCTAAAATGCAGCACCTCGTATTTATCTAAATTAAACTCCAGCTGCCACTCCTCAGTCCATTGGCCCAGCTGATCAAGATCCTGTTGTAATCTGAGGTAACCTTCTTCGCTGTCCACTACACCTCCAATTTTGATGTAATTTGCTAACTTACAAACTATATCTCCTATGTTCACATCTAAATTATTTATATAAATGACAAAAAGTAGTGGATCCAGCACCAATCTTTGTGGCACTCCACTGGTCACAGGCCTCCAGTCTAAAAGCAACCCTCTGCCGCTACCCTCTGCCTTCTACCTTCGAGCCAGTTGTGTATCCAAATGGCTAGTTCTTGTATTCCATTAGATTAACCTTGCTAACCCGTCTCCCATGGGAAACCTGTTGAAGGCCTTACTGAAGTCCACATACATCAGGTCCACCGCTCTGCCCTCATCAATTCTCCTTGTTACTTCTTCAAAAAACTCAATCAAATTCGTGAGACATGATTTCCCACAAAAAGCCATGTTGACTATCCCTAATCAGTCATTATCTTTCTAAATACTTGTAAATCCTCTTCCTCAGGACTCCCGATTTTCCCACCACAGAAGTCAGGCTCACCAACCTATAGTTCACCTTTCTTAAACAGTAGCATTAAGTGTATAGGTCCTACTCTGCAGAAGACCTGCAGTCTTCTGGCATCTCACCTGTGACTAACGATGATACAAATATCTCAGCAAGGGGCCCAGCAATCACTTCCCTAGCTTCCCACAAAATTCTAGGGTACAGCTGATCAGGCCCTAGGGATTTATCAATCTTTATGTGTTTAAACACATCCAGCTCCACCACCTCATTTTTCAAGATGTTGTTCATTTATTTCCCTACATTCTATATCTTCCATATCCTTCTCTATGGTAAACACTAATGCAAAATACTTGTTTGGTATCTCTCCCATCTCCTGCGGCTCCACATAAAGGCCGCCTAGCTGATCTTTGAGGGAGTCCTATTGTCTCCCTAGTTACCCTTTTATCCTTGATGTATTTGTGGAAAAAACCCTTTGGATTTTCCTTAACCCTATTTGCCAAAGCTATCTCATGTCCCCTTTTTGTCCTCTTGATTTCCCTCTTAGGTACACTCCTACTTCCTTTATACTCTTTTAAGGATTCACACAATCTTTTCTGTCCATACCTGACATATGCTTCCTTCTTTTTCTTAACCAAACCCTCAATTTCTCTAGTCATTCAATATTGCCTACACCTACCAGCCTTTCCTTTCACCCTAACAGAAATATACTGTCTCTTGACTCTCATTATCTCATTTCTGAAGGCTTCCCATTTTCCATTTGTCCCTGTGAACATCTACCCATAATCAGCTTTTGAAAGTTCTTGTCTAATACCGTCAAAATTAGCCTTCCTCTAATTTAGAACTTCAACTTTTAGATCTGGTCTATCCTTTTCCATCACTATTTTAAATCTAATAGAATTATGGTCGCTGGCCCCAAAGTGCTCCCCCACTGACACCTCAGTCACCTGCCCTGCCAAATTTCCAAAGAGTTAGTTCAAGTTTTGCACCATCTCTGATAGGTACATCCACATACGGAATCAGAAAATTTTCTTGTACAGTCATAACAAATTCCTCTTCATTTTAACCCTTATCACAATCCAGTATATGTTTGGAAAGTTAAAATCCTCTACCATAACTATCTTGTTATTCTTACAGATAACTGAAATCTCCTTACCAATTTGTTTCTCAATTTCCCGCTGACTTTTAGATGGTCTATAATATAATCACATTGCAGTGATTATCCCTTTCCTAGTTTTCATTTCCACCCAAGTAACTGCCCTGAATGTATTTCCAGGAATATCTTCCCGAAGTACAGCTGTATTGCTATCGCTTATCAAAACGCCATTCCCCATCCTATCTTGCCTCCCTTTCTATCCTTCCTATAGCATTTGTATCCTGGAACATTAAGCTGCCAGTCCTGTCCATCCTTGAGCCATGTTTCTGTAATTGCTGTGATATCGCAGTCCCACGTTCCTAACCATGCCCTGAGTTCATCTGCCTTCCCTGGTAGGCTTCTTGCATTGAAGTAAATGCAATTTAATTTATCAGTCCTGCCTTGTTCTCTGCTTTGTCCCTGCCTGCCCTGACCAACTCGCTTCTTTCCTCAACTGTACCAGTCTCAGATTGATCTCTTTCCTCACTATCTACCTGGGTCCCACCCCTCACCGTACTCAGTTAAGTCTTGCCGAGCAGCTCTAACAAATCTCCCTGCTAGTATATTAGTCCCCTTCTAACTCGGGTGCAATCCATCCTTCATTTCTACCCCAGAAGAGATTCCAATGGTCTAAAAGTGTGAACCCTTCTCCCATGCACAAGCTCCTCAGTCACACATTCATCTGCTCTATCCTCCTATTCCTACCCTCACTAGCTTGTAGCACCGGGAATAATCCAGATACTAGTACCCTCGAGGACCTCCTTTTTAAATTCCTGTCTAACTTTCTATATTCTCCCTTCAGAATGTCATCCTTTTCCCTTCCTATGTCATTGGTTCCAGTGTGTACAATAACCACCTTCTGGTCCTTCTCTCCTTTGAGAACATTTTACACCTTCTCTGAAACATCCTTGATCCAGGCAACAGAGAGGCAATACACCATTTTGATTTTTTGCTGCTGGCCACAGAAACATCTAACAGTGCCTCTGACTAGAGACTCCCCTAACACAATCGATCGCTTGGAACATGATGTACCCTCATTACTTTAGAGCCTGTCTTGATATCAGAAACTTGGCTGTTCATGCTGCATTCCCCTGAGAATCTTATCACCCCCTACATTTCTCATAAAACATACTTTTTGAAATGGGGATAGCCACAGAAGACTCCTGCACTACCTGCCTACTTTTCCTGGAGCTAACCCATCTATCTGACATATCTGCGGCTTTTCTTCCTTTCTATAACTGTCATCCATTGCACCCCCTTGCATTTAACTGTGCTCCAACCGATCCATTCAATCTGATAGGATTTGCAACTAAAGACATTTATTGCAGATATGTAAACTCCCTCTAAACTCCCACATCCGACAAGAAGAGCATATCACTCTACTAAAGGCCATTTTTGCTCCTTCACAATCTACAGACCCAGAAAATAGCACCGTCTTATTGCTCTAAAAAGCACTGCTCCAGGCTAACTTAATACTTGTGGCTTATATTTTAAAGATATAATCAAGAGACAGGGCTCAATAAAACATATAATCAAGAAAGTACCCAACCTACTCACGGCTACACTTAACGTTATGCACTTATCTGTTTCTGTGCTGTGACCTCTCCCAAACAGGTTCCTCCAAGATCAGTTGCGAATTTCGCTGTTTGTTAATTTTTCTTAGATGCACTCCGATGTTCAGAGATACTTGAATTCAAACAGCAAAGACTCCTCGAATTGAAGGAAATCCCTTCCAACACCTAAAATACCTCAAAAAAGGAGCAGCTGTTATAGCCACAAATTTCTCCCATCCTCTATCTTAGATTACCCTGAATCCAAATTGTCGATAGCAATAACCCTTTCACGTCATTTTGATTTTCCTCTGGAAGATAACTCAATAATTTATCCCAATTTTTGATAACTTCCTCATTGTCCAATTTAATTTGAGGAAAGTCCAATTCGGTATCCTCTGAACTTACTTCTTCACTCTGCGTTGTATCCAGTAACACAATCTCCTTTTGCTTTTGTTCCCTGTCAAAATATCTTTTGAGCATATTCACATGACCCACTCTGTGGGTCTGGAGTGCTTATCAAATAGTTCACCTCACTCAATTTCTTTTCAAATTGATAATGTCCACTAAGTGTTGTTTTTAAAGGTTCACCTATCACTGGAAGTAACACTGACACCTTGTCTCCGTTGGCAAAATTGCGAGTTTTTCATTTCTTGTTTGTTTCCTGTTTCATTGTATGCTGTGATACTTTTAAATGCTGTCTCACCAACTCCGCTGCTCTATTTAACCATTCTCTAAAATCTGACACATAGTCCAAATGTGTGGTCTTTGAATTATGACTTACTAATTTCTCCTTAATCAATTTTAGCAATGCTCTCACTTCATGCCCAAAAAATAATTCAAATGGACTGAATTTGGTTGTTTAATTTGCTGCATCTCTGATGGCGCGCAGTACAAACAGAATTCCTTTATCCCAATCATCTGTATGGTCTTGATCATGGAGTTTCAACAGGGTCTTAAGTGTCTGTTGCCACCTTTCTAGCGCTCCCTGTAATTCTGGATGGCATGCAGTAGATTTGAATTGTTTTACTCCAAAGCTGTTCATAACTTCTTTGAATAATTTTGATGTGAAATTTGACATCAAATTATGGGTAGTCCGTAACTTGTGAAAACTTTAAGTAACTCCTTGACAATCCTTTTAGCTATGATATTGCAAAATGGAAAGGCCTCTGGGAATCTCGTGGATACATCCATTATTAACAAATACTGATTCTCACTTTTTGTTTTAGATAGGGGTCTTACACAATCAATAAAGACTCTTGTAAAAGGTTCCTCAAATGCAGTAAAACATATGTGTGGGTTTCATTATTACCTCTGGTTTTCCAATTACAGTAGTGCCTTGACATACGAACGACCCCGTTCATGAACAAATCTGTTTACGAACAGAATTGTAAATAAAATTTTGCTTCAACGTATGTACGAAATTCACGGTACGAGCGAAGGTACGAACGCAAAAAGCCTGTGGTTTCATTGTCATTGTTCTGCTTCGCTACATGTGCTTTGAACGCAAAAGCTCTCGGGGCCTCACGTGATCTCATTCAGTTCGTCTTTGGGGCGCGCGCGTGCGCTGTGAACATCCAACATCCAAGCATTCTTACGCTTTTTTTTGTTTTTTGCATTAAATTAGCCCTCATTATGACTCCCAAGAAAGTGAAAAGTGGTAGTGATAGTGGTGTAAAGAAGCCTAAACGTATTACTGCAGAAGCGAAGTAGGAAATAATAGCTAAACACGAGAATGGTGCTCGCGTATCTGATCTCGCTATGCAGTACGACATGGTGAAATCGACTATCTGTACTATCCTAAAGAACAAAGAGGCACTAAAGGCAGCTGATATGGCTAAAGGAGTGACTATTTTAACGAAGCAAAGGCCTAAATTGTTAGACGAGGTTGAAAAATTATTATTAGTTTGGATAAATCAAGAAGAGCTTGCTGGAGATAGTGTTAACGAGACTATAATCTGTGAGAAGGCTCTACACATACACCGTGATTTGTTGGCGACACCGCTGAGTACAAGTACAGCTAGCATTGAAGAATTTAAAGCCAGCAGAGGTTGGTTTGATAAATTTCATCGACGAACTGGAATCCATAGTGTAATAAGGCATGGAGAAGCAGCTAGTTCAGACAAAAAGGCAGCAGAGGACTTTGTGAAGGAATTCAATAAGTTGTCGAAGATGAAGGTTATGTCTCATCAAGTTTTTAACTGTGATGAAACTGGACTTTTCTGGAAAAAATGTCCAAAAGGACCTACATAACCCAGGAGAAAAAAGCACTACCGGGCCACAAACCAATGAAGGACAGGTTAACGCTTTTATTGTGCGTGAATGCAAGTGGGGATTGCAAGACTAAGCCTCTATTAGTCTACCACTCTGAAAATTCTCGTGTCTTTAAATGCAATAATGTGGTGAAGGCTAAACTCCCGGTTATGTGGAGGGCGAATAGCAAGGCTTGGGTCACGCAAATGACTTTTATGGAATGGCTGACGGAAGTTTTTGCACCTGCTGTCAAGGAATATCTTGAAACAAATAATTTGCCACTTAAGTGTCTTCTCCTGCTCCTGCCTATCTCCAAATTTGGAAGATGACTTAGACATTGAATACACCTTCATAAAAGTAAAGTTCCTTCTTCCCAACACCACTCCTCTCATCCAACCCATAGACCAGAATGTCATTGCAAATTTCAAAAAATTGTATAATAAAGCTCTGTTCGCCAGGTGTTTCCAGGTCACCAACGACACAGATTTGACCCTTGGTCAGTACTGGAAGGACCACTTCAATATCCTCCACTGTATAAGCCTTATTGATAAGGCATGGAACGAGGTCTCTTTCCGTACACTGCAGTCGGCCTGGAGGAAACTTTGGCCAGATTGTGTTCCTGAGAGAGACTTCAAGGGTTTTGAGGAGGAGACATCAGTAAATGTAGTGAACGAGATTGTGACCCTGGGCGAAAATATGGGCTTGGAGGTCGATGAGGATGATGTGACGGAGCTGGTGGAGGACCACAGACAAGAACTCAGCACA
Organism: Hemiscyllium ocellatum; assembly: GCF_020745735.1. Lineage (NCBI taxonomy): Eukaryota > Metazoa > Chordata > Chondrichthyes > Orectolobiformes > Hemiscylliidae > Hemiscyllium > Hemiscyllium ocellatum. The sequence goes on from NC_083428.1 coordinate 40,051,610, forward strand.
GAAGATCTTGTTGAATTGCAACAGGAGCAGGTGAAGGTTATGCAGCAGGAGCATCCTGGGGAGGAGGAAGAAGAGAGGGAAGATGTATCAAGTGTTCAAATCAAAGACATTTGTAGCAAGTGGAGTGAAGTTTGTTGAGAGGCATCACCCTAACAAAACTGTGACCAACAGAGCAGTGAACATTTTAAATGACAATGGGATGTCCCATTTTTGGAAAATTCTGCAACAAAGGAAAAAACAAGTTTATCTGGGTCATTTTCTTGTGGCTTCACCAACCTCCAAAAGATAAAAAACAGAAAAGACTCCGGAAATATCTGAACAATGGGGGAAAATTGATTCAGTTCACGAACTTTTCGGTTTGCGAACCGGGTCTCGGAACGGATTAAGTTCGTAAGTCAATGTGCTACTGTACCTGATATCTATGACATGTCTGGCATAATTCAACTACCTGTACAGTCTTGTGTAGTCCAGGCCAATAAAACTGTTTTTGTATTTTAGCTTGAGTTTTTCTTACCCCTAAGTGACCTTCTACAGGTAGTTAGTGCACTACCCATAACACCTCCTTTCCATAACTCCCTGCCAATACAATTGATGAACTTCTGACCATTTTTCATCTGCCTGAATATGTGATGTTCTCCATTTCCTTATTAAAACATAATTTTGAAGGTAGTAGCATTCAGGGATACATATGGATTCTTCCTCCATGTATACCCTTTGATACAATTGCTTTAAACTTTCATCTTTCTACTGTAATTCAATTAATTTATCTGAACCAAAGATTTCTACATTGTCAGCCATTTGCTCCTGTTTTGTGTCAACCATTTGATCAAACAGGGTCTCTGCTAATTCCACTTCAACTTTCTTATCTATATTCTTTGATCTCTCCTGTTTCAACTGGTGACTTTGTGATCTTGTTGCCACACAATCAAGAAAAATCCCAGGATGTGCGTCTTTTAATAGTTCAAATGCCAGAGTTTCCACTGGCTTTTCAACCAAGTAGTTAGCATTTCTACCTCTGAATCAGCTATATCGCTAGCAAGGCCAAATTGTATTCCTGGAGCTGAGTGTTTGTCTTGATGTCATGACTTCTCCACTCTTCACTCGACACTTTAGCTTCACTCTAAGTAATTGAGCATTTCTTGTCTCACCGTCAATTCTCATTACTAGCAAGTTTTCTGGCAATAGTCCTTCAGAGATACATACCTCCTCACCTTTTAACATCAAGGATTGAGATGATCCTGTATCTCTTAATACTGTAATCTCTTTACCCACTGCTCCTGGCTTATGTGAGTAAACTTTACCTTCGCAGGTATATGGTTTAAGAAGATCTGACACTTCCTCCTTATCCAAACTCTGATCAGGTTGCACATTCTGGTGCAGATTTCTAGCCACCAACAAATTTCACTGGCTTATCCTGTTTTCCTATATCTGGCTCCCCAGTGCTTTTTCTAACCTATCAACACCGATTTCATGTGGCCCTCCTTATTGCAGTGAGAGCACCAGAGCTTTTTAACTTTTCCTTCCCCTTCAAGGCTTTCCTGTGATAAGTTATCCTTATGATCTTCATCAAGATCTACCTTCCAGTTTCCATGTGAGGATTTCTCTTTTCACCAATTTCTATCCCTTACAGATTGAAACCGTGTTGGCAGCCAAACTTTGGTTTATGAACCAACTCAGAATCATCAGCCATTTCAGCTGCTAATCTTGCCATTTTAACTCTCTTCTCTTCCACATGAGTGAGTTCTTGAATTTTTGAACTCCTCAAAAATAATTGTCTCTCTAAGAGCTTCATAGGTTTGGTCTTTTTTTAATACCCTTATCCACTTGTCAAAATTACTTTGAGTTTGAAAGGATCAAACAGTGTTGGTATGCCTAGGTTCCCTTCTTAGATTCCTGAAACATTGTCTGATGGCTTCTGGCACAAACTGATATGCAGTTAAAATGGCTTTTTCACCTCCTCATAGGATCCAGATACCCCCTCTGATAGTGATGTGAATACTTCATTATCTCTACCTACAAGTTTGTTTGGATCAACAAAACCCACCTAATCACTGGTCACTGCATTTGTTTGACCACCTTCTCAGATTAGATTAACAATCCTCCTACATCCTTCTCATCAAATTTAGGCAATGAATGAATATATTTAAACAAATATATTGTTTAATGAGGTGGCTTGGTGGTTTAGTGGTTAGCACTACTACCTCTCAGCACCAGGGATCTGAGTTCAATTCCTGCCTCGGGTGACTGCCTGTGTGAGGTTTGCACATTTTCCCCGTGTCTGCGTGGGTTTCCTTTGGATGCTCCAGTTTCCTCCCACAATCCAAAGTTGTGCAGGTCAGGTGAATTGGGCATGGTAAGTTGCCCATAGTGTTAGGTGCATTGTCAGGAGTAAATGTAGGGGAATGTGTCTGGGTGGGTTCCTCTTCGGAGGGTCAATTTGGACTTGTTGGGCCGAAGGGCCTGTTTCCATACTGTAGGAAATCTAATCTAATCAAATCCTCACCAGGCCCATGGGTTTGCTCATCCTCACTTTCTTCCTCACTAAGTTTACCTTCAGCCTTCATCTCCATCCTTTTAAGCTGACTTTTCTGTCTAAGTAGCAACTTCTGAAGTTCAAACTCCTCTTTCTTCCTTTCCCCTCTCTCCTTTTGAATCTCTTTTCTCTCTCTCTCTCTCTCTCTCTCTCTTTTTCCTCTGCTAAAACAACTGTCCTTTTTGTTCTTCTAGGGCCTTTCATTCTTGTTCTCTTTCCTCTGCTTTTATTTGTAACTCAAACAGTTTCATTTCTTTTTCTCTTTCCTTTTCTTTTGCCTTTAATTGAAGCTGCTTCATTCTCAATTGAATTTTAACTATCTTTAAAAATTCTGATGGAGTTTCCAGCAAATTTAAATGCTATTGCAGTAATTATCTCTCCCTTTCCCACAGAAAGAGGCAGCTCCAACTCCAGCTTGACTACCAATTCCAGCAGCTTTTTCTTGTTCACCTTTTGTAAAGCCACTAAAGTCACTTCTGCCACCTCCAGAAAGCACTTAGTGACTGATAGAGCCATTGCTATCCCAAGCGCTGTTTAATTCAATTGAAATCAATACCACTAACACCTACCACTCGCTGCCTTTGAGTCCAACAACCCTAATCCCAATTTTAAGCTATGCAACAAATCCCACAAAGAGCCCCCAGTCTGTTATGGACCAGGCCAGACCCACTCAAAACATTTCAAGAAGGTCCCTAACTTTTCTAGTTGTTTTAAAGTCTATATTCCAGGAGTGATGCAGCTGGTCCAAACACTCAGTTTTAAACAAAATAGAATTTATTTACACATGATCAAAAGAAAACTGGATTTAGGATATTTAAAAACTATTTAAAAACCCATTCGACTCTATTGCCACTTAATGATGCTTTTCAAAATACTTGCAACATCCCCATAAATACCCCCTTGGCAAAATATGTAAAATTAAACACAGGTTCTTAGAGGAGAGATGTAGGAGAAAGGGAGGATCAGCATGGAGCTGTTTCTTTGACCAGCAGTCTCCAAAATTGACTGGTTGCTAAAATCAAACCAAACCAGACCAAACCGGGGAAAAAGTTGAGCTTGGCCAATTGGACATTCCCTTTTCATTATACAAGTTTTTTTTAAACTTGAAACCCTTTTGCCTGTTGGCTATAATCAAATTTGCCCTAAAACCCATACAAACCAGACACATTGGAATCTATGTGTTTACAACTCCGCTGGAAAAAGAAAACCAGGACAACCTAACCTTGTTAAAGGAACAGCATTATCACATACTTTATATCCTTTATTAAAACCTTGTATCTGTGGCTACTTATTAATTTATGAATCTCTAATTATTTAGTGTGATAACTGTCAATGTAAACCCATATCGCATGTATTTTTCTCCTTTGATGAGGCCACTATCTCGGCGGGGAGCTGTAAGAGTGACCGTTGGTACTGAAAAGACAACCATGTGTCAGAGTGATTTAATGGAAAGCTGACTGATGATCAAAACAGTTGGAATGACCTATCACCTGTTGGTACTTGAGATTACTGACCGTGCCAGACTTTTAGCAGTTAAAAGGGAGGTCCATGCGTTCCACTACACTCCTTAAGGACCTACCATTCACCATGAAACTCCTCCCTTGATTTGACTTTCCAAAATGCAAGATCACACACATATCTATATTAAATTCCATTTGCCGTTTCTTGGCCCACTTCCCCAGCTGATCAAGGCTCTGCTACAATTTCTGATAACCTTCCTCACTGTCCATGATACCTCTTATTTTAGGGTCATTTGCAAACTTACTAATCATGCCTTGTACATTTTCATCAAAATCATTGAAATAGATAACAAACAGTAATGGTCCAACAGCGAACCCGAAGCACTCTGCTAGTCACAGGTCTCCTGTCTGACAAGCATCTTTCCACTATTATCCTCTGCTTCCTACCATCAAGCCAATTGTGTATCCAATTTGCCAGCTCCCCTGGATTCCATACGATCTAACCTTCTAGAGCAGCATACCATGTGAAACCTTATCAAAGGCCTTACTGAAATCATATAGAGTACATCTACCACCCTGCCCTCGTCAACCTTCCTGGTCACTTCATCCAATAACTCTAACAAATTTGTGAAGCATAATCTCCCACGCAAAAAGTCATTCCACCTCCTTCCACCTATCGCATTTCCAACGCCCCTCCCCCAAGTCCCGCCTCCCTACCTTTTATCTTAGCCTGCTTGGCACACTCTCCTCATTCCTGAAGAAGGGCTCATGCCCGAAACATCGATTCTCCTGCTCTTTGGATGCTGCCTGACCTATGTTTTTCCAGCAAAACATTTTCAGCTCCTACCTCCTATGCATTTTTGGCTTATTGGTCTGTAGTTCCCAGGTTTTTCTTTGTAGCCCTCTTGAATAAGGCACGGCATTTGCTACCCTCTAGTCTTCTGGGACCTCACCTGTGGCTAACGATGATACAAAAATATCAGCCAAGGCCACTGCAATTTCTTCTCCAGCCTCTTGCAGTGTTCTTGGATATGTCTGGTTACGACCAGCAGATTTATCCACTGAACGGCCTCTTTCCATTGATGTCCATCTCTATGACTGCAATTAACTAATTACTTTTGAAATTTAGCCAGTGTTGTAATGTAGAACAAATAATTGGTGAAACGAAGATGGGCCGCTACTTGGGGCTCATATTCTATATTTTCCCTATATATATAATTTGTGAATGTGGTATTTGTGAGGCATGAATTTACATTTGTATTTAATGTGGAAGTGTTGGAATTTGTCACTATAATGTGTCTTTTTCAGAATGATTCTCCATTGGAGCCGGTTCAATGTACAGCGAGTGGCATCTCATTTGAATGTAGAAGTTCTGAAGCCACCTCCACATTTCTAATGGAAACAGTAAAATATACTGCCTGCCAATTTAAGTTGTATGCTAATTTTGGATATATACATCTCTCGTGGACGAATAAATGTTTAAACAAAGAAACAGTCTCCTTTGGGCTAAGAAGAAATAAACGGTTAAATTTGCCCTTCATTCTTCTTGACAGAGCAGTGAGACAAAATCACGAATCTTCTACTAGAGTACAGTACACAAAGGGAGCTCTGATCAGCAGTCTGAAGAAAGAAGACTTGGTAAAGTTGTTGCAGTTTACCATTTTGAGGAAATCCTTTATGTTGGTCTTTATGGTCTTAGTATGTGGTGAAGCTGTTAACAATCTTTTTATTCTGGCAGTCTGATTAAAGCACTAGAGTTCTTTTTAATGCACAGTAAAGCTCAAAATGGGATTTGGGGAGTGGATCTGTAGTTGGATACAAGTACACTACACAAACATCAATAACATAAGTCTTGATCAATGAGTGGGAATCAGAAAGCTTCCTGATTTAAATCAGGAGTCAGGTAGGGTTGCCATTCTCTCCATCCTGTCTTTTTGCTATAGTCCATCAAGAAAGATGTGGGGGAAAAGTTGTGGGTTAGAGCTATCTCTGGTATTGGAGTGATCAGATCAAAGCTGCCTTATATGTGGCTTAAGTCACCATTGTGATAAAGGTGTATAAGGTAACATCATTTGGCATTTTAAAGAAGAGACAAATCGGTTTTTGATTTCAATTCTATGAAGGTAGCTTTTTTGAGAGGTCATAAACTTATTTGGAACAATGAACTAAATATATATTTTCCAACAAAACATATTCCTGGTGCCAAGCATGTGGTGTTAATTGGATTTTACTTTGCTGAGTTTTACAACATAAGAGAAAACAAATGGTCAGGGTCCACTAGTAGCTTAAGGTCAAGGGAACAATTTCATCCTAGCAGGGCAGGTTGTTAGTTTTTAAAACCTCCACATTGTGAGGGTTTGTAAAGTCTGGCTGTTGAAGACAAAAAGGAATCAAAGTTGTCAGAACTGGAAAGAAGTCTCTTAAATCATTAAAGCTGGAGAAAGTCAGTCATGTAAGAAACTATAGTTAAGATAGGAGTAATTCTTCACTGGAAATATCTGCAAAGGATATTGCTGGAAATGTGTTGAATATTTTTGCTGATAGTAGTAATATATAGCTTAACTGTCTTATCTGTATAAGGTTTTATTTGTTTCTGTTTTGTAATAAACTTTTGTTCTTCTGTTAGAGAACATTGGCAACAGCCTTGTGTGAGTAAGCACCCTGGTAACCCCACTGCAAAATTAAAACTTTATAATTTATAAATCCAGGTCTCACTCTAGGATTTAACTTGACAGTATTGTCATCAGCTGAGATCATAATAGCTGAGCTCAAATCCACTGTTGCTGTACAGTCTAGTTTGCATTGATGACCAGTTTGAAGTAGTCTCAGGAGCATTGGTAGATGAAAGCAAGAGTGAACGTTGTTCTTTGGGAACAGGGCCAAATATCCTTTGTCCCCTTAACGGTCAGGTGAGATATTCTTCCACAAGCCCCACCACACACCTCCCTCTAGATGACTGTGGTGAAGAAAGTGTTGTCGTTCACCTCCCATGAGGAATGTGCCTTTCCTTCCCGCCTATCTGCTCCGCCCTCGACTCTGACCTATCAAATCACTGCCCACCTTTGTCTACCTATCGCATTCCTAGCTGTCCCCTCAATCCCACCCCTCCCATTTATCTCTCAGCCCCCTTTCCTACATTTCTGATGAAGAGTTTATGCTTGAAAGTCAACTCTCCTGCTCCTCAGATGCTGCCTGACCAGCTGTGCTTTTCCAGCACCACACTTTTTGACCCTTTTTTAAGGATGTCTAAAGAAAGATGCAATTGTAAGGTTCATTCTGAGCAACTTCATGGTGCAGAATTGTGTGCTGTAAATGCTGTTCTTAGGGAGGCACTGTGAGACAAATATCATATCCACTTGGAGGGCTATCTACTTGGTGAAAGATAATTGCACAAAACTTACTGGTCATTCAAAGAAAGAATTCAGTGTTGCAGACTGGTATGTTCCAAAGTGCTAAACGACTACTAAAACTCCTGGCAGTCACTACAGAGGTGCAATGTTGAGAGGTTACTGTCTAAAACCTTTCAGTTATAACACACACAAGGGCTGATAAAAAAAAGCTGTGTTTCTTAAAAGAAATATATATTTTGAATAAAGGATTGAAAATGCATTGAAGTGTCCCAGAATGGAACATGGTTTATAGAGGGGGAAAGAAAAGTCTATTGCAATTTCTTTAATTTCTATTTTAAATGTTTTTGTCCTCAGTCTATATGTCTGATGTGGAAAGTTAATTTGTTACGGATTATTATTATTACGGATATAATGTGTAAAATAATATTTGGGGCCAAATTTAATTTTATTTCAGATTCTGTACTATTTGAGTTGAAATGTTTTGTGATGCATTTTTACAAATTTTATGAATAAAGTATGGTTTTGTTTTGGAAGGAGGAAGAAAAGCAAAACCCACAAAGCAGTGTGGTAATGATCAAATAATCTGGATTCGAGAGAACTATTATTTAGGATTTAAAAAGTTCTCTGCTTTTTCTCAAATGGTGCCATGGGATCACTTACCTGAGATGATAGAGTCCTGAAGTCTAATCTTAATATCCCACCCAAAAGACAGCACCCCTAACCATTTTAGCATGCTCTATGTTGCACTGAAGTGTCAGCCTGTGTTCAATTTTCAAGACTTGAACATGCAAGACTTGACTTGTTCACACAGAGGTCAGAGTGCTAGCATTTAACTAAGATTGATACTTTGATAGTTGGTAGCTTGTGCATGTAGTTAATTACAATTACAAAAGTCTTTTCTACCCTGGCCAATAGCATTATCTTCAATACAAAGCCATTGGACTTCGCAGAAGAAGACCCATTCGGCTCAAATCTGCTCTGCCATTCAATACAATTATGTCTCATCTGACCCTCAACATTATTTTTCGCTATAACCCTTGATTCCTTTACTGATGAAAAATCTATCTTGGCCTTGAACATTGTGAACAGCAGAGTCTGACCAATTTCCTGCAGTAAGATGTCCATTACGTTTTCACAGATTCATTACTCTGAGTGGAGAAGTTCCTCCTTATCTCTGTTTTATGTGATAGCCTGAGATTATGCCCTTTGGTTCTAGACTCTCCCACAAGGGGAAACAATGTTACTGAATTTATCTGTTAATTTCTCTAAGAATCTTGTATGTTTGAATAAGATTATCTCAAATTCTTCTAAATTGCAATGTGTATAGGCCCAACCTACTCAACCAATTATTTTGCTAATAGTATAGTCCTATTGTGAACGTTAGGAATGAATCTTCAGAAATAGCTGGAAAACTGAAAGAATGCTCAGTTTGCAATGGAGTCTGCTTTTACCTGATGCCACCAATGTGGAATATTTAGATATTACATATTTCAGTCCTAAACTATCAATCGAAATTTCTTAACTAGCTTTGCAAAACTGCAAGAAATTGCGAACGAGTAAAACAATCCAGCCTATTTTAGTTGACCAGATAAATCTTTTCATCTCTAGCATTCCATCTTCATCTTAGGATTCATTAAAGACTCCAGGATTTTCACTTCCACTAATCTTGGAAATCTATTACAAAAATGTATCAGTTTATATGAAGAGAGTTTCTAAAATCAATCCTAAATGCTACTTTCATTAGTTTGTCCTGCTGTATAGGGGTTATGCTCTGAAAAGATTGATCAGGCATGTTAAAGTTACCATCTACATCTCCCTTATAGTATTTTAAACATTGATATGATGGACAATGTAACTTGTGCCTGATTGCTATAATGCAATAGACCATGTCTTGCTTAGAATAAGAGCATCTTCTCATTAGATTACCGCATGGTTCTCCTTTACTATACTTGACCAAGAAGGCACTGTAGATCCCAACCTTAAAAAAACATTGGCAGGAAATCTATTTTACAAAGAGCACTGCTGAGGATTCATCACAGGTTGTACTGTTGCAATATTACTTGAAGCAACGTAATATCTTTTCAATTTGCTTAAAATCTATAAGATTACCACTGGATGCCTTCTTTTGAAGGCTGATATATCCAACCCTCTCCAGTCTTCAGCTTATCTGCATCTTATCTGTATACCTCAGTGAACAGAATTGGGTGCAGCACTTGTGTTGCTAAGTAACCATAATCTCTATGTCCTCTGACTTGTGTTTTGATACATTGTGCAGCATGACATGGTCTTTGTTAATTATCGTTCTTCATTAGGCATGTTTTACAAATGATCTTCTAAGAAAGAGGCTTTCTTGTAATCTTGTAGAATTGTAGACTGAAGAAGTGCAGGTATCAAGTTTATGGGCCTATTTAAAGGAGATGGATTTAGTTGTATGAAAGTGACAAGCTTGTCCCATGCATTTGCTGTTGTGCTGATAACAGACTTGTTGCTCATCATGAATGTTAATGCGAGATATAGAGAGCAGAGGTGTTAGCCTGTTACCAGAACGATGAACAACAGCAACATCATTTATGAGATAATTTTTGTTTGAATTATAATTCCCAAAAAGTGTTCCAAAGGAATAGATGATGAGCCTTAATGATGGAGCGGTTACACGATTAGATTAGATTCCCTGCACTGTGGAAACAGGCCCTTCGGCCCAACCAGTCCACACCGACCCTCCGAAGAGTAACCCAATCAGACCTATTTCCCTCTGACTAATGCACCTAACACTATGGGTAATTTAGCATGCCCAATTCACCTGGCCTGCACATCTTTGGACGTGGGAGAAAGCCAGAGCACCCGGAGGAAACCCACGCAGACACGGTGAGAATGTGCAAACTCCACACACATAGTCGCCTGAGGCAGGAATCGAACTCAGGTCCCTGTTGCTGTGAGGTTGCAGTGCTAACCACTGAGCCAGCATGCCACCTATGGTGGCCTAAACATGGGTTGATGGCATGTCTTCAAGATAGGAAAAGGGTCAGCTAAATATTGCATCCTTTGTTTTGCTATTCATTTATACCAGGGCTGTTTAGTATCACAACTCTAACAAACAACCTTGGTTCCCTAAAGGAAGGCGTGTTATCATTTATAATCCATCCCATTTTAATGAAGCATCACAAAAAAGACTATATAATTATTGTTGTTTGTGGAAACTTACTGGTAAAGAATTGACTGTCACTTTTGTGTATCCCTGCTTGGGAATTCTAGAGCCAGGGAGCACAATTTAGTAATAAGGAGGATGCTGCATAGGTCTGAAGTGAGGAGAATTTTTTTAAACTCAGGGTTGTAAATCTTTTGAGTTCTCTACCATAGAAGACTGTGGAAGCTCAATCTTCGAGTATCATAAGTGTCATGAAGTCATACAGCATGAAAAGATACCCTTTGGTCCAACTTTCCACGCTGACCCAAGTTTCCCAAACTAAACTAGTCCCACTTGCCTGCATTTGGCCCATATCCTTCTAAACCTTTCCTATTCATGTACATATTCAAATGTCTTTTAAATGTTGTGACTGTACCTGCATCTACCACTTCCTTTGTCAGTACATTCCACACATATCACCCTCTGCATGGAAGACACCCCTTGTGTCCCTTTTAAATCTTTCTCCTCTCACCTTTTAAAAATGTGCCCTAGGTTTTGAACTTACCCACCCTAGGGAAAAGACCTTTGCTAATCACCACTGCCTTATCATGTGCCACTTTCCAATTCCTCTTTCAGCTTATCCATTTCTACAGTCCGAATCATGCAGCATGGAATCAGACCCTTTGGTCCAACTAGTCCCACTTGCCTATGCTTCACCTATATCTTTCCAAATCTTTCCTATTCATGTGCTTATCCAAATATCTTTTAAACATTCTAACTGCACCCACATCCACCACTTTCTTTGGCAGTTCATTCCACATATGAACTAATGTCTGTTTTGAAAAATGTTGTCCCTCAAGTCCTTTTTAAATCTTTCTCCTTTCAACTTAAAAATATGCCATCTAGTTTTGAACTCCCTCCACCCGAAGGAGAAGACCTTTGCTATTGATCTTATCTAAAATTCTATAAGGTCACCCTCAACTTCCTAAGCTTTCATGAAAAAAATCTGATCCTTTCCAGCCTATTCTTTTAATCCAAACCTTCCATTCCAGTAATATTCTGATAAATCTTTTCTGAACTCTCTCTAATTTCATAACACTCTTCCTATAGTAGGGTGACCAAAACTGTACATAATACTCCAAAAGTAGCCTGATCAGCATCCTGTACAACTTTAACATGATGTCTGAGATTCTATACTCAGTGGTTTAAGCAATGAAAGATAAGTGTGCTAAATGCTTCTGAACCACCCTGTCTACCTATGATGCAACTTTCAAGGATCTGTGTACCTGAACCCCCTAGGTATCTCTGTTCAATAATATTACCCAAGGTCCTACCATTAACAGTACAAGTCCTGCCCTAAAGATATACAGCACGAAAACAGACCCTTCGATCCAACCCATCCATGTTGATCAGATATCCTAAATTGATCTTGTCCCATTTGCCAGCACTTTGTCTATATCCCTCTGAGGTGAAAGTGAGGACTGCAGATGCTGGAGATTAGAGTCAAGATTAAAGTGGTGCTGGAAATGCACAGCAGGTCAGGCAGCATCCAAGGAGCAGGAAAATAGAGGTTCCTGATGAAGGGTTCCTGCCCATAACATCAATTTTCCTGCCGCTCAGATGTTGCTTGACCTGCTGTGAATTTCCAACACCACTCTAATCTTGACTCATATCCCTCTAAACTCTTCCTATTCGTATACCCATTCAGATGCCTTTTAAATGTTGTAATTGTACCAGCCTTCACCACTTCCTCTGACAACTCATTCAATACACGCATCTCCTTTTGCGTGATATACTTGCCCTTTAGGTCCCTTTAAATCTTTCCCCTCTCACCCTAAATCTATGCTTTCTAGTTCTGGACTGTCCCACCAGAGGGAAAAGAGCTTGTCTATTTACCCTATCCATGCCCCTCATGATTTTATAAACCTCTATAAGGTCACCCCATAGTCTCCAATGCTCCAGGAAAGACAGCCTATTCAGCCTCTCCGTATAGCTCAAACCTTCCAACCTGGCAACATCCTTGTAAATCTTTTCTGAATCCTTTCAAGTGTCACAACATCTTTCTGATAGGAGGGAGACCAGAATTGCACACAATATTCCAAAAGTGGCTTAACCAATGTCCTGTGTAGCCAAAACATGACCTCCTAACACCTATACTCAATGTTCTGACCAATAAAGGAAAGCATACCAAACATCTTCTTCACTATCCTATCTACCTATGACTCCACATTCAAGGAGCTATGAACCTGCACTCCAAAGTGTCTTTATTCAGCAACACACCCTTGGACCTTACCATTAGGTGTATAAGTCCTGCTATGATTTGCATTCCAAAATCCAGCGTCTTACGTTTATCTAAATTAAACTCCATTTGCCACTCCTCGGCCCATGAGCCCATCTGATCAAGATCTCATTGTACACTGATGTCACCGTCTTCGCTGTTTGCTACACCTCCAGTTTTAGTGTCATTGCAAAATTACTAACTATACTACTGATGTTTAAAAGCAGTGGACCCAGCACCAATCCTTATGGCACTCCACTGGTCACAGGCCTCTAGTCTGAAAGGTAACCCTCCACCACCACTCTCTGCTTCTACCTTCGAGCAGTTCTGTATCCAAATGGCTAGTTCTCCCTGTATTCCATGAGATCTAACTTTGCTAAGCAGACTATCATGAGAATCATTGTCGAATACCTTACTGAAGACATATAGATCACGTCCACTGCTCTGCTCTCATCAATCCTCTTTGTTACTTCTTCAAAAACCTCAATCATGTTTGTGAGACATGATTTCCCACGCACAAAGCCATGCTGACTATTCCTAATCAGTTCTTGCCTTTCCAAATACATATACATCCTGTCCCTCAGGATTTCTTCCAACAACTTGCCCACCACAAATGTCAGGCTCACTGGTCTATAGTTCCCTGGCTTTTCCTTACCATCTTTCTTAAATAGTGGCACCATGTTAGCCAATCTCCAGTCTTCTGGCACCTTACCTGTGACTATCAACGATACAAATATCTCAGCAAGGGACCTAGCAATCACTTCCCTAGCTTCCCACAGAGTTCTAGGGTACACCTGCTCAGGTCCTTGAGATTTATCCACCTTTGTGCATTTTAGGACATCCAACACCACCTCCTCTGTAATATGGATATTTGTTAAGGCATTTGCTTGTCTTTAACATTCAAGACAGAGCTTATAAGAGCAGGAGTGCTCATGACAGCATGATTGGGATGCCAGAGAAAGTGAGGTCCTGCATGTCCTCTGTGGTCGAATAGCCAAAGAAGGTTGAATGTCTCACCAGCTGCAAAGGTGGAAGAAAGTTTCATTAGTAAGTTCAGACAAAGGATTGGAGTTGTATAAAATTTTGGTTGGGCTATAGTTGGAGCATTGTGCTGCTGTGATCACTACATTTTAAGAAGGATGTGATTGCACTGGAAGGGATGCAGAGAAGTTTGACCAGGATGTTGCCTGGGAAAAACATCTCAGCCATGAAGAAAGACGAGATAAGCTCAGGTTGCTTTTTTTTTGGAGCAGAGAAGGTTGAGGAATGCCTCATGGTGGTGTGTAAGATATATGCAGGGCATGGACAGGGTGAATAGAGAGCAGCTATTATTTTTGTTAAAGGGTCAAGAATGTGGAAACTCACTTCTATAATGGTAGGTAGGAGGTTTAGAGGGGATTTGAGGAAAATCTTTTTCAGTCAGAATGTGATGGAGGGTCTGGAATGCACTATCTCGGAGGTGATTCAGACAGGAAACCTCACAACCTTTAAAAAGTATTTGGATGAACATTTGAAGTGTTGTACCATTTGGAATTATGGGCTTTGCGTGGGAAAGTGGGTCGAGTGTAGTATGGTGTATTTTTGGTGGTACTAACTAGGGTGGCACAGTGGTTCAGTGGTTAGCGCTGCTGCCTCACAGGCCGTGGAACCTGGTTCAATTCCAGCCTCAGGTGACTGTCTGTGTGGTGTTTGCATATTCTCCCTGTGTCTGTGTGGGTGTCCTCTGGGTGTTCCAGTTTCAATCCAATGATGTGAGGTCAGGTGAATTGACCATGTTAAATTGCCCATTGTGTTAGGTGCATTAGTCAGGAGTAAATGTATGGAAATAGGTCTGGCGGATTACTCTTCGGAGGGTCAGTGTGGACTTGTTGGCCAAATGGCCTGTTTCCACACTGTAGGGAATCTAATCTAATTCGATTTTTTGAAGGACCTCTTTACTGTATGATTAATTCATCTGTCACTTGTATCAATACTTGTACATGGTCTATTATATTCACAGACTTGTCTCATTGAAATTTTTCATTGTCACAGGACTTGGAAAATGAAAGCCTTTTTGTGACTTTTTTTTAACATGGGGTCTTTGGAGTGCTGTCATCACCCTTGTGAAGTTAATGGGTCGATCATCAGATTTTGGTAACATGTCAAACATATGTGATACAAGGATCAACTTACTATTATAACCTTCTTCTATCACTGCAGCTAGTGAGAGACAGGGCCTTTCTTTGGCTATCCTACTGTTGAGGATATTTTGGGCACTCAAATCTGTCTCTTACTGGGAGTACAGAGCCCAATGGCATCAATCATCAAAGTGCATGACCCTCAAGGAGACTATCAATAAATGGTTACATTTTGAACAATTTTACACCCCAATTAACCATGTTGATTTGTTTTATGAGGTCTTAAGGTAGGGATAGCTATTGATATTTTTTACACTGACTTCCAAAAATCATTGAACAAGGCTCAACAACAAAGACTGAACAAAAATGAAAGTTGATTGGTTTGTGTTAGAATTTGGATGTTATGAGTAAGTGTCATAATAATATATTGAAATTGGTTAGATGTGATTGGTATTTGATTGGAATCTCTACAGGAATGTTGGTTCTTCATTGTTTGCAAATGATTTGAAGGAAGAAAGAACTATTCATCTAAATTTTCTGATGGTACTGTACCTCCAAAGAGTAGTTGATAGATGAGTTGTGTAGGCAGTTCTATGATCAATGGATTTTTACAAGGCAACTGTGAGAACATCATAGTTGGACCTAAGAGAAATGGATGGCTATCTTCTCACTGTGCAGAAGTTAAAAGTGGATGAGGAGAACAATTTATGGATGTAATGATTGCAAGAATATGAATGAGTTCCCTGATTTGCCAAGATTAACAGCCACAATCAGGGAAACCTAGATGACATTAAAAGATTGAATGTGGGAGATATTGAGCCCCTGAGTGCCTGACTCAGTGAGAAGCACTGCTATTTTCAAAGGCTATTGTTAAGAAGTTGAAGATGTGTACTGTATCTTTAAAAGAGAGTGAATGCTGTTCTGAACTGGGCGCTGACATGCACCTATGAATATGACTAGATGGCAGTCCCAGAGTGTACTGGAAAATTGAAAGTATGTAACATTTGGCTGTGAAATTGATACCTGAATTTTGGTTGCTATTTTGACAACAATTTGAATTTAACCGAACAGTTTAAATTATGCTATAAATTATTATACTAAAATCCAAATGAGTTTGCATTTATTGTTTTGCCAACATTGAACCAATGAGACAATCTGATGTTGAGGGGGGTATAAAATGCAGATCTTTTGAAACTTGGTCAGAGAACAGCCACCATTGAGTCAAACCTCTGGAGATTTAATATCTTGTTCTTCGAGAAATTAGGAAACACTCTCTATCAAAGGTATCTTTTCATATGAAACATACTCGCAGTATAAAGAAAGAAGATGACCCAGGTAATTCAACTGGAAGAGGGAAGTCACAGAAAATGACAATGCCTGTGTGGTTTTTTAAAAAAAAATTAAGTTGATGTAATTTTAGTAAGTGTGTTATTGGCACAACTTACTGTTATAGAGTTGAGGGCAGATAATAAGCAGTTAAGAGAAAGGGAGACTTAGAGTTGTGAGTTGTTTAATGTTCACTTTTAGAGTAAAAACATGTTATTTTCTTTATATCGTGGAATTTGGGAGTTCTCTGTCATTCATATTTTAATAGATTACAATGTAAGATAAGCTTTTCTGGGTGCTTGGTTTAATTAATAGAGGTGTTCACCTCTGTGTCATAATACTATGCATTTGTAAATAAAGGATGATTGATGATGGGATGCTGACTTATGAAGAGTTATTTCAATGGGTCCAACCACAGCAACTATTAAAAACACGTGAACAAATAGAAAAATATAATTTTCAAAGACTATTAGAATAATATGTCTCAGCTGACCAGAGATCGAGTTAAATCTCATCTGGATCAGTGCATTCAGTTCTGGGTACTGCAACTCAGGGTACATTGACCTTGAAGGTTAGCTTTATGGATTCACAAGGATACCAGAGCTGAAAGGGTTAAATTGAGAACAGTTTGCATAGACCAGCTTTGCACATCCTTGAGCATTGATGTTTAAAGGCTACTGTAATTGAAGGATGTGGGTAATTAATGGAGTTGGTGGTATAAAAACAAGATAGAAATGGTATCTTCTGGTCGGGAAATGTGGAACATAACATTAGAGTGTCTGCTACATTTTGGGGTAATGAATTCCACAGATTCACGACCATTTGAGAGAAGTAATTTCTACTAATCTGTTTTAAATCTGCTACTCCTTATCCTAAAACTGTATCCTCTTGTTCTCGATTGCCCTACATGAGGAAGCATTTTTTCTACATCTACTTTGTCAATTTAGAGGCTTATATGCATCAATTAGATCTCCTTTCATTCTTCTTATCTCTCGTGTGTATATGCACAAATTGCCCATTCTCTCTTCATAGGACGAACCTCCTCATCTCTGGAATCAATCTTTTCTGAGCTGCCTCCATTGCAACAACATCCGTTCTCATGTAAGGGCACAGCAGGTGCTGTTTCATTAACTGTACAGTTGCAGCAGCATTTCTCCACTTTTTTTAACTGTATTCCTTTAGCAATAAATGCCAAAATTCCATCTGCTGTCCTTGTCACCTGCGCGTTACCTGCATTTTAGTTTTCTGGGATTCATGTACAAGGATACTTTGATTCCTCTGCACTGAGGTGTCTCTCTATTTAGATAATTTGCTTTGCTTTTCTATTTCTCTGATCAAAATAGATAGCCTTCATGTTAAACTTCATCTATCAAATTTTGTCCTATTCACCTTACCTATTCACTTCCATTTGTAAAGTTTTTATTACTTCATTGGAACTTATTTTCCCACTCATTTTAGTGTGACCTTTGGACAAATTTGGTTCAGTACGTTGTTTACTTGCATGCAAGTCATTAGATTAGGTTAGATTCCCTACAGTATGGAAACAGGCCCTTTGGCCCAACATGTCCATACTGACCCTCCGAAGAGTAGCCCACCCAGACCCATTCCCCATATTCACCCCTGACTATGGGCAATTTAGCAGAACCAATTCACCTAACTTGCAAATCTTTGGATTGTGGGAGGAAACTGGAGCACCTGGACTAAACCCACGCAGACACAGGGAGAATGTGCAAACTCCACACAGCCAGTTACCCAAGACAGGGATCGAACTTGGGTACCTGGAGCTGTGAGACAGCAGTGCTAACCACTGAGCTCCTCTGAAGTTGCCTCCTTAACCACAAAGGGAGGAGTGAAGAGGGAAATGGCATGGGGCAGGGTGACACCAGGTTCTGGAATAGAGTGGTGCTGGAAAAGCACAGCAGTTCAGGCAGCATCCGAGAAGCAGGAAAATCCGACGTTTTGGGCAAAATCCTGATGAAGGGTTTTTGCTTGAAACGTTGGATTTTCCTGCTCCTCGAATGCTGCCTGAACTGCTGTGCTTTTCCAGCACCATTCTACTCCAGAATCTGGTTTCCAGCATCTGCAGTCATTGTTTTTACCTAGGGTGACAGCAGGCACATGGACACACAAGATGGCTGCTGAGCCATCAGTTGGCCAACTTGACATACAAGATAGATGCCGGATCACAATATGGACAGAAACAGCAGAGCAGATACAGACACTGTCTGGGGCCACCAGAATGCACACTCAACCCAGTTGATTAGTTTAAGGTGGGTGGGGGAGAGAATATACATGAGTAAAGAACACTGCCCGCCAAAGTGTCTGGGTCCAGCCAACACCTCTTATAGAAATGCTAACAGCTTGATACATACTCAATACAAAATGCTAATAGCCAGGTCTGCAGTAATCGTCCTTCTTAGGAAGAGCAATTAGCATGCATTACCACAGCAATGGATTTCCATGTAGACATTGAAAGTGACAATGTTTACACTGAAACTGACAATGACCATGCGGAAATTAACAAAGGCTGTGCTGGAACTGACAAAGAATGTATTGAAACTATCAACGATTCTGCAACGATTGCCATAAACAAACCATGTTACCAAGACAATAATCTCACCACTGACCTATCATATCACAACATGTATAAAAGTTTCTTGACATGTTGATCGAGAGAAGACTCGCAGCTGACCACTGTGCTGTTGGTACCTTTCTCTCCCCGTAGCTCCAGTATTTCCTTGTGCAATAAACTCTGCCATTGAACCCCGATTCTGACTGAGACTGGTGTTTTTTCCTACAACACCACGTTATCCACTTGTGCTGCCACTTTTAAAGAACTGTGGATATTTTGTCTAAGTCCCTGTTGATGTGAATGTTTCTAAGGATTCTGTATTGTATACTACCGTCTTGCATTATATCTTGCAAAATGTTTCATTTGCGTTTGTCTGAATTACATTCCATCTGCCATTTCTCTGCCCAAGTCACCAGCCCATCTATATCCTGCTGTATCCTTTGGCAATCCTCTTCACCATCTGCAGCTCACCCAACTTTTGTGTGGCTAGCAAACGTACTAATCAGACCACCCACATTTTCCTCCAAATCATTTATACACAATACAAATATCAGCAGGCTGATCCCTGTGGAACACCATTGGTCACAGATCTCCAGTCAGAAAACCACCCTTTACTGCTCCTTGTCTTCTATAGCCAAATCAGTTCCAAATCCATCACACCAGATCACTGCAGATTCCATGTGACTTCACCTTCTGTATCAGCTTGCCATGACTGACATGGTCAAAGCCCTTGCTAAAGTCCAAGTGGACAACATCCACTGCTCTGCCCTCGGTGATCTTTGTCACTTCCTCAGAAAAAAATGCAATCAGATTTGTGAGACATGACCTCCTCATTAATACAGGTAGTTTTTCTACAACGTGTTGGTTGCATTTTTGTTCAACCCCGTGTTGTAGAAAAACTGTGCTTTAGAAACAGCATTTAAAGTGATGGTGTTGTAATTGCGCTACAGCCGACACATGTTTTAAAAGTTTGCACTTTAGAAACTGTGTCCCCAATTTGTCAATTGCGTTATGGTAAATTTGCATTCGCGAAACGTGTGTTATGCAGAACGACCTGCATAGATTTTGTCCTACACTCATTGGGATAATTCCCAAGAAATACCAACTTAAGGAGAAAATTGACATTTATATTGCTTTAGATTGCAGATTGGTTAGCAGGTGGACTCTGGTGGAAGCATCTCCTGCCTCTTGAAGGAAGCAATCTTGCTCATTTTTTTCAAATAATGCATGTTGAAATAAATACTGCAGTTACAGAATCTGTTTTAAAAGTTCAAAACATTCTTCTACCAACCTCAGGAGTAAAAAGTAAATAGTTGTGTCCTAAGGACTAAAAACCTGCTGTGCATCCCACTAGAGACATCTTGTCAACCGGAAAAAGGCTGATGTATCCTCTGTTGGTTAGGCAATCCAAACTAATAAATTACTCCTAGCCTCATATGATCCTGCCTCGTGCTTTAATCTTTTGTGCAGCACCTTATCAAAGCTTTCTGGAAATCCAGATAATTTACGCCTACAGGATTCCCATTATTTACCTTGCTTGTTAGATCTTTGAAGAACTCTTGCAAATTAGTCAAACAGGGTTTACCCTTCTTAAAATCATGCTGACTCTTGATTGCATTTTGATTTTCCAAATGTTATTTCTTCCTGAATACATACGGTTATTCCTCCCTTAATAATGAATTCTAACAGTTTCCAAATGGCGCATGTTTAATTAGCTGGTCTATAGTTTCTTTCGTTCTGTCCCCCTCGAATAAGCGCATCATATTTGCAATTTTTCAATGCACTGGAACTTTACTGCATCCAGGGAGTTTTGTATATTATAAACAATGGATCCACTGTCTCTGCTGTCACTTCGTTTAAGATCCTAAGATGTAGGTCATCAGGCCTTGGGGATTTGGCTGCCTTCAATCCCAATAATTTGCTGTACAAGAAGCTATAACCATATAAACTAGGCTATTCAGGCTGACTAGATTGGAGGTGCTGGAAGAGCACAGCAGTTCAGGCAGCATCCGAGGAGCAGTATTCAGGCTGACTGTTAGAAATCAGCTCTTCATACAGGTTGTTAGATGATGGACTTAAAGGTAATTGGGATTGATAGGAATGTGGGGTTCAGAACAAGGAGATCAGCCACAACCTTACTGAATGTTGGAATGGACTTGAGGATTCTCTTACTTTACGTGTTTTTCTGGAGGGCTGGACAAATCATTGGGGTCAGTTCAATTGCAAATTTTCAAATGGAGTTTAGACTTTGGTTTGACAAAGAATGTGAAAGGGTTGGAACCATGGTGGGTAGATGGTGTCATATTGCTGCTCAACCACGATCTAAATGAATTACGTCCTCCTGTTCTGATGTTTAGTTTTACATATACCCACATGGTCATAATGGAAGTAATGATCCACAATCTCAATTTTATGTGTATGCCAGCATGAGATTTATGACTGCAATGAATAAGATGGGTTCCAGTTGCATTAAACACATTACTTTTAAAAGTGAAATCTATTAAAATAGAAATGTAGCCAATTCTCATAGTTTTCCAACGAAGCACATAGAATATCAATTCGACACAGTATGTATCTCATCAGTGTAAAAGGTGTTGCAGCTGTTTGAATTCGTGTATCGCTGGACATCAGTGCATCTGGGAAAATTAACAAACAGTGAAATTCACAACTAATCTTGGAGGAACTGTTGGGCGAAGTTCACAGCACAGAATCAGATAAGTTAATCGTTGTTTTAAGTGTGGCCTACAGAGAATCTGCAGTAGTGAGTCGAGTAGGTTCTTTCTTGATTATATGTTTTTGGAGAAATGTCTCTTGATTAAACTTAAAATATATGCCATAACTATTAATTTAATCTGGGGCAGTGTTTGTAGAGGAATAAGACGGTGTTATTTTCTGGGTCTGTAGATTGTGAAGGAGCAAAAATGGCCTTTAATAAAGTGATATTTACTTCTTGTCAGATGTGGGAGTTTAAAGAGACTTTAAGGGTTACTGCAGTTTATATCTGCCATAAGATTCACTGCCAGCAGCATTTATCAGATCAAATAGATCGGTTGGAGAGACAGTCAGAAGCAATGAGGAATTTGCAACAGCAACAGTATGTGATGGATGGCAGTTATAGGAAGGCGGGAAAATCTCGATACAGTCACATAGATGGGCTAACTCCAGGAAAGGTAAGAGAGGTAGGCAGCTAGAGCTCGAGTCTTTTGTGATATACCCATTTCAAACAGGTATGCTGCTTTGGAAAATGTAGGGGGATTTTTGATAAGGGATAGCATTACAGCTATGCTGAGGGAGTATATTCCCGGAAATACATCCAGGGAAGTTATCTGTGTGGAACTGAGAAATAAGAAAGGGATGATAACCTTATTGGGATTGTATTATGGACCCCCTAATAGTCAGAGGGAAATTGAGAAATAAACTTGTAAGGAAATCTCAGATATCTGTCAGGAAAATAGGGTGGTTATGGTCGGGGATTTTAACTTTCTGAACAGTGCTATAGTGTTAAGGGTTTAGATGGAGAGGAATTTGTTAAGTATGTACAAGACAATTTTCTGATTCAGTATGTGGATGTACTTACTAGAGAAGGTGCAAAACTTGACTTACTCTTGGGAAGTAAGGCAGGGCAGGTGACTGAGGTATCAGTGGGGGAGCACTTTGGGGCCAGCGACTATAATTCTAATAGATTTAAAATAATGATGGAAAAAGATAGACCAGATCTAAAAGTTGAAGTTCTAAATTGGAGAAAGGACAATTTTGACGGTATTCGGCAAGGACCTTTGAAAGCTGATTGGGGGCAGATGTTTGCAGATAACGGGATGGCTGGAAAATGGGAAGCCTTCAGAAACGAGAATCCAGAGAAAGTATATTCCTGTTAGGGTGAAAGGAAAGGCTGGTAGGTATAGGGAATGCTGGATGACTAAAGAAATTGAGGGTTTGGTTAAGAAAAAGAAGGAAGCATATGTAAGGTATAGACATAGATCGAGTGAATCCTTAGAAGAGTATAAAGGAAGTAGGAGTATACGTAAGAGGGAAATCAGGAGGGCAAAAAGGGGACATGAGATAGCTTAGGCAAATAGAATTAAGGAGAATCCAAAAAGTTTTTACAAATACATTAAGGACAAAAGGGTAACAAGGGAGGGAATAGGGCCCCTCAAAGATAAGCAAGTCGGCCTTTGTGTGGAGTCGCAAGAAAATAGGGCAGATACCAAATGAGTATTTTGCATCAGTATTTACCATGGAAAAGGATATGGAAGATATAGACTGTAGGGAAATAGATGGTGTTACCTTGCACAATGTCCATATTACAGAGGAAGAAGTGCTGGATGTCTTGAAAAGCACAAAAGTGGATAAATCCCCAGGACCTGATCAGGTGTACTCTAGAACTCTGCAGGAAGCTAGAGAAGTGATTGCTGGGTCTCTTGCTGAGATACTTGTATTATCAATAGTCACAGGTGAGGTGCTGGAAGACTGGAAGTTGGCAAACGTGGTGCCACTGTTTAAGAAGGATGGTAAGGACAAGCCAGGGAACTATAGACCAATGAGCCTGACCTCGGTGTGGGCAAGTTGTTGGAGGGAATCCTGAGGGACAGAATGTACATGTATTTGGAAAGAAAAGGACTGATTAGGGATAGTCAACATGGCTTTGTGCATGAGAAATCATGTCTCACAAACTTGATTGAGTTTTTTGAGGAATTAACAAAGAGGATTGATGAAGGCAGAGTGGTAGATGTGATCCATATGGATTTCAGTAAGGCGTTCAACAAGGTTCCTTATGGGAGACTGATTAGCAAGGTTAGATCTCATGGAATACAGGGAGAACTAATCATTTGGATACACAACTGGCTCAAAGGTAGAAGACAGAGGGTGGTGGTGGAGGGTTGTTTTTCAGACTGGAAGCCTGAGTACCACAAGGATCAGTGCTGGGCCCTCTACTTTTTGTTATTTACATAAATGATTTGGATGCGAGCATAAGAGGTACAGTTAGTAAGTTTGCAGATGACAACAAAATTGGAGGTGTAGTGGACAGCGAAGAGGGTTTACCACAGATTACAATAGGATCTTGACCAGATGGGCCAATGGACTGAGAAGTGTCAGATGGAGTTTAATTCAGATAAGTGCGAGGTGCTGCATTTTGGGAAAGCAAATCTTAGCAGGACTTAATAGTAAGGTCCTAGGGATGCTGAACAAAGAGACCTTGGAGTGCAGGTTCATAGCTCCTTGAAAGTAGACTCGCAGGTAGATAGGATAGTGAAGAAGGCGCTTGGTTTCTTTCCTTTATTGATCAGAGTATTGAGTACAGGAGTTAGGAGGTCATGTTGTGACTGTACAGGTCATTGGTTAGGCCACTGTTGGAATATTGCATGCAGTTCTGGTCTCCTTCCTATCGGAAAGATGTTGTGAAACTTGAAAGGGTTCAGAAAAGATTTAAGAGGATGTTGTCAGGGTTGGAGGATTTGAGCTACAGGGAGAGGCTGAACAGGCTGGGGCTGTTTTCCCTGAAGTGTTGGAGGCTGAGGGGTGACCTTATAGAGGCTTACAAAATAATTAGGGGCGTGGATCTGGTAAATAGGCAAAGTCTTTTCCCTGGGGTTGGGGAGTCCAGAACTAGAGGGCATATATTTAGGGTGTGAGGGGAAAGATATAAAAGAGACCTAAGGGGCAACTTTTTCACGCAGAGCGTAGTACGTGTATGGAATGAGCTGCCAGAGGATGTGGTGGAGGCTAGTACAATTGCAACATTTAAGAGGCATTTGGATGGGTATATGAATAGGAAGGGTTTAGAGGGATATGGGCCAGGGGCTGGCAGGTGGGACTAGATTGGGTTGGGATATCTGGTCGGCATGGATGAATTGGCCCAAAGGATCTGTTTCCATGCTGTACATCTCTATGACTCAATGACTCTATCTCCATCTGTGTTTGTCAAAGTGTCCAGGAAAGATGGGAGGTGGCAAGTCACAGTGATGTTCGTTATATTTCTGCAAGTGGTGCCGTTGAGCTATTGAAAGGTCATCTTGCAGTGACACCAGCAGGAACATGGTGGAATCACAGCCTTCAAAAGACATCAGTCATAAGCCCTGATCTGCCAAGTCCAGAAGGCTGAATACTTGGTTGGTAGAAGAATGTTTTGAACTTTTAAAATAGATTTTGTGAATGCAGTATTTGTGTCAATATGCATTAATGCTGAAAAAAAAATCAGCAAGATTGCTTCTTTCAAGAGGCAGGAGATGCTTCCACCAGAGTCAACTTGCTAAGCAATTTGCAATCTAATGCAATTTCAATGTTGATTTTCTCCTTGAGCTGGTATTGCTTGTGAATTGTCCCAATGAGTGTAAGACAAAATGTCTTTTTCAGCAATGCTCAAAACTGAAGAGTTGGTTAATTGTAAACTCACCAAATTCAGTACAATACTTATTGAAAAAGTAAAAAAATTCCCAAATTCTGAGACATCAATTAACACTCTAGTATGCAAACAAACAGAACAAGGTATAGGATGAGGAGAGTTAAAGTTGTAAAATAACCTTCGCAGTCTTAGGTGAAGGAGTTGTTTATTTTGATGTTGATTTTGAGGTTTCAGTAGGGTTGGTAGTTGAGCTGGTTCAGTTATTCTCACATTGTCATTTTCAATGTGAGAGCAGATTTCTGTCTTTTAAGTGAACTTTGTTTGCAGTCAATTTTCTATTAGAGCTGATACCTTTAAAGTGTCTGCCAAAATCACCTGACCAGACAATGTGAAACTGTTGTTGTGGTTCTGTCCGCCGAGCTGGGAATTTGTGTTGCAGACGTTTCGTCCCCTGTCTAGGTGACATCCTCAGTGCTTGGGAGCCTCCTGTGAAGTGCTTCTGTGATGTTTCCTCCGGCATTTATAGTGATTTGTATCTTCCGCTTCCGGTTATCAGTTCCAGCTGTCCGCTGCAGTGGTCGGTATATTGGGTCTGGGTCGATGTGCTTATTGATTAAATCTGTGGATGAGTGCCATGCCTCTATGAATTCCCTGGCTGTTCTCTGTTTGGCTTGTCCCAGTCGAACTCATGTTGCTTGTTATCTGAGTGTGTGGCTACTAAAGATAGCTGCTCATGTCACTTAGACAGGGGACGAAACGTCTGCAACACCAATTCCCAGCTCGGTGAACAGAACCACAACAACAAGCACCCGAGCTACAAATCTTCTCCCAAACTTTGAATGTGAAACAGTTTCAGGCATGTTATTTAGAGATTGTTGTAAATTCCTGTTGAGCTAAACACCTTCTGGTCAGATGATTTTGTCAGGCATTTCAAAGTGTCCCCATTCATTTTTTATCAGTTTTCTTTCAAATTGATATGCAAGATTTTTAAGCTAGCTGATAATGATTCATAGTCCGTATTTTATGTCACAGCAAATCTTCCTAAAGAACCTCTTCAAGCTTCACTTGAACTTTTCCAAATATACTGCTATATTGTCATTAGTAATAACTTCAAACATCAGGACTATTTCTCTGGTGAGTTATTGTGTTCCTCCCTACTTTCATATCCTGATTTGCAGGCGTTTCCAGGGCATCATTTGTCTCCTCGACTGCGAAGATTGAAGTAAAGTTTTAATGCATCAGCTGATTCCTTATTTTCCAGTATTAATACCCCAGTATTAATAGGATGTGGGCTATTACACACTAAGGTGGTGAGCTGCCTTCTTGAAGTGTTGTAGTCCATATGGTATTGGTACAACAACAGTACTCTGATAGAAATGTGTTCTCGGATTTTGACCCAGTGACTGAAGGAATACTGACAATACTTACAAGCAGGAATTATGTGCAGCTTAGAGGGGAACTTGCAGATAGTGGTGTTCCCACTGTGATGATGCTGCACCTTTAACAAGATTATGTTGTTTTTGGATTTCTTTTCAGCGTGGTCATAAAGACACAGGTTCTGGAGTGTCCAGTTTGAAGGGTTTTATACCCAATTTGATTATAGCTAACAGATACTTCCTCAGACAAAACTCTTTCATGTTTAAAAAAAACACTTGTACAATGAAAGATGAGTGGCCAGATATCCCAACTCGGATTTCCTTTGGTTTGGTTTGGTTTTAGCAAGCAGTCAGTTGTGAAGCTGCTGGACCCACAGAAGCAGCTCCATATTGATTCTCTCTCTCTGACATCACTCTGTAAGAATCTTTGTTTGATCTTTTTCTCCTTTTTTGCCAAGGGGTGTTTATGGGGATTTTTGGCAAGTATTTGGAACAGCGTTATTAAGCTGGAATAATCTGTTGGGTTTTGTGATAGGTTGGTATTCTACCATCTGCTCTCCTTTGTTTGTGTTTCATTCCATAAATTTGCAAGTAAGTTCTGTTTTGTTTAAGATTAAGTGGTGAGGTGAACTGCATCACTCCTGGAATATCCACTCTATACCTGCTTAAAACAACCAGCAAAATTAGGGTCCAGGCTACTTTCTTGAAATGTTTTGAAGGGGTCTGGCCTGGTCCATAACAACATGCATCTGCTGTTGTCACTCCAGGTTATAGAGGTTGCGGGGTTGAAAGCTGCTTCAAAAGAGCCTTGGTAATTTGAAGCAGTGTGTCTTATAAATGGTAAACCCTGTGTATCAATTTCGGTTTTAAAACTATCAAGGAGTCTGAGGGAGAGAGTTCCAAAAGCTCATGACGCTTCATAAAATTTATCTCATTTTAAGTGTGTAACCCCATATCTTTGTAAACAAAAATCCCCCTACTTTTAAACTTTTCCACAAGTGGATGTACCTGTATCGTGCGTCTGCCAATTTTGTCTATCTACAGAAAATGTTAATTTTCAGAGTTCAATGAATTGGTTAAACATGATTTCCCTTTCATTAAACCGTATTGATTTTGCCTGCTTCACTTGAACTTTTCCAAATGCACTGCTATATTGTCATTAGTAAAACTTCTCCCCAGGACCTGATCAGGTGTACCCAAGAACTCCGTGGGAAGCTCGAGAAGTGATTGCTGGACCTCTGGCTGAGATTTTTGTATCATGATAGTCACAGGTGAGGTGTCGGAAGACACTGGAGGTTGGCAAACGTGGTGCCACTGTTTAAGAAGGGCGGTAAAGGCAAGCCAGGAACTATAGACCGGTGAGCCTGATGTCGGTGGTGGGCAAGTTGTTGGAGGGAATCCTGAGGAACAGGATGTACATGTATTTGGAAAGGCAAGGACTGATTCGGGATAGTCAACATGGCTTTGTGCATGGGAAATCATGTCTCACAAACTTGATTGAGTTTTTTGAAGAAGTAACAAAGAAGATTGATGAGGGCAGAGCAGTAGATGTGATCTATATGGACTTCAGTAAGGCGTTCGACAAGGTTCCCCATGGGAGACTGATTAGTAAGGTTAGATCTCATGGAATACAGGGAGAACTAGCCATTTGGATACAGAAATGGCTCACCACACAGAGGGTGGTGGAGAAGGGTTGTTTTTCAGACTGGAGGTCTGTGACCTTTGGAGTGTCACAAGGATTGGTGCTGGGCCCTCTACTGCTTGTCATTTACATAAATGATTTGGATGCGAGCATAAGAGGTACAGTTAGTAAGTTTGCAGATGACACCAAAATTGGAGGTGTAGTGGACAGCAAAGCGGGTTACCTCAGATTACAACAGGATCTGGACCAGATGGGCCAATGGGCTGAGAAGTGGCAGATGGAATTTAATTCAGATAAATGCGAGGTGCTGTATTTTGGGAAAGCAAATCTTAGCAGGACTTATACACTTAATGGTAAGGTCCTAGTGGAGTGTTGCTGAATAAAGAGACCTTGGAGTGCAGGTTCATAGTTCCTTGAAAGTGGAGTCGCAGGTAGATAGGATAGTGAAGAAGGAGTTTGGTATGCTTTCCTTTATTGGTCAGAGTATTGAGTACAGGAGTTAGGAGGTCATGTTGCACCATACAGGACATTGGTTAGGCTGCTGTTGGAATATTGTGTGCAATTCTGGTCTCCTTCCTATCGGAAAGATGTTGTGAAACTTGAAAGGGTTCAGAAAAGATTTACAAGGATGTTGCCAGGGTTGGAGGATTTGAGCTACAGGGAGAGGCTGAACAGGCTGGGGCTATTTTCCCTGAAGCGTTGGAGGCTGAGGGGTGACCTGATAGAGGTTTACAAAATTATGAGGGGCATGGATAGGATAAATAGACAAAGTCTTTTCTCTGGGGTCGGGGAGTCCAGAACTATAGGGTGTAGGTTTAGGGTGAAAGGGGAAAGATATAATAAAGAACTAAGGGGCAACTGTTTCACGCAGAGGGTGATACGTGTATGGAATGAGCTGCCAGAGGATGTGGTGGAGGCTGGTACAATTGCAACATTTAAGAGGCATTTGGATGGGTATATGAATAGGAAGGGTTTGGAGGGATATGGGCCGGGTGCTGGCAGGTGGGACTAGATTGGGTTGGGATAGCTGTTCGGCATGGACGAGTTGGACCTAAGGGTCTGTTTCCATGCTGTACATCTCTATGTCTCTACTTGTCTGGTGAGTTATTGTGTTCCTCCCTGCTTCCATATCCTGATTTGCAGGCATTTCTAGGGCAACATTTGTCTCCTCTACTGTGAAGATTGATGCAAAATTTTAATTAATCTGCTGGTTCCTTATTTTCTCGTATTAATACCCCAGACATACACTGCATAGGACTAATGATCACGTTGTTAACTCTTTTTAATGTATCTCTAAAAACTCTTCTTTATCTATTTTTATATTTGTATCTAGCTTTGTCTTATCTAATTTTTCCCCTCCTTATTTTGGTTTTTTTTGATTTTTAAAAAATATTTTCTCGAGATCAACAGCAAATCTTTGCATTCTTAAATGTTTTCTTTAAGTTTGATATTACTTTTAATCTTTTTCAGTTAACCCCAGATGGTAGGCTGCCCTCTTATTGGAATTTATCTACCTTGTGATTTCTGAAATTCCCCAAATGTTTGACATTTTATTGCTATTATTCTATCTCTTAACTTAGTAAGCTCTACATTCATGTCCTTATTATTGCCCTTATTTTAAACACTAGTTTTGAATTCACTCTACTTCAAACTAAATCTTAATTTAATCACATTGTGGATACTGCTTCTGGGGGCACCTTCACAGAGGTCATTCATTAATACTAACTCATTGTGCAAGACCAAATCTAACGTAGTCTGCTTTCTGTTGGTGTTCTAAGAAATTGTCCTGAAATCATTTTATGAATTCTTCATCCAAACTTTAGTCCATCTGATTCTTTCTATGAGTAGAATAAAGTCTACCATGATTATCACCATATCATTTTGACAAGCTCTCATTCTTTCCTTTGTACTTCATCTTCAAATATAGTTATTTCTAGGGAACCTGTACACCACTCCTACAAGTGACTTATCATTTTTCATGTCACATCTCTGCTCAAGCCACTCTGCATCCTGGTTTCCTGTATGTGTTATTCTGCTAATACCATCCCTAATTAGGAGCCTCTCCTTCACCTTTTGCAAACTTCCATTTCTTCCTAAATGATACGTACCCTTCAATATTCAGGATCCCTTTCTTTGTCCTACCTGTATGGGTCAGAATGATCGATCCTCCCACTCTCATTGAATGTTACTCTCCATCCCTAAGCAGACGTCCTGAACTCCGGCATTGCGCCTGCAAAATATGCCTTCTGGAATCTTGCCCTTTGCTAAGGAGAACAGTGAGAATCTTCCTCCCTGTTGTTTTTGACTATCGTTATATCACTTTTTGCTTCTTCCACTTGAATGAGAGAGAGAGAGTAAGTAAAGACTGCAGATGCTGGAGATCAGAGTCAAAACATGTGGTGCTGGAAAAACACAGCCAGTCAGGCAGCATCAGGAAAGTTAACGGTTCAAACATAAGCTCTTCATCAGGAATCCGGTATCACAGTGTAATGGTCAGTTAGTTCTTCCACTCTGCAGTCCTTGCTCTCATCCAAACAAGCTGAAAGAACCTCAAACCTCTTGGACAATAGTAATCCCAATTGAAAATGCATCTTTCTTTATTTTCTTGAGATTAGCAGGCTAAAACTTGCTTTTTCTTAACTTGCAGTGCTTTAATCTGATCCAGGGTATGTAGGATCTCTTAATCCAGTCTATCACATGCATCTTTTGTTGCCTAATACACGTAATTCTGTGTTGTATATTCATCACTCATTTTTTTTTGGATTTGATAGATCATGCTCCTGGCATGCTCTCCTGAACTCTTTATTAAATTAGGATTAGTCCCATGTCTTGGTGGTAATGGAAGAATGATAAATAAGACAGGTCACAATGAATGCTGCAGCTGATGGCCCACAAACCACCTAATGTCAAGCTTTGAGCTGCTATATCTGTCTGAGTCTATACTAGTTCGCATGATGATCATGTCATTCAATGTAATTTAATTTGTTCTCTGTGTGAAGATGGGTCTTTGACCTGACAAGGACTGTATAATGGTCACTTTTATCAATGCTGCCATGGACTGATGCATGTGCAGATTGGTCAGGACAGTATCACATAGATTCTTCCTGATTTACAAAGAGCAATACAGCACAGGAACAGGCCTTTCAACTCCCCAAGCCTGCACCACACATTTTTCCCTTCATACTAAAATTATCTTCAATTACAGGATCTGTATCCCTCCATTCCCTTCCTTGTCATGTATTTATCCAGGTGTTTCTTAAATGCTGCAATTCTGTCTGTTTCCACCTGTAGCTCTGACAGTGCACCCATCATCCTTTGTGTGGAAAAACACACACACACACACACACACACACACACACACACACACACACACACATACAGACACACACACACAACCTGTGTCCCCTAGTAATTGACACCTTGGAAAAACTTTCCATTCTATCCATGCCATTCACAATCTTACAAACTTCTATCAGGTCGCCCCTCAACCTTCTGTGTTTCCAGTGAAAATAAACCTAGTCGATCCAACATTTCATCATTTCTAAAATCTCCCATACCAGGCAACATCCTGGTAAGCCCTTTCTGTACCCTCTCCAAAGTAGTGGTGACCAGAATGTACGCAATATTCCAAGTGTGATCTAACTAAAGTTCTATAAAACTGCAGCATAACTTGCCTCTCCTTATACTTAATCCCCCTTCCAATGAAGGCAAGCATGCCATAAGCCTTTCTTTACTACCTTATTCACCTCCGCTGCCACCTTCAGTGATTTGGCAGACCTACAGACCCAAATCCCTCTGCATATCCGAAGGGTTCTGGCATTCACAGCAAAATTTCCATCTGTACCTGACCTTGCAAATGGATCACCTCACATTTGTCTAGATTAACCTCCATCTGGTATTCTTCTCTCCATACCTCTAACTGATTCATATCCTGCTGTATCCTCTGACAATACTCCTCACTATCTGCAACTCCACCAATCTTTGTAGCATACACAGACTTACTAATTAGACCAGCTATGCTTTCCTCTAAATCATTTATGTAGACCACGAACAGTAGAAGTCCAGCATTGATCCCTCTGGTACATCACTAGTCACAACCCTCCATTCCAGAAAGCATCCTTCCACTGCTACCCTCTGTCTTCAATGACTGATCCAGTTCTGAATCCATCTTGCCAGCTCACCCTTGATACCACGTGACTTCAGCTTTTATACCAGTCTGCCATGAGGGACTTTGTCAAAGGCTTTACTGAAGTCCATGTTGACATCAACTGCTTTTCCCTCATCAATCATCTTTGTCATCTATTCAAAAAACTCAATCAAGTTAATAAGGCTTGACTTCCCCCACACAAAGCCATATCGCTAATAAGTCCATTTGCTTCCAAATGCATGTAGATCTTGTCCTTGAGAGTTTTTACAAATAGTTTTCCTATCACCAATGTAACGCTCACAGGCCTGCAATTTTTTTGGATTTTCCGTGCTACGCTTCTTAAACAATGGAATAACATTGGTTATTTTCCAATTCTCTGGAACCACACCTGTGGCCAAAAAGGATACAAAGATATCTGTTAATACTCCAGCAATTTGTACTCTTGCCTCCCTCAATATTCTGGGATAGATTCCATCAGGACCTGGGGATTTATCTACCTTAATACTTTTTAAGCCGCACAACCCCTCTTCCTTTTGTATATAAATATTTTTATTTCAACCTCTTTCAACTCTTTTATAAAAGCAACTATATATTAAAAAAACCAAAATACTAAAGATAGAGGTAGTACAACAGTGTCATATTGCAATACTTTTAATAATAAACTACTTACTATTCTACCGAAAAACGTATCTACTTAAGTTAAACTAAACTACAATCAAATTAAATAAAAGTTAAATTAAGCTAAATTCAAATTAGCTTAAAATAAATTACATCACATTACTTTATTCTATTTCACCCACCACGCCTCCACTGAAACTCCAATCCCTGGGAACACCAGTCATTGTACCCGTAATTTTTTTCCAGCCTCCCCCATCCCAGGATCCCATGGGCCATCCAAACTGACTCCCAAAGCTATATCACGTCTCTGATTAATATTGCCGATATGTCTGTGTCTATATAATTTAGAAAGGGCTGCCACGTCTTTTAAAACTGCTCTGTTTTATGGTGCACTATATTTGTAAGGTAGTCTTGGGTGAGATGTTCCATCACCAGCATGCGCCATTTAATCCTGTGAAAATTACTACAACTAAAAAACTAACCACTACATTTAACTCCAACAAACACCCAAATAAACTCCAATTCACTAGAGATCTTCCCCCTTACAGATAGGGGGCAATCCTCCCAATCCTTGCAATGTTTTTGGCTCCTTTCAGCTGAGGCCATGCCCCAGTCCCAGGCATATACAGACAAAGGAAACATGTTATTTACATTCCTGAGAGTTAACAAGTTACACCACCCCCCTCCCCCCCCACTCCTCTTCTCTGTACATCTTAACCACAGATATAGCCACCCCCAATCCAGACAAGGAGAGCAAAAAAAAACTCCAGACAATAACTAACTGATCGAAATGTTAAATAAATCAGGTTTTACACCAAGGCAGTACAGAATCTATAGAACCAATAACCACAAAAAGGGAGAGAGTAAAGAAAAGGGGCAGAGAAAGTAAACAAAATTGTGCCATTAGTTTGTAATGGTGCCCCTCCCCCGCCCGCCCCCTCCACTCCCAACCCCAGTCCTTTATTTCAAAGAGTTCACAAAGTCATTTGCCTTTTCTGCTGAATCAAAATTATATACTGTCCCTCCGTAAGTGAAACGCAACACCGCCGGGTACCTCAAGGAATATTGAATGTTTAGATCCCATAATTTTCTCTTGACTTTATCAAATGCCTTTCTCTTCTTAATTATGGCTCCAGAGAAGTCTTGAAAGAACATTATTCTGGAGCCTTTGTGTATTAAAGCCCGTGGATCTCTTCGTTGTCTTCTTGCTGTTTCAATCACTAACTGTTTTTCTTCATAGTGCTGAAGTCACATTAGGACTGGGTGGGGCATGGGTCTAAGCCGGACCTGCGCATTGTGATCCAGTGGGTCCACTCCACACTCACCAGGCCCAATTCCACCTCCAGCCCCAGGAACTTCAGCAGCCACTTCTCCAAGGAACCAATGAGGTCCTCACCTTCCTCCTGCTCCAGGAGACCCACGAGCTGTAAGTTTTTGTTTCTTCTACTTTTATTTTCCAGGTAGCCCACTTGTTCCTGAAGGACCCGAATCTGGTCTTCCAGCATTCGGATCCGTCCTCCCCAGACCACTGCCATAGTCTCTGATGCTGCGGTCCTCTGCTCCACTGTTTCCACTCTTCGGTCCGGTGTTTGTATCTCCTGCTCATGCTTCTTCAGCACGGCAGATGTTAGCTCCATCACTGCTTCAATCTTTTTCCTGAGTTTGGCAAACTCTGAGAGTAAATGCTGCTACACCATTAAATCCAAAGAGGCCACCCCAGGAACTTGAGCAATGGCTATGGGCACCCTGACACAATAGGGGAGTGCCCAGCCTGCTGCACTCCTTCTGCCCATTTTCCTTTATTCACCTTCATCCTGATCTTGGAGCTATCAGATCACTATTTTAGCAGCTATAGATGTTCAACAACAATTTAAATTATCGATTTTTATCCTAAGGGTGGTTAGTGAGTGGGGGTAAAGGCCCACCTTGCCCAGGGTATAGCACAGAGCCCAGCACAGCATACCTCTCAGACTACCACCATCTTGGATCTCTCACCTCTTCCTTTTTAATAGCAACCTGGCTTAGAAATTCAACACTCCCTTCCCTCAGGTAATCCCCCTCTAATTCCTTCTCTTTGAACACCGACACAAAATATTCATTTAAGGCAGCACTTACCTCTTCTGGCTCTACACATAGATTGGAGCTGAAAATGTGTTGCTGGAAAAATGCAACAGGTCAGGCAGCATCCAAGGAGCAGGAGAGTCAGCATTTCGGGCATGAGCCTGAAGAAGGGCTCATGCCCGAAACGTCGACTCTCCTGCTCCTTGGATGCTGCCTGACCTGCTGCGCTTTTCCAGCAACACATTTTCAGCTCTGATCTCTAGCATCTGCAGTCCTCACTTTCTCCTTCTGTACATAGATTCCCTCCTTTCCCTGGCTATCCTGTTCCCTGCTTGTTGGTTCCCTCATCATATATCATGGTTCAGTCTGGTGTATATATCCTTCAGGACTCAAGTCAGTTGTGGTGCTACTAAGCCCGGATGAAGTTCCCAGCTTTCTATCCTCCATTCTTCAAACTGGTAATCAACATTGGTTGATGAATGAGTACTCTTCAATGTAGGTGGTACATTGCAGGAGGTTTCCTTGACCATGTTTGATCTAATGTCAAGAAGCTTCATGGGTGTAGAGTTAATGACATGGACTCTTGGGGTCTATTCCTCCCAACTATATATCAGTGTACCATATCCTTCTGGCAGGTCTTTCCTACCAATAGGTTGATGATGGCTAGGAGATAGATTCATAGAATCCCTATTGGCATTAGCTCGAGCTGATTTTATAAGACAGTTACTATCTCAGGCTATTGCTTCATTTTATCCTTTAGTTTAGTCAATTTTTAGTGAATTTTTTGATGAAGTAATGAGGAGGATTGCTGAAGGTAATGTTGTGGATGTTATCTAAACAGATTTTAGTTAGGCATTTGACATGGTTCTCAATAGCAGACTGCTCACAAACATTACAGCCCATGGGATACAGAAGAATGTGACTGATTGGATCCGAGATTGGCTCAAAGGCAGGAAAAGAAAGATAATAGTTGACCAATGTTTTTGTGGATGGAAAGCAATTTCCATTGGTGTTTCAAAGGACTCAGTGTTGGGTTTCTTGCAGTTTTTGGTATACCGTGATGTTGTAGATTTAAATGATTGAAAAGCATGATTGGGAAATTTACAGATGACAAAAATTAGTATGTAGATGAGAGTGAAGATATTGGCTGTTGACCGCAGGATACTATGGTTTAGTTGAATAGGTGGAAAAGAGGCAAATTGAATTCTATCTGGAGAAGAGTAAGTTTATACCTTGGGGTGGCATACACAATGCACAGGAGGAAGTGAAAAACCTTTTGAGTGCATGTTCCTAAAGGTTAAACTGGAAGCTATGATGATAAAGAAGTCATTTGAGCTGTTTTCCTCCATTTAGTGAGGTATTCAAGATTAAGCAGGGATGTAATGCTGGAACAGTGTAAGACATTGATTTGACCAGAGTTGGGCATTTTGCCTGCACTTATAATCACAACAGTATAGAAAAGATATAATT
The DNA here is from genome assembly GCF_020745735.1 of Hemiscyllium ocellatum. Classification (NCBI taxonomy): domain Eukaryota; kingdom Metazoa; phylum Chordata; class Chondrichthyes; order Orectolobiformes; family Hemiscylliidae; genus Hemiscyllium; species Hemiscyllium ocellatum. Next base: position 40,088,024 of record NC_083428.1, read on the forward strand.
GTTCCAAAGAAAGTACAGAGAAGATTTTTCAGAATATTTCTAGGGCTGGAAATGTGTGGATATGAAAGAAGCTTGAATAGGCTATGATTGTTCAAAACAGAAGTCTGAGTTAGTTGAGGTGCACAAAATAATAAGGGACATTGATAAAGCTGGTATGGAAGACTGGTTTCTTCTACTGATGGGTGATTGATCAGAAATCACAGATTTAACATGATTGGTAAATAGATGGGACATATGAAATACTTTTTATGTTTCTGGTGGGTTTCTGGAATTCACTTCTGGTTTGGTGGTTAAAGCAAAACCCTCAGATACCTTTTATAAAGAAATGCTATAATCTGGTGTGGTTCAGGTACTGGACTGGGATTAAAATAGGCTGCTAAAGGCCTATTCTCTGCCATGACTTTTCTATGGTCGCTTAAAGTAGGGATTGTAGTGTAACAATTCTTCTTGTTTCGTAAAAGTAGCAAATACTCTGATGTTCAGAGTGAGAATCATAAATAATCTCAGAGTATGAATTATTTTCACAACCAATTGTTGTTAATGGGTTTTTGAAGGGAAGAAACTACCCAGGCTCTTAATTCACCTTTACTGGGAGTGTAGCTGTGAGACTACCAAGTGAAATAAGGCTGTTTTTCCTTTTTCTTTCTGACTGGTCTAGGATACTGAACTTAACTGTAAACATTATCACTGCTTTAGCTGAGATCTGATATTTCAACATAGCCAAGGTTTGAAATGGCACCCACAGGTCATTATACTTAAACAGGTGGTGTATTTACCACCAAGGCATTAGATCAGGTTTTCATCTCAAATCAATCTCCTCTTCCCTTTCATTTAAAGGGTCACTCTTTAATAAAAAAAAATCAGCAGTGAATGGAGGCACTTGGACAGAGCGCACTAATCTCCTGTACCTTTAAACACTGCACACAGAAATGGTCCTCTGATTTCACACTTGCAGCATTCTTAACCATGCTTGAATCATTAGCAAAGTAGCAGTCTAGTGCTGATTATAAGGTGATTTAAAACCTAGTGTACTAGTCTAGTACAGGTTTTGAGAGACAGACTGGAAGCCAGGCCCCCTGAATAAATTTGGCAATCCTTCACAATTTAAATCTGAATTATCACAGACATAAGTTTACTAACAAAGGAACATAAACGCTGATTAATCATGCAAACATTGTTAAATGCAAAATTCATAACAAAAGTCAAAATTGGTAATAATGCTGTCCCAAAAGCAACCTCAGAAGAGTCACTCTGCTATTGCACTAATCAACATACGTTTGTATCTGTCCGGACTCTATTGAGTCAATTGAACAACATTTCCATATTGAGTCTTATTCTTGGTAAAGTTCACCACAGTATTATCAGGCCTCATTTGGGAGCTCACTATCTGAGAGGACAGGTTTGTGATTTTCAATAGAATTGCATCTTTAATGGGGTCAACACAATATTAAAAAAAAAATCTTCTGCCAGCACAATTCCAAATATTACCATAAGACCATAGCAAGTTCCAAACTTTAACCACTGTCTGAGTAAAGATGTTTCTCCTGAATTCACAATTAGATTTATCAGTGTCTGTCTTATATTTATGGTTGTATAATTGGTTTGAGTAATTTCTGCCCAAATCAAATCAGCGCAAGAGCAATGTGAAGTGCTTTAAAATCAGGTTGACTCTGCAGTGTCACTTGACTGCCACAAAAGGGCAGTAAGAACATAAGCTTCGAAAAGATGACAATATCAACTCACATCTGGTGTTTCAATACCAACATCCGTTCACTTGACACAAATTTGAAGAAAGGTTGGTGATGAGGTATAATTGTTAACTGCAGTTATTTAAGATTCTGAGGAAAATATCTGCATTCCTCAGGATGAAGGTGGAGAAAGGATATGTTAAGATCATAAAACATAAAGAAATAGGAACAGGAGTAGGCTGTTCGGCCCCTCAAACCTGCTCCACCATTTAATAGGATCACGGCTGATCGACATTCCTCACGTCCCCTGCACTGCCCTTTGCCCATAACCTTTATTCCTAAAAAAATCAAGAATATCTCTCAGCTTTAAATATACACCGGGACTCTACCCTCACAATTCTCTGTGGCAAGGAGTTCCAAAGTCACTCAACCCTCTGAAAGAAGAAATTCCTCCTCATCTCAATCTTAAATTGGCACCCTCTATTCTGAGACTGTGCCCTCTGGTTCTAGACTTACCCATGAAGAGAAGAATCCTCTCAGCATTTACCCTGTCAGGCTCCTTAAGAATCCTGTATGTTTCATTGAGATCACCTCTCATTCTTCTGAAGTCCAGTTAGTTAAGTCCCAACCTATTTGGCCTTTGCTCATAGATGATCCTTCCATAGCAAAGATCATCCTAATGAATCTTCTGCTTTTATATAGATCAGTGTTAGGACCAAGTGTATTCAGATTAATTCTGACCCAGTGAAACCCAATTACAGAATAATACGATGATCTTCGATTTCTGCTGCCAGTGCACTTGTAGCATTTGTGAACATTGCCCTAGATTCTAGTTAATGACAAATAATTCTATAAGACAACATTGAACTTGGGCACCCAACCGTCATTAATCATCCCACAATTTGAAAGTGACATCTACTCAGGATTGTGAATTTCTGCCAGGTGTTTTAATGTGACTGCCCAAACTGATTCTCAACCTGCAGATTTTTGGGTGCATGAACTGCACGAAGTGGGAGGAGCTCTTGGTTTTTGTGGTCCATTTAGTGAAGACTGAAATACAGGTAGTTCTTCTCTAATGTGATGGTTGCATTCTTGTGCAACCGTGTAGGAATGGGTGATTTTCCAGGTGCAGCAGGAATATGTTAGTTTGAGTTGGAGAGTTTCAATTATTTGGATTTTTACAACATGTCTGAGAATTAAACTCCCAAAAAAATGCAGAGAAAAAAAATCTGTCCTTGAATCTTCCAGGCGCCTTTAGATTACTTAGTGGGATACTGAGCTGTACAGACCAGTCCTAGATGTAAGCTTTATTTTAAAGTAACTTCAAGCTCTTAATCGTTGATTATTTTCACTGCCTGGCCTCATTCATAGACACTTAGGGATATTATCAGAACTTGTAATTGTCCTCCAATGTAACTGTTTTGTTCCCTTCACAAATACTGACTGACCTGCTGAGTGCTTCCAGCATTTTCTGATTTTTATTCTGGATTACCAGCAACTGCAGTATTTTTTTTTCTATTTAAATGATTGCAAACATGAATATTTGAATTTTTCTTTAGTCATAACATTTTTTCTCTGATTCCCAAGCCTGTACCAGAAATTTGAATACATTATCCTATCTGACAATGAAAGGATGGAGTATGATTTTTTTGTCTTTCTTTGTGCTTTGTCTCTGTTTGAAATGAAGTCCCTGGAATCTGTGAAAAGCTCCCGGAGGACCGTGGCCGAAAAACAGTTGAGAATCACTGTGCTGTCCACATTCACCAAAGTAGTAAAAGTATTTTCATTTCACAGTAGTTTGTCATAAAGTGTTTTGACAAGTTTTTGAGTCACAAGATAAAGTGACATACAGTTGGAAGGTTTTAAAAATGTGCACAGTTAGCTTTGATACTTTACAAAAATTGAAATTACAGGATTTGAATTGACAGGGCCTATCCAATGGTAGATACTCTGAGAAGCTTTGTATCAGAAGAAGGGCTTTAATTCAGAGCTTCCTGTTCAGCTTTCAAATGTAAAGGATTATTAACGTTGTTTGAAAAAATTAATGAGAAGTCGCATTGTGGACTCGATGGGCCGAGTGGGCTGCTTCCATATTGTAGGGATTCTATGATTCTGGGTGATTATTTGTAGTGTAATTTTGAATTCAACGCAAATTTTATTACAAACGCTAGAGGGCAGCAATGTATCACTTGGCAGCTTCACTGTAGCCTGTGGATTTCGAATCAGGACCAAGGACAGCAACCAATTCAATGTAAGATTTGCAATAAGGAACCATAACTGTAAGAGAGTCACTAAAATCCAAGGGAAATTAAGCACACTGTTATTTACTCAAAAATTGATGAGAATATGAAACTGACTTTAACAAGGAAAAGTCAAGTAGCCAGCTTATATAGATCTAGGACGAAAGTAGATCAGCACATGAACAGGAAATGAAGAGAATAACCTCAAGACTTAGATGAGAAGGGCAGAGGAGGCTGATGTGTAGACCATAAACTTTTGTAAACTAGATAGACCAATTTCTTATTTTTGTGCTGTATGTTCAATGATCAGAATCTTGCCGACTTAGTTTGTTTCACAGGTGAGAGGTTTTTTAACCTGGATCTTGCTTGGGAAGAATTCTGGTGAAATATTACTTCAGGTAATGAATTAGGCATTTGCCTCCGAGGCTGCTGTCCAGTTAGGAATGGTGAACAAGATTCAAAGTCAAGAATGTGTCAAAATGCAAAATTTAAAGGCTAGTTGGCAGTACTGGGTCTTTTTTTTCCCTCTTTAGAGGGAAAGGGATTGACAACATGCAGGAGAGGTGTCTGAACACTGAAAGAGCCCCATTACTGGCAATCATGATGCCAATAATGGAGAATGCATTTGAAATTGACAGCCTGGTCTAGTGCCATGCTAACAATGAAAGAAGAGATAAGGAGCGAGTAGAGAGAGGTCAAAGCATTTCATTGTAATCATGAAAATAAATCTGAACTACCTATTTGTATTATGAAATTAAATTTCATGATCAACGTGTCGTGGGCCTGTAACCACAGTTAACAATGTTTTTCATTAACTGAGGCCTTATCTCTCTTGCATAGAAAATATTGAAAGTGTTGCAGGGACTGTCAAAAAAGGCAACCCTAATCTCTGAGGAGTAGTAGTACTGTGAAGAATCATCTGCTACATGAATCATACAAGCCCTTCACTGATACCAAATCCTTCACCATCAACACCATTGGCTTACTCTTGACCTGAAAATTAATTAAATAAATCATGTTAACACTGTGTCTAAAGATAGGCGAGAGTTTGTAATTTTGCTATTGAACTTTGGGAACCCATTTCTTGATTCACTATGACCTCTGTGCCATCTAGAATACACAGGTCAAGAATGTTCCAACAACAGGTTCCAACAGGTCAAGAATGTTCCAAGACTGTTGTGCATATTCGGAAAAGTCTAGTTTGGACAGACTGAGTTCTGTCGGGAGTTCTTTATTCTGTTCTTCGTGTTTCATTGCGTAACTTTGTGAATAAATTTCTGTCTGTTTTAAAACCTAGTAGTCAACCTTGCTAATTTACTTCTGGTAATTTTCACTGCACATTTACCAAAACAAGCTGCAAAGTTATGGTCTGGGTTGTCTGCTCAAGAACGTTTTGAGTGGTCTGGCCTAGTCCATAACACTGTAGAGAAGTGTGGAGGTGGCACTTAAAGAGGGTGTTGTCTAATTATCACCTGAGGTAGAGGTGGTGATGGTGGTGTTACAGGAGTATAAACCAGATCCTGCTCGAATTGACAGAAGTGTTTTAAAATATGTTCTCATGTTAAGCAATCTCTTTTTCTTTCCCCTCACTTTTTTTAATTACTCACTGTCTGGTTTACTCAATTTTGTGTCTGACACATGCACTCTGTACAATTTGTATTTATTTCCTAGCTTCCTGACATAAAACCTTGAAGCACATTGGCAAAGTAAGATTCTGGAGGAATCAGAAAACAAAGAATGTCATTTTTAAGTTGCCTTATTAGGAATCAATGGAAAACAGTGAACATGATTTCACTTTCCTTGACTACTTTCCCTCACTTCCTTGTTCCTTACAATTTTTTGTCAATTTTTATCAAACCAATTGATAAGACAGAAAATCAAGACTCCGTTCTTTGTTGATAGACTTCTGTAACTATTCAATGTTGCAGTTTCTTCCACACAGTTCACTAGTTGTAATGGTTTCCCCTTGATATATACCTGTTAACAATAATCTGCTTAACTAGTTGTGACGTTTCTTTAAACTCTCTTCTCATTATGTAAAACTTTGAAATACAGAGGAACTTGTAGTACAGTGTAGTATCCTTACCACTGGGCCAGAAGATCTGGGTTGAAGCTCCCCATTGGGGTCCATAGTCTATATCTTTAACACCTTATATTCGATATAATACCACCAAACTTCCATATTTCCCCCTCCTTTCTTTAAACAAGAATAATTACACCATTTAATCATAAAGTAACCCAAAAAAATTAAGTTCTTCCAGTTCCTCGTAGGATATTAATTATTTGTTAAAGCAAAAAATTGGAGGAAATACCAGGAACTTGCATCGACTAGTCATTATGGAAATCTTTTCTTTTTCTTTTTAACATTTCTCAGATCTCCCCTTGCAAAATTTCCTCTAAAATGTTTATAAATGCACTCCTCTAACCAGGGTTTCTACTGGTGCCAATTTTTCAGGAGCCAAGGCCCTCTTCACTACCATTTTGTGTTTTTGGATTCCCTCCTAAGTCATCTACTTCTTTGGGTAGTTTCAAGAACATTTGTGTTTGAAACTTCTCATTGTGTAAAAAATTATATTGATTGATTTCCAGGAATATGATGCTAAAAGAGCTACGAAGATCTTATGAGATCTCTTTTCCTGCGTAGGGGAATCCTCTATCATTATTTTATTGAATTTTCATTTGAACTCTAAGTCACTCGTCTGGCTTTAGTTTTTTATAACCCATTAAGAAGCATTCTTTTCTCTGCCTATCCATATGTACAATAAATCTGGCTGTCCTCTATGTGATATCATAGTTCTTTTCATTTCTTCTGTATGGCTTCGTACGCCAACGTATCATCTAATTTCTACAGATTGTAACTTTAAACTCTTGCCTTTGTTTCTCCTGATATTCACAGAGTTGTTTAGTCAAAGAGTCATTGAGTTGTACAGCATGGAAACAGGCCCTTCAGTCCAACTCATCCATACCGGCCAGATATCCTAAATCAATCTAGTCCCATTTGCCAGCATTTTGGCTCATAACCCTGCAAACTCCTCCTCTCCATCCAGATGCCTTTTAAATGTTATTTTTGTACTAGTATCCACCACTTTCTCTAATAGCTTATTCCAAACATGCACCACCCTCTGCATGAAAAGTTACTCTTTAGGTGCATTTTAAATTTTTCCCCCTTCTCTCTTAAACCTATGTCCTCTAGTTTTTGATTCCCTTACCGTGGATAAAAAACCTTGTCTGTTTACCTTATCCATGCCTGTCATGATTTTATAAACCTCTGTAAGGTCACCCCTCAGCCCCCAATGCTTTAGAGAAAATAGCACCAGCTTCCTCAAACCTTCCAACCCTGGCAATATCCATTTAAATCTTTCTGCATCCTTTCAAATTTAGCAACATCTTTCCTATAGTAGTGAGACCAGAACTGAAGTAGGTAAAAACAATGACTGCGGATGCTGGAAACCAGATTCTGGATTAGAGCGGTGCTGGAAAAGCACAGCAGTTCAGGCAGCATCCGAGGAGCAGGAAAATCGCCGTTTCGGGAAATTCCTGATGAAGGGCTTTTGCCCGAAATGTCGATTTTCCTGCTCCTCGGATGCTGCCTGAAACTGCTGTGCTTTTCCAGCACCACTCTAATCCAGGACCAGAACTGAACACAATATTCCAAAAGTGACTCAACCAACATCCTGTACAGACACATGACATTCCATCTGTTATACAATGCACTGATCAATAAAAGCAAGTGCACCAAATGCTGCCTTCACTACCCTGTCTATCTGTGACTCCATCCTCACCTTCAAGGAACTATGAACCTGCACACCAAGGTCTCTTTGTCCAGCAACATTCAGCAGCAACCTACCATTAAGTATGTAAGTCCTACCCTGATTTGCCTTACCAAAATACAACACCTCATATTGATCTAAATTGCATTCAATCTGCCACTCCTTGGCCCATCTGATCAAGGTTTCGTTGTGCTCCAGATAACCTGCACTGTCCACTGTACATACTAACAATTCCTCCTATATTCTCACCAAATCATTTATACTATTGACAAAAGGCAGTTGTCCCAGTACAGATCCTTGTGGCATATGCTTGTCACAGGCCTCAAGTCTGAAAATAAACCTCCCATCATCACCCTCTGTTACCTACCTTCAAGCCAATTTTGTATCCAGACAGTTAGCACTTCCTCGATTCTATGTGACCTAACTTTGCTAACCATTTGTTGAATGCCTTGCTGAAGTCCATATAGATAACATCCACTTCATATCTTCTTTTTCATTCTTCAAAAAACTCAATCATGTTAGTGAGACATGATTTCCCACGCACAAAGTCACGTTGACTATCTTTAATCAGTGCTTGCTTTTCCCAAATATGTGTAGAGCCCGTCTTTCAGAATCCTTTCCAACAACGTACTCGCTGCTGACATCAAGCTCACCAATCTATAGTTCCCTGGCTTTTCCTTCCCACCTTTCATAAATAATGGCACCATATTAGGCCTTCTGGCACCTCTCCTGTGGCTATTGATGAGCCAAATATGTCATTAAGGAGTCCAGCAATCACTTCTCTAGCATTGCACAAAATTATGGGATACACCTGATCAGATTCCAGGGATTTATCCGCCTTTATGAACACATTTAACACCACTGCCTGCGTAATATGGACACTTTTCAACATATCACTGACTACTTCTCCAAATTCTTTAGTTTCCATGTCCTCCTTTGCCATAAATAATGGCATAAAATATTCAACCGGTATCTCATCCATCCCCTGCAGTTCTACACATAGACGGCCTTGTTGATCTTTAAGGGGCCCTATGCACTCCCTAGTAAATCTTTTGTCCTTAATGTATTTGTAGAATGTCTTTGGATACTCCTTAACCCAGAAGTTTCTGAGAGTCATAGAGTCCTACAGTGTGGAGACAGGCCCTTTGGCCCAAACTGGTCCATGCTAACAAAATGTACATCAACGCTTGCCCATTTCCTTGCACTTGGCCCAAATCCTTCTAATCCTTTCCTATCCATGCATTTGTCCAAATATCTTTTAAATGTTGTTAATGTACCTGCCTCAACTATGTCTGCTGGCAGCTCATTCCATATGCGTACACCATATGTGTAAAAGAAAAGTTGCCTCTTAGGTTCCCTTTTATTCTTTCCCCTCTAACCTTAAATTATGCCCTCTAGTCCTTGATTCCCTAACCCTGGGAAAAAGACTGAGTGCATTCACCCTATCCATGCCTCTCATGATCTTATACACTTCTATAAGATCCCCTCCCCACCTCAGTCTCCTATGCTCTAAAGAAAGAAGTCCTAGCTTGACCAATTTCTCCTTATAACTCAGACCCTTGAGTCCTGGCAAGATCCTTGTAAATTTCTTCTGCACTCTTTCCAGTTTAATGGCATCCTTCCTATAGCAAGATGACCAAAGCTGAGCATAATATTCCATGTACAGCCTCACCAACATCCTGTAACTTCTCAACTTCTATACCCAATGCCCTGACTGATGAAGGCCAGTATGCCAAAAGCCATTTTCACTGCCCTGTCTACCTGTGACTCCACTTTCAGGGAACCGTGCACCTGAAATCCAAGGTCCCTCTGTTCCACTATACTCCTTAAGACCCTACCACTTTCACCATGAAATCCCTACCTTGATTTCACTTTCCAAATTGCAAGACCTCACACTTGTCTTTATTAACCTCCTGTTGCCATTTCTTGGCCTGCTTCCCCAGCTGATCAAGTCCTGCTGCAATTTCTTTAAATAACTTTCCTCACTGTCCACGGTACCTCCTATTTTAGTGTCATCTGCAAACTTACTAACCATGGCCTTGTACATTCTCATCCAAATCAGTGATATAGATAATAAACAGTAATGGGCCCAGAACCCTTGAGGCACTCCAGTTTGACAAGTGTCCTTCTGCTTCCTACCATCAAGCCAATTGTGCATCCAGTTTGCCAGCTCCCCCTGGATTCCATGCAATCTAACCTTCCAGAGCAGCCTACCGTGTGGAACTTTATCCAAAGTCTTATTGAAATCCATTTAGACTATGTCTACCTGCTCTCATCAATCTTCCTGGTCACTTCATCAAAGAACTCTAACAAATTTGTGAGGCATGATCTCCCTCACACAAAGCCATGCTGACTATTCCTAATCAAACCCTGTCTTTCCAAATAACATGTATATCTTGTTTCTCAGATTTTCTCAAGTAACTTACTGCAGATGTTAGGCTTACTGGTCTATAATTCCCAGGTTTCTCTTTGCAACCCTTCTTGAGTAAGGTCGTAACATTTGCTACCCTCCAGTCTTTCAGGATCTTACCTGTGGCTAATGATAATGCAAAAATATCGTTTTTCCTCTTTTTGTCCACCTGATTTCCGTCATCCATATACGCTTTATACTCCTTGAGGGATTCACTCGATCTGAATTCTTGGTCTTGTCAAACTATGTCCTCTGTTTACCCTCCTAGCTTGTTGCAGATTAGTGATGTACATCTCCTTCTGCCTATGCTTAGAATTCATTTCATAAGTTCATAACCACTTCCAAGGCCATGTTCACTTTTGACCAGTTTCAGAACTCAAACTGCATTATCTCACCTTCCACATCTTTAGCACATTTTGGCAATCCACAGATCTTACTTTCTGTCCCTCACCTTGCACATTTAGTCAATAACTATACCTGCTCTCCTTATTGCATTGACCCCTTCTGACATTCATGTTACTTTGTGTAACTTTCAGTGCTGACTTCTGGAACAAATAGCCTTATCTGGTATCTCTGTATTACTTTATCCATATTCAGCGCTTCATCTGTTATAATCTGGTTCTCATAGTTGTCCAACACTTGTATATGCAAACAACACGATGCCTCATCACTTTCAATGATTTGTTCACATTCTGTAAGTGTGTAACCAATGTCAATTAGCTCATGTAATGCACCCAAACATTTTCATTATCATGTATAAAATTACTGTTTTTCCATCACTACATATTACTTTATCTGGATCGTCCCCTCTTTCTGTTATTCTTCATTGTAATTTATCACTTTTCCTGGATTCAGATTTATTTTGATAGCCTTTCCTGATGTTGGAAGGCTCATCAAATCTTCTCTGAAACATCATCTTTGATGACTGCCCTTCTCCCTGCAAGTAGGACTTTCAAGTACTCAGGGAAAGTGGAACTAATTGTGATACCTTCCCAAGCCAGGGGGTGATCACTCATTACTGAATAAGTCTTTGGAATTCTCCCAAAGACAATTAATATGCCCGGGGTCCCTAATTTGCAGTAAGGTCTTCACATAGACTGCAACTAGATGTACATGTATTAATTTCCAAGTTGGTTTGACAGCTATTACCTTAGCTATTACTGCATGATTTCTCTCAACGTCCATTACTAAAGAGACTTTCTGTTGCCATGTTCATTATCACATTGAATTTGGAGAAACATGTGGATATGTGTACAAATTGGCAAAACTTCCTCTCCCCCACCTCATCCAACTTAGTCAAGAATTTATGCCGTTAACCTGCTCACTATTACTCTCTTCTCTTTACTATATATTGCTGTGGTCTGACTAGATCTAATTGCATGTTTACAAAGTGCAAGATGAAAATGTTTTCTTCTTTTACCCCATTCCTTCCAGTCAGTTGCTTCAACTTTGAAGCTTCCTGCTCATGGGAGACTCACCATGGGCCAAGATAGTATTCTCTTATTTTTTTTAACATATATCACATTGACTGTTGATCGACATTCCCTCTAATTTTCCATCTGGGGCCAAGGTGCAGCCGCAACATTTGGAACCAAAGTGAATGCTGCAATCAACTTGCTGCTGCTGACCACCTCGTTAAGTTTAATGTGCTCATCATCCCTGACTCTTGTATTCTTTAGAAGGATTTTTAAGCTGAGATAAGATGAACAGACAAACATGTGATGTAGATTCAAGATAATTAGTCTTTTTGTTCCTTTAAACTTCTATCTCCCAATACCAATAACACCTGCTTAATCTTTCGATTAGAGAAGTTAAGTCTTGTTCAAGGCTTGCAATATGTCTAAATTGTGTAAACTATAAGTTCACTATCTGCCCAAAAACAATTATTTTGTGTTTCATGTTCATTTTCACTTGAGTCTACTCAGTTGTAAAGTTATTTCATTGTGCTTCAAGTCTCAAATTCCATTGTAACACAATGAATGGAGAACTCTATCATACTTGCAATACAAGACTATATAGATACAAGCTAAATGGAGAATTATAACTAAAAGGAATGAGGATGGAGGTAACTCCAGCATTTACTGGAGGCAATAAAATTGGTGAAACAGAAGAGTGAACTGCAGGAAAGCCCAAGGTATAGGCAACATGTGTGTAATATGTTGCAAGGAATCATCATTGCTTTCATTAATTTCAATACATTGTCATTCCCAAACCTGAAGAAGGTAGAACTCTCAAATTTCTTACCTTACTTGTCCTTATTACTTAATAGTCTAGGTATAATTTTAATCATCCACTCCATACCCCATGTGTGTAATTTCATAAAGCTTTCTTACTCTGTTTAGAGCAATGCATTGTATTGTGAGTTGCATCTAAGACATTTGGTGACCATATCCATTCTGGAATTCATTCATCTGTTATGGTTCCCAAATTCTGTTGTTGGTTCAAAGGACCTTTTGGGTTGTTGTTCAGCTGTTCTGCTTAGGAATCCTCCCAAGGATCTGTCCTTGTCTTCCTCCTAATTCCTTTGCTAATCTTTGGTGACATGAGCTTGGCATCATCTTCTCTGGATACAATCTATCAGATTGCTTATTTGTCATAAAGTTTTGGTTGAGTATGCATTAAATGATTTGGATGTGAGCATAAGAGGTACAGTTAGTAAGTTTGCAGATGACACCAAAGTTGGAGGTGTAGTGGACAGCGAAGAGGGTTACCTCAGATTACAACAGGATCTTGACCAGATGGGCCAATGGGCTGAAAGTGTCAGATGGAGTTTAATTCAGATAAATGTGAGGTGCTGCATTTTGGGAAAGCAAATCTTAGCAGGACTTATACACTAAGGTCTTGGGGAGTGTTGCTGAACAAAGAGACCTTGGAATGCAGATTCATAGCTCCTTGAAAGTGGAGTTGCAGGTAGATAAGATAGTGAAGAAGGCACTTGGTATGCTTTCCTTTATTGGTCAGAGTATTGAGTACAGGAGTTGGGAGGTCATGTTGCGGCTGTACAGGACATTGGTTAGGCCACTGTTGGAATATTGTGTGCAATTCTGGTCTCCTTCCTATTGGAAAGATGTTGTGAAACTTGAAAGGGTTCAGAAAAGATTTACAAGGTTGTTGCCAGGGTTGGAGGATCTGAGCTATAGGGAGAGGCTGAACAGGCTGGGGCTGTTTTCCCTGGAGCATCAGAGGCTGATTTTATAGAGGTTTACAAAATTATGAGGGGCATGGATAGGATAAATAGACAATGTCTTTTCCCTGGGATCGGGGAGTCCAGAACTAGAGGGCATAGGTGAGAGGGGAAAGATATAAAAGAGACCTAAGGGGCAACTTTTTCACGCAGAGGGTGGTACGTGTATGGAATGAGCTGCCAGAGGATGTGATGGAGGCTGGTACAATTGCAACGTTTAAGAGGCATTTGAATGGGTATATGAATAGGAAGGGTTTAGAGGGATATGGGCTGGGTGCTGCCAGGTGGGATTAGATTAGGTTGGGATATCTGGTCGGCATGGATGGGTTGCACCGAAGGGTCTGTTTCCATGCTGTACATCTCTATGACTCTAAGACTCTATTGTCTGTAAACCTCATTAAAAAAAAATTGTATCCACAGTACTAAGTCAATCCTCTCTGCCTCCTGAATGACTGGACATGAAGAATGTCTAATTCTATCTCTGTAAATTTGATCATGTCTGCTTTTAATCAGCCATAGAAATCCTTACTTATATTTTCTCAGCTTTGCCATGGTCTCCCTGGCTAACCTGAAACCTCCTCAAACTGGAGTAAATTGAAATCTTTGGTTCATCATCTTCAGCTGAGGAAAGGTGAAAGCTGAAGAAAAGCATGTTAATGAGATTTCTTTTGATGTCTGTTCTGAAACCAAATGCGCAAGGTCACAGCAAGAAATATAATCCAAATTGGAAACACTGTGTAATATCTTCAGCGCAAATACAACACCTATCTTATAATCTTCTAGGTGCAGGCGAGTTCTTGGTCTGGAAGCATATAAACAGTCGCAAAAGGTAGGTAGATAAAAGGCAGCCTAAAGCTGCAACAGCTCACTAAGCCAGCCTTGTTGAAGTAGAGCCTACCTGTGTCTGCCGTGGCTTAGTAGAATGCATTATTCTCTTAATAAAGCCATCTGTTTTGCAGGCAGGTGCCAGATGGGGGAATAAAAGCTGAATAGTTAGAAAGCTTTATTTTTTATTTCACTTCGAAAACAGACTGCAAGTTCTTGGAACCCAAGCTGTTCACTAGCAATGACCACGAATCATTTGCACCTCCCACTGACTTTTGTATTCCAGCCTTTTCTGTTTTGTTTGAAAACACTGCAACGAGAAAAACAGCTGGTTCTAGGAGCGGGATGAAGTGAAACCATTCTCCCAGCTACTGAAATGAAAATACATATAGTTACTGTTGCTCATTTTATTAAGTATTAGAAATAGTGGAATTCTGTTTTTCAAAATAAATCCATGTCTTTCTCTTGAAAATAAATGGCATACCTATGCTGTGTATCAAAGTAAATTTGAGGAGACTTTTGCTACCAGGTGGCACCTATAGCAATGAAACATTTGTGCTGCTTTTGCCATTATTATTTGATTTAGAAGCTCAGTGTACCAGTTTGCAATATGCACTGATCTTGCAGAATGTTTATCTTGCCATTCCTGGAAGTAATGCATTATTAAAAAGTTAGCAAATTTGTCTTATCCTTCCGGTACCTTTTAAACAATAAGTTTGTATTTATACAGTGCCTTTCATGACCACAAAATGTCCTGAGGAGTTTTACAGTCAAGATCTTCCTAAATTGTAGTCAAGGAAATGCGGAATACACACAACAATGTGATAATGAGAAAACGTGATGAATAAGGGATACATATTGGTCAGGACACCAGGGATAGCTCCCCTGTTTTACTTGGACAAACATCTTGGAATCTTTTTTATGCTCATCTAAAAGAGCAGAGGTATCTCATTTTAAATTGGCACAAGAAACAGCACTTTGGGCTGTACAACATTATCTTGTGTAATACTGGGGTGCCAGCTTTGATTTTTGTGCTCATGTCCTGGAGTGAAACTGAGCCTATGACCTTCTGACACAGGTGAGAGATAACTGATGCTGAAATTTGTAACTTTTATTCAATTTTTAATTTAAAGATAAGCGATGGCTGGTGGTATTGTCACTGAACCAAGAATCCAGAGACACAAGTCATGCTCTGTAGACACAGCTTCATATTCCTTCATGGCAGATGGTGAAACGTCTGGAAAACCATCAAGCTACTGCCATCATAAAAACCAATCTGGTTCACTATAGTATTTGACGGAACAGAAATCAGCTATTCTCACCTAAAATGGCTTAGATGTGATTCCAAATCAATGCCATAAATGTGGTTGGACGTTTAAATATCCTCTGAAATGTTTAAGCCAACAGCTCAGTCATATTTAACTACTATGAAGTCTGGTTTTAAAAATAAATGAAACCACACAACTTTGACCAAGCCAACAGGGGCACCAGTAGCACACACAAATAAAAACAATATATATTGTGGAAGCTGAAGAAACAAACAAAAACAGAAACAGCTGGAGAAACTCAGCAGGTCTGACAGCATCTGTAGACAGAATGCAAAGTTATTATTTCCAGCCCTGCGGCCCTCCTTCAGAATGGATTATCTCATTCAACTAGCCTTCAGCTGATGAATCAGTTCTAGATTGAATATCATTTTGAGGACAATTAACTTTGGGAATCTAAAATAAATTTAGACCTCTGTAATCAACAGTAGCCTCCTTAATTAAGAC
The DNA here is from genome assembly GCF_020745735.1 of Hemiscyllium ocellatum. Classification (NCBI taxonomy): domain Eukaryota; kingdom Metazoa; phylum Chordata; class Chondrichthyes; order Orectolobiformes; family Hemiscylliidae; genus Hemiscyllium; species Hemiscyllium ocellatum. The sequence goes on from NC_083428.1 coordinate 40,103,913, forward strand.
GTTGGTCTGTATAATTAATTCTTCAAATGTACATTGATTTGACAGAAAATTTCATATATATGGCTTTGCATAGGTCTTTAGAACTTCTTCCTGTTTTGGAGTATTAGTTGCTTTGATTCAAACAAATCAAAATCACTGAGATGAATAGCCTTTGTTTCCTTGTGTCAGTGACATTAGTGACCCCCTTTTTAGCAGACGATGTGGTGAGCTGTTGCTGGACTTTTTGCTGTTGTGCCTTTTCCACTAAAAGGGACAGCTTGGTTTCATCTTTGCAATAGTGATGTCGTGACTGCCCAATTAACTAAATTGAAAAACATGGTTAAACATTCTGTTTCATGTATGCAAATACAGACTATATATTTTAACTGCATCCCATGACAACATATGTTTGATATTGGTTGAGAAGTTCAATGATTTGTGAATTTTAAAGTGGCAGAATTTAGTCCTGTCCAAAATCTCTCATCTTACCACACAAGGTTTGTGATAAAATTTAAAATAAAATTGTCTGCAGAAAGAAAGTGAGGACTGCAGATGCTGGAGATCAGAGCTGAAAAATGTGTTGCTGGAAAAGCACAGCAGGTCAGGCAGCATCCAAGGAGTAGGAAGAGTCTCTACTGAACTGAGCAAGGGTGGGGTCCAAGTCACTAGATGATGTCATGTCATACTTTCATGAACTCTGTTTAAAAAACATTGAAATTTCAAACTGGCATTTTAAATTTTTATTGTTTTAAAGGGAACCATTTCAATTTTTTTAAGGCCAACTTCAAAATAATACAAGGATACAAAATATTTCCCATTCCAAATTCTGAGTTCAAATTGGATATCCTTTATTATGGACCAGACCAAACCCTCTTTAAAATGTATTAAGAAGATAGCCTAGACCTCAAACTTTTCCTATTTTTAAAGGTAAGTGTAAGGTATTGTTTTCTGGACATAATTTGATTGGTCAAACTACTAGACTTTAAGCAAAACCAACTTTATCCTTCATTATAGTTAAAATACAATCAAAAGAAATACAACTGGAATAGTTTAACTCTACTAAAAAACTTAACAGAATAATAGATTATTTAATGACTGAACAGCAACTGTTCCAACATTATAACATCTCACAAATGCATCCTTGGCAAAGACAAATTCAGTAAAACCAATTGTCTCAAATGCAATTCAAGCAGCAGGAAGAGAACTCCAGGAATAAGAGCTTTCACATCCAGCTTCAAGACCCAGCAACTGCAGAAAGAAAAACTAAAAATCCTGGTTCTTTGGATACTTGACCCCACCCCCACCCCATGGAGCTTCTATTGTTTCAACTTTAAAAAAGATCTCAAGGCCTCACAAGCTGTTTACTTTATTGGCTTGTCACCTGTTTGCCACCTCTGTCTCAACCTATTTTCATTTTTAAAAAACTAGGATGAAAAATACCTCTTCAAGCCATTGTCCAGTCACTCTTTCAAAATGAACTTTGTTTTGAGAACAAGCCAAGCTATTTTCTTTCTGTTTTTTTTTCTACAGCAGTTTATAATTTAAAAATATTTTTAAACTTTTCAATGAAATAAGTTTTGAAAGGCTTGAACCTGTAACACACTTGCACTACACTGTTTTTAATTTTGATTTCAACTGAATGTAAGAGATGCTGTTATTGTTACTGTTGTGGGAACTCTCTGTGAATGCAATTCAATTTTACGGGTCTACTTTAACTTCACTGGGGAAAAGTGACTTGTTAATCGCTTTCTTAACAGTGCCGAAGGGTTCTATTCCTACACCCACTCTTGATGGCTCCTGAGTGACATTACACAGGAGCTTTGTCTCATTACATAAAGATGCAATAATGGGGGAAGTGCTGTCAACTCTGTTCCCAAGGTTACCTGCCTTGTCTTGTGATAACAGTCCCAGCTGCTGTCTGTTCACAGATTTCTGTCTGGCGTGTTTTGATTTTTGCTAAATAAAGGAAGAAGTCCATTTTATCGTCATATACGGGAAAATTGCATTTCTGTTGGCAACCATTTTTACCGTGCAGCTTTTTTTACCAATTCACAAAGTTTTTTATTCTCCTTAATCACCTATAAAGCACACAAATGGACACCATAAGCAAACTTGTTCGGCTGTTTCTCACTCAGTTCTTTTCATAACCTCTTTCAAAAGCCTATCAAATACATACTCATAATTACCATTGAATATTTCTCCAGTTTGTAGTTCTGCCCCATTGCTGAAGATCTGAACTTTCTCATTTAAATGACCTATTAGCTGCACTTCAGCAAATCCCAGTGACATTATAATTTCTGTGAAAGGCTGTAGTTTATCCCAGCTTCTAAAACTTAAAGCTAATTAAACCCCACATCCTGTGATCCCACCTTCATTGTCAACTTTTGGTTTTAGGGGTTTATGATCACAATTACCTCATATAGGCAGTTGGCAATTTGTAAGTAATTTTGAGTTTTGAAAATAAAACAGTTTAGATATGATACATTAATTAATTAGATCAAGTATGCAACCACAACAATTGGGGATGGTTCACTGCTACCCAGAGGACAGGTGCAGATTATCTGAGTCTTATTAAAGTTGTGGGGCAGCATTCTGCTATAGCTGAGGGGTTAGGGAACTCTTCCATAAGTCTTCCTCCTCTCTTTTCGGTTTGTGTTCTGTTTGCTTAGTAAGGACTGCTTGATGAAGGCTGCTCTCCAGGGACTGCCTAAAAACAACTGTTGCCTACCAGGTCTGCTTGATGAGAACTGCCATCCGAGAGAACTCCCTTCTGCCTAGACTCTACTCTATACTTGACCCTGCACATTTACTTCACCTCCAAAACTCTCTTGGCCCCTATGCAGCTTTTCCAATGAGAGTTTGACATCTCTAACCTCCTTGGTTTCAGCGCATAGTTGGCTTAGCCCCAAGGTTTCTTTTGGCACCTCTTGTCCTCACAGATTTCTGACAGGGCAAGAAACACAGGCTACTATTATTGAGGTCATTCATGCCACAAATGTCAAAAAAAAATGTAGCTGACTTGCAGCCAGCCTAAAATGCAAGAGATATGACAATCTCTATTCAAAGAGAGAGAGAGAGAGAGAGAGAGAGACAACCAATTAAAATCCCAAAACTCAGGAAGATTCCTATTGATTGGTCCTGTAGAAGGAACCACTAAAGCTGAAAATCAGCTTGGGAATTCTGAGGACTGAGGGAGTGGACTGTTAGATATTGGATGGCCGACTACGTAAAACAGCGAGTCATGAACACATTGAGAGGAAATGTGAGCTGTTCCTTATAAACACAGTAATCTTGTGGAGGATGTGCTGTATACTGTGTTCTCAGTTGTTAAGGATGTTAATATTTCTGTAGTTACTGACTAAGCAGTGTTCAGTTGGTTACAGTAAGTCTTGACTCTTCTAATGCAGTTCCTCAAAGTTAGTCATTAGGAATTCATATCTCTTGTTTGAATCCCAATTGCCATAATCAATCCTAACCAGCTGGCACTAATAATACACACAAGTTACTGTAATTTTGTCGAGATTTTGCTTGATTCCCTTTTTGGGGGGTGGGGCATGAAAAGACTTTTCCAGGAATTTGATACTTTTGTTCCCTTACTTTCCTGGGAATTTTTAAATATTTTTATATTTATTTGTGACAGCACGGTGACACAGTGGTTTGCACTGCTGCCTCACAGCGCCAGAGACCCGGTTTGATTCCCGCCTCAGGCAACTGTCTGTGTGGAGTTTACACATTCTCCCTGTGTCTGTGTGGGTTTCCTCCAGGTGCTCCAGTTTCCTTCCACAGTCCAAAAATGTGCAGGTTAGATGAATTGGCCATGTTAAATTGCCAGTAGTGTTAGATGTAGAGAATGGGTCTGGGTGGGTTGTTCTTCGGAGGGTCAGTGAGGGCTTGTTGGGCCGAAGGGCCTGTTTCCACACTGTAAGTAATCTAATCTAAAAAAAAATGGCAGTAGACTTTGCTGTTTAGGTCAGCTTTTATTACCTGTTCCTAGATGACCATATTGCAGTTAAGAGTCAACCATATTGCTGTGTACCTGGAGTCACATGTAGGCCAGACCAGATCAAGATGGCAGATTTCCTTCCCTAAAGGACATTATTGAACCAGATGGATTTTTCCCAGGCAATGGTTTTATGTTCATCATGAGACCATTAATTCCAGATTGTTATTGACTTCACATTTCACATTGGCATGATTTGAACCTGGGACCCCAGAACTAGACTTAAGAAACTGGTTTAGTGATAATAACACTATACAAGATCTAGATGGCAATATGGTTGACTCTTAACTGCAATGTGGTCATATTATGTTTGAAAACTTGGGGTGCTTAAATGTCTGTTTCTAATTGGGCACCATACCTGCCATTAGAACTCCAAAACAGCATTCATTAGATATATGCATATCATATTTGTGGCATGAATTACGCAGATGTTACATTGGTAAGGCTATAATAATGCTTATTGTGCACATCTGCAGGAAACCTGCAGAGAAGGCAGTTCAAGAGCACAATCAGTGTGCTGTGCTGATTTGATGTTTGTTAAGCCATCTTAATGCTCAACATTCAAACTAATGCTCTTAACTTTGCAAAGCTGGACATGATTCAGTTATAGCTGATTGACTTTTTTCAGTCTTTGACTTTGCAAATGTTTGAGGATTTCAATTGGCATATGTGTACAGGGAACATGGTAAATGCTGAGGGATTGGTTAGCACAAATGGCTGGAAAGCTAGTTTCTAATGCAGTGCCATCAACAATGTGGGTTCAATTCTTGCACCGGCTGAGGTCACCATGAAAGTCTCATGTCCTCAGAGGCATGGTGATCACATGTTCAGTTGTCTATCTCCCTCACCCTGTGTGGTCCACTAAGACTACAGTGACCTTACCTAAATGCAAAAGGGCTTTGTCTGATTTCTAGGATTCTCTGTGATCTACGAACTCAGCACAGAATAAAATAATTGAATCTTTCACATTCCTGCACTTTGGAGCTCTATTCCAGACTGGAGCTAGATAGACAGAGGAGCACAAGTGGTCCATCTAGTTTTTGAGTTCCTTTATTTGATCTCATTTCCATTTTCCTGTGTGCTCCCCATAACCCTTTAACCCCTTCGCTATTATCTACCACTGCCTGGAATGCATTCACTGACCCAGTCTCCATTGCCTTCAGGGGAAAATAATTTGAATGACTTAAGTTAAATTAAAGGAACAGCAGAAATTGTATAGGTGCCCCGGAGAGAATTTACTAGGACAAATTTTTTAGCAGCTGGGGTGTGAAGAAAGAATTTGTGGTGATAAATAAATGCATGATTTTCAAATCTTCATCCTTTTTGCACCTGATTAGAAAAATATGTCTAAAATGTTTCAGTCACGTTTGCTCTCAAAGTGCATAAAATGAGGCTTTCAATTCTGAGTCAGGCAGCTTTGAGAGTTTCACATGTTGGTGAATGTGAGCCCTTTTTTCCATCTCCAATCTGTCTCAAGGACAGCCCACTGCTTGGCTCCAGTATCATATGGGTCCTTGAATCTTACAGACTTGAATCATTGTAGGCAATAGAAGTGAAAGGAAAGTTAATAAAAAATGATTTCAATGTTTGAATCAACTCTCAAATTGAATTCCAACTTTGGGAGGGTGCATAGAGCTTTCTTCATTGCTGAGATGTACAAAGGATTTGGTATGTTCAATGTTTTGCTGCTGACCTATTGCACAGACAAAAAAATATATTCAAAGCAGCTTCTTTTTCCAAAGTTCTTACACTGAAATATGCTGTGTATTTCTTGCATTTGCTTCACATTGATGGATATTTCTGCAAATAACCTGTGATGTATTTTGCATCAAAGTATTAGAATATCAACAAGGTTAAAATTTCCTCCTTGTTGAGTGTTTTCACTCTGTCTAATTTTATTTTCTATTAACTTCAATGGAGACACTGAATAGGTAGGCACTTGAAGAACATGAATTGAAGCAAATAATAAATTGTATGTGCATGAACTCTGGAAGCATTTAAAATAAGATGCTACACTGTCTCATTGTTGTGGTGGTTGGAAATATCAGAAGCACAACTAAATGCAGTGGATGACGGTGTGACAGCTTCTTCTGATCTGAGTTTCCCACCTGTTTCAACAAGATCACGATCATCCCAGTGTCAAAGAAAAATCATGCAATGTGCCTTAATGGCTACTGCCCAGTCGCTCTGACATCCATCATTATGAAGTGCTTCAAGAAGTTAGTAATGGCACACATCAAATCTAGCTTTCTAGATTGCCTTTATCCGCTACAATTCACAAATCATCACAATAGGTCCACAGCAGATGCCATCTCCCTACACTCATCCCTGGAACATATGTATAACAAGAACACCTACATCAGACTCATCTTTATTGACTTTAGCTTCGTATGTAATGTCACAATTCCAACAAACACATCTCCAAACTAAGAACTTAGGACTCTACCTTCCCGCTCTGCAACTTGATCCTCGGTTTCTTGACCTGTAGACCACAATAATGGACAATAATCCTCAACATTGGTGTTCTGCAAGGCTCTGTACTCAACCTCTTCCGATACTCCTCATATACACAACTGTGTGGCCAAATTAATCTCAAACTGCACTTATGAATTGCTGATGATATTACTGTCGAGGGCCAGATCTCAAATAATGACAGGAAGGAGACAGAGAGCTTAATGGAATGGTGTAAAGACAACAATCTCTCCCTCAAAATCAGCAAAACAAAGAAATTGGTCATCGGAAGCAGAGTGGAGGACATGGCTCTGTCTTTATCAATGGAGATGGTCGAAAGCTTCAATTCTGAGAAGTAGATATCACCAACAATTGATGCTACAGTCAAGAAAGCACATCTACAGTTCTATTTCCTCAAAAGATTAAGGAAATTCAGCCTGTTCCAGGATGGCTCTTAACAATTTTTATAGCTGCAGCAGAGAAAACATCTGTCTGGATGCATCATAGCCAGATATGGCAACTGCTTTGCCCAAGATTGCAATATATTAGAGAATGGTGAACTCAGACAATCCATCACAAAAACCAGCCCTCCTTCCAATGACTCAGTATACACTTGCTACAGCTTCTGGAAAATAGCCAACATAATCAAAGACCTTTTCTACCCCACTTACACTTTCTTCCATCAGGTAGAAGAAACAAAAGTTTGAAAACACGTACCAACAAATTTAAGAACAGTTTCTTCACCACTGTCATCAGATTTATGAACGGATCCTTCTTGCATTGGAAATGATCTTCTCTATTGCACTGATCTAGTGCTGTTCTAGTGCACTGATGTACTTGTGTAAGGTATGATATATCTGGTTGGCACACAAAACAATACTTTTCACTGTATCTTAGTACATGATGATAAATCAAGTCAAAAACAAAAGCCCTGCTTGTCTTCCATGAAGTAAATTAATCTTGTGGGCATTAGCAAACTGTAAAATTAACAGTTCTAGTTTGATATTTATAAAATGAAAAAAAAATCCAAGTTCCCACCAAGCAGTATCCTATAAATCAAGAAGAAATAAGAAAAGTGCATAATACTGGGAGACTGAATAATTTGGTGAAAAAAAGATTTAAAAATCACAGTTGATAAATGTAATACATGACTACTCTGTGACTCTAAGGGTGCAACATTCACATGCAAAATACTACTTAAGTCAATCTGATTTTCCTGAAGGCTGGCTTCATTATTTGCTTCGCTGATTTGGTGTTTTCCAGAAAGTGGGACAGCATAACATTATTGTTTCATCGTATACTGGTGTCATCGAGCACATTTGGCCGATCTAACTGAACAACACAAGCCATAGTGGTGCATGAAGCAGCAAGATGACTGCTATAGTAGTGCTCCCTAAAGAGCCAGGTACTTCTTCCTGCTGGAACTGGGCAGATAGCAATTCAAGGATATCTGAAAGCAAGAGTTCAGAGTGTGAAGTTTTGTATAAGGGAAGGACATTTGGTGGGAAACAAGGTGCCTATATTCAGATTGTCTGCAGTTTGCTTAACATGCCAGATATTGTTTTGATGTGTTCTGTGAAGTGGGAAGTGGCATAAGGCAAGAAGACACCAGAATTAACGTTTTCAGTGAGTTTAGATGCATTAGGACCAGGTACAGATGGCATACTATTCCAAGAATCAACTCCTCTATAGGGTTCAGAAGGTGAAAGACTTTGTTCCCTGCCAGCTCGGCTCTGCTCTGCCACATTCTGTTGTGTTTGAACTGCAAGAGAGGACAGAGTGTCATGCTGCATGTGTCTGTTAATGTGCCTATCATAGATGAATAACTGGAGATAGAGAAGCAGTGAGGGATAGGTATGAAATTGGCAATATTGATAGGTTTGTGAAGATGAGATAGCTGGATGTAATGTGTGTCCTGAGTACCACGGAGTGATAGTTGTGTCGAGTAACATGTCTTGTAGGGGTTAGAAAATGATGTGTGCATTTATTTACTGATGGTTGCCACTTGTGTGAGCTAATTAGACCTCTTAAGGTACTGCTAGAATGTACTGGGATCCAGACTCCTGGGCTAACATTACTGACAACTTGAACTCTCAATTTTACTTGAAAGTCTTATAGGACTTTTATCTCTCACCTATCTGCACCACCAGTGCCTCACATAATATATCCATCACTTTAGAGTCACAGAGATGTACAGCATGAAACAGACCCTTCGGTCCAACTCATCCATGCTGACCAGATATCCTAACTTAATCTAGTCTCACCTGCCAGCACATGGCCCATATCCCTCTAAACCCTTCCTATTCATATACCCGTACAGATGTTTGTATCATTGATAGTCACAGGTGAGGTGCCAGAAGACTGGAGGTTGGCTAACATGATGCCACTATAAAGCTAGGGAAATATAGACCAGTGAGCCTGACATTGGTGGTGGGCAAGTCTGTAAATGCTGTAATTGTACCAGCCTCCACCATCTCCTCTGGCAGCTCATTCCATACACGCACACCCTCTTCATGAAAAAGTTGCCCCTTAGGTCCCTTTAATATCTTGCCCCTCTAAACCTAAACCTAAACCTATGCTCTCTAATTTTTGACTTCCCTACTCCAGGGAAAAGATCTTGTTCTATTTATCGATTCATGCTCCTCATGATTTTAGAGATCTTTACAAGGTCAACCCTCAGCCACTGATGCTCCAGGGAAAACATCCCCAGCCTATTTAGCCTCTCCCTATAACTGAAATCCCCCAACTCTGGCAACATCCTTGTAAATCTTTTCTGAACCCTTTCAAGTTTCACAACATCCTTCAGATAGAAAGGAAACCAGAACTGCATACAATATTCCAACAGTGGCCTAACCAATGTTCTGGCCAAACATGTCCTCCCCACTTCTATACTTAATGCTCTGACCAAACGCCTTCTTCACTATCCTATCTACCTGTGTCTCTACTATGAACTTGTAGTCCAAGGTCTCTTTGTACAGCAACGCTCCCCAGAACCTTACCATTAAATCTGATTTGCTTTTCAAAAATGCAGCTCCTCATAGTTGTCTAAATTAAACTCATCTGCCACTCCTTAGCCCATTGGCTCATCTGATCACAGTCCCATTGTACTTTAAGGTAACCTTTTTTCTGTCCACTACACTCCCAATTTTGGTGTCATCTGCAAACTTACTAACTGTACCTCCTATGTTCACATCCAATTTATTTGTATAAATGCTGAGAAGTAGTGGACCCAACACCAATCCTTGCGGCACACTACTGGTCACAGGGCTCCAGTCTAAAAAACAACCCTTCACTACCACCCTCTGTCTTCTACCTTCAAGTCAGTTCTGTATCTAAATGGCCCATTCTCCCTGTATTTCATGAAATCTAACTTTGCTAACCAGTCTCCCATTGGGAACCTTGTCAAATGCCTTAGTGAAGTCATACAGATCACTTCCACTGCTCTACTCATCAATCCTCTTTGTTACTTCAACAAACGTAATCAAGTTCGTGAGACATGATTTCCCACGCACAAAGCCATGCTGACCATCCCTAATCAGTCCTTGCCTTTCCAAATACGTGTACATCCTATCCTTCAGGATTCCCTCCAACAATTTTCCCACCACCGACTTCAGGCTCACTGGTCTATAGTTCCCTGGCTTTTCATTACCACCTTTTTTAAATATCGTGTTAGCCAACTTCCAGTCTTTCTGGCACCTCACCTGTGACTATCTATGATACAAATATCTCAGCAAGAGGTCCAGCAATCACTTCCCTAACTTCCCACAGAGTTCTCAGGTACACCTGATCAGGTCCTGAGAATTTATCCCCCTTTATGTGTTTCAAGACATCAGTACCACCTCCTCTGTAATATGGACATTTTTCAAGATGTCACTCTGTATTTCCCTACATTCCATATCTTCCACTTCCTTCTCCACAGTGAACACTGATGCAAAATACTCATTTAGTATCTCCCCCCTCTCTTACGGTTCCACACATAGGCTGCTTTGCTGATCTTTGAGGGGCCCTATTCTCTCCCTTGTTACCCTTTTGTCCTTAATGTATTTGTAAAATCCCTTTGGATTCTCCTTAACCCTATTTGCCAAAGTTATCCCTGTCCCCTTTTTGCCCTCCTGATTTCCAGCTTAAGTATACTCCTCTTGTCTTTATACTCTTCTAAGGATTCATTCATTCTCTCCTGTCTATACCTGACATAAGCTTCCTTCTTTTTCTTAACCAAAGCCTCAATTTACTTTGGATCGCTCCTTCTACAGTTTCAAAGAATTTAAATTATATAGCCTTTTTTTCTCTTTAATTGAGTGTCTCTCAGATGAAAGGGCTTTTGATGCAAGTGATTAACAAACCATATTGCCGAGGCTTCTCACAGTGTGCAAAACTCTTTAGTAGTTTAATGGAGCAGAAACCATTTTGAAAGAATGCCAACTCTTGCCACAATCACTTCAAATTATGGATAAATTCAAACAGATCTCAAATCAGGACACTCATGCTAGAATTGGTGCAAATAAGAGTCACACAGCATCAGATTCTTTGGTCCAATTCTTCCATGCTGACCAAGCTTCCCAAACTTAACACTTGCTTGTGTTTGACCCATGTACCTCCTAGTCTATGTACCTGTCCAAATGTCTTTTATTGTGACTGTATCTGCATCTAACTTTCTCTGGTAGTTCATTCCACATACAAACCACCCTCTCTGAAAAAGTTGCCCCTTAGGTCCCTTTTAACTCTTTCTTCTCTCACCTTAAAAAGAAATTTAGATGAAAGGTGCTATATAAATGAGTTATTGGAAAACTCAGGCTACCCTCAAAGGTTAGAAAATGCAGCTTTTAGTATGGTTAAAAGGACTTTATATCTTCCACCCGTCACTCTTTGAATCTTTCCACTTGCTTTATCGCCACATATGTTTTCAATTCATAGAAACATAGGAGTGGGAGTAGGTCATTTGGCTCTTTGAGTCTGCTCCGCCATTTAATATGATCATGGCTGATTATCCAACTCATTATCTTGTTCCTGCTTTCTCCCCATATCATTTGATTCTTTTAGCTCTTTAAAAAAAACTAACTCCTTGTTGAACACATTCAATGTTTTGGCCTCAATCGCTTTCCGTGGCAAAAAGTGGCAAAGATCCACTTATTCTTACACTTTGTTTCTTGTCTCCCAACCAGTTCTCTTTCTGTGACGTCACCCCCAAACCCATGCTCTTTATGTTACATGCCAATCTCTTATGCAGAAACTTATTGAAACTGCCTGCAAGTCCAAGTGAAGAACTAACTTCCCCTCATCAACTCTACTAGTTACATCCTCAAAACTTCAGTATGTTTGTCAAGCATGATTTCCTTTCCATAAATCTGTACTGACTGATCCTGCCATCGTTTTGAAGCTGCTTCAATTCATAGTACACCAAGGTGTTCAGATCAATTGTAATTCCTTCTCCCATGGATTATATGGTCATTCAGAGTGAGGGAATGGCAGTGACAATGAACAAATATTTTGTCTGTATAGTGGAAGATCACAAGTTACATGGTGCAAAGGAAGTGTAACCTCTGTTAAAAAGAGGAAATTAAGTTAAACCCACATAAAACATTAATTTTTTTTTCTTGCTTCAGTTGCTACTAATTGATTTTAAATTCGAGAAACACATTGGCTTTGAGAATATTAGCATGCGTAAACTTGACACACTCAGTCTGAAATGCCTCTTCTTAGAATCTTAATAGCAGTGTCTAGCCAAAACTTAAATGCTCATAACTATCCCACAACACAACTTCAAGACCACAGTTTTCTGGCTGTTCGAGCCATAGTAGCAGGCAGTACTTCCCCCATACATGCAATCACAATGTCAGTGTCACAGTGGCAGCTGCTACTGATGCAGACTAATAATACTGTGTAGTCTTTAATGAATTTTAAATTTCTGACTTCAGGTGTGGATAAAGTGTGGCGCTGGAAAAGCACAGCTGGTCAGGCAGCATCTGAGGAGTTGGAGAATTAGACATTTTGGGCAGGACCCTTCATCAGAACTTCATGAGTGAGCAGCAGTGAGTGACAGTTCTCATAAATGACATTCAAAGAATTCTTTAAATGCAAGTCTTAGCTCAACTGGAGAATAGCAATTGCAAAATGATCAAATTTAAAATGGGAATGAATTTTGCACGCCTATCAGACTGTCTGCATGTGGCTGAAGGCTCACATAAAGGAGCAGATGACCTGTCTGCCACTTTCTCACCTATCCCATATCTATCTCCCATGTTACCAAGGCATTGATGATGCTGAACGTCCCATGGGATGACCTCGAGTCTTATTGTGGTCACTTCAGTTCCTTATCCCATCCCGCTGCTATGTTCTTTTGTAGTGAGGGATGCCCTGCCTAAGATGGTAACCAGTAGCATTTACTGGGTGAGCTGGTGTCAGATGAGAAGATTTGAGACCATGGCCACTGCTCAGACCTAGTATTACTAGGATTGGTTAGTGCTTCTTAAAGGCCAGGCCTCCTCCGCCGATGAGGACAGAAGTGTTCCCCTTAGCCAATAAGTAGTTGTACAAGCATAGAATGGCTGTGGGGCAGCCTTTTTGTTTTGTGGGCAGGTTCTTGACTAACTTTGTAATTTGAGGCAGGATGGTGTGAGGTGACATTGCATCCCATACATTTCAGTCCACGACCTGGGAGTCAGACATATTTAATGACTAGGGCCAGGTATCTAAACTTAAGAGACTTGTGGAAAGAAAGTTCAGACAAAATTAAATAAAAATCTGACAATTTAGACCCTAAGTTGATCAACAAACACTACAAATATAGGGGGTAAACCAGTAAAAGACTACAGTAGTAGTTTAAAAACAAACTCACCAGATATGTAGGTTCACCAGGATGAAATTAAGAAAATAATAGGAGCTGTGTCAGAGAGAAGAAGTCACAAACATTGCAGGGGCTAATTATAACAGTTGTACTATACCAGTAATTTGACTTTTGAAGTGAAGTTGAAAATCAGAATGCAATTGATTTTTAATTGGAGAATTAAGATTAAACAGCAAATATTTTGAATGAGTACTAACCTCAATATACATTCTGGATACATCAGCACAATTTGTTTCTTAAACAGACATAAGTGAGGAAAAGTGAATGACTGCAGCCTGAAAAATAAGATCAATTTACAAGGACGTGTGATATTTTTCCAGAAGATGAATGCATGATATTTTTCCATTGACAGGAGATTTCTGAAACACTAAGAGTCAGTATGAGGGAATTGATGAGTATTGTTTAGAATTTAATGCAATCATGTACTCATGTCATTCCCGGTCTGATTTGGTCATGTGACCTCTGTCATGAGAAACAATGCAAGCAGCCATCTTATTAGCAGCTCAATAAAAACATTCTGATTAGATTGATGCTGTGTGAAGCCAAAAACATGGTTTCAGAAATGAGGCTGAGATTGAAGAAGTGGTAAAGTAAAAGTGCACTGCTGCGAGCAAATGCAGGATTGTTTGGAGCTGTGAAAGCTGCTACAAGCATCTGAAAGAGAACAAAGAAACAGGCTGCAGCTGGAATACTGGACAGGAGAAAATGGGTTGCAGATTTTCTATCCTAGCTGCAGTTGAAATTATAGATAATATAAAGCAGAATTTACAGTTTCTCCATGCACATTGGAAAATAATAAAACGTCAAAAGATATGGTTAACTTGTAGTTACAGTATTATTGTTGAAAAGAGATTGTTCAAAGTGCAATCCACCCAGAATCACTCTGAAGAACAGGAAAAAAAAACATTGCAAAAAATATGAAAGCCTTGAAGGTATGCTTTGACCCTGAGCTAAATGTACCTTATGAAGAATGTTACATCTCACTGGGGTAGCACACATGAAATCAAACCCGGCTCTTCTCAGCATCACGCGAGTTAAAACATTTTTAAGTATGTACAAAACACAATCCCTCATTTTGAGAACCAGGTTGAGAGAAAGCATGAGCCAGATTTCAGGACTTAACAACAGTTAGTATTTTATTACATTATAAACAATCAGCATTTAACGATAATTAAAACTCTAATCCCCCTATAAACTCCTTCTTACAGACACATGCACCAACATATGAATAAACAGAGGGAAAAATGCCTGGTTGGAGGGGAAAAAGCTGAAAACAGCTGAGTAATCTTTGCCCACAAATTTTGGAGAGCTGATTCTTGAGGATCTGTAGGTTTCTTCCTGGATTCTCTTTCTCGAAGCTTTCACTGTTTTGCAATGACTGATTCACTTGTAAAATGTCTCTGATTTATCAATTAAAAATCACAGCTGACAGAAACTGCTGAATTGATTTTCTTCAGGTTTAGTGTGAGTTTTGACTGTAGAGAGCAGAAAGACAGAGTTTAAGCTGTTGTAGATCAAAACACTCTTCTGTATTTTCATCGCAGCCTCAAGATGTTCTGTACCTGACAACGAATCATATAGATTTTGGCAGGCAAAAGGCCTAAGTCACTAGGCCATCAACCTATAAAACTCTTGTTGCGACCTAGCTGTATCTGTATTCCAAATCATCCACAACAGATTCAACTACTGATTGTTCAAACAGCTGTACTGATATAATCATTACCATCGATGTCAGGTTATGTAACTGTAAACCATACAACCATCATTTTAAAACATTGGCTTTAAGCTCTCAGAATTTTGTAATTTAGTGCAACTAAAAGATGATCTAATTAAAAGCAGGATTGTGTAAAGTGGGAGACATACTGCAGTGGCAACATGTCCTCTGTGATTCGAGAAACTTACTGTCAGGAAAACAACTGATTTGCAGAAGTGTTACGTATTAAAATCAGCAGTTGGAACATATTCATGCCAGAGCTGGCCAGGTCTTGTATGACACTGATAGATAGTCCAGGCCCAAACTGCAACATGGTGAAAGCAGTGTTTTTTCTTGGACAAATTGAATTATTTTGCACATTAATGGCTGGCTAAAAGGAAGGATAACAAACAAGTAAAGATGGCTATTCAAGAAATATCAGCTGGAGATTCTAACAAATCACTCTATACTGCATGGCAGGTTGGTTCAGTCAGATCAGTAGGTGATATATGGTTTGTCACTGTTGGAATAAGGACTGCAGAAGTACATGAGACACTGGTGCAGCATACAACATTATGACATTCACAAATTTCTACAAAATGTGCAATGTGGCGATCCAAAAGTGAAGCCCTCTGAGGACATATGATGGCATCATATTTGCGCTGAAAGAACAGATCATTCTGCAACTACTAGGTACAATAATAGGAACAAAGATTTGGAGTTCCAAATTGTAGACAACAAGCAAAATTCACTCGTTTCTACTGAAGAAAATCTAAAACCCTCCAAATTTCAAATGAAATTTGCGATATTTCAACACAAAATAAATCATTGACCATGGAACAGATCCTAGAGGAATGCAACAATGTGTTCAGGGAGTTAGGATGTCCCTAAGTAGATAAGAGTGCAAGACTAATTCAGCATTTGCTGAGGCAAGTTTCAGTTTCACTCATGGCCAGCTAGAAAGACGAGATAGAAGAATTAGAAAAGAAGGAAGCAATCAAGAAAGTGACAACTCCTATAGAATCATTCCTGTGGAATCAGAGAACCAATCTGGAAAGCTGAGACTTTGTATAGATATAAAGGATCTAAATCAAGCTCTGAAGAAATCTCATTATTCCAAATCAATGATCAAAAATATTTTGTGAAGGGAAATTCTTCACTATTTGAAATGCAAAAGATGGTTACTGGAAAGTGAAGCTGGATGAAAACAATAGCTTTCTAATATACATTCTGATGCCCTTCAGAAAATACACATGCTGTGTTTGCTATTTATTATATCCCGACTCCGGGGGAACATCAATACAGATGACAGGAGTTACTGAGTGATCTTGTTGGAGTGGAAGCTGGGTGGACGATTTGTTCACTTACCGGTGTGGAGACACAATAAAAGAAACACAGGGTCTACTGAGATGGAGGAAATGAAGAAAATCATTATTAGTATGGACATGGTGTTGGGGAAATTGATGGGATTAATGGCTGAGCTGATAATCTACATCTCAGAGTACTTACGAAAATGGCCCGCGAAATAACACATATACTGATTGATGTCAAGACTCTGTAGACTCTGGAACAGTTCTGATGGATTGGAGGATAGGTAGTGTAACCTCGCTATTTTTAAAAAAAAGAGGTGGAGAAAAAACTGAGTTATGGGCCAGTTAGCCTGACACTGATAGGAAGGAACTACAGTCCACCACAAAAGAATTAATAGCAAAGCGATGTTAAAACAATAACAGCATTAGGCAGAGACAGTTTGGATTTATGAAAAGCTGCCTGAGGAAGGAGCAGGGGCTCCAAATGCTTACGGTTTCAAATGTTGGACTATAACCCAATGTCGTGTTTTTTGACTTTGTCCACCCCAGTCCAACACCGGCACTTCCATATCATCACTTCTAGTTGGAAGTGATCCTGGGTTTGGAAACTGCTGCCTGAGGATCTTTGAAATGCTGCTACTGAGCATTGGTGGTGGAGCAAGTGGATGCTTATAAATATAGTGTCAATCATGCCTTGAAACGGTTAAAGGTGGATAAATCCCCAGGACCTGATCAGATGTACCCGAGAACTCTGTGGGAAGCTAGAGAAGTGATTGCTGGGCCTCTTGCTGAGATATTTGTATCATCAATAGTCACAGGTGAGGTGCCGGAAGACAAATGTGGAGGTTGGCAAACGCGGTGCCACTGTTTAAGAAGGGTGTTAAGGACAAGCCAGGGAACTATAGACCAGTGAGCCTGACCTCGGTGGTGGGCAAGTTGTTGGAGGGAATCCTGAGGGACAGGATGTACATGTATTTGGAAAGGCAAGGACTGATTCGGGATGGTCAACATGGCTTTGTGCGTGGGAAATCATGTTTCACAAACTTGATTGAGTTTTTTGATGAAGTAACAAAGATGATTGATGAGGGCAGAGCAGTAGATGTGATCTATATGGACTTCAGTAAGGCGTTCGACAAGGTATCCCAAGGGAGACTGATTAGCAAGGTTAGATCTCATGGAATACAGGGAGAACTAGTCATTTGGATACAGAACTGGCTCAAAGGTGGAAGATAGAGGGTGGTGGTGGAGGGTTGTTTTTCAGACTGGAGGCCTGTGACCAGTGGAGTGCCACAAGGATCAGTGCTGGGCCCTCTACTTTTTGTCATTTCCATAAATGATTTGGATGCAAGCATAAGAGGTACAGTTAATAAGTTTGCAGATGACACCAAAATTGGAGCTGTAGTGGACAGCGAAGAGGGTTACCTCAGATTACAACAGGATCTTGACCAGATGGGCCAATGGGCTGAGAAGTGGCAGATGAATGTTAATTCAGATAAATGCGAGGTGCTGCATTTTGGGAAAGCAAATCTTAGCAGGACTTATACACTTAATGATAAGGTCCTAGAGAGTGTTGGTGAACAAAGAGACCTTGGAGTGGAGGTTCATAGCTTCATGGAGTCACAGGTAAATAGGATAGTGAAGAAGGCGTTTGGTATGCTTTCCTTTATTGGTCAGAGTATTGAGTACAGGAGTTGGGAGGTCATGTTGCGGCTGTACAGGACATTGGTTAGGCCGCTGTTGGAATATTGTGTGCAATTCTGGTCTCCTTCCAATCGGAAAGATGTTGTGAAACTTGAAAGAGTTCAGAAAAGATTTACAAGGATGTTGCCAGGGTTGGAGGATCTGAGCTGCAGGGAGAGGCTGAACAGGCTGGGGCTGTTTTTCCTGCAGCGTCAGAAGCTGAGGGGTGACCTTATAGAGGTTTACAAAATCATGAGGGGCATGGATAGGATAAATAGGCAAAGTATTTTCCCTGGGTCGGGGCGTCCAGAACTAGAGGGCATAGATTTAGGGTGAGAGGGGAAAGATATAAAAGAGACCTAAGGGGCAACCTTTTCATGCAGTGGGTGGTACGTATATGGAATGAACTGCTAGAGGATGTGGTGGAGGCTGGTACAATTGCAACACTTAAGAGGCATTTGGATGGGTATATGAATAGGAAGGGTTTGGAGGCCGGTGCTGGCAGATGGGACTAGATTGGATTGGGATATCTGGTTGGCATGGACGGTTGGACCGAAGGGTCTGTTTCCATGCTGTACATCTCTATGACTCTATGATTCTAAGTGGGCTGCTTTGTATTGGATAATGTTAAGCTTCTTGTGTTGTTGGAGGTGCACCCATCCAGGCAAGTGGGGAGTATTCCATCACATTCCTGACTTGTGCCTTGTAGATGATGGATGGACTCTGGGGAGTCAGAAGCTGAGTTACTTGCCGAAGTGTGTAGGCATGCTAAAGCTGGATGTGAGAGTGAACTGTGAGGAAGATGCAGAGATACTTCAGTGTAATTTGGGCAAGTTGTCTGAGTGGGAAAATGCATGACAGATGAAGTACAGTGTGGATAAATATGAGGTTATCCACTTTGGTAGCAAAAATAGGAAGGCAGATAATTATCTGAATGGCAATAGATTGGGAAGGAAGAGTTGCAATGAGACCTCTGATCACTAGACACCGTAGTAAGTATCTTAACAACTATTGTTCCAGTCACATTCCAACATTGTTACCATTTCTATATCGACTGTATTTTCTATCAGGAGAAAGTGAGGACTGCAGATACTGGAGATCAGAGCTGAAAAATGTGTTGCTGGAAAAGTGCAGCAGGTCAGGCAGCATCCAAGGAGCAGGAGAATCGACCTTTCGGGCATAAGCCTGAAGAAGGGCTTATGCCTGAAACGTCAATTCTCCTGCTCCTTGTATTTTCTATTAGGTTATTTTTGGTTGCTCCAATTTGGTTTCCCAAGTGTACTAGGTTATTTAGGTATGTTACACAATTAGATAAGACTAAGTGGTCCATCGGCCTTTAAAAGCCAGCTGATCCATTTTAGAGTCTGAATGACATGACTGGACACTGATTTATTCTATCCAGAGTTCTGAAAGTGGAGATTTCCTTTGTACGAACAGTCAAGGGAATCCGTCATTATCCTTTGCATAAATCTACTTTGTAATGTTGGTTGTTTTATGTAACCTAACTATTTAATCCTCCAGCCTAAATATCGAGTAGGACTTCATTCTGGTCACTGCATTAACTTTTCAGTAACCAACACAGAGCCTTATGGAGCTGTCTACCTTGGGACGAATGCTCCCAGGGAGCTCTAGCTTTTGCTGCTCAGCTGTATTAGTTGACACTCCAGCATGTAGTTAATCTCGTCCTGAATTTTGGCCAGCTTATCTGGGCCTAGCTGACATCCAGATAATGTAGACCTGGGGTGGTGCAGTCTAGGCTGTATCTGTAGAAGTGAATGAATGCAGTGACTAGCATTGTTAAGCCTATTTGTTGGGTGAATAGTGAGTCTAAGTTTCCTAATATTGCTAAATTTCCTAATATATTGATTAGCTTGGTGGTCGGGGTTTAATCTGGGCTTCACCCATGTCTCCCTTCATTCTCTCCCACTGCTACCCTCATCCTCTAGTTTGTTGACAATGGGACAGATTGTGGTGGTGGTGGTATGTATTGTATGTCATAGCGTTTCTTTATTTCCCTGATCTGAAGTCTCAATTCACTTCCCTGAGCTTTTTTGCCATTAGACCATAATTTGAGATTTTAAGAGTTCAATATTGGTAGGAGTGGTGGGAGGGGTGAGAGGACATGGTGATTGAGAATGTAACAAGTAAAAGTAACAGTAAGGGAAGGAATGAGAGTAGGTTCACAATCTGAAGGTGTTGAACTCAATACTAACCTACTCCCATTTCTTCCCTTTCTTTTTAGCCTTACTTGTTGTATTCTCTGTCACCATGTCCTCTCTCCCCTCCTCCCACTCCAGTGGGACTATCTGTTCTTTCCAGTTTGGAAGTTGGATACATTACTGTTCTGCCATTCTCACATTCCAATCACTTAATCTGCACTATCAGCAGCCTTTCTCCTTCAGCACTCCAACCCTCCACTATTGCATAAATGCTGTTCCCTCCTCACTTAAAGTCAACTGTGATGAAGAGTCATTTAGAATCAAAATGTTAGCTTGCTTTCTCTTGATGGATGCTGTCTGACTGGCTGTGATTACCAGCATTTTTTGTTTTCAGTAGATTCCAGCATCTGCTCTTATAATATGTTAACATGATTGGCAATGCAAGAGCATCCTCCACAGGTTGGTTTTTACAGGGAACAGCCCACAATTACACTCAAGTTCCATTGGCTCATGCCTTCCCATTTCACTAAGTTGAGCATTGAATGGCCATTAAAAGTCTTCTCCCTCAGTCCGCTGACAATTCCAGAACTGACATTGAATTTTGTTGATTTCTTCACCTATGATCTTCTGGAAAATCTTTGAGATTTTAGATTTTCACGGGATGTCTCTCTTTGACCAGAGATAGTCCTCCCTGCAGTATTCAGGATTTTCAGAATGCTGCTAGTTGTTTCCTGTCTCTATGAAACCTTTTTCCTTTGCCTGCAATCTCTGAGACAGAAAGACTGTATGCTCATCTAGCTGCTCCTACCTTTGGTTTCTAGTGTGAACACTTTTACAGATTGCTTTCAGCAAATCTTAAGCTGCGCGAAAGTGATTCCTGATGAAGGGCTCCTGCCCAAAACATCGATTTTCCTGCTCCTCAGATCCTGCCTAACCTGCTGTGCTTTTTTAGCACCACTCTAGTCTTGACTCAAATCTCAAGATGCCTCTACCCTCATCCTCTTAATTCCACGCTAACAAAGCCAAATAGGTTCCACTATGTGGCAAAATTCATAGTAATCATTTGAAAATTCATTCTTGAGATTGAGCATCATAAGTGTAGTTAGCACTTATTATCTACCTGTATTGCTAATTGCCCTTGAGGTTCATGAGCTGCTGCCTTGAACAGCTGAGGTTCATGGGGTATGAATATATCTGCATTGCTTTAGAAGTTGCAAGATTTTGACCCATTGATAATGAAGGAATGGCAATATAGTTCCAAGACAGGATGATATGTGACCAAGAGGGTTGGTTGTTGGTGGTGCTCTTGTGTATCTGCACACCACATCATGCTAGGTGATAAAGACAATGGGTTCAAAGGTGCTGTCAAAGGAGCCTTTGTGAATTGCTGCAGTGCAATTTATAGATGTTACTCACTCCTGGCACTATGATGTCAGCGGTGGTGGGATTGAATTTTGAAAGCATGTGCATGGTCCCCATCAAGCATGGTGTTTTGCCCTGGATTCTTGCCATAGTTCCTTCACAGGAATGTTATTGGATTAAATCATATACTGATCCACGTAAAGAAAGAAAAAGAAAGACTTGTATTTGAATAACATCTTTTGCAATCTCAAGATGTCACAAATCTCTGCAACCATTAAATACTTTTAAGTCGAGTGACTTTGGTGCTTATAAGAATCTTATAAACTTATTACTTGAGTGATATTTAAGGATTGTCTCTTTAATTTGGAGTTCAAAGGAGAAATGATAGTTGTCATCAGAACTGCTTGGAATTTTCCCTGATGACCAGTTTGGGTGACTTGGTTGTTAAACATTAAAGAGAAGGTACAAGTTATTCAAACAATGGCAAGAACATCTGTCACTGTGTGTACTCTCCAACTCTGAGGGAGAGGTGTTAGGAATGTCAGATTTTGTAAATGTTTAGACTTTAAATTGCATATTTATTTCCAAGATAGAACAGAGCTAGGATTATATTAGCATTTTTGTCTGGATACAAAGCCCAAATAATTCATGTTATCAGAGAACGGGCTTCAGAAAGGATTAATACAAAAAAAAAGCCATCATAGAATCAGGTGGCTGGTTTTCCCATGTTATCTGTGAACCTCACCTGCAAGAACCTGAGAACAAGGGAGAGCAGAGAGACCTAAAGACCTTACTCAGTTTTACACCACAGAGGATATTGGTGGAATCAAAGAATCTCAATGGTGCAGAAAGAGACCATTCAGTCCATTGAGTCTGCACTGACCCTCTGAAGCATATCCCACCAAAACATCCTCCATGTGCCCCCCCCACCCCAAACTGGCCTCTGGAATGCGATTTGAATCATGACATTCTGTCTCTGGGGCAAATTGGTTCCAATTGAACCATAGATGGCACCTAAGAAAATATCTGACTAGGTGATCAAAATATTTCTTGAAGAGGTAAAGTTTTAATGAGCGCTTTAATGAAGGAGAGGAGTTATGTAAATGGAAATAGTTAAGAATGAGATCCAAACTTTGCAGAATAGGTATCTCTAGGCAAAGTTATCATTCAAGTGACAATCATAGAGTCTCTACAGTGAGGAAGCAGGCGATTTGGCCCATCAAATCCACAAGTCCCTCCGAAGAGCATCAGAAAGAGCATCCCACCGAGACACCCTCTAGTTTTCCATGGTTAATCCGCTTAGCCAGCACATCCCCTGGACACTATGGGAAGCTTTGCATGGCCAATCCACCTAAACTGCACGTCTTTGGACTATGGGAGGACACGAGAGTACCCAGAGGAAACTCATGCAAACATGGGAAAATTGTGCAAACTACCATACAGGGGGAATCGAACCCAGGTCCTTAGTACTGCAAGGTAGTAGTGCTAAACACTGAGTAACTGTGCCACAATGGGATGATATACAACAATTCAGAAATGGAGGAATACAGAGATCTCATAGTTGTGGGGCTGGAGGAGTTACAGAAATAGCAAAGAGCAAAACCATGAGTGGATTTTAACACAAGTTTAAAAAAATTCAATTTGAAGAGTTATTGAATTGGAGACAGTGTCAGTCAGCAAGTACAGGAGTGATATTATTCAGAAGGAGGATGTTCTACACAACTATTATGGTGAAATTCATTTCCTGTGTATCCAATTGTACCAGGTAAGCCAGTATTATTTGAGAATGTGACATTCAGACCACAAGGGGTGTCAGGTGGCAACATTTAATTCAGCCCCGTGATAGGGATGGTGCTCTCTGGAAAGTTTTCAAAAGGTCACTCAGGAGAGTTTGGAATCAATCGAACAAAAAAAATCAAAGAAGACAGACAGGGTCCAAAGGTCAGTTAACATGTGAATGAGGCAGAGAGCAGATTTTTAGATGCCTCATAGAATTGAGTATTTTGTGTCAGTTTTTACTGCAGAAAAGGACATGGAAGATTTAGAATGTAGGGAAATAGATGGTGACATCTTGAAAAATGTCCATATTACAGAGGAGGAAGTACTGGATGTCTTGAAATGCATAAAAGTGGATAAATCCCCAGGATCTGATCAGGTGTACCCAGAACTCTGTGGGAAGCTAGGAAAATGATTGCTGGGCTTCTTACTGAAATATTTGTTTCATTGATAGTCACAGGTGAGGTGCTGGAAGACTGAAGGTTGGCTAACGTGGTGCCACTGTTTAAGAAAGGTGGTAAAAACAAGCCAGGGAACTATAGGCCAGTGAGCCTGATGTTGGTGCTGGGCAAGTTGTTGGAGGGAATCCTGAGGGACAGGATGTACATGTATTTGGAAAGGCAAGGACTGATTAGGGATAGTCAACATGGTTTTGTGCGTGGGAAATCATGTCTCACGAACTTGATTAAGTTTTGAAGAAGTAACTGAAGGCAGGCATTAACCGTCCCGTGTTTACCGTGGAGCAAGGCCCACATCGGGAAAACCAGCAGTATCCATTTTAAGCCAGCAGTATCCATTTTAAAGCAAACAGTATTTATTTTAAGACAGCAGCTGCCAGCCCGACCACGTGATCAGGAGAAGGGGACCCAAAGACAGATCCAAATACACACCAGACCAGACACTCGTCAGGACTCCAGACAATGGTCATGACTCATAGATCGAAACCCATCTTATAATCTCGTCAATGTCCCAACTGACACACACCCATAACCTGATCATGCAGAACAGTCCTACACAAAAGGATGAACCTAACAGACACTTTGGAAGTAACAAAGGGGGGTGCTAGCCTCCAGCCCTCACGGAGAGACAAGCAGATAGCACCCGGACCCATTCACATAAAGATAAACAGCACACCTTTTGTGTATGCTGCCGACTCTCCAAGGACGGCAGGAAACTTGACATTCACACATACTCCAGCCATGAGTACCACCATTCACACTCATTCGTACCCAATCTCCTACATTCTGACTCATGAAGTATATAACTTGTAACATCGCACGGGAAACGTTAGAGCGATCGAGATTCAAACCTCGGTTGGTCTCCGCTGGCGTTACATACTTCAATAAAGTTACCGATTGTCGAACCGCACTCTGGGCTTGGACTGAGATCATTTCATCCGCGCTAACATAACAAAGAGAATTGATATGGGCAGAGCGGTAGATGTGATCTATGTGGACTTCAGTAAGACGTTCGACAAGGTTCCCCATGGGAGACTGGTGAGCAAGGTTAGATCTCATAGACTACAGGGAGAACTCGCCATTTGGATACAGAACTGGCTCAAAGGTAGAAGATAGAGGGTGGTGGTGGAGGGTTGTTTTTCAGACTGGAGACTTGTGACCAGTTGAGTGCCACAAGGATTGGTGCTAGGTCCACTACTTTTCATCATTTATATAAATGATTTGGATGTGAGCATTAGAGGTATAGTTAGTGCATTTGCTGATGACACCAAAATGGAAACTATAGTGGACAGCAAAGAAGGTTACCTCAGATTACAACAGGATCTTTATCAGATGGGCCAATGGGCTGAAAATTGGCAGATGGAGTTTCATTTAGATAAATGTGAGGTGCTGGATTTTGGAAAAGCAAATCTTAGCAGGACTTATACACTTAATGGTAAGGTCCTACTGAACAAAGAGACCTTGGAGTGCAGGTTCATAGCTCCTTGAAAGTGGAGTCGCAGGTAGATAGGATAATGAAGAAGGCATTTGGTATGTATTCTTTTATTGGTCAGAGAATTGAGTACAGGAGTTGGGAGGTCATGTTGCGGTTGTACAGGACATTGGTTAGGCCACTGTTGGAATATTGCATGCAATTTTGGTCTCCTCCCTATCGGAAAGATGTTGTGAAACTTGAAAGAGTTCAGAAAAGAATTACAAGGATGTTGTCAGGGTTGGAGGATTTGAGCTATAGGGAGAGGTTGAACAGGCTGGGGCTGCTTTCCCTGGAGCGTGGGAGGCTGAGGGGTGACCATATAAAGGTTTATAAAATCATGAGGGGCATGATAAATAGACAAAGTCTTTTCCCTGGGGTCAGGGAATCCATAACTAGAGGGCATAGATTTAGGGTGAGAGGGGAAAGATATAAAAGAAACCTAAGGGACAACGTTTTCACTCAGAGTGTATTGTATGTATGGAATGAGCTACCAGAGGAAGTGGTGGAGGCTGGTACAATTGCAACATTTAAAAGGCATCTGAATGGGTATATGAATAGGAAGAGCTTGGAGGGATATGGGCCGGGTGCTGGCAGGTGGGACTAGATTGGGATGGTATATCTGGTTGGCACAGACGAGTTGGACTATAGGGTCTGTTTCTGTGCTGTACATCTCTATGATTCTATGACGCTATAAAAGCCATCTGAACTAGTCAGGCTTTGTGTCGGAGGCAATGAGTTAACTCCCAAGATTAGTTGGATATCTCTATGCCTTTTGTATTCAGGCCAAGTTGGAGGAGTAAGTGGGCAGCTAGGTTTTGCAGTGAGGGTTTGGGATAAATTATGGAAGTTGTGGCTCACAAGGTGGCTGGAACCACAAGTCAGTATAACTGAGAATTGAGGTGAAAAACCACAAGCAATGTCTGCTTGATGCGACTGAGTCGAAAAATGTAGCGCTGGAAAAACACAGCAGGCCAGGCAGCATCCGAGGAGCAGGAGAATCGAAGTTTTGGGCATAAGCCCATCTTCAGGAATCCCTCTCTTGATGCAACTGAGCAAGGTTAGAGCTCAGGGACACAAACAGCAAAGATCTAGTGTGTGAAGCATTAAGCCAGACTGTGTCTATGAATCTTGGTACTGAAGGGGGAGTTCCTGAGTCCAGGTGAACATAGATCTAGAAAGGAGAATGATTGATTAAAAACAATATTAGTCATTTAAGCACTCCATGTCAAACTGGCTCCTGGTAGGGAACTTCAAGGCCAGATCAGCAAATTGAAGAGTTGTAAAGCTTAGTGATGTTTGCTGACCTACTATATCATTAATATCTGAGGCAAATTGGTGAGAAATCTGCCTTTATCACAAAGGCTCTTTAATGTGCGCTGCAGCTTTCATCCACAGTATATACCCACACTTATCATGTGTTAATTATGGGTATTAGAAATAAATTGTCTAATTATTGTGCATTGTTTTACTGTTCTAACTTTTGTAGTAAATTTGTTATCTGTTTAACACTGTGAAGTTCTGTATCTTTTATTCTCTTAGCAAGTGTCATGGATCTCACATTTTGTATATCTTAACAAAATAAATAGGTCCTGACAGGTCCTGAACCAAATCATAACATAATGTGGTGATCTTGTTCAAAATAAATTTGCTAGTCTGCTCTTGTTTCATAACACTGTCAATGTTGACTTTTTGAGGAAATTATAATGTAATTGACTTGTGGGACATCTCTCAACTTGATGTTGCAATACTTCTCATTAGTTTTGGTAAAGTTCTGTTTGAAAGACTATTAGTGAAGGAGTGTTTAGAGAATTGAAGTAAAACTGAATAAGGGCTGAAAATAATTGTTAGATAAGTTATCAAAGTGGAGTGAAGGACCGAATTGGTTACCTTAGGATTATAAACTCATGCAATACTGTTTCTAACTGACCTTAGTAAGTTAGATTCAGCAACTTGTTGCAAAGTTGTCAAATTTATAAAAGGTTTATTAAGGGTTGAGATCAGAAATTCCAAAAATTGCAGGTAAATCAATATGTGGAATCAATTCTGAAGTGAAGCAAAATCACTGGAATTATTTCTGTAATTTAACCAGAAGCGTTAATATTTTTCTAGATTGTTGAATAAAGGTGGACTAAATAAGTTTCCTCATTAATACTTATCTCCTAAAATTAAGATAGAGTATTTTAGACCAAGAATTATTGGCAAAGATCATTTTTTGAATGTGTTTTAGCTATCAGATAAATGTAATATTGGATGATAAAGGTCTTAAAGCCAGATTGGCTCACTTAGGGAAAAGTGGGTACTGCAGATGCTGGAGATTAGAGTCAAGATTAGAGTGGTGCTGGAAAAGCACAGCAGGTCAGACAGCATCCGACAAGCAGGAATAAAACGATGTCTTGGGCAAAAGCCCTTCATCGGGAATGCTGCCTGATGTGCTGTGATTTTCCAGCACCACTCTAATCTTGGCTCACTTAGGAGCTATGTTAGCTTTTGAGATTTTAAGCTACACCCATGCAGTTAAGGACTTCAGACTAACTCTCCACTGTAAGTATTGGAAGGGTGTTGCATTATCAAATGTGTTGCTTGGGATGTTAAACTGAGATCTCAGTAACATGTTCAGATAGATGTAAAAAACTCCAAGCCACCATGAATCCTGTCAACAACAATGCCTCAGCCAATGGCATAAAAACAGATCAGCCTGTTGTTTTTGTCTGTTGGACTTTATTGGGTGCAAATTGGCTATTTTTCTACATGACTGTCTACATAGGCTATACACAATGTTACCAATAATAGTTGGGTGTGGCTATCACAGGAGATAATAATCATTCTGAATTGTTTAACTGATTCATTAAGCAACATGACAAGATTTCCCAACACAGTTGGCAGAATTCGACTGTCCCAGAAACTCCTACAAGATTCAAAATCTGTTTCTTTATTCAACAAATCTGACACACTTTGTTCTTTGCATTTGCTTAATGTAAAACTAGCAAAATTGACTGCAGTTTAATAAGTTCAATGTTTCAAACAGACACTGGGGTCTTGATTTTAAGGCTATTTGCCAAGTTAGAACAAGCAATCTATTTACTGCCTTATGTCCAAAAATATCCATTATTCAAAAAACATCTAGCCTGAAGTTTTCGTATAAAAGATGCCTGACTTGTAATAAAATAGCTTTTTGTAGAGACGATTATGGATTCTTATGGAATCTAAAACCTTTTTTCTGTTTCTAAATACTTAAATGGCAGCACAAAATGAAGGTAGGTCTAAATATGGCATTTGCTCCTCTTTACAGAGAAGTAGATAAAAATTTCAGTTGCATACACTGTGTAGCCTTCTTGGTGCTGATGCTTTTGTAGCAAACGACTGCTTCCAGTCAATGGTTGACCAAAAACTCTGTTTGGACATTGAACATTAGTGGCAGCATAAGGTAGGTGAATGCATGAGATGATAATTGTGCTGACCCAACATGTATTCCCACCCCCGAACCATCTATTGTAGAGTAGAGAACGAAAAAGCATTACACAGTCACCAGTTGCAAAAGAGGCATTAATCATCACAGACATTGTAACTACCAAAGAATTGCCACTATCACTGTTGCCATGACTACTAACAGCACATCACCCTGCAGCAGCTGAACTTCCTCCAAGTTAATAAGTGGTCTGACATTCAAATATACACATTTTGATAAGTTTGATACTTAATGCAGCTGAACATTGATCTAATCCATTGAGTTGAAAGCCTATACTTATTTTAGCTGCTTGTGGATATAGAATGTGAAGTACCACTCAGCTGAATCTTCTTTCATGTGAGGTCACCAGAGATTCTCATACAGCCAGCACTCCATTCCCGAGGGTTTCTGAGAATAAAGCCTCAGAAATCATGTCACAGAAGTCAATTTCAGGGAAATAGCTTTCATCTTCACTGACATCCATTATCACTGGTAAAGTAAAGGTGGGTACATGGATTACTTTGACTGTGAATAAAGAGAGGAAAGGGAAAATTGAGAATTTTTGTATTATTATTTGGATCAAGAGGAGGCCATGACTGACGGATCAGCTGTATACGTGAAGTGAAAACCAGAAGTGGGAAAAGGTCACTGAGTTTCTTTAATAATTGATCTGGACTTTGCTGCACCATTCTCACCGTCTCCTTTTTTTGTCTCCCCCATGTATCTTCTTACTTCTCTCCTGCTCCATCCATCTCATAACATTCTCTCCTCTCTTTTCTCACCTTCTTACCATATTCTACATTGCAATTAGCAAAGACTGCTAATTCTGGATATTTATGCTGCTGGGGC
Organism: Hemiscyllium ocellatum; assembly: GCF_020745735.1. Taxonomy (NCBI): domain Eukaryota; kingdom Metazoa; phylum Chordata; class Chondrichthyes; order Orectolobiformes; family Hemiscylliidae; genus Hemiscyllium; species Hemiscyllium ocellatum. The sequence goes on from NC_083428.1 coordinate 40,133,393, forward strand.
ATTATTGAAATCTTGATTAAATGCCACTGAGATATTTGAGGGTTACAAAAAATACTGCTTAAAACTTTGATCATAATGATTTTGCAGAGTGTGTTAAAACTTGTATTTTAATTTGAAACAGTGAGTTGAAATGGCAATAATCCTGACAATTTGTTTTGAACTCCAATAAGGAGTACTTTATGCAGGATTAGGAAGACCAAAACTCTGTTAATGGAGTAATATTGCATGAGAAAAATCAGTAATAGAGCAAAGCATTCCTGAACTATGGTGTAGTATTAAAGGCCCCATTGGAAGGAATCTGGCATAGTAGGGACAAACTACATGAGAGTAATAGCTGTTGATCAAACTACTTGGTGTTGGAGGGAATTGAAGAAAGATTAACTATACCGTTCAAAAGATTTGTGGGATACTCTAAGACATTAAGAAGAATATTAGTCTTTGAGGTAGAACAATTGTGTTCTACCCGTGACAAGTCTCAAGTACATATGCAAAAATGCCCCCTTTATTGATAGGTAAGCAAGTGAGAATAGGAACCTACCAAAATTAAATAAAGACAAAGTAAGGAGTCACACAACACCAGGTTATAGTTCAATAGGTTTATTTGAAGTCACGAGCTTTCAGATGTGATGAAGAAGCAGCACTTTGAAAGCCTGTGATTTCAAATGAACCTGTTGGACTATAATCTGGTGTTGTGTGACTTCTGACTTTGTCCACCCCAGCCCAACACTGGCACCTCCACATCACAAATAAAGGCAAGTAATATTTTAAAAATGAAGATGAGAAGAGTCACATTTCTTTTCTTTTTGTTGCTTGATTTTCTGTAGGTTTGACATTTTCCTTTTGACTGCTATTTTTGCATGTCTCATTAAGATAAAATGGCATCAATTGTTGCACAGAGCAGATTCTCATTAAAACTTTATGCAGTGTGGTATATGGTACTGGTTGTGTTCTCCGTATGATATGGACTATCAATATTTTTCACATTAACATGAGTCAGGGCTAGTGAACATGGAAAAACTCTTGTTTATGGTTCAGCAGGACCTTCCACTCTTTGGCTGTACTCAATATTTGCTGCTAAAACATCTCATTAGGTGAAACTATTTGAATTTTGATTAAGCTGCAGCAACTCAGAGTTGCCTCCTTCCTCAATTCACTTGTGAAAATATGCCACAATTGCTCATTTTAAAGGAAACAAAAAAAAAACCTGGATTAATTTTGAGGGATGTTTGATTTGATAATTGCAAATTGATTGACAGTTATCTAAACTAAGTTTACGCTAGGATCAGTATCTGAAACTGATTAAGAATACCTAGTATTTATCTTTGCAAAGATAACTCTTAAATACATAATCACATTCTCCTCTCAATCAGCTATTCTATCTGTGAATCCTAAAGTTGAACAATTGACCAGAACACAGATTCAATCAGCTGAAGATCGCAAATTGTTTTTATCTTAATCTTTAAAATTTCTCTATTTTATCCTAACTTCAGCTAAGGAAATTGACAATGAATATAGCCACCTCAAAATGAATTAACCAGTGACTATTTTTCATTGCATGGATAGACAACTCATGCTGTGTAATCATTAAATATTTGTTAAGAACAGTAACAAAATTACCTTTGTGTAAAATATTGGCTTGATCTTCACACCCTAAGTATAGGCATGTCCCTCTTCCAATCATCCATGACCTTCCCCACACACTCATGCTGTCAATTACTCACCCTTGCTGGTCCCATGTTTCCATGCAAGCTGCCATTTTCCAGCTCCCCTGCTTTACAATTCAAAATTTGTCAGGCAAAATGCACTAACCTCAGACAAAACTGAAGTGTACAAAGTAGTTCAGTGCATGTCAACAATAAACAACTGTGAGTTTTGTCTTGAAGGCCAGATGTAAATTAAAATGACTGAATGCTAATGAATGTTCATGGCATGTATTACAAGTGGAAACCTAACATAAGTCAATGTGAAGCCTGACACACCATAAACATATTATTGATTTAACTCTTGCTTCTACTTTCCTGTCAGGGTAATTGATATTTTGGCTCATGCCTAAACACACCTCATTTCTAGCTCTTAAAGGTTCCATAGAAATTCCCCTCACCCATGACTGTGGGGAACAGCCACTCTATGTCATTTTTTTTGGAGACGACCAGTTAATGACCGGAATGTTGAGGGGAGAGGCGATAGGCTGCCATCCATTAGCAATAACCTGATTTCTCATTTCTTTGATTCTATCCATAATTTCCTTGAATAACCTTGATGTAAAATTTGACCCTTGATCCAATTGTATTTCTGTGTATAGTCTGTATGTAGTAAAACAAATTTGTGTAACTTTTTTATAATCCTTTTAGCTATGATACCGCATAATGGAATGGTGTCTGGAAATCTAATCGAAACATCCGTTATAATTAATAAATACTGATGCCCACATTTTGTTTTAGATGGGGGGTCAACTTAGTCACTAAAACTCTTGTTAAAGGTTCCTCAGATGCAGAAATGGATATTAAGAGTGCTGGTTTTATTACTGTCTGATGTTTTCCAATTACCTGATATATATGACATGTCTGGGAAAATTCAACCACATCCTTGTGTAGTCCAGGCCAATAAAAATGATTTTGTATTTTTGCTTAAGATTTCCTTAGTCCCAAATGACTCCCACAGGTAGTTTATGTGCTACCCGCAACACTTCCTTTCTATAACCCACTGGTAATACAACTTTGAACTTCTGCCAATTTCTCATCACCTCAATATGTGATGGTCTCCATTTCCTCATCAAGACTTCATTTTATGATAATAACATTCCAGAATATGCTTAGATTTTTTTTTCATGTATGAGTTTTAATACAACTTGAATTTTTCCTCTTTCTGTTGTAGAAAATTCAGCTAATTTCTCTGAAATAAAAATATTCACTTTATCCTCCACCTGTTCTTATTTTTCTTCAACTATTTGATCAAATATAGTTTATGACTATTTCATTTCAATGTCCTTCTCTTTACTCTTTGCTTTCTCTTCTTGCTTCAACCTGTGACTTCTTGACCTTGTTATCACATCGTCAGGAACACCCCAGGATTTACTTCCTGTAACACTTCAGTGGCTTGATTTTTCACTGGCTTTTCAACCATAGTGGACATCACTCCCACCTGTGATCCGGCTACATCATTACCAAGTATAAACCGTAGTTACAGAACCAAGGATTTCTATTACTCCGACCACCATTTCACCACTTTTCACCAGACTCTCCTACTACACTTTATATAATGGAACACTACTCTTCTCAGTATGACTTTCACACATTGCCACTTTTTTTTCTGGCAATACTCTTTATGAATGACATATCTTCTCACCTCATACCATCAAAGATTGACTTGCTTCTGTATCTCTTAAAATTTTAATTTATTTACCTGCTTCCCCTAGGACGCATTGAATAAACCATACCCATGCAAGTAAATTCTTTAAGTCGATTTGGTACTTGCTTCTCAACTAACCTCTGATCCGGTTGTACATTCTTTTGTAGCTTTTTAGTCCCCACTGTGTTTTCCTTCACCATTTCGATAAAATTCACCACTTTATCCTGTTTTCCCACATCTGTCATCTCAGTGCTTTTACTAATCCACCAACACTGCACTTCGTGTGGCTCAAGTGAAAACACTTGAGCTTTTTTACATCTCTTTCCCCTCATGGATTTCCTTTTTATCATGAGGTAAGCTATCTTTACTATCTTCAGTGAGATCTCCTTTTCCCTATCATCCTGAAGATTTCTCTTTTTCTCAACATCTATCCCTCACAGATTGAAATTGATGTGGATCCTAAACTTTGATTTAGGAAACACCTCATGAAACATTTTTTCATGCTAATCTTGCCATTTTAACTCTTTGCTATTCCACATTAGTTCTTGCTACTTCAGGAAGTGACATTTTTTGAACTCCTCCAAAATGTATTTGATTTTTTTTAATGCCCTTCTCCACCTCTCAAAACTACTTTGTTTGATCCTTTAAAACTCTATGTATGTTTGACCAGGTTCCTTTCTTAGATTCCTAAAATGTTGTCTGTATACTTCTGACACTAGCTCATATACACTTAAGGTGGGATTTTTTTTTGACCTCATCATATTTCCTCGATATCGCCACATTAGCTCTACCTACCAACTCTGTTTGGTTCAACAATGCCCACGTGATCACTGGGCATTTAATTTGTTTAGCCACTTTCTAAAATTAAACAAAAGAAAGGCTTCTACATCCTTCTTGTCAAATTTAGGCAGTGCTTGGACATATTTAAAAAGATTGCCAATAGGCCTTTGGCTATGATGGCATTGCTCTCCAGTACTGCCCTCATCACTATTCTGACCTTTCACTTCTACCCCCACCATTTTAAGTTGACTCTGAGTTTTCAATTCCAATCTCTAAAGTTCAAAAACACTCTCTTTCTCCCTGTTTTCCTCTTCCAAGGCCTTCCTCTCCTTTTCCTTTTTCCTTTGCTTTTAATCTTCATTCAAACAGTTTCATTTCCTTTTTTCTTTATTTTTGCTCTGTCAGGGCTATTCTTTCTTTTTCTTTTCCCCTTGCCATTGCCTCTAATTCAGGCTGCTACATTTGCAATTGAAATTTAGCAATCTCCAATGATTCGATTACATTCCTGGCAATTATAAATGTAGTGCTTTTGTTGCAAATATCCTCACGGATACAGGCAACTCCTACTTGAACTTGTTTGCCAATTCCCAAAGCTTTGCCTTGCTTACTTCCTGTAAAAGATCTGAAGTTACTTCTTCCATGCCTAGGATACTCTTGGTGGCTGACAGCCATGACCACACAACCGAATGCAGCACCTGAAATAAAAAACACCAACACTGAGTACTCACTGTCTTTGAGTCCAATAATCCTGTACCCAACTTGGAATTAGAGATTTTGATCATGCAATTCCCCTAACTTCTATGCACCAGACCAAACACTGTAACATTTTCTTATTTTCAAAATGAGTGTAATGCAGTTGCATTCCAGATGCAATTTGATTAGTCAAACTATTCCATTTTAAACAAAACATAATGTTTGCACTCCAGGTAAAACCCAGACAAAATAAGTAAAGAATTGACCTTTTTTGTAACAATCAAAATGCTTAAGTAATATATATAAAATTAGGACTATTTAATTGTTCCAATCCAGTAACATCCCATATGCACACCCTTGGCAAAGGCAAATTGAATAAAATAGATTCTCACGTGCAATTCTAGCAGCAGGAAGAGAACCCCAGCTTTTAGCAGAGAAAGGAACAAGCACTTCCACATCCAGCTTCAAGACCACATCAACTGCAGAAAGCAAAAACTAAGTTGTTTGAACTTTCAAAAAAAAAACAAGGCCTCCCAAACTGTTTACTTCATTGACTTTGAACATACCACTTGGTAGCTCTATCACAACCTTTCTTCAAATAAAGATCCTGGACAAAATATATCTCTTAAAGACATAGTATTGTCATAATAGTGTTATAGCCCACAGCAGAATTCAACCAGAAGCTATGGGCGACATTGCATTGTCCTCTTCAAGTAGACCTTGCAGGGATTCATAGTCGATTATTATTATAAAGTTACATCCATGAAAGTATTTGTGGAACATCCTGACTCCAAATATGACCAACAAACCTTTTTTTGTCAATCTGGGCTGTTTACACTCTGCACTAGTCGAAGTCCTGGATGCATGTACAATCCAGCATTCCTCTCTATTGGGTCACCCATGAGCCAATACTATTCCGATATCATAGCGAAGCATTGCAGGTCAATGCCAGATCTCACTAGGGATTATAATGTGTCAACACTGTTTTGTCACTTCCTTAAAAGCTATGGCTTGGCTGTGCAACCATTTCCAAGGCTGACACTTTTTTAAGAGTTAACGCAAAGGTACCAGGGTGGAGGCAAGATCATGTATGAACTTCCTGCAAAATTCACCAGCCCACGGAAAGATCTAAGCTCTGGTATAATTGTGGGAGCATGGGCACCTTTGATCACCTTTACTTCACCTTCCAATGGGTATATCCCAGTCTTGACTCTGTAGCTCATGTAGGTCACTTGGGGTGTCTGGAACACATTTTCCCTTTGAAAGTGTATGCCCATTTGGAAGAAAGGTCGAAGTGCTCCTTATCAGTCTTGCCTATTATTAGCACATCATGGTGATCTGGGGTAGACCTTGTAAAATGTTCTCCATCAGCTGTTGAAATATTTCACAAGCTGACAATACTCCAAATGACAATTTCACATCTAACTGAAACTGAAATTCCGCAAGGGTCTAGTCCAGCTTTGTGAAGGACAGTCATCCTGCCAGCTTTGCATATATAAATCCTTTACATGATAGTTTGAGTATTTATCCAGCAGCAAAATGTAGTTAACAATTTGTTTAAAATCCCCACAAAGGTGATCCGATTGTCATTTCTGATTTCTGCCTCTACTTTTGCCAAACAAGGCAAATGACAGTGGGGGGGGGCGGGGTCCTTGCAGAATCTTGGAATGGCTATCTGGTCAACATGCAGATGGCCTTGGCTCCTTTGATAGTCCCTAGACTTTCCAGAAAAGTTCCAGGTATTTAATTAGGACATCACTAAGGCAGCTACTTTCTAACCAATAAATGTTGAGCCAGTCAAGGGGAATCTTTCTCAACCAATTCCGCTCCATCAAGCTTGGCCCGGGTCTTTTACCACAACCAATGTTAACTGAACTAGCTGCTTCTCATAAGAGACCGGAACCGAAGATGTATCCTTAATCGATAAAGGTTCCCTGGTATACGGGCTTCAGGGATCACAGAACCTGTCTTTAACAAAATTTGCTCTGAACTCCAACTCTTAAGTTTGCACAAGACTTCAGTGGTTGGGGAGGGAATGCTCAAAGAAAAGCAAGGCTCAGAAATTTTATAAGGTTCCAAATCTTGTAAATCACAACCTAAAAAACAATTTTTGCACCATGATATGAATCTCCTTTGTTTCTTGCAGATTTTTCATGAATATTTTTAAATTAAGAAATGAAGCATGTATTTAAAGGATCAGAGAACCAAATTGCTTCTCTGTAATACTTTCCTTCATTATTTTCAATATTATTTGTAAAACAAAGTTGTGAACTTTTTCCAAGTTCAGTCCACCATTACAATTGGATGTGTGTTCAATCATTAGGACTTAGTTACATGTAAAACTTGGACATACTCAAACAATGAGGAGTGTACCAAGATACATGATGACCAACTGCAAGAAATTACTAGGGCACTGTTCCTCACATGTATACGTCTAGTGACATTTCCATTTACTCTGATTTGAGGTGTAGCTTAATATGGTGCTATTACTTGTTAAAAGATTTAATTCAATCAATTTTACTTCTTTGTTATCAGAAGCTATAATGTTTTGACAGCTGTCTGTATTGTAATAACTAATGTCCTGGCTATAGGTGGAGTAAGGTTGCCTTTCAGAAAAAGAAGAGGCTTAATTCAACAAGGGAGTTGAATATTGCAATTCATATAGCAGCTGGTCTCCAAGGTTCTAGTTATAATTCAGACATAGGTCTGAGGTCTGTACCTTGCTGCCATTTGCTAAGACGTGTTATTTATAAGCTACCCTGAGTCTGGCCAATTCAATGAGAGTGGAGCGTGATGTGTGAACTTGTATTTGCATCTTTACAGATATTGTTTTCACAATCATTTTATTTTGCATTCAGAAGAAGGGAGGGGAGCTTCATTTAATCATTTATTTAAAAAGGTGCAGTACGAAGCTTAACAGTAGTTAATTAATCATCTTATCACTTTTCCAAGGCAGTTAAACCACAATCTGAGTGTAAATATAAAACAACGTGAGACCACTTCTTGAGGGGAAATATCTCACCATTTTCCCTAGTGAATTTAGGTGTTAGATTGGCCAGTACGTGCACAATTCAATTTCATGTTTAAGGGAGAAATTCACTCAGAAAGAGAATTTGTTTACCCAGTAGGGTTCACATTATTTCCCTGCAGGGATTTGTTTCTGAGGCCAGTACTTTGAGACAGCCAATTGTGCACGGAGACATAGTGACTTTTGTATTGATTTAAAAAAAACAAATCTAACTGTGAGTCGAGCTTCTCACTCTTGTTTTTTTTTTGGTATTTCATTTCTGTGGATATCTCCAGGCCTGACATTACTGACCTTTGTGTGCATTACATCACTCATTCCCATTTTTCTAGAGAGACTTTAAATCATGACCTTTTAACACTGAGACAAGTGTTGCAACTGCGACAAGCTTGTCCTTGAGACAGAGCTTTAAACCATCAGTGAGCTCCAGTTAAGCTGTTTACAGCAACTATCCTCCGCAATCCTGTTGGTAAAGGTGGACATGGTTACTCTGTAGGAATAAGTTAATTCTTTCAGGAAGAGGTTAGTGAAGGGTTGGGCTATTACCTTCCATTAGATATCTATGATGCAGAGTAGTGTAGTGGTTTTTTCCACTGCCTTCCAGTATTGACTACCCTCTTGATATTAACTCGTCAAGTGAAGTAATGCCCCTGTGAGTGTGAGGGGATCAGGGTGACGGTGATGGAGTGAGTGTGAAGGGGTCAGGGTGACGGTGATGGAGTGAGTGTGAGGGGGTCAGCGGGACTGATGGAGTGAGTGTGAGAGGATCGGGGGGAGTGTGGTGGAGTTCAACTTCTTCCTGTTCCAGAGGTTAATTGGGGTATAAAACAAGCAGTGCCCTGTGCAGACTCTAGAATCTCTACACACTGGCTTTTGCCATCCAGCGCCTATATAAGTGCCCTTGATTCGGGGTATTAGGCCCTCCGTCTGTGTGGATTTGATTTAGAGTTCGTTGAAAAAAGGGGTACAGTTTTGTTACAGAAGCAAAAGGGTATTACTACCTGCTGCAGCATCTTCAGGAAGGAAAAGCCAATAAAAATGTCACATTGGCAGTTTTAAAATCTTCTGACACTTTTCTAGAAACATAAGGATTCTTGGAAGATTACTACCAGAGTAGTTTTCAAACATGTCACTACTTAATAGGTATAGAAAGTCTAATCAACCATGAACAGTATCCCCACTGACCCTACCCTAATATCCACACATGTTTACTCCTATCAGGATCTCAAGGAAGTGATCAAGAGTAATGACCTTGTGTTACTTTTCTCCCCTTCCCAGTTTAGTTCATTGGCTGAAGCAAGCTATGTCATTTCCACTGTTTTGTGATCTGAGATCAGCTTAAACCATGAGAACAGGACAGCAGTGTAATGCCAAGACACTCTCACAATATCACTTTGTAATAATGTAATAATTTTCATTCCCAAAAAGAGTTTCTGAAAAAAAGTGACAAATTCTGGTGATGCATGAGATTATTAATGTAAGTATGACTGTCTTTCAGTTTAGTTCTAATTTCACAATCTTTTGTCCTATTCTACAGATCGAACTTTAGAAATAATGACTGCTGCTTCCTGCACTTCAGATGAATCTAGGTGCTGTTCTTTCATTACCTGTGATATAACTAAGGTAATGACAAACCTTGCGTTGTAACTAAATGAGATGCTATTATACAACCTCATATCAGAAGAGTAATTTTCTCATACAATTACTAGCAATCTGTAAAGTTGAAGCCTCATTTTCGGGCCAGTTTTAGCGTATTGCGCCCATAGGTGTTAATGTGTTTTGAGAAGATTTGTAGCTCAGGTTGAGGTTCTGAATGTAGGTTTGCTCGCTGGGCTAGAACCTTTTAACTCAGCTAGCAAACCTACATCTAGATCTGTAGAGATATTTTCCAAATTACTTAATTATGTGGAGGTTATTTAATTATTAAAGAACTGGGAAAATCCTCAATGTTTTTATTGTTTGTAATTATGTGAGGCAAAATTGCAGATGATGGTGTGCCATTTTAACACTGTACTTTGAGATTTCCAAACTGGGTCTCTAGAAAAGAAGTAAAGTTGCATTTGCGTAATGCCTTTCTTTACTTCTGGATGTCTGAAAATGTTTTAACAGCTAGTTACATATTTTGGAAGTATCACTTTTGTAATTCAGCTACAGAGATAGTGAATACACTGGCAGTAATCTTCCATGAAGCCTTAGATGTTTGAAAAAGTGCCAAAGTAACAACTTTGTTCAAAAAGGGATGGAGACAAAAAACAGATAATTATAGGCCAGTTAGCTTAATATATGTTATTGGAAATATGTTGGAATCTACTATAAAGTATGCAATAACAGAACGTTTAGAAAGTAGAGTGGCTCTAACCTGTATTCATTGGAGTTTAGAATAATGAATGTTGAAATGCACAAGATTTTTAGGTGGGTACATGTAGACAGATAGTTTCCCTTTGTGGGAGAGTCTAGAGTCAGAGGGCATTATCTCAGAGTAAGGAGTTGCTGAGTTACAACAGAGACAAAGCAGAATTTCTTCTGAGGATAGTCAATCAATGACTTTTTTTTTAACCAGAGGGATGCAGAGACTGAATTGATAAATATATTCAAATCTGGGAGAGAGATTTTTAATTAGTTAAGGGAGTTAAGAGTTATGGGGAGAAGGTAAGAAAGTGGAGTCAGCTATGATCCCATATGAATGGTGGGGCAGATGTGATGGGCTGAATAGCCTATTTCTGTTCTTCGATCTTATGGTCTTAAAAGATACAACCAGTTGTACTCAATATGATCCCACAAACTGGAAAAGTAAGATCATTTGCTCTAGTGATATTGATTTACAGATAAATGTTGACCAAAACACTGGAGGACACATTTCCTTTTCTTCAAAAACATACTGTGGAAATCTTTTGCACACACCTGAGAGGGCAAACGGCATTTTAATTTAATGTTCGATCAGAAAGTAAACAACTGTGTTAGTGTGGTACTCTCACCGTATTTCAATGGAGTGTTGGTGTAAATTTTGCAGACAACTCTTGGTAATGAAATCTGAAGCCAGAAATTTCAGATTCTGAGGCAAGAGTGTAATCTGCTGAGTCATGGATGATATTCCAAAGGAGTACTTCAGATCCTAGAGTGTCATTGAAGTAAATATGTTTCCATATTTGTTCATTTATAACTTTGTTATTTCTGTATTGTTCTACGAATGTGTTTAGCTGTAGCAATAGCTTACCTCTTCTTTGGACAGGTGACATCATCTTTGAAAAGAGACGAGATTATAACAGTAATTGTTGGATGTTCCCTCCCAAACATTCCACATTGAAAAGTTTGAATATCATCACCCTAACAAGCCTAACAATTTGCATTTACACAGAATATTCCAGATTGACTTGGTATTTACATAAGGAGATATGAGAAGAAGTAAAAGAAACTTATTCAGAAAGTTAGCATTTAATCAGTGTAATGAAAAAAGGACAGCAAGGTTCCAAGAAGGAATTTCCCTTACAGCCATGCAGCTGAACGAAAGGTTTACAAAAGTCCAACAATTTCAAAGGTATATACGAGGCTAGAATTGGAGTCGTACAGAGATTTTGGAAACTTGTCTTGCTGGAGCTGGTTACAGAAATAGGCAGGGGTGAGACTATGGAAGGATTTGCAAACAAGGATTAGAACCTTAAAGCGAGATGTTGTCAGATCACGCGATAGCACAAGTTAGCATGCAGAGAGAATGGGTGACAAGGACATAGTGCAAATTAGGTGATAGGCATCAGGTTTTTGGATGAGCACTCCACTTATAGAGACTATGATGTGGGAAGGTGTCCAGGAGAGATAATGACAGGATAATTGGAGGAATTTTATTTGGAATGAACTGATGAGCTTTTAAAATTTACATTTTTGAATTTTGTGCAATACAAAGAACTGTAAACTACGTGTGAGCAATAGACAAACCTCCTACTTGCATCCCAATGTGCAATTTCCTGATCTGACTTGAATTCCCAGTTGATTCTATGACTCTGGTTTTTAATATTTATGCATCTAGGCTGGGAGCATTTTATCTTGCATAACATGCTTCAAGCTGAGGTTCTGTATTTTACTGTCACATGTTACTCAACAGAATTCCATAATTTACTCTTGCAAGTAACATTTTGAAGCAAAGCATTACAGATCTAATTAGTGAGGTTGAGTTTAGCACTCCAAAGAAGTTTTCCTTTTATGTGATGTGCAACAGGTTGAGATTGCATTGGCTGTTATGTCAACAAAACAGCTTTTCAGCACCATCACCGCCAAGCACCCTCCATTGTCTTTGTGTTATCAGACTGCTTGTCTGACATCCTTTCTGAGGTGTGCTCAAATGTCTTTCAATTAAACATCGCTGCTGTATCCAACTATCTCCCTGACTGCTGCTTTGAGCTGAATCAGATTGAACAGAGCCTCTATATTTTATTCAGTCTTGAGAGGAGCTTTTAATGCCATACATCTCCATCACAAAGACTGCCTACTTGCATAACTTCATCTTCCCTGTCTTAGCCCATGTATTGCTGAAATCTTAAGAGAATGCTTTTATCATCTCGAGCCTTGACTATTCAAAAGCTCCCTGGGGCATCTTCCCATATTGCAATGTATTATGGACCTGGCTAGACTCCTTCAAAACATTTCAAGAAGGTAGCCCAGACCCTAACTTTTAAACAGGTAAAAAATATTTGTACTAGGAGTAATGTAGTTGGCCCAAACACTTAGTTTTAAACAAAACAGCATTTATTTATGCAGGAACAAAAGAGAACAGAATATAGACTAATATAGAACATAACTTATCTGAAAACCCAACTGAATCAATCGCAACTTAATGATGCTGTTCCAAATACTTGCAATATCCCCATATACACCCCATTGGCAAAAAAGGTAAAATCAAATACAGGGTCTTACATGGGAGATGTCAGAGAGAGAGAGAGAGAGAGGATCAGCAAGGAGCTGTTTCTTTGTGTCTAGCAACTTCTCTGGGTTCCCAGTTTAAACTTGACTAGCTAGACTGCTAAAACCAAAACATGGCCACATCCTGTGGTTCCCAGCTTCAACAGATGCCAGTTGTCAACCAATTAACTTATTTCACATGATATTAACAAACAGTTGAAGACATTGCTCACTGCAAAGGTTCTGGGTCCTGACAACATATTAATGAAGACATGGACTCTACAACTAGCTGTCCTCAGAGTTGGATTTTCCTAGTACAGCTACAACACAGGTCTCTATTTGACAATGTGGAAAATTGTCCTGCCCACAAAACAACAGGGCAGATCCAACCCATCCAATTACTGTCCCATCAGTTTAGTTTCAATCATCAGAAAAGTAATGGAAGGCTCCGTCATGCTATCAAGAATCATCTGCTCTGGAAAAAGCTGTCCATTGGAGAACAGTTTGGATTCTGTTAGGGCCTCTCAGCTTCTGACTTTATTTTAGTCTTTGTTCAATCATCCAAAAAGCTGAACTGCAGGGGTAAGGTGAGAGTAATTACCCTTAACCTTAAGGCAACAGTTAACTGAGGATGACATCAAAGAGACTTGGTAAAATTGGAATCAGGAAGAAAACTCTACTGGTTGGAATGATACCAAACACAGAGGAAGATGATGTTTCATAAGCGGGTCAATCACCTCAAAGCCTGATGATTCCTCTGGTAGTGTTTTGGGCTCAACTGTATTCAGCTGTTTGATCACTGACCTTCCCTTTTATCATTAAATCAGAAATGGGAATGTTCACTGATGGTTACAGGAGGACATTAGCTTCCTGAAAGGACAAGTAATTGTCAAATGATGTTCAACGCAGACAGATGTGAGGGGCTATTAGTCTAAGAGCAATTTAAGATAAAAAAAAGCAGAATGCCACCCTGTACCACACTGGAAAATATTTGCTTCCCACTTTGAGTTTCTTCCATGTAAGGGGTTGCGTTTTTCTGGTATTAGATGGGAGACCTGAGCATGCATTCATGTGCAAAGAGACCAACACAGGGATCTTCCCAGATTTAATTTAGATAGCAGATGGTGCCCTGAGAAAAGTGAGTGCTACTGAGGCAAATCAGAAAATCTGAGTGTACTTAGGCTTAAAGCACAATTCAGTGGAAGGGCAACAGAGTCAAGTCTGCGTCATATCAGATATTGTGCAAAAGGTATATTTACTAACCCATTCACCAGCTTGCTATATTCATTAATATCATGTTCTCATTCATTCATTCTTAACCCTTTACTAACCTGTTGTTTACTATAATGCAATTTTATTCATTCATTCATTTATAAAACCATGTTTTTGTTGTACCTTTGAGAATGTTTGTAGCTCAGGTTGAGGTTCTGGATGTAAGTTTGCCCGCTGAACTGAAAGGTTTGAACCTTCAATCCTGATCACACAGTGCTACATGCAGTGTTATGGCCTGTTTCTACATCAAAAGCTACCTCTGAATAAGTGTCAATATATAATGTAGTCAGAACAATACCATCTCCGCCATCATATAGCCTCAAAATAATATAATATTAATCAGTCCTTACCTGAATAGATACAGACCATCAAACAGTTTCCCCAACTCGCAGCACTATCCCCTTTAAGAAAGTTACTATCAGAACAGTGCTACAGTGAAATTGCATGCATGAATGAAACCCACACTGGCAAATGTTAAACAACGTCACGACCCAATTGCAGTAATCAGTTTTGTATTTTTTTTAATTAAGTGTAGTTTTAATTTCCAACTTATTTAGAGCATATAGTACTTTTGCTAACATTTACTAACTTAAAAGAGAAAAGGACACTCTTAATTATGCAAGCCGACGAGACAAACACTCTTCAATCTTATTAGGAGTAGCAACCAGCACTTAGCAAACATTTAGATTAGATTAGATTAGATTACTTACAGTGTGGAAACAGGCCCTTTGGCCCAACAAGTCCACACCAACCCGCCGAAGCGCAACCCACCCAGACCCCTACATTTACCCCTTACCTAACACTACAGGCAATTTAGCATGGCCAATTCACCTGACCCACACATCTTTGGACTGTGGGAGGAAACCGGAGCACCCGGAGGAAACCCACGCAGACAAGGGGAGAACGTGCAAACTCCACACAGTCTGTCGCCTGAGTCAGGAATTGAACCCGGGTCTCAGGCGCTGTGAGGCAGCAGTGCTAACCACTGTGCCACCGTGCCGCCCACAAACCAGTTTTGAGATTTGTAGCTCAGATTGAGGTTCTGGATGTAGGTTTGCTTGCTGAGCTAGAAGGTTCATTTTGAGACATTTCATCAGCATGCTAAATAACATCTTCAATGAGCTTCCAAATGAAGCCCACTTTCGATCCATATGTTTGAGTTTCCTTGCGCTGGTGATGTCATTTCCTGTGGTGACATAATTTCCTATGGTGATGTCATTTCCTGTTCTTTTTCTCAGGGGATGGTAATTAGGATCCAAGTCAATGTGTTTGTTGATAGAGTTCCAGTTGGAATGCCATGCTTCTAGGAATCCTTGTACATGTCTCAGTTTGGCTTGTCCTAGGATGGATGTGTTGTCCCAGTCGAAGTGGTGTTCTTCCTCATCCATATGTAAGGATACGAATGAGAGTGGGTCATGTCTTTTTGTGGCTAGTTGATGTTCATGTATCCTGATGGCTAGTTTTCTGCCTGTTTGTCCAATGTAGTGTTTGTTACAGTTCTTGCAAGGTATTTTGTAGATGACATTAGTTTTGCTTGTTGTGTGTATTGAGTCTTTCAAGTTCATTAGTTACTGTTTTATTGCTTTGGTGGCTCCCATGATGCCAAGGGGCCTGAATAGTCTGGCAGTTATTTCGAGATGTCTTTGATATAGGGGAGAGTGGCTAGGATTTCTGGAAGTGTTTTCTCTGCTTGTTTGGGTTTGTTGCTCAGAAATCGGCAGACTGTGTTCATTGGGTACCTCTTCTTTTTGAATACACTGTATAGGTCATTTTCCCTTGCTCTGTGTAGTTCCTCTGTGCTGCAGTGTGTGGTGACTCATTGAAATAATGTTCTAACGCAGTTTCGTTTGTGGATGTTGGGATGGTTGCTTCTGTAGTTCAATATTTGTTCAACATTCCAACCGGAACTCTATCAACAAACACATTGATTTGGATCCCATTTACCACCCCCTGAGAAAAAGAACAGGAAATGACATCACCACAGGAAATGATGTCACTACAGGAAATGACATCGCCAGCCCAAGAACACTCAAACATATAAATAAAAAGTGGGCTACACTACCAATGCTTCATTCGGAGGCTCACTGAAGATGTTACCTGGTATGGTGGAGAAACAACTGAAAACTTCCAGCTCAGTGAGCAAACCTACATCCAAAACATTTAAACCATTTCCTGTTTCCCCAGGACAGAAGTCACCCAAATTTTTGTGTACAATAGATAAAATAATGCAACATCATTGTGATGTAATTTTAATATGTGTTAGAACTGTGTATAAAGAAGCTACTCTAAGAAACTGTACTTCAGGATTCTCAAACTTGTGTTATTACAGTTGCTGATTAAAGAGACTATTTTTCCCACTTATCGATTTCAGTCATTATTTGAACACAATCCCACAATCATGAAGATGGCCTTTGCTCCTTGTGGTTCCCCTCTGTTTCTGATGGCTTCTATAAGGCTGGTTGCATCTGCATGTTTGTCTGTCAACCTATCTGTCTCTCTCTATCTCTCTGCTGTTATGGTGGTCTTCAATTAGGAGTTTCTTTTCTGAAAATTTCCATTATTCTTATGACCAACATGGCCAATATTCAGCCAAAAGTGGATAGAGAACAGACATGAAAACAATTATTTTGATAAATTTTCTGTGGAATATATATACATATATGGAGATACAAAGTGGGGATATGAGAGAATTGGATGCCTCATGGGCCAAGGAAGCAATCAATTTAAGCATTTTAACACTGCAAGAAGCTAACAATTTCAGCTGGTAGTTAATTAAAGTTAACTCTAACAAGAGGCCTGTTGTGTATAGGATGGAATGTTTCACCTCACATCTTCAGAAAAGGAAGAGGAAACAGATTAGTAGAAAGTATTCCATGTGGAAAAATTGAGGGAAGTTTAATAGTTATCTTGGTACCCAGCAAAAACTCCATTTCATGAAGAGGGAATATTAACGTTTTTGTTCAATATTTGGAACAAATAGGTTTAATAACTATTGAACTGTCTGTGTGCAACAAAGAAAGAAATGGTGCCTTCATAAAATGAACAAAAGATTTTCAAAGCTTTCAAAGGTTCTCTGTACAAACGATTGACCTTGAAGGCCCTGACGCTTTATGACTTAGAGCTACAACAGGGCTTTGCTTTCTTCAGAGGATGCTAAGCTGTTCCCTTATCTTACAGTCTTGAATATTTTAAAATAAATGCTTGGCATTGCTTGCCCACCATTTCACACCTTATTTTGTTCCTTTTCCTTTCATTTCTAACCTTGAAGGTTTCTAACCTTCTCCACAATACCTTTCAAACCTTCACCCTTCTCAATATAAACTGACAGCAGCTAGAATTCATGTGACAGCTTAAACCCACTCCACCAAGTGCATCATTTTTGCTCATTCCCTTCACTTGCAAATTTAAGGTAATAAGATCATTCTGGGCTATCTAGCCAGAGTAGTCAAGAAGTTCCCAAAAGCTGCTGATGGTGAGAAACTTGCAGCTTTTGAGACTGGAATCAAAAGATTGTGTTGGGTAAGTGTATTGAGGGAATTGAAATCAGGTAGGTGAATAGAGTGAAATATAAATACTTGATTTCATTTCATTAAGGTGGCAAAGTGGCTCAGTGGTTAGCACTATTGCCTCACAGTGCCGGGGACCGGGTTTGATTCCACCCTCAGGTGACTATGTGGAATTTGCACATTCCACCTGTGTCTGTGTGGGCTTTCTCCAGGTGTTCCGGTTTCTTCCTACAGTTCCAAAGATGCGCTAGTTGGGTGGATTGGCTGTGCTAAATTACTCTGTAGTGTCCAGGGATGTGTAGGTTGATCCATTAGCCATGGGAAATATAGGGTAGGGATGGGTTTGTGTGTAATGCACTTTGGAGGGTTCACGTGGACTTGAGCTGAATGGCCTGTTTCCACACTGAAGGGATTTTATGAATTTTAAACCTTAGGTGCTGGATGGAAAATGTTTGTTACTAATCTTAGAGTGAACTGTCAACTTGGGGTGCCATGGTGGCTCAATGGTTGGCACAGCTGCCTCACAGCACCTGGGACCTGGATTTGATTCCCACCTCAGGTGACTGTCTGTGTGGAGCTTGTATGTCCTCCCCGTGTCTGCGTGACTTTCTTCCAGGTGCTCTGATTTTCTCTCACAGTCCAAAGATGTACAGCTTAGCTGAACTGGTGATGTTAAATTGCTGTGGTGTTCAGGGATGTGTAGGTTAGGTGCATTAGTCAGGAGAAATACAGAGTGATGGGGAATGGGTCTGGGTCGGTTACTCTTTGGAGGGTTGGTGTGGACTTGTTGGACTGAATGGCCTGTTTCCACACTGTACAGGTTCTAATTCTAAAAAGGTGGATATATCAGGTGATATTTGGATGATGTGAATCTAAATAGTTGGTGCCTTCCCTGTACCAGAATTAAAGTGAATGGTACACAGTTAGAGATCGAGTCCATACCAGTACCAATGACATAGGTAGAAAGAGGGGTGATGACTTGCAGAGAAAGCTGAGTGAAAGTTGAAAGGAGACTAGAAGGACCTCACATCTAGTAATCCATAGACTATTCCCAATACCTCATGCAAAGTGTATAAAAGTAGTAGGACAGGTTATATGACTGGAGAGCTGGTACAAGGGAGATGGTTGATTTCCTGGGACATTAAAACCAATTCTGAGGTAGATGGGACCAGTATAGTCTGTACAGATTAGACATGGTTACACTGAGTGCGGTAGTTCACACGGTATCTTCATACAGCAGTTTGTTAATGCCATTGGGGACTATTCAAACTAACTTGACAGAGTGAAATGAACCAGAATATTGTATTAAACACGATTAAGATGGATTGAAAACACCTGAATAAGAAATAATAAATATAATGTGGGTTCAAAGAAAGAGAAAATGGAATAAGTTCTAAATGAGGTCACTATTCCTGTATGTAAATAAATGAGGCATGACGGGTAAGGTTGGTGAGCTGCAGGTCTACATAACTGCATGGCAGTAGATTGTTATGATTCTAGATCGAAAAAGTGCAAGAGTAGAACTTAAATATTCATCACTACAAGGTGTTTACAAAAAACTGGAAGAAACTAAGGGGAAGAGATGGTGGTGGTACAAATTTTTTTAAAATCGTGGTACTGAAAATATTGTGATGGCCTATATTTAATTTTTCTGTGAATTTTGAAGTTTGAAGGATTGTGGACATACCTGGATTTTTTTTAAAAGATCAGTGAAAAGATTCTTGGGAAATTATTTTTAATACAGCATTCCTTAGAACCCTCTTGGATCTAGATAAATGCTGGTCTTGGTTGCTTGAACTCTTTTCAGGGAACAGGTGGGTTTCATGAAGTGTGTTTCATCGGCTTGAAGATAGGTTTTGAATTTTCAGTTTAGGAAGCTGTTTGAACGAAAGTAGCTGGTCAACTCATGTCTCCTGAATCTGATGTGAAAGCTGATTGACCTCCTGTACAGTGTCTGGAAGGCTCTAATATTGTGTTTCCTGAACAAGCTACATTGACTAAAATCAAAGGGACAGCTGCCTGTGGTTGGTGACACTTGTGTACATGAGCCAAAGTGGCCAATGGACAGCCATCTGTCTGAACATCTTAAACCTTATCATTTTTGCCTTGAAGTAGTGAGACTTATTGACCAAAGGTTTTTTTCTTCAAAGTGAATCCCTGCAGAGAATTAGTTTTTTCCCTTTAACAAATGGGTGCATGTGCATTTGTTTGTTCACATGGCTTTTGACTTACTTAGAGGGCTTAATATTATATATTCATAATACAAATGAACTGTGTGAACCAATTTTGCATCACCGTTGAATATGTTTGGCTCTTAAGAAGTCAATAATTGTGTTTGTTACAGAAACCTTGTTAATGGATCTTTTAAAGTCATGTAGAGTGAGCAAATGATTTCCCATTAGCAGGAACCAGGTAAAACAATTACATTTATGTACTGACCAGTGACGTAGTGAAGCTAGAGAAATACAGTACACTCCTCCCATTTCAGCCGTAATCAAGAAAGGATGTCCTGAAAGAATCAAGGATAGAATTTCTTTCTTTCATGTTACAGAACAATGGAGGTACTGTTATGATGCTAGGGCAGACCTCCAATTTTATCTTTAATTCCAGATGAGAACACCAAATGATGATATGATCTCAAATTTGACTGACAATTTTGTTACAATCCTGATGAGACCACAAAATTATGGGCAGAAGTTTGAGCAACATGGGTAACAACAAATAAGTTGGAAAAATACTGCACAAATATGACTCTATGACTCTATAAATGAAAAAATCTGAATCTCGACATTAAGAATTTTTTTTATTTCCCCTGAAAATTTGATTAGTGAGTTCAGAATAAATATTATTTAAAAGAAGAAAGACTGCAGAAAGGAATTTGGGATCATTGTCCATGATTCACAAAATGTTAGCATTGAAATTCAGCGGGTAAAACGGAAGGCAAATGGAATGTAACCCTTTTATTTCAAAGGGAACGGGGTGTAAAAGTAGGGAGGTTCTGTGAAAACTTCACAAGGAACTAGTCAGACCATAGCTGGAATACTGTGATGAGTTTGGGGTGCCTTTCCTAAGGAAAGCTTTACTGGAGGCAGACCAGACAGAAGTTCACTATGCTGATACCAGGTATGGAGGAACTGTCTTGTGAGGAGAGGTTGAGTAAGTTGGGCATGTACTCATTGGAGTTTAGAAGAATCAGAGGCAACCGTATTGAAACATGCAAGACTCTTAGAGGATTTGATGGATGGATGTGGATAAGTCTAGGACCAGAGGACACAATCTCAGAATATGGGGATGCACATTTAAGACAAGAATGAGAAGAAATTTCTTTTCTCAGAATACTGAATCTATGGAGTTCTTCATTACGAAGAGTTGTTGAAGCTAGTCGTTTAAGTATATTTAACGCTAAGATAAATAATAAAGCAATCAAGAGTTATGGAAAAAAGGCAGTAAATGGATTGAGAATTATATCTGTCAGGATCTCATTGAATGGCACAGCAGATTAATGGGCTGAATGGCTTAAGTCTGCTCCTACATTGAATGTCTTATGGAGCTGTCAACGAAGTCTACTGCCAATCAGAGAATGCCACTCCAATCAATTGAGTGACTGTCTGCTTCCAGTCCAGGGAATTGATCACAGTCAGTCAGATTCTTGGAGTCAAGGATTAGAGTCCAAGGATTAGAGTTTTTGCAATTCAGGGATTGGGGCCATGGTCAATCTTGTAGATTAAGTGCAACCAGACAAGGATTACCTGTAGGTCAGTTGCAGTGGTACGGAGTTATCAGCCCAAGGTATGGCTGTCCTCTGTTTGCCAGGTGAGTCATGGCATTTTTAGCATTAATGTTCAGAGGCTTATCAAAAGTCCAGTTCTTGGAGTCCATGGGAAAGTGGACAGCTGAAATCTGAGGATGAAGTTAATTGGACCATATTGCTGATGGAATGATGACAGTGAAAGATGCAATTGTAATGACACCAATCTCTCCTTCAATGTCAGCAAGACGAAGTAGCCAGTCATTAATTTCGGGAAGTGGAATGGAGGACATGTTCCAGTCTGTGTCAATGGTGCTAAGCTGGAAGTGGTTGAGAGCTTCAAGTTCCTAGAGGTAAGTATTACCAACAACCTGTCCTGGTCTATCCATGTCAAAGCTACAGTCAAGGAAGCACACCAACATCTCTAATTCCTCAGAAGGCTAAAAAAATTCAACATGTCCACAACGAGTCTTACCAATTTTTATAAGTGCATCATAATTGGATGCACCCAGTTGCTTGGTACGGCAATTGTTCTGCCCAAGACCGCAAGAAATTAGAGTCACAAATGCAGCCCAGTTCACCATGAAAACCAACCTTCCTCCCATTGACTATTTACACTTCTCGCTGCCTTGGGAAAGCAGTCAACATAATCAAAGACTCCTCTCATCCCGATTATACTCTCTTCTACCCTCTTCCGTTGGGCAGAAGATACAAAAATTTGAAAACCCGTACCAACAGATTTAGGGGCAGTTTCTTCCCTACTGTTATCAGACTTAAGAAAGGACCCCTCACAGATGAAAGTTGATCTTTGCACCGACTCTGGAGCTGTAACACTATATTCTGCATTCTGTTGTATTACCCTGATATACAAGGTATGATTTGTCTGGTTAGATTGCAAAACAATACTTTTCACTGTATCTTGGTATGTGTGACAATAATAAATCAAATCAAAGCAAAATTTAAGATAGAAGGGTGGAATCTCAAAGCATAGAAGGGGATCAGGAGCTCTGGAAGATGGTCTTTTCACAAACATCTTGGTTTGAAGGATGAGGGAGTCATTCTGCATCTCCGGTGGAGCCTGCAAGTCACTTACAAGGACATGAAGTTGAAACTGTGCCATCTTCAATTCAAAGTCAGGCACATGATGAGGTGACAAGATGGCTGTCGATGCATGCAGAATGTGTGGAGTAAGTTGCTGTTTTTCTCTTGTGCAAGCAGGAAATTATTTAAATTTGAAGCCCGAGTCAGTGCAATTATAGTCATCATGCATCCACAGATTCAGTAATATTATCTATCAGGCATCAAATTATGCTTCTTTGGCAGGTTATTCATTTTTCCAAAAATGCACATTATAGAAGTTAAAGAATGTAGGATGAACACTCATTCTACACTCTACATCTAGAGAAGGGGTGACACGGTGGTGGCAGAATGGTTAGCGCTGCTGCCTCACAGCACCAAAGACCCAGGTTCAATTCCTGTCTCAGGCAACTGTCTGTGTGGAGTTTGCACATTCTCCCCTTGTCTGCGTGGGTTTCCTCCGCATGCTCTGGTTTCCTCCCACAATCCAAAAATGTGCAGGTTAGGGTGGATTGGCCATGCTAAATTGCCCGTAGTGAAAGGGTAAATGTAGGGGAATGGGTCTGGTTGAGTTGCTCTTCAGAGGGTTGGTGTAAAGTTGTTGGGCTGAAAGGCCTGTTTCCACACTGTAAGTAAGTAATCTAATCTGATGTCATGTTGAGGCATGAAATTGGCCTCTTTATGAAGCCTTCATGCCAGACATTCTCAGGGTAAAATGGTAACACTTAATTGCAGTTGATGTGAGGGCTCAGGAGTACTGTTACAGAAGTACCAACATGCCTCACAGATTATCAGCTCACACATCTGATATGGACATCTCAGTTCCCTTGTTTTGTGGGCAAAGACAACGAAAAGGAGAAAGCAATTAATATCGTCAGTAAGAACAATAACTTGCAGCAGCTACCACACAGCCTCCAACAGGAGAAGCAGCAAGTGATGAACCACCAAGGAAGTAGAGGAGCAGGAGGGGATATCTGAGAAGACGGTCTATGATCCTGCTCCACAGGGTTTGCTGAGATGATACTTTTAGCTCACCAAGCCTTGTCGTTAATTGACCTCTGTCTTTTCCAGTGCTTTCACTGGACTACAGGATACACAGAGTGACTGGTTCACACACACTTATTGGTTAAAAGCAACTGTTTACTCTGAAATAAACTGGATTTCTTTAGGCTTTAGGTTTTTTTTACTGCAGAGACATTCCTTTCTGGAGGTACGCATTCAAAATCTCAACTTCCCTGGAAGCCAATCACATAATCATTGGCAGGCAGAAGGCCTTTGACATATACAATTGGCTATCATATCACAGACCCATCAGCAACTGGCTGTTGGCCAGATCTCATCTTGTACAGACTACCTGGCTCCAGCTCATCTACAGGACATCTCTCCCACTACGTGAACAAGCAACAGTGCAAACAACATTTACAATAAATGCTGGTAGCTTGCTTTTACAAAATCCTTCCCATAATTTTTCAGTTTTTAAATGCAGTCCTTTACTCATCTCGACCTACTATCAAAAATATAGAACAAGTTAAAAGACACTATCATTATAATGCATTCAAAAGTGCAAGAAGCTTTAAAGTAATATGTCATCTATGAGCCTTCAGTAAGTTATTTTCTCCTTCCCTCCAACTATATCTCAGTGCAATCACAAAGTCCACAGCTCGGGTGCAGGAAGCCTGCTCTATAGTTGCCCTGTTGACCTGGAAGACTTGGCAATTGACACCTCAGAGAGCATTGGGCAGAGAGCCAAGGCCCACTGAAAATTTCCTGACCAGATGCTGATTCACCCACCTCAGCTTTGCCTTTTACAGGCTTTATCATCACTGGCAGCGGGGAGGGAGAGGTAACAGGCCTGATTGGAAGATTCTTGGGGTCCTTTCTGTGGTTGCTACCCCCAGTGCATGCTTGGCCTAGGTTTCCATGTCCATAGAGGCAGCCAGCTGCATGCATGTCAAAGCCAAATTGATATCTTTGGTAGAGTCCTCTATCCTTCAATCCAGCTTACCAACTGCTCTGACAAACCTACCTGCCATTCCTGTGCCTGCCCATGTACTTTTACCAGATCATTAATGGCTGAGATTCTGGAATCATCATCTGCCTGGATCTGAGCAGGTGATAGGTGTCCTCTTAAGTGTCAGAGACTTGGAGATGTTTCTACTTTGTCCAGCGGCGGGGAGACATGACATTGATGTGCCCATCAAATTGTGCTCTAGAGTTCAATTTAGATATAAGGTTAAATGCTTCCTGCTTAGAGGTAGAGGTGGGCCTGAAGATCTTTGGAGTTAGCCTTTTCAGGTCGATGATTTCTATGTGCTGCTAATGCAAATACCAGCCCTCTGCATAATTGCTGCCTGTGCTGAATTTCACACTTCTGGAGCGTTTCAAAACAATTACATTGTGAACAGTCGAGGTGAGTGCTTGAGGGATGTGTTTCGAAAGGCCAATAGTCATTTCTCATCCATAATGTTTCAAATGCTCTTATTTGTTGCGACGTGTATCATTTTGACTATTGAAACTTTAATATTTGCTGAGCTGTAAGTCCAAACCAAAACTCAGTCCAAACCAAACACTGAGAACTGAAATTAAGAAAAAGCCATTACAGTTTTATTTTAATCCAATTCAATAAGTGAATATATGTTAGTAGGACTTTCTTCGATCTGATCTTCCACATGACACGTTTCTGTTTTCACAACAACAAGTGAAACCATGGAAACTCCATCCATCAACTATACACAAGCCAATTACAGTTATTATTTTTAATGTGTTCTCCAGCAATACTTGAGTGGGCTTTTGTTTTTTTTGAGAGTGCCTGTCTGATGTGGTGTAATTAAGAACTAATCTTGAATTCAGGAAGCAAATGAATTTTACATCAAATTTATTTGTCCCTATATCCTACCTTGCTTTTAAACCTTTCTACTTGTAATTCACTGCTATGTGCAAAGAGGTTTTTCTTGATGCTTTACGAACATGAGGCAAGAATAGTTCATTTATTTAATTGCCTGCAAATAAGAAGAAAAGGTTCTTTATAATTTTATAGGAAGAACCAACTAAAATTGACATGCTTCTCTTTAATGTCTGAATATTTTTTAAGGAAAGTTATTTGAAAGTACACAGTAGTACACCAGATCTGTGTTTAACTTGTCAGAGCTCTTGCATTTTATTGTTTATGACTGGGGAGTTGGCCCGGATTGGGGGTTGTTGAGAGTGAGTCTCACAAGATCTTGTGCCTATAAGCACTTTCTTTCATTGATTGTGTAAATCTGATGGCAGCGATTCCATGTCAAAACCAGATACAGTTCAATGCAACCGCCTGGAGAATCTCTCAGGGCCAGGATGAAGGAAGCTCGTTCTCAACTGCCCAAATAAAAAAAATGCTTTGACCCCCCCTTCTGATTTAACCTAATAAATGTATGTGATATAGTTGTAACCAATTGAAGTAGCATCACAAATCACTTATGGTTGATCTTTGCCCATTTACTGTTCAATACATTTTTGAAGCAGGTCTTTGATTCTGTAAAATTGGGAATTTATTGTTGATAGGGATTGTATTGTATACAGATGTGGAATTAAAGAGCTTCAAAAAGTCATTTGTGGCTGCTTCATTCTTTCCACTTCTTTCTCTGCATTTAGTTCCTCTTTGGACTGTCTGCAACCTCAGCAGATGGACTTCCCTCACTTGTGTCTTTATCCCTTTGTTCTTAGAGTGATTTGCAATCATGTGCTGTTCTCTGATGAGCTTCCAGGGCCAAAGTGTTACAGGCCAGTGGATGACATAAATTAGGTCAATCAGGCTATATCTGCAACCAATGTGATTGACATGCAAATTAAAATAATCTGTCTAATTAACACTTGATCACATGCAGATGAAAATTTCTGACTTTCCCTGACTTGTACTCTTCTGCCAGTCTGGTGGTTGGTTGGTTGAACACATGAAACTTGAACTGGGAGTCTGCTATAAAAAGTTAGCAACTTTATTCTGTTGATTCAAATTATCTCCTAAATATGAGTTAAATTTTAAAAAAGGGGCGGATGGAATGAACGTATTTACAGATACCACTGGGCAACAATGCACACTGCTTATAATCGAGGAAAGTATTTTGTAAATACCTCACCATGTTAAGATTAGATTATCTACAGTGTAGAAACAGGCCCTTCGGCCCAACAAGTCCACACCGACCCACACCCATTCCCCATCCCTTCACCTAACACTACGGGCAATTTAGCATGGCCAATTCACCTAAACTGCACATTTTTGAACTGTGGGAGGAAACCAGAGCACCCGGAGGAAACCCATGCAGACACGGGGAGAATGTGCAAACTCCACACAATCAGTTGCCTGAGGCGGGAATTGAACCTCTAGCGTTGTGAGACAGCAGTGCTAACCACTGCGCCACCGTGCCATACAGTTCTTTTGAAGATTGCATTTGTGGAATGAATCAACTTGAAAAGTAATTAGTTTTCATTGCAATTACAATATGAAAGAAAACATAAGTTAATTTTTTTTTTCACTCTGTCATGCTGTTCTTGCATTGTGAGTACAGAGTGATTGGCAAGTGGAAAGTGGTACTTTCCTTGGTTTCCATTGCAATGAGCTAGAGCCTCTTCTGTACTTGTTTGAGGCTCAATAACGACAAGATAGAACATTTTAAGTTGTCTTCTGTTACCATTCTCAGAACCCAAGTGAATGACACACACACAGTATGTGGTGGGTGTGTACAGTTTGTAGTCAATTATTGTTGAGTGCTAGTGGCCAAGGTGGTCATATACAGGAGAACAGAAAGCTTCATATTTCTCAACACTAACTACTAATTGTATTTATGTAATGCCTTTAAATTAGTAAAACATCCAAAGATACAGATGAAATGAGAGCAAACATGGAAATGAGTAAGTAAAATCTGGTAGCCATTACAAGATGACATGGATTGGAACTTAAATCTTGTTTTACTTAGAAATTACAGGAAATTCTCATAAAGTAATGGGATCACTCTACTTGCTAAAGATCAGCGCAATAAAGAGGAATGACTGAAGGAAACTAAGATGTGGAAACAGTTTCAGTGTTGATAATATATTATAAAGGCAGAAACTCATTGTAGGAGTGATGTACAGACTTGTTAACAGTAACAACATGATAGGGCAGAGTTTTAAGTCAGAAATACTGGAAGATTTTCAGAAAGGCACAGTGATAGTCACGGTAGGTTTTTATTTACAATTCTACGTATAGATTCAAAGTCACATGACACTGAGTTATAGTCCAACTGGTTTATTTGGGGTAACTTGGGGTAGTGACTTGAAAGAAATTCTAGGATTTACATATTAATTGAAACCTTCACCTCCAGTCTAACTGATTAAAGACTTAATAGCATCTTAGTTTGTTCAATATATTCACATAAGTTGGTTAACCCTTTGATCTCTTACTTGTAAATTCTATGTCCAATGTATTCTCTCTCACTAGCCACCTGAGGAAGGAGCGGAGTCTCTGAAAGCTCGTGGTTTCAAATAAACCTGTTGGACTATAACCCAGTGTTGTGTGATTTTTTTAACTTTGTCCACCCCAGTCCAATACTGGCACCTACTCATCATACATATAGATTGGAGAGGTCAGATGGGCAAAGGAACTTTATTTTAAGAGTTCATAGATGTTTTCAGAATAATCAGCATGTTCTGGAACCAGTTATACTAAAGCTGGTATTGTGCAACAAGATAGGATTAATTAATGATCTCACACTGAAGACACCCTTAGGTAGCAGCAGACTAATATGATTTGAATTTTGAGTTCAATTGAGGGGAAAGGAATGGACCTGAGATTATTTTTAGATAATTAAATAAGGAAAGTTATTAGGTCATGAAAGCAAAGCTGTCTAAAATAAATTGGCAAATTCATTTTTTGCTGGTTAGTTGGATAAATTCAAGATGAAGTCAAGACAGTTTATGATTATGTTTGTCCAATGTTGAGGAGGCAACATGGTGGATAAAGCGGAATCAGTACTTTGATTCCTAGAAGGCATATGATAAGGTGCCACCTCAGTCATTACAAAAATTAAAAGCTCTTGGTGTATATTAGCGATCGTAGAAGACTGACTAGAAAGCAAGAAGCACAGCGTAGACATAAATGATACAGTTTTTAGTTTGGCATTATGTAATGAGCAGTGTGTCAGAAGTATTGGTACCAGGAACTCAACTTTTTATATAAATTGAGTTTAGCAAAAGGATGGAAGGTATGTTTGCCAGATGACACAAAGAGAAGAGAGGACGTAAGTTGTGAAGAGGACATGAGGTGACAAAAAGATGTGCATAGGTTAAATAATTGAGTAAAGATGTAGTAAAATGTGATTTTTGGTTTGCAGGAAGAATCTTTTAAAAACCATATCAATGGTGAGAGATTGCAGAACTCTGAAATGGAGAGGGATCTGTGTGGCCTTGTACACAAGTTACAAAAGGTTAGTTTGCAGGTACAGCAAGTAATTAGGAAAGCTAATAGAATGTTATAATTCATCATGAAGGAAACTGAACATGCAAGTAGCGAGATTATGTTTCCATTATACAGAAAACTAGTGAGAATGCATCTTGAGTTCTGTGCACAGTATTGGTCACCTTACTTAAGTTAGGATGTAAATACATTGGAGGAGTTCAGAGAAGGTTTACTAAACCAACTGCCTTGATTGAGAGGGTTGACTTATGTGGAAAATTTGGAAACGCTAGGTTTGTATCCTTTACAATTTAGAAAAATAAGTGGTGTCTTCATTGTAGCATGTGAGATCTTAGGGGGTGTTGAAAGATGTGGTGATGATGTTTCCTCAAACGGGAAAATCAAGAATGAGGTGGCACTAAATCTTGGAAGTTTTCCACTTGAAACAGAGATGAAGTGAAACATTTTTTTTCAGGATTAAGAGCCTTTGGAATTTTCTTCATGGAAGGCTGGTGAAAACAGAGTTCTTGAATAGTTTTAAAACAGAAGTAGGGGTGAAAAGTTATACTGGGCAGGTGTGAATATAGTTTTGAAGTTATAATCAGATCAGCTATTATCTCATCGAATCACATTGAACAGCGGAGCAGGTTCAAGGGGCTGAATGGCCTTGTCCTCTTAATTCAAATGTTATCTGTATATTCATTTGGCTTTACATCACAAGTGTCATTAAACAAAATTTCACATTGAGTTACTTAAGAAGATAGTGGAACTTGTGATGAGGCAGATTTGATAGAACATTATAAAACAGAAAAGAAAGAATTGTTTAGGTATAGAATTCCTGAACTTAGAGCCTAAGCTGCTGTTCTGTGCAAAAGCAAAAAGTGATGGTCTGTGGTGGTGAATAACAGGTCAGGCAGGTCAGGCCTGACCTGCTGCGCTTTTCCAGCAACACATTTTCAGCTCTGATCTCCAGCATCTGCAGACCTCACTTTCTCCTGTGGTGGTGAGTAAAATGATAAGATTATTCATTAAAGTTTGTAACATACCACTGGCAAAGTTTTGTGACAGCATCTTACCGGACCTTGAATGACACAACTATAGTGAGAAATTTGGGAGAATCATACAAGAAGTCTTGATCTCAGGAGCAACCAGTTGCATTTTCTAAGATCACTGAATGGCAAGATTTAATTCTCGGTAGGCAGCGGCGAGATGCATACCAATGGGAATTATTGCTTGTTAGCATCCTCAGTAACTGCATGTTTTGCCTCACTAATGGTGCAGCTACCTAGTACCATCTGCTGTGAGGAAACAAGATACCGAGAATTCAGGACACGTAAGTCTAAGCAGGTACCTGCAACTATAGATCGCTGCTTGCTCATCTGAATTGCTGTGTTGGTCACTGACATCTCATGGCAGCAGTTGCATGTGTCCCACATCCACGGTGTCCAGCACATCCAGCCTTTCTATGCCGTTATGGTGCATCTCCAATCCACTTGTAGTGCTTCTGTGTTGTAATGCTACAAGTTGGTGTTCAAGGGCAGCTATCAACTCACTAACTTGAGCAACTGCCTCTCCGAGCTACTTGCTTAGTGCTCCCTCACTTTGTACTTGTATGCATCGCTACCTTGCCCTCTCAGCCAGAATTTAGACTCATAGTAATGTTAGGTAAAGCTAAAGTCACCACAGTCTTACCAGACCATGAGGCTGCTCTTTCATTAGACAGCAAGACACAGCTGGTGGTGATTTGACCAGAAGGTCACAATGCCTCAGGTGAGGAGAAAGATTGAGAAAGAGAGACCTTCACAGTAACCTTTGCTGATGCCGGAATTGAACCCACACTGTTGGCAAAATTCTGCATCACAAATCAGTCATCTAGCCAACTGAGCTATGATTGACCCCTTAATGGCTCATAGTTCTACTGTACTGAATTGCTATTTAGCAACAACAAAAAGTTAGGCAGCGTATCATGATTGTTAGCTGGTTGCTGGTTAGCACTTTGCTACATTAATCTCACACCTCTGACATACACCAACAGTGTACCTAGCAAACACAGTGCATGTTCATTGAACAAATAGCCATGTCTCAATGTTGTAGGGGAATTGTCCTCAGTCTAGTCCAGGGAGACACCCATCATTCAGTGATTTCTGATATAGTAGGTCAGTGGTAGCCTCCAGTATCAGTCCTGGAGCTTGGCATGGTCAAGCATCCAGTCGAGGGGCTAATGATCAGAGGCTTCATATCTGAAAGGTCTGAGAAGTGGGTCATGGTCAGGGCAGTGGTTTTAGCACAGTCAATCTAGGAGTCACAGGAGCACAGTTGGGAAGTTGCATAGATGTCAGTCAGGGTCTAGTCATTGTTATAGACCAGATTAAACTCTCGGAGTATCTTATGGAAATATCCTAGACCCTAACTTTTATATTTTTTAAAAGACAACTGTAAGGCGCTGTGTTCTAGATATGATTTGATTGGTCCACCACTAAGATTTAATCAGAACTTACTTTATTCTGACAACAGTTAAAATACAACAAAAACAAGAATAACTTTGCTCTATTGTAATACTTAACAAGATAATGCATTATTTAACCACTAAAACCAACTGCTCTAATATAGATAGCATTCTTGCCACAGGCAATTCAGCAACGCAGTTATGATTCTTGTGTTGTCTTGCTCCAGTCCAGTAGTAAGAAACACTGAAAGAAACAAACTATCCCTTTTGATTTTTAAGAGGAAGCCTCTCTGTTTCAGACTTCACTCTAGCAGTAGAGAACTCAAGTTTTCAGCTCCAGCAGCCAGTCAAATTCTATTAAACTAATTGAAAGCAAAACTGAAGTCTTCTGGATCTGTGTGAGGCTGATTCGACCTAGTCATGATTCTTTTGTTTTATTTTCTGAAACCTGTGTTTTTGGGGCTTTTTCAGTTTATGATTTCAAAGGCACTCAAGATTTCTTTTCTTCTGCCCTGACTGTTTTGGAGACTGCTAAACAAGCAGCACATCTACTGTCATAGATCTTTTCTCACTGAATGAAAACTGCACACTACCAGGCTTCTTCTGAGTTGTTTGACTTTCTGTGCTATTGGGGTACTATTTTCTTTTTTCTCTCTTCTGTCATTTTTAAAAACACACTGAACTATTTATCTTGAGTGCTTTAATAACCATTTTTAAATGCAAGTAAACAAAACAAATCTCTCAACATCCCATCACTCACTTAGAATAAAACTGAAAGCTTGGTAAACAAGTTTAAGTTCTTCCTGGGTGTCTTGTAGACACAAGTTTAGGGAGTACATGTTAAAAAGGATGAGAGTTGAGTTAGGGCCTCAGAAAGAGACAGTAACAAAGAAAAGAGCATTGAATGACTGCAGAAATTTGCTGAAAAATAAAACCTTTAGTCATGCTATCTGAACGAGCAGCCTTAAAGTGGAGATGGGATCATCCTTCATTGAGGTGCAAAAGGGACAATGTCTTTTCTTCCTCAGGTGATTTAGGAAATTCAGCATGTCCGTAAGGACCCTCACCACCTAATTCTGCAGATGCACTGTAGAAAGCATACTATCCAGGTGCATAGTGGCATCCTACGGTAACTGCTCTGCTTAGGATCACCATACAGAAAATTGTGTGCAGAACCCAGAACATCACGGAAACCAACCTCCCATCCATTGACTCCACTTACACTTCTCATTGTCGTAGAAAAGCTGTGAACATCATCAAAGACCCCTTCCAACCTGGTAGTGCTCTCCTACAACCTTTTCCATCAGGCAAAAGATACAGAAGTTTGAATTCATGCACCAATAGGTTCAAGAACAGCTTCTTCCCTGCTGTTTATTAGACTACTGAACAAACTCTTTAACTTAAAATAATGTTGATCTTTCTTTGTGCACCTCCTGTACAGTGTAACTCTGTATGCCTCACTCTGTCTAAGCGTCCTTGATCGCTATCTCCTTGCTTGCTGTGATCTGCCTGCAAAACAAAGCTTTTCACTGTACCTAGCCCCGTGTGACTACAATAAATCAAAACAAACCCAATCAAAAATCAAATCAGGACCATTCCCATTCCTTGCTGTAGAGAGTTAAGATCCTCTTGTTGGCAATGTGAAACCAAATTCTGTGCACCCTACCACCCTGGTCATTTCTTGTGGGCTCTTTCCTCCCGTAATGAGAGGAAGGGAGGAATTAAAATAAATGACATTAGGTGGCACAGCTATTCGTGCTGGTCTTGGGGGGAAAAGGTTGTAAGGTGTCCTCAATGAGTGAGTAGAGAAAACAGAAGGCATAACGGTCATGGGATTTTGTAGGGGATCAATTTGAGTTCAGGAAAATGTTGCAAATAACAGTGAGAGTAGTGGAGCATAAGACTTGGTAGGAGGTGGGAGCAGAGCTAGAGAGTATGAAGTAGCTTGGAGAAGATGGTGGCACTTACCCCAGAGCAGTGCAGAAAGCTTTCATTCCTTTCTTCATGCACTGCTGGGTGGTTTTCCAAACTGCAGAGACCACACTGACCTGGCTGGCAACCTCTGATTGGGCTGGCAGGTTTGGTGATGTGGTCTCTTGAGTGTGATCCTGGGGAAAGAGGACATTTCTCCTCTGCACAATCCTATCCAACAGGACATTGAGGCATCTGTCTGAATGGTGAGGCACCAGTTTTCCCTTTGTTTGTCCTTATGTCCACCAAACTGTACAGCCAAGTAGGTCAGCCTTGGAATGCCAACAGTTGTCTGGGTATATGATAGTCTTTTGAATATAGCTATGGCACCCAGGTGTCCATCGACTCTAAGATATCCTAGGAGTGGCAAGATCTTTTGACTACACCAGTGGGAGAAATCCACTCACATTAGATGAGATGGGCATCATAAGGGTGTGGTAAGTAGTTAATGAGACATGTTTGGGATGCTAGATCAAGAAGATTTGCTATGCCTTATTGAGAGAAACTTTTAATGAAATTTAGTGAAACTAACACTTAACCAGATGTGGTAAGATTTAATCCATGGTTTGAGGTGGAAGTGCGAATAATTTTCTGCACTTTCATAATGCTATCTGACATGAACAAAGTTTTCTGGTGCAAAATGAAGCAAGTGGATTACATAACTGAAGCAGTTGTCACATTAAATCTAATGATGCTTTTTCTTTTGTTAATTCTTTGCTGCAAAATCTCAGCAACTATTTTCCACTTGGAGCAAAGAATTGTGAAGTGTAGTCAGAGATGATTTGACCCCTTGTGCCTGCACCAGCTCTTTGAAAGAGCTATTCAATTAGTCCTGCTCCCTACTCTTTTCACATTGACCTGCAAACCTTTCCATTTTTAGTACATATCAAAATTCTCTTCGCAAAATTGCTTACACGATCCTTTTCAGTGTACAGACCAGATAATAAGAACTCAGTAGATTAAAGAAAATTCTCATCTTGCCTCTAATTCTTTTCAAATTATGTTCAATGATTTCTGGATTATCAATAATATTAACATGATCATACATTCTCATTCCAGATAGGTGATGAGCTGAATGATGGTCTTGACCACTGCAGTTGTCAGCTGATCATACCATGGTGATAGTAGTTGTTATTATTAATATTTATCTACATAGAGTAGATCTGATCTCATGTTTGTTTCAGAGGTGAGAGTGTTATGATCCCAGCTGATGGTAATACTGGACAAGTGAGATCCCAGGATGAACAAAAAAATGTTACACCATGTAAGATAAATTTGAAATAGACTGATTGCAAATATCAGAAAGAATGATTCAACCTTTTTGCCCTCAAGCATACAGACCCTCAAATCTCAATGAAGGATGATTCCCCTCCCTCCACCTGCTGACCATCTCCCCCCACCCCCCTCCACCAAAACTTTAAAGCTGCTTGTTCAGCTAGTATGACTAATGGTATTATTTTTCAGCAAATTTCTGTATTCATTCAATGCTTTTTTTTTCATCCTTTTTAATACGTGTTCCTTAACCTTGTGTCTTCAACAGCCATGTAAAAGGTCTTACTTTCTGAAACCTTAAAGCATGTGTTTCCAGAGCTTTTCTCTTAATAATTTCAAAGACATTCAAGACTTCTTTTCTTCTGCCCTGACTGTTTTGGAGACTGCTAAACAAGTCACACATCTGCTGTCATAGATCTTTCCTCTGTGAATGAAAGCTGAATACCCTGGCTTCTTCTGAATGGTTGAGTTTGAGTTATTGCAGTACTGTTTTATTTTTCTCTCCTGCCATATTTTAAAGCACACTGAACTATTTAATAATCATTTTAAAATGCAAGTTAACAAAGCAATTCTCTAGACATCCCATCACCTACTTAGATTACATCTGAAATTAAACAAAAATCATAGCCCCCTCCTCCTTTTCAACACATACAATGTCAAAGCATGGATCAAACAAAAACTACACATTATTCCTTCATTTTACAACACCAGTTCCTAAACAATATATACACACACACATAAAATATATATATATATATATATATATATATAATGAACCTTAATCACAACAGTATTAGTTTAAAGTTTTACGACAATCTTTTGGTGACATTGTCAATACCGTCTGCTCATAAATTATAAGATCTATTTTAAACAATTTTATATTTGCCATAGTGATATTCATTTTACAACCTTGGAATTGGTAGTTCAGTAACATAACTTGTATACAGCTTTATCATAATTTATTCCAGAAATTTATGGCTGGTATTCAGGCGTCCATTAATTGTACCTGTGCAGTGCTACACAAATTGCACTCACTCAAATGGTATAGTGACTCTAAAGCTCTCTGATAGTGCTTCAAAACAAAGTTATGGGCACCTGTTTTGAAAATCCAATGTTCTTAAACTTTTCCTTTCTGGATTCACATGGTGGACACTGAATATTACTGTGACTCAGGGCTTTAACAAACTGCAGGTTGTTTCCGCATACAGGATACTGAAAGAGTGCTGAGTATGGTGTGGCAGACTGTCACCCTACTTAAGTACAAAGCTAAAATACTTTCACAAGTAGATAAATTTCAATTAATCTTGGTTCACACGTAGAGTGTGGCTCAAGGAAAAACTGATTAGGATTTGATGAAGATGTGGGTCCTGATCCTGGAATTTTCTAACATTGAGAGAAAGGGCAAATTGACCTCTTTAAAGATTAGTTTGGGTGTATAAAATTGTTGATTGTTTTAGAATGTTGTTGATTATCTCAGCAGCTATTGTGTCACAGTTGTCAGATAGTGTGCAGAATGTTTGGAGCAGATTGTTGGATATGAATTGGCCTAAAGGCTGTTCTATGAAATGGAAGCGCTTAGCTACAGAGCTGAAAAATAAATCTCTATTATTCAAAGTTTGGGAGAAGATTTGTAGCTCGGGTGCTCGTTGTTGTGGTTCTGTTCGCCGAGCTGGGAATTTGTGTTGCAGATGTTTCATCCCCTGTCTAGGTGACATCCTCAGTGCTTGGGAGCCTCCTGTGAAGCACTTCTGTGATGTTTCCTCTGGCATTTATAGTGATTTGTATCTGCCGCTTCTGGTTGTGAGTTCCAGCTGTCCGCTGCAGTGGCCGGTATATTGGGTCCAGGTCAACCTGCTTATTGATTGAATCTGTGGATGAGTGCCATGCCTCTAGGAATTCCCTGGCTGTTCTCTGTTTGGCTTGTCCTATAATAGTAGTGTTGTCCCAGTTGAACTCATGTTGCTTGTCATCTGTGTGTGTGGCTACTAAGGATAACTGGTCATGTTGTTTCGTGGCTAGTTGGTGTTCATGGATGCAGTCCATGTCGTGTACTATATGCAGTGTATAAAATCCCATGCAAGGACTGCACAAAACACTACATAGGACAAACAGGAAGACAGCTAACGATCTGCATCCCTGTGTGGATGGGAATGGGGACTGCAGGGAGGATGAGCCGACTGACCGCAGCACCGTGGTGCAGGGAGCCATTCAAGTTGGGGAGAGAAGAGAAATGTTGTAATTGGTTTACAACGGAAATTGCATCTCTTATTACGAAGAAGGAGGAGGCTTATGTGTTGATGCGGCAAAATGGTTGAGATGAGGCGATGGAGAGTTACAGATCAGCTAGGAAGGATTTAAAGAGAGAGTTAAGAAGTGCAAAGGGAGGACATGAGCAGTCTTAAGCAAATAGAATAAAGGAGAACCCTAAAGCTTTCTATAGGTATGTGAGGAATAAAAGAATCATTAGGGTAGGAATAGGGCCAATCAAAGACAGAAGTAAGAAGTTGAGTGTGGACCCTATGGAGATTGGAGAAGTGCTCAAAGAACATTTCTCAATGGTCTTCACTCAGGAAAAGGAGAATATTGTACAGGAGAAGAATGAGGTACAAGATATTAGACTAGAAAGAATCGAGGTTAGTTACGAACAGGTATCAATTCTAGAGGAGTGAAAGTAGACAAGTCCCCTGGGCCAGATGGGATTTATCCAAGGATTCTCTGGGAAGCTAGAGAGGAGATAGCAGAGCCTTTGGTTTTGATATTTGAGTCGTCATTGTCTGCAGGTTTGGTACCAGAGGACTGGAGGATCGTAAATGTTGTGCCCTTGTTCAAGAAGGGCAGTAGAGATGACCCAGGTAATTATAGACCAGTGAGCCTTACGTATGTTGTAGGAAAGGCTTTGGAAAGGATTATAAGAGATAAGATTTATAATCATCTAGCAAGCTACAGATTGATTTCAGATAGTCATCATGGTTTCGTCAAGGGCAGGTCGTGTCTCACAAACCTCATTGAGATTTTTGAGAAGGTGACCAAGCTTGTAGATGAGGGTAGAGCAGTTGACGTGGTATACATGAAGTTCAGTAAAGCCTTTGGTAAGGTTCCACATGGTAGTTTGTTGGAGAAAATGCAGAGGCATGGAATTGAGGATGATTTAGCAGTTTGGATTAGAAACTGGCTTTCTGAAAGAAAGCAGTGAGTGGTGGTTGATGGAAAATATTCAGCCTGGAGTCTGTTTTGGGATCACTGCTGTTTGTCATTTTCATAAATGACTTAGACGCAGGCATAGGTGGATGGATTAGTAAATTTGCAGACAACACTAAAGTCGATGGAGTAATGGACAGTGTGGAAGAATGTTACAGGTTGCAGGGGGACTTAGATAAACTGCACAATTGAGCTGAGAGGTGGCAAATGGAGTTCAATGCAGCTAAATGTGAGGTGATGCAGTTTGGAAAGAATAACAGGAAGGCATAGTACCGAGTCAATGGAAAGTTTCTTGGTCGTGTGGATGTGCAGAGGGATCTTGGAGTCCATCTACATAGATCCCTTAAAGTTACCACCCAGGTGGATAGTGCTGTTAAGAAGGCATACGGTGTGTTAGGTTTCATTCATAGAGGGATTGAGTTCCGGAGCCGCAATATCATGCTGCAACTATACAAAACGCTCGTGCGGCCACACTTGGAATATTGTGTACTGTTCTGGTCCCCGTACTTCAGAAGGGATGTGGAAGCATTGGAGAAGGTGCAGAGGAGATTTACCAGGATGTTGCCTGGTCTGGAGGGAAGGTCCTATGAAGAAAGGCTGAGAGACTTGAACCTGTTCTCATTGGCAAGAAGAAGGCTAAGAAGGGATTTGATAGAGACATGCAAGATGATCAGAGGATTAGATAGGGTATACAGTGAAAGTCTTTTTCCTAGGATGATGATGTCAATGTGTACGAGGGGGGCCATAACTCCAAATTGAGGGATGATAGATTTAAGACAGATGTCAGAGGCAGGTTCTTTATGCAGAGAGTGGTAAGGGTGTGGAATACACTACCTGCTAATGTAGTCAATTCAGCCACATTAGGGAGATTTAAACAATTCTTAGATAAGCACATGGATGATTTTGGGATAATGTAGGAGACGAACTGAGAATAGTTCACAGATCGGTGCAACATCGCAGGCCGAAGGGCCTGTTCTGTGCTGTATTGTTCTATGTTCTAAAGTATTGTTAGAGGCATAGACACTGTTCTCTGTGACCAGGATCAACAGGCCTGAAGGTTGTGTTGCCTGCCTGGTGCTCGGGTTTGGAATATCTCATCTGGGCTGCAGAGGAACTTGGAGTGAGAGGGTAATGATCCAGTGGTTGTGATCCACTAAAGTACCAATGACATAGATAAATCTAAGGCAGATGTTCTGCTAAGGAGGTATGAACAGGTAGGGGCTAGATTAGAAAGCACAACTAAAAAGGTAATAGTCTCTGGCTTACTACCTGAGCCATGAGCTAATTAGCATAGTGTCAGTAAGATTAAGCAGGTAAATGCATGGCTCAAAGATTGGTGTGGGAGAAGCAGGTTTGAATTCATGGGACATTGGCACCAGTACAGGGGAAGAAGGGACTTGTTCCAAGCTGAACTGTGCTGAGACCAGAGTTCTAGCAAATCACATAATGAAGGCTGTAGACAGGGCTTTAAACTAAATTGGAGGCGGGGGGTGGTGCCATCAGTTATGGGGGTAATTAGAAAACCTGAATTAAAGGAGCAGATCTCAGGAGAGGTTATTAAAATCTCCAGCACAGGCACAAATAGGACAGCTTGTGTGGAAGGGGTTAACAATCAAACTTCAAGCACACTGGACAAATATATGATGATGAGAAGAAGGACGATTAACACAGGACTGAAGGTGTTATATCTGAATGCATGCAGTAAAAATGAGCTGACGTGGTGGGCATCATGGAAATGTGGCTGCAAGGTGATCAGGATTAGGAGCTGGATATTCAAGGATATACATCTTATTGAAAAGATAGGCAGGTGGGCAGTGGGTTGGGTTTGCCTTATTAGTGAGAAATGAAATTTAATCAATAGTAAGAAACAAAGTAGGGTCAGATGGTACAGAATCTGTGTGGGTAGAATTGAGGAACTGCAAAGGTTCCTCAATTCTACCCACATAGTTGGAATTATGTACTGGCCTTCAAATAGTAGTCAGGAGCTTGGGTGCAAAATACACCAGGAGATAGGAAAGATGTGTAAGAAAGGCAGAGTTACAGTGACCGTGGAGGATTTCAATATGCTAGTGGACTGGGAGAATCAGGTTGGTGGTGGATTCCACGAAAAGGAATTTGTGGAATGTCTATGAGGTGGCCTTTTGGAGCAGCTTATGGTGGAACCCACAAGGGAACAGGCAATTCTGGATTTAGTGTTGTGCAAAAAGGCAGACTTAATAAGAGAGCTTAAGGTGAAGGAACCTTTAGGAGGAGTGATCATAACATGATTGAATTTACTCTGCAATTTGAGAGGGGGAAGATAGAATCACAGATAACGGTATAACAGCTGAACAAAGGCAACTACAGAGGCATGAGGGAGGAGCTGGGTAGAATTAACTGGGAAAGCAGCCTAGCAGACCGTGGAATAGCAATGGCAGGGGCTTCTGGGAGTAATTTAGGAGACAGCAGAGATTCATCCCAAGGAAAAAGAAGCCTGGTGCAGGGACGATGAGGCAACCATGGCTGACTAAGAAAGTCAGGGATAGCACAATGGCAAAAGAGAAAGCATATAATGTAGCGAAGGGCAGTGGGACACCACACGATTGGGAAGCTTACAAAGACCAACAGAGGGAAACAAAAAAAGAAATAAAGAGGGAGAAGATTAAATACCAGGGTAAGCTAGCCAGTAATATAAAGGAACACTGTAAGAGCTACTTTAGATCTCTAATGGGCAAAAGTGGACATTGGGCCGCTGGCAAATGATATTGGAGAGATAGTAGTGGGGAATGAGGAAATGGCTGAGGAACTGAATAATTACTTCACATCAGTCTTCATGGTGGAAGGCACGAGTAATATTCTAAAAATTCAAGAGAGTGAGGGGTCAGAGCTGAGTGTGGAGGTCATCACCAAGGAGAAGGTGCTATAAAAACTGAATAGCCCAAAGGTGGATAAATCGCCTGGACTAGATGGACTGCATCCCAGCGTTCTAAGGGAGATAGCTTGAATAGATAGTGGATGCATTAGTGATTATCTCTCAGAAATCATTAGAATTAGGGAGGGTCCTAAAGGACTGGAAACCCCTGTTTAAAAAAGGGAAAAACGCAAAAGATGGAAAATTATAGATTAGCCTAACCTCAAACATGGATAAGATCCTGGAATTCATTGTAAAGGATGAGATTTCTGAATACTTGGAAATGTATGGTAAAATAGGATGAAGTAAAGGGAGGTCATGCCTGACAAATCTGCTACAATCCTTTGAGGAAGTAGCAGACAGGTTGGACAAAGGAGAACCAGTGGATGTTATCTATCTGGACTTCAAGAAGGCCTTTGGCAAAGTGCCACACAGGAAGCTACTGAGTAGGATAAGGGCCCATGGTGTTAAAGGCAAGACGCTTGCATGGATAGAAGCTTGGCTGTCTGGCATAATGCAGAGAATGGGAATAAAAGGGTCCTTCTCAGGGTGGTAGCCGGTGACAAGTGGTGTTCCATAAGACTTAGTGTTGGGACCACAACTTTTCACTTTATACATTAATGATCTATATGAAGAAACTGGGGGCATTCTGCCTAACTTTGCAGATGATAAAAAGATGGGTACAGGGATAGGTAATATTGAGGAGGGAGACTGCAGAAGGATTTGGCCAAGTTGGGAGAGTGGGCACAGAAGTGGTAGATGGAGTACACTGTGGAAAAGTATGAAGTCATGCACTTTGGTAGGAAGATTAGAGGCATGGCCTATTTTATATATGGCCAGAAAGTTTAGAAGTCTGAATTACACAGGGTCTTGGGAGTTCTAGTCCAGAATTCTTTCAAGGTAACCTTGCAGGTTGAGTCAGTAGTTAGGAAGGCAAATGTAATGTTGGCATTTATTTTGAGACAACTTGAATATAAAAGCAGGGGCATGCTTCTGAGGCTCTATAAGGTTCTGGTCAGACTACATTTGGAGCAGTGTGCACAGTTTTGGGCCCCATATCTCAGGAAGACAATGTACTTGTCCTTGAGCTTGTTCAGAGAAGCTTTATAAGAATGGTCCAAGGAATTAAAAGCTTAACATATGAGGAACATTTGAGAACTCTGGATCTATACTCTATGGAGTTTAGAAGGTTGAGGGGGGAATCTAACTGAAACATGCATAATACTGAATGACCATGGACAGGGTAGATATTGGGAAGATGTTTCCATTGGTAGGTGAGACTGGACCTGGAGGCCCAGCCTTAGAATGAAGATAAGGAGAAACTTCTTCAGAAAGAGTGTTGAATCGGTGTAATTCATTGCCACAGAGGCTGTGGATGCCAGGTTATTGAGTATATTTAAGATTGAGGTAGATAGGTTCTTGAGTATCAAGGGGAATCAAGAGTTACGGGCAGCAAGTGGGAGAATGGGATTGAGAAACTTATCAGCCGTGATTGAATGACAAAGCAGACTCAGCGGGCTGAATGGCCTAATTTCTGCTCCAATATCTTATAGTCTTATGGATAGCAAAGGAAATTGCTCAACGCTCAACAGTTTATGTAACAGTATCCCTGACACAGTGGCAATTTAATGATTTTGTATTATTTCTTTGTGTATGATTGCTATGAATAATGTGTTCATTATTTAAATCAAACAAGATCAGGAAATCATTAGTGAGCTGGTTAGTTTTGTTATCTTTGATTTTATGATTATGTTATGACATCACCTGACTTTGTGACGAGGTAGATTGACCAAATGAATTTTTAAAAAATCATGGGGTGTAGGTGTTAGTGGTCTAATTGCCCTTGAGAATTTAATGCTGAGCTGCCTTTTCAAATTGTGGCAATTCATGTGATGTTGTTCCAGTGACATGAAGGAGCAAGTTAGGATATAATGAGTGGCTTGAAAGGGAACTTGCAGTTGGTGGTATTCTCAAATCAGTGCTACTTTTGTCCTTACAGGTGATCGAGGTCACAGATTTGCAAACTGCTATCTAACGAGCTTTGGTAGGTTTTTGCAGCCCATTTTGTAGATGAGATACATTGCTGCCACTGTGCATCAGTGGTAAAGGGGTGAATCTTGAAGGTGGTGGATGGCATGCTAAACAAGCAGACAGCTTTGTTCTGGATGGTGTCAAGCTTCTTGACTGTTATTTAGAGCTACACTTATCCAGGCAGCTGCAGAGTATTCCATCACATGCTTGATTTATGCCTTGTCATTGGTGGGCAGGCTTTGGGCCTGTCTAAAGTTACTGCTGCACAATTCCAAGCCTGCTCTTGTAGCCACTGCATTTATATGGCTGGTCAAGTTCAGTTTCTGGTTAGTAATAACCTCCACGTTATTCAAAGTGGGGTATTTGTTGATGGTAATGCCAATAAAGGGCCAATGCCTGGTTAGAGATTTTTTTTTCCCAGTTGTATATGACACAAATGTTACTTGCCACCTATCAGTTCAAAATGTGTTGCTGGTCAAAGCACAGCAGGTTAGGCAGCATCTCAGGAATAGAGAATTCGACGTTTCGAGCACAAGCCCTTCATCAGGAATAAGAGAGAGAGAGCCAAGCCGGCTGAGATAAAAGGTAGGGAGGAGGGACTAGGGGGAGGGGCGATGGAGGTGGGATAGGTGGAAGGAGGTCAAGGTGAGGGTGATAGGCCGGAGTGGGGTGGGGGCGGAGAGGTCAGGAAGAGGATTGCAGGTTAGGAGGGCGGTGCTGAGTTGAGGGAACCGACTGAGACAAGGTGGGGGGAGGGGAAATGAGGAAGCTGGAGAAATAAGTTCACCTGTACCTCCACACACATCATCTATTGCATCCGCTGCACCCGATGTGGCCTCCTCTATATTGGTGAGACAGGCCGCTTACTTGCGGAACGCTTCAGAGAACACCTCTGGGCCGCCCGAACCAACCAACCCAATCACCCCGTGGCTCAACACTTTAACTCCCCCTCCCACTCCACCGAGGACATGCAGGTCCTTGGACTCCTCCACCGGCAGAACACAACTACACGACGGCTGGAGGAGGAGCGCCTCATCTTCCGCCTGGGAACCCTCCAACCACAAGGTATGAATTCAGATTTCTCCAGTTTCCTCATTTCCCCTCCCCCCACCTTGTCTCAGTCGGTTCCCTCAACTCAGCACCGCCCTCCTAACCTGCAATCCTCTTCCTGACCTCTCCGCCCCC
The DNA here is from genome assembly GCF_020745735.1 of Hemiscyllium ocellatum. Lineage (NCBI taxonomy): Eukaryota > Metazoa > Chordata > Chondrichthyes > Orectolobiformes > Hemiscylliidae > Hemiscyllium > Hemiscyllium ocellatum. The sequence goes on from NC_083428.1 coordinate 40,177,131, forward strand.
ACCCCACTCCGGCCTATCACCCTCACCTTGACCTCCTTCCACCTATCCCACCTCCATCGCCCCTCCCCCTAGCCCCTCCTCCCTACCTTTTATCTCAGCCGGCTTGGCTCTCTCTCTCTTATTCCTGATGAAGGGCTTGTGCTCGAAACGTCGAATTCTCTATTCCTGAGATGCTGCCTAACCTGCTGTGCTTTGACCAGCAACACATTTGCAGCTGTGATCTCCAGCATCTGCAGACCTCATTTTTTACTTACCTATCAGTTCAAGCATAAATATTGTTCAAGTCTTGTTGCATTTGGACAGAAGCTGTACCTTTATCTGAATGGTGTTATCATTTAACATTGGGTAATCATCAGCAAATATCCCATCTTTGATCTTTATGATGGAGGGAAGGACATTGATGAAACAGAAGAGGGGTTGGCCTTAGGTCCTGATTGGATAGGCATTTAGGAACTCCTGCAGTGACATATTGTACTGAAATGTTTAATCTCCTACAAACACAAACATCTTCCTTTGTACTGGGTGTGACTCCAGCCAGTGAAGAGTTTTCCCCATGATTTCCTTTAAATCCAGTTTTGCTAGACCCTTTGATGTCACACTTGGTCAGATGCTACCTTGATAACAAAGGCAGTAACTTTTACTTCTTTTGTGTTGAGTTCTCTTTTCCGTGCTCGGACAAAGGCTATGGTGAGGTCAGAAATTGCGTGGGCTTGGCAGAATCCAGTCTGAGTATGAATGAGCAGGTTATTGTTGACTTAGTGCCACTTTAAAGAACTGTGAACATTATCTTCCATCTCATTCATGACTGGGAATAGAATGGTGGAGCGATAATTAACAGGATTAGAAATTGAAATAGAAGTAAGTTAGTTGACCTTTCAAGTCTGCTGCATCATTCAGTAAGATCCGTTTGTGTTCTGAATTCCCACTTATCCTGGTAACCTTAGATTCTTGATAAGGCTAGGGAATCAATCTACTTACACCTCAAATAATAGTCAATGCCCTCACCTCCACTGCTTTCTGATGCAGAGAGTTCCAAAGCCACACTGTTTACAGATAGAAAATGTTTCTCCTCATCTGTCATGAAAGGGCGAATTTTAAAGTTAAAAGTGTGTCATCTAATTCTGGACTGACCCACAAGGAGAAAAAAAATCCTCTCCATGCCCACCTTGTCAAAACTATTCAGAATCTTATACGCTCTTATTCCTCTAAACTCCAATGGGAGAAAGCCAAACTGTCCTCATAATGAAAACAACTGTAGATGTTCAAAACTTTTAGAATTATGATTTCCACATTTGACAATTTACTAATGTATTAAATGGATCTGATAGCTGGAATTTCTCAAATGGACAGATTGATGCTGGCAAACCTCTGATCATTGATTGGCATTTGAGATCGTTGAAACCATGTTCTTGATTTGGAAGGTGTCTGTTAAGATTTTACTCACTTCTACCACACTCATTTCATTACCTTGCTGTATTCTTTGTTGTTTAAGTTTCTTGTTGGATCTTTGTTGATATAACGAAGTAGTTTTAAAACTGGTGGCCGTATTTGTTTCTGCTATTCTAAGTGCTGTTTACCATGTAATATTTTAAGGGGCCTTGATAAAAATGAGACAAGGTATTCCTTTTCCAAGATGGCTGAAGGATTCCCAAAAAATCTGTGGATAGACACTTTCTCAAAATGGCTTCAATCAATCAAGACCAATGATTATTAACTGTATCAACAGAAGATGTGCCAATTTTTGTCCATTTGAAATATTACATTAGATTTGATACTATGATCGAATGTGATTCTCTCTTTGTCTCCTGTGCTGGTTTTAACAATTAAACTTGAAAGAACTTCGTATTTAGTAAATAAAACTTACATTCTTCATCCATAGCATTGAAACACCAACGGTTTACATATTTTCATGTTCTGGAACATTGAATTCTTATTTCCAATTTTTTTTCAATCAATTAATTTCCCTTGAACTTGTGACTGAAGAATTTTCTTAAACTGCTTTGTGATAAAATTTATACTGAATAAATAATAAAGTAATAAATGACTGCCAGAACTCTTAACTCTGTTTCCCAACGTAGTTTTGCAGAATCTGATATCAAATCTGTTCTGGGTGTCTGGTCATTGAGTCATAGAGATGTACAGCTTGGAAACAGTTTGTGGCCTGATTTGTCCATGTTGACTAGATATCCTCAATTAATCTGGTCCCATTTGCCAGCACTTGACTAATATCCCTCCAAACCCTTCTTATTCATATATCCATCCAGATGTCTTTTAAATATTGTAATTGTACAAGCCTCCACCACTTCCTCTGGTAGAGAGAAAGTGAGGACTGCAGATGCTGGAGATCAGAGTCGAGAGTGTGTTGCTGGAAAAGCACAGCAGGTCAGGCAGCATCCGAGGAGCAGGAGAATCAATGTTTCAGGCAGGAGCCCTTCATCAGGAATGATGAAACATCGATTTTCCTGCCCCTTGAATGCTGCCTGACCTGCTGTGCTTTGCCAAATAAGCACCTTCCACTTCCTCCGGCAACTCATTCCATACACACACCAACCTCTGCATGAAAATATTGCCCCTTAGGTCCCTTTTACATTTTTCCACTCACACCCTAAACCTATGCCCTCTAGTTCTGGACTTCCCCAGCCAGGGAAAAGACCGTTTCTATTTATACTTTCCAAGCGCCTCATGATTTTAGAATCCTTTATAAGGTCACCCCTCAACCTCTGATGCTCCAGGGAAAATAGCCACAGCCTAGTCAGCCTATCCCTGCAGCTCAACCCTCCAACCCTGGCAACATCCATGTTAATCTTTTCTGAACCCTTTCAAGTTTCACTGCATCCTTCTGATAAGAAGGAGACCAGTTTCGCACATAATATTTCAAAAGAAGCCTAAACATGGCCTCCTATACTCAATACTCTGACCAATAAAGGAAAGCATACCAAATGCCTTCTTCACTATCCTATCTACCTGAGACTTCACTTTTAAGGAACTATAAACCTGCACCTCAGGGCCTCTGTTCAGCAACACTCCCTAAGACCTTGCCATTATGTGTATAAGTCCTGCCCTGATTTGCCTTTCCAAAATGTACCATTACACATTTTATCTAAATTAAACTCCATCTTCTACTCCTCGGCCCATTGGCCCATCTGATTAAGATCCCATTGTATTCTGAGGTAACCTGCTTCACTGTCTACTACACCTCCAATTTTGGTGTCATCTGCAAACTCACTAACTATATGTCCTACATTCACATCCAAATCATTTAAAAAAATGATGAAAAGCAGTGGACCCAGCACTGATCCTTGTGGCACACCACTGGTCACAGGCCTCCAGTCTGAAAGGCAATCCTCCATCACTACCCTGTGTCTTCAATTCAGTTTTGTACCAAATGGCTAGTTCTCCCTGTATTCCATGCGGTCTAACCTTGCTAACCAGCCTCCCATGGGGAACCTTGTCGAACGCTTTTCTGAAGATCACAGCCACCGCTTTGCCCTCATCAATCCTCTTTGATACTTCTTCACAAAGTCAATCAAGTCAGTGAGACATAATTTCCCACGCACAAAGACATTTTGACTATCCCTAATCAGTCCTTGCCTTTCCAAATATATATAGATCCTATCCCTCAGGATTCCCTCCAATGATTTGCACACCACTTGATATCAAGTCTATAGTCTATAGTTCCCTGATTTTTCCTTACCACCTTTCTTAAACAGTGGCACCACATTCACCAACCTGCAGTCTTCTGGCACCTCACCTGTGACTATTGATGGTACAAATATCTCAGCAAGGGGCAAGCAAATATTTCCCTAGCTTCCCACAGAGCCTATGATACACCTGGTCAGATCCTGGGGATTTATCCACTTTTATGCCTTTTAAGACATCCAGCACATCCTCCTCTGTAATATGGACATTTTTCATGATCTCACCATCTACTTCCCTACATTGTATATCTTCCATTTCTTTCTCCGCAGTAAACAATGATGCAAAATAGTCATGCAGTACCTCCCCCATTCCCTCCTGTTCCACACAAAGGCTGCCTTGCTGATCTTTGAAAGGCCCTATTCTCTCCCTTTGTCTTTAAGGTATTCATAAAACCCCTTTGGATTCTCCTAAACCCTATTTCCCAAACCTATCACATGCCTCCTTTTTGTCCACCTGACTTCCCTCCTAAGTATACTCTTACTGCCTTTATACTCTTTTAAGGATTCACTCAATCTCTGCTGTCTATACCTTATATATGCTTCCTTCTTTTTCTTGATCAAAAGTTCAATGTCTTTAATTGTCCAGCACTCCCTACACCTACCAGCCTTGTCTTTCACCCTAACAGGAAGCTACTGTCTCTGGCTCTCGTTATCTCACTTTGAAGGCTTTCCATTTTCCAGCCATCCCTTTACATGCAAACATCTGCCCCCAATCAACTTTTTAAAGTTCTTGCCTAACACTGTCAAAATTGGCCTTCTTCCAATTAGAACTTTAACTTTTAGATCTGGTCTATCCTTTTCCATCACTGTTTTAAAACTAATAGAATTATGGTCCCTGGCCCCAAAGTGCTCCCCCACTGACACCTGTCACCTGCCCTGCCTTATTTCCCAAAAGTTCATCAAGGTTTGCATTTTCTCTCATAGGTACATCCTCATAATGAATCAGAAAATTTTCTTGTACACACCTTACAAGTTCCTCTTCATCTAAACCCTGAACACTATGGCAGTCCTAGTCTGTGTTTGGAAAGTTTATATTCCCTACCACAACCACCCTATTATTCTTACAGATAACTGAGATCTCCTGACAGATTTGTTTCTCAATTTCCTGCTGACTATTAGCCGGTTTATAGTACAATCTCAATATGGCGATCATCCCATTCTTATTTCTCAGTTCCACTCAAATACCTTCCTTGCACATATTCCCAGAAATATCTTCTCTAATTACAGAGGTATTGTTATCCTTTATCAGAAACACCACTCCCCCTCCTCTTTTGCTCCCCCTTTCTATCTTTCCTGTAGCATTTGTATCTTGGAACATTAAGCTGCCAGTCCTGTCCATCCCTGAGCCACATTTCTGTAATTGCTATGATATCCCAGACCCATGTTCTTAACCATGCCCTGAGTTCATCTGCCTTCCCTGTTAGGTCCCTTGCATTGAAGTAAATGCAGTTTATCAGTCCTACCTTGTTCTCTGCTTTGTTCTTGCCTGCCCTGACTGTTTGCTTCTTTTCCCAACTGTACTAGTCTCAGACTGATCTCTTCACAAACTGTCCCATTCAGTTCCCTCCTCCCCTCCCCCCAACAACCTTACTAGTTTAAATCCTCCTGAGCAGCTCTAGCAAATCTCCCTGCCAGTATATTTGTCCCCTTCCAATTCATGTGCAGTCTGTCCTTCCTTTACAAGTCATGTCTATGCAGAAGAAATTCTAATGATCCAAAAATGTGAACCCTTCTCCCCTGTACCAGCTCCTCAGCCACGCAGCCATGTGTTCTATTCTCCTGTTCCTACTCTCACTAGCTCGTAGCTCATAGAGTAATGCAGATATTACTACTCCCGAAAAATTCCTTTTAAATTCCTGCCCTACCTCCTACATTCTCCCTTCAGAATCTCATCCATTTCCCTTCCTATGATATTAGTTCTAATGTGCACAATGACCTCCTACTGGTCCCTCTCTCCTTTAAGAATATTTTGCACTATCTCTGAGGTATCCTTCATCCTGGCACCAGGGATGCAACACACCATTCTTATTTCTCACTGCCAGTGGGAGAAACATCTGTCTGTGCCTTTGACAAGAGAGTCCCTTATCACAATCGATCGTTTGGAACCTGACATATCCCTTGTTATTGGGAACTTGGCTGTTCATGCTATATCCCCCTGAGAGTCCATCATTCCCTACATTTTCCATTATTGGCATCTTTTTGCAGAGACTTGATCCAGAATAATTTGTTTGCCTGTTAGCAGACTTTTATTACTGTTAATTCTTTATCTTTTTCCTTAAAAGTTTGTTTCCCCTTTACAGTGTTCCCCTGAACACTCATTTATTCAGAGTTTTCTTGGTGATTTCTTACAGGGATTTACAGTCCAGTGATTATTCCTTTACTGTAGTTGTTCAGCTCTGTGGCCCTTCTGGCTGCTAGCTGATCTTAAAACTACATCAATGGTTGCCCTGAAACAATAATATTGAAGTACATAAACCATCAGCTCTCAAATCTGATCTCACCATTGGGGAGAGCTGTTGCAATGTGATATTTGATCTTAATGCCTCTGAGCTAGGGAAAAGTAAGCCAGCCATTCCTCCAGCCCTTTAGGTGATGTCAGTTGGAAAGCAAATATGGATATTCAGGCCAGGACTGAACTTTGAATTGGAATCCAGTCTCGGAATTGGAAATAATCAGTGGCCTCTGAATTCTGGATTTGCACAAATTCTCAACAGTCTGTGTCCATATGCAGGAAGAGCTGGGTTGGTAAGTGACAAGAAATATTCACAACCCAGAAGTGCCAGGCAATGATCATCTGCAATAAGTGAATGTAACCATCAGCCCTTGATATTAAACGGAATTACCTTGCTAAATTCCTATGAACATTCTGTGAAGAACCATTGATCAAAACAGAACTGGACCAGCCATACAAATACAATGGTTACAAGAGCAGTCAGAGGCGAGGAATGTTGTGTAACTCACTCATCCCTTCCCAATGCCTGCACACCATCTGCAAAGCACAAGACAGGAAATACGGTCTATTTACTTGAATGGTGGCAGCTCCCACAGCATTCAAGATGCTTGACAGGTCAAAGCATCCCACTTGACTGGTATCCCATTCACCACTTTGACCTTCACTTTTTTCACCATTGACAGTAGTAGCAGTATGTACCATTTACAAGATGCACTGCAGCATGTAACCAAGCCTCTTCTGACATCACCTACTGTACATGTGACCTCTATCACCTAGAAGGACAAGGGCAGCAGATGTAATAGGAATAGCACCACTTGCTAGATTCCATCCAACACATATATCATCTTGACATGAAACTATATTGCTGTTCTTTTGTTGTTCATGACCTAAAATCTTTGGATTCCTTCCTTGACAGCACTGAGATTGTACCTACGCCACAAATATTGCAGTGGTTCAAGAAGTCAACTGACTATCACCTTCTTTGGAACAAATAAGCAAAAATGTAGATGCAGCCAATGACACCAACATCCTACACATAGATTTAAAAAAAAACTCAATGGCCCAGTATTGTGTTGGAGAACTAATTGTAAAGAGGGTGAAACAGCACATTATGTCTGACAGCAAAAAGAATTCCAAAATATTTGAGGGAAGTCTATTATGGACCAGACCAATCCCCCTCAAAATATTTTATGTAGTTAGCCTAAACCCTAACCTTTTCTTATTTTAAAAACAAATGTAAAGTGCTGTGTTCCAGATGCAATTTGAGTCATCAAACTACTTGACAGTAAGCAAAGCATAATTTATTTAAACTGTTAAAATATAGTTAATATAGTTAAAATATGACAAAAGAAAAAGTAACTTAACTTTGTTGGAAAACGAATGGGCGGCACGGTGGCACATGGGCGGCACGGTGGCACAGTGGTTAGCACTGCTGCCTCACAGCGCCAGAGACCTGGGTTCAATTCCTGCCTCAGGCGACTGACTGTGTGGAGTTTGCATGTTCTCCCCGTGTCTGCGTGGGTTTCCTCCGGGTGCTCCGGTTTCCTCCCACAGTCCAAAAATGTGCAGGTCAGGTGAATTGGCCATGCTAAATTGCCCGTAGTGTTACGTAAGGGGTAAAATGTAGGGGTATGGGTGGGTTGCGCTTCGGCGGGTCGGTTTGGACTTGTTGGGCCGAAGGGCCTGTTTCCACACTGTAAGTAACAGAATAAAAGAGATAGTAACTATTAACTGTTCCAATATAACAATCTCTAAAAAACACACCCCTGGGTAAAACTTAGAAAATAGATATGTCTCACAGGTAACTCAAGCAACCCAGAATGAAAAACATCAAGAGAAAATCCAGAGTAACAGCCAGAAGACATTTACTGCTACTCCTGTTGAGATTCCAGCAGCTTAAATCTAAACCTAAAAAAAAACCTAGAAATCCTGATCTGAGAGCTGGCCATGCCAATCCAGGCTGCTTCTATTGGTCCAATTTTAAAAAGCTGGCAAGAGCTTTTTACAAGAGCTGGCAAGCTGTTTACATTACCACAGACTGCCCGTTACCTCTCATTCAATCTCTCTCCTAAAAGAAAGCAGGACAATAAAACACCTCTTCAAGCCATAACGTTGTCACAAGTCTCATGGTGTAACTAACTGAAGGAATGTAGAGTCAGAAGCTATGTTGTTTCTTTGCTTTATGGATGCAAACTGGAGGCAGCAATAACCAATTAAGCAGGGCAGAGGCATGGCGCTGGGACCGCTGTTAAGCTGGTCAGGGCTTTTTTTTGGGTAGCCTGATAGATAACTGACATGAACTCAATCCATGCTTTAATATCAAAGTAAGGATTCAATGCTTATTTCTGACTTGGATTTGAAAGTTTGTTGTAGATTAGAGTGGTGCTGGAAGAGCACAGCAGTTCAGGTAGCATCCGAGGAGCAGTAAAATCAATGTTTCGGGCAAAAGCCCTTCATCAGGAATACAGGCAGAGAGCCTGAAGGGTGGAGAGATAAGTGAGAGGAGGGTGGGGTGGGGAGAAAGTAGCATAGAGTACAATAGGTGAGTAGGGGAGGGGATGAAGGTGATAGGTCAGGGAGGAGGGTGGAGTGGATAGGTGGAAAAGAAGATAGGCAGGTAGGACAAGCCATGGGGACAGTGCTGAGCTGGAAGGTTGGAACTGGGGTGAGGTGGGGGAAGGGGAAATGAGGAAACTGTTGAAGTCCACATTGATGCCCTGGGGGTTGAAGTGTTCTGAGGTGGCAATTTTCCTCCAGGCGTCTGGTAGTGAGGGAGGCGGCGGTGAAGGAGGCCCAGGACCTCCTTGTCCTCGGCAGAGTGGGAGGGGAAGTTGAAATGTTGGGCCATAGGGTGGTGCGGTTGATTGGTATGGGTGTCCCAAAGATGTTCCCGAAAGCACTCTGCTAGGTGGCGTCCAGTCTCTCGAATAAAGAGGAGACCGCATCAGGAGCAACGGATACAATAAATGATATTGGTGGATGTGCAGGTAAAACTTTGATGGATGTGGAAAGCTCTTTTAGGGCCTTGCATGGAGGTGAGGGAGGAGGTGTGGGCACAGGTTTTGCAATTCCTGCAGTGGCAGGGGAAGGTGCCAGGATGGGAGGATGGGTTGTAGGGGGGCATGGACCTGACCAGGTAGTCACAGAGGAAATGGTCTTTGCGGGAGGTGGAAAGGGGTGGGGAGGGAAATATATCCCTGGAGGTGGGGTCTGTTTGGAGGTGGCGGAAATGTCGGCGGATGATTTTGACAGGAATTAAGCTTGTACTCTGTAATGTACAACTAGCATTGGTTAGTTTTAACCAGCAATTCTGAAAGTGACTTTTGGCACTGCTTGGAAAAGGCCTGGAAGATTTCTCCATTGATGCGGAACTGTTCGATGCAGGAGTGTTCTTTCTGGCCTTATGAATCAGCTCTAGGCTGCTGGTGGTGCTGTCTTTACTGCTTCTTCCAGTCACCAGGTACATGTTCAAGTGTTGCCCAGCTTCTAAATAAAATTATCTTTTTAAAATGCAGCTAAGATGCAGAACACCAGATACTAACCTTGAGGTAGTTTGGAGAGTGTGTTGAGAGACTATACACCCACCTTTCCTCTAATTCCTGCTCACCTTCCACAATCACACAGCATAGCTTTTGAAAAGGCAGACCAGCCTAACAGATAGATATTGCTTGCAGCTAAACCTTAAAAGTCATATACCTGACTTTGTCACTGATGGGTGTAATGTTATATATTAGCTAATTTCTAATATATTTTTCTGACTGCTTATCTATGATTTATTAAACATCTTTTCTTCATCTGTGTAGAGCCCACAAAACTGGCTGCTTTTTTGTCAACCTCCATTTCAATGTATTACATGTTCGACTATCCAATTGTACTGATCACATGGTAATTAAATAATTTGGCCACATGGTGGCACTATATTATCTTATCCCAAAGACTACCAAAATGTTTTCTGAAAATTTTGCTTCACAAACATCTTCAAATGCTGTTTACTATATGTGTGTGAGAAAATTTCTATTGTAGTTTTTATTTTCTGCTCGTTAACCTCCAGAAAAAGGTATCAAACTCAGAGAAAGTTTCCTAATGTTAGCTTACTTTTTGAAACAATTCTCTTGTTGGAATCATGTGTTTTATTTCATGTGTTTTATCGAAGTTTAGCAAAGGTTAGCTTGAGGGCCAACACTTTGAGCTGGGCAAAGATACATGCAGATGAAGTTTCTTTCCTTTTTAATAAAGTGCAAGTAAATAGCAAGAACATGATACATTTGTTACATCTTTAATGTAATGAAACATTCTGAGATGCTTTATACAATCATTACAGAAAGCCATGTTTCACCAGGCCATATAGAAAATGTTAGATCAGATGACGAAAAGCTTGATCAAAGAGATAGAAGAAGGAAAATGAAGGTAGCAGACCAGAGAACAATAAAGTCAGAATTCCAGAACCTGGGCCCTACACAATTGAAGGCATGGCCACCAATGGTACGGCATTTACAATTGGGAATGCAGATATGATGGAGTGTTGTTATCTCAAAGAGTTGTGGGGTTTGAGGAAGTGAGGTGTAGAGATGAGCAAGGTCATAGAGAGATATACAAATAAGGATGAGGTTTAAAAATCTGAATACTGCCTGAGCAGGAACCAATGTAGGTCAGGGGACATGACTGAAAGGAAGGTGCTGGAAAAGCACAGCAGGTCAGGCAGCATCTGGGAAGCAGGAAAATTGATGTTTTGGGTAAAACCCTTCATCAGGAATGCTTTTGCCTGCAATGTTGATTTTCCTGCTCCTCGGATGCTGAGTGACCTGCTGTGCTTCTCCAGCACCACTCTGATCTTAACTCTGATTTCCAGCATCTACAGTCCTCACTTTCACCATAACTGCGAGGAAACAGGGACTTGCTGAGAGTTAGATGTAGGTGGCAGAATTTTGTGTTTTCTCAACTTTATGGAAAGTATACTGTGAGAGACCACCAGGACTGTGTTGGAATAATCAAATCTAGGGGTTAGAATAATTAAATCAAAAATACAGACTGGGGTTTTATACAAGAAAAGCTGAAATGGGCCAAAATCAGACAGTGTTATAGAGGGGGACTAGGCAATCTGAGGAATGGTGTGATGTAGAAGCTCACCTTGGGGTCAAATGTGACCAAGGTAGCTAACAGAGAAGCATAAATGTAAGATTCAATGTAAGTTTAATTCTGAAAACAAACAGAACCTCCCAGAGAAATGGGTAATTAATGAAGTTTACAGGCTTGAAAGAGTGAGTGGATGAAGAGTGAAAAGTGAGTCGGTGCAGACTAGGCTTCATATTACAGGAGTTGACAAGTCAATGAATAGGGAAGAGGACAGAAAATGATGAAGTTTAAGAGGCTATTACAAAAAAAAAGTAAGAGACATGATGGCAACAAGGAAATGGAAAGAGACATTGATGATTTGTGAGGGAATGGGAAGGAAGGCACTGTTGACCACTACTTCCTTTGGATTTCCAGTTCAGATTTAGTCTGAATCTATTAATGATACTTTTCCTCGTGACACCATACAAACCAAAAAGAAGAAAAATCCAGAGGGAAAAGGAGAAGGTAGAGAACGGAGGGAAAACAAAGAGCTTTAAAGGGAAAGAGAGAAGTAAAAAACATGAAGTCAGTGACTGAAGCAGAAGTAGAGTGGCAGTGAGAGAGGACATGGCAGTGTGGCATTAGGGGCAGTTGAGAGAGAACAATATTGTCTGACCTGGCTTGCACAATGACTGATCATCAAGTTGTGCATAAATTTGCTAGGACATAATTTGCCATTTGTTTGTTTTCACCCATTTCTGTCATGCCGGCAGATATCAGTGTTTCTTTTCTGTCTCCTTATCAGGACCTAGCCAGCTTTCAACTTTGTGTCTCCTCATAAAACTCATAAATACTTGAATGCTCATAAATGTTGTTCTGTTTTGTTCAATGGAACAATACCAAATCTTTGAAAGACAGGGGTCCCAGCCAATTTTGTGCTTCCTTCTGCAACTGCTCCGAACGGTGACTGTTGTCTTGCTCCTCAGTGCCAGTTGTTGCTCCAGCCTGCAGCTCAGTTTGTGCCTCCAATGTAGCCACCTTAGGGCAAGACATTTTAACTGTGCTGCTGTGTTCAATGATTCAAAACGTTAGCTTGCTCTCTCCATGGATGCTGCCTGACCCACTGTGATCTCCATTTGCTGTTTTCATTACTTTTAATGGTGTTCAATCAACTTCTGTTCCTCAGTCTCTGCTCATCAACCCTCAATCTTATACCAGACTCGTCTTTTCCCTTTGGTGATACCCTCATGCTTCCTAACCTTAAATCTATAATCCATTCTCAAAACCTTTAACCACATTTTACTTTCTGTTTGAATCATTTTCCTAGTCATCTAACTTTGCCTAGTTTATTCTCATTTATGGGATCTATGTTCCTCCTCCTTTTCCTTCTCTCCCTCAGGCCTCTTCGAGGCTTCAATTACTCAATTGTGTCACAACCCCATTTTCATTATATTGCCAGTTTCAATCTTATTTAAACTAAAGACTGTGCTTGTTATTGACTTCCTTAATACGATGACGTAGTACTTATACTTTAAAACTCTTATTTGTAGTGTCACTTGCTTTCTATCAATCTTTGCTATTGCATGCCAGGTGTCATGTTACAATTTACCACACATCCTCATCTCAATGCATTCATCACAGGATGTGTGCAGGCACCTAGGTAGATACAGAGCAGGTAGGATTATGGGTTCCACTAACAGAAGGGAAAGAAAGTCAGAAAATGCTGAAAACTCTTCGTAGGTTATGGCACCATTTGAGGAGAGGAACAGTTACTTGGTGAATCCCTAGAGCTTTGAAAAGGAAATACAGTGGGAGGCAAAAATTCAGTCTCTTAATAGTGGGTTTAGGTTTTGTTGTAAGTTCTCAGAACCTTTCATGGTGGTTAGATTTTCCATATTTCATGATTGGGAATGTCTTTTGCATTAATTAGCCTGTCGTGAATACTCATTAACACCCAAGGCCCACTTGAATTATCTTAATGGCCTCAATCCTTTGGCTTCAAGCCAAAAATAGAAAACAAATGTCTTCGTTACTTGGCTGCTCCATTACCAATGACTTCTTTGCACAAATATTTACATTGTTAGTGGGTCAAGTGTTTCCATGTTGAGTAGGTTAAAAGGAGATTCAGCTTGAAAGGCTGTTTTTAGTGGTTGTACCCTCGTCACATGCAAGCCTTGGGTGAAAACCCATCAAATGTGTATGTCCTGTAAATTTTGATGTCAGCAGCATGATAGTGTGTGTGCTACTGTATGTTGTAGCTCCTTTCATGTTTTCCATGTGAACTCTAACAGGTATAAGAAGTCATAGCATTGAAGTGCAAATTGTGCTATGTTAGTAACAGCAGTAAAGTGACATCTGATGAGGATGCTTGACACCCAATGAACTTTGTAACAATGACAACCTGACAAAGTTATCTCTCACTGATAGGAGCATGAAGCATTCAACAGGCAGAGTCAGAGCATAGTAGATCATTCATCCCATTGTGGCACTAAAGCTGGGTTCTCTTGAGCTTTTCATGAGTGGTAGCCTCCACAGCCACTTCTGTCCAGACTCTTGTCATCAACTGAGGTGGCCTTCTGTTACCATACATAGACAGTAGATTTGGATCAGCTCAGGCTGGAGGGCCGAAGGGCCTGTTCCCGGGCTGTATATTTTCTTTGTTCTTTGAACAGGACTTCCTTTCTGTCCTTGACATCCTTCCACAGAATTGCTAAAGTTAATGCTACTTTTTGCTAAATCTGTGACATCTCAGGAGTGGGTGGGATGTAAAGGCTGTGATACTCCTACTCAGTTTGATCTGAATGCCTTTCAAATATGGAATTGAGATGCTAGAACCCTGAAGGTTCCAAGGGGCAGAACATCATGCTCAAGGGGCAGAAGATCATGCCCAATCGCCCACAAAATGTGGTGTTTGACCTGTATTAGAATCTATAATGAGCTGTCCCCATGTGCAAGTCTCTCTCCTTTGCAGTCATCTCCAATTTTAGCCTTAAAATAAGCAACTTATGCTCAATGTTTTGGGTCTGTGATCTTTCCTCAGCATTGTTTTTCAGTATAGAAAGTGAGTTTGACCGAAATCATGTGGACAAAAAAGGGAGGAAGGGTGAAATAGAAAGAAGAGCAGTGGGGATAAAGAGAGAGAGAGAGAGAGAGAGAAAAGTAAGAGGGAACCAAACTTGGTTAGAAGTAGCAACTCTTTTTCATCAAGAAAGATATGAGTTAAATCTTTCAGTTGTATCACAGGCTTGGTTAGCCATTTCATTCTGTCACTCATAAAACCTAAATTTAGCCAGTAAACGTCTGTAATAGCACTCAGCAGTACCTAGAATGTGGAGAAAAATGAAGCTAATTTTGATAATGGAGTTTCTAATAAGACCTTTATGAGCAGGATAATCAGACTTTCTTGGTTTTGATAATGCAGTCTATCTTCATTAAGCTTCCAAGTCCAATCTGTGATGCAGAGAGCATACACCTGTTCTTGTACAAATTACTCACTAGGTCAACACTTTTGGTCCACACTGCAAACTGAAGCCCATTGACATTTGAAGCTTATTTTTTTCTAGGAAATGCTAAATGGGTTTGTTATTTATAGGAGTTACTAGTAATCCAAAGATTGAAAAAGAATTGAAGCTCCTGTCAGTCAAGCTTTGCATTGACCTGTTTTTACAAATCCATTGTCATTTGTATCTACCGTCTGATCTCGGATCCCAACTTCTTTTTCATGTCCTGCAAATAAGAGATATTTATTTACATGATTGCATATCCACTATGAACTAAAATATATTCTGTGGTTAGTAAGGTGTGCTATCCAAGATATTAAGTTATAATATAATTGGCTGGCCATATAACTTAGGAACAAGGAACAAAGGTAAGCCACTTGCCCCCTTGAGCCTGCTCTGCCCATCAATGAGATCATGGCTAATGTGATTTTAAATTAATTTAACCTCAGCTCTTGGAATAATGTTACCTTTTGGAAACAACACTTTCGGAAACAAAAGGCACTATCTAGAGCAACAGCAATCATACATTTGCAAGGAACAAAGCACTTGGATGAATATATCAAATCTGTAAGACTTTCAAGGAGATGTCATACAAGCCAGTTTATGGGGGAAAAATATACTGGATTTGAACGCAGAGTCTGAGATAATTTGCTTCAAAAACAACAACTTTTGCTCTTTCTCTTCCCCCTTTCTCCCTCACCCCACCTCTTTCTCTCTTCACCCCTTTCTCTCTCACCCTCTCGCTCTCTCTCTTCACCCACCTTTCCTTTTCTCTTTCTTCTGCCCTTTCTCTCTCTCTCTCCCCCCTTTCTCTTTCCCCCAACTCTCTCTCTCTTCCCCCATTCCTTCTCTCTCTTCCCTCTTCCCTTTCTCTCTTGCCCTGCTTCTCTCTCTCTTCTGCACCTTCTCTCACTATTTCCCCTTTTCTCTCTTCCCTTCTCTCCTCTCTTTTGACTCTTTCCCGACTTCTATCTCTCTCTCCTGCATTCTCTCTCTCTATCCCCTTTCCTCTGTCTCTTCCCATGCTTTGCTCTCTTCTCCCCTTCTCTTTAACTTTCCCCATTTCTCTGCCTCGCTTCCCCCCCTTCTCTCTTTCTCTCTCTTCCCCTTCTCTCAGTCCCCTGATTATCTCTCTTCTCCTCTTTCCTCTCCTTCCCTTTCTCTCTCTTACCCCCTCCTTTCCTCTCTCTCTTCCTGCCCTTCTCTGCCCCACCCCATTCATCCCCCACTGCTTTCTTTCTTTCCCACCCTGGCCTTCTTTCTCTCCCTCTCCCCCTCTAAAACATCTCATGAGAGGTTGAGAGTTGAAAACACAGTAGAAGTTGGCATCACCACAAGTGGAGTGTTCCTCAATCAGGATCTATTTTGAAAATAGATTCACTAAGCGACAGCTGATCCAGGAGGCTATCTCAACGCCAAAGGTTTCATGCTCCTTAGCCATAGACCAACATTTGGGACAATTGTGTGCATTTTATTTTCTGAATTGAACTGTTGCTTGGTCTAAATACTTTAAGATAATACTCTGCACGGTGTTTATATTTTTTCCTAATTTGATGGTTGTGTAGATGTGTGTTATTTTTCATAGTTGCATATTTATTTACAGTCTAAAACTTCCATTAATATTTACATTTTGCTTGAACAAGTATATTTTGCAATAAACCCTCAAATGTACTGTTGATAAAATTGGCAATATCAGCTCCCATTTTAAATTCAAACTTTATTGTGGCCGTGGAGACTTGGGACAAAGAAATGGAACAGTTCATTCCTCCAAATTTGGTCATACCACAATACACAAAGTGTTACAGATGCCTTAACCCAATTGTAACGCTGTTTGATCTGGAGTGTTTGTAGAAATGAACAATAGTGGTAAACTCCCCTTCACCATTACCTGAAAAGGCCAATTATGAATTTGTCTTGTTCCTTGCCTCGAAGATTGCGTTCATTAAGTAACATTAGTGCTGCAAGTGTGATTTGCTGTGAATGGTCTTTATTTTGGTTACTATTGTAAAAGATCAGTTTGTTGTTGAACATTGGCATGCTTACCTTCCTTGGCCAGAGAATTGAGTACAGGAATTGGGACTTAATATTGTGGTGTACAAGACATTGGTGAGGCCACTTTTAGAATACTGCGTACAGTTCTGGTCCCCCTGCTATAGAAATGATATTATTAAATTAGAAAGAGTACAGAAAAGATTTACCCAATGTTACGGGAGCTAGAGGGTTTGAGTTAGAAGGAGAGGCTCAATAGCGTGGTACTTTTGTGCTTGGAGTAGAGGAAGTTGAGGAGTGACCTTATAGAGATTTATAAAATAATAAGGGCCATAGATAAGGTGAATAGCGAATGTTTTTCCCTCGGGTAGGGGAGTTCAAAATTAGTGGGCATGGGTTTAAAGTGGAGGCAAAAGATTTAAACACGACCTGAGAGGCAACCTTAACTGCCAGAGGATGGCCGAAGGGCCTGTTCCTGTGCTGTATTACTCTGTTCACAACCAACACCGGCCTGATCACTCCACACCAAACCCCTGCACCGCAGCGCTACACCGACCTCTCACTCCCATCCAGGAGCATTGTCTCCCACAGCCAAGATAGTGTTAGGGGACAGTCCAATGCAGGAAGGTGCTCTGCAAATTGCATGAGGAAGCAGTAGTTTTAGTAAGCATGGTCTCAGTGCTGCCAAATCACAGAAATGGGATGCATTAATCAGATTAGAGTTGGGTAGCAGATACAATAGCTGTATGTGCCCAGCCCAGGCACTGCCTGATTCTACAAAATGATTCAGCTTCATCTCCCACCTTAACAACCAGGCACTTTATTAGGAAAGGTGTCAAAGGCCAGAATTATTCAAGGAACAGGATGATTAAAAATATCTCTAAAAATCTAGCCTTTGCTCTATGGAACCATTGGATTGACAGCAAAATAAGTTAAATATGCAATATTTATATAATATGCTGATGCAGTTATGTTTGAACAGTGTAAATCAAACTCTAGGTTAGAGCATATTTTAACTTAATTGACTGTCATCCTTCTTACTTCAATACTTGTATTTAAATTGGATACTGTCTCCCTTGTATCTGTGGGCAGTATCTTACATCTTCTGGCTAAATCCACGTTGTGTCAAGTTCGTTGGAGGGATTTTCACTGCAAGGCCTAATGAATTTTCTGGCCCTATCTTGCCAAATTTGTCTCTATAATTATGTTACCCCCCACCTCCCCGTACTCAATTCTGCCCCATTTTGCCATGTGCTGTTCCTAGAACAATACATCTGTCAAAACATGCAGCATCCCTTACACCTGCATCGTTGAAAAGCATACTTTTAAGGCTTGTACATTAAAAGTTCTGAAGTTCTGAAGTTGCCTTGCTTAGTCCAAGATGGAGTCTGAACATATCAGAAAACGGCAAAGGTAGCACCAAAAGGGACCTGGAGGTCATGGTGGGAGGAATGGTCCAGAGGAGATGCTGTTCACTTCCTTGAGAACAGGCAGAAGAGTGTGTGTCACAGATTCTGCCAGCCTGGTCTGAAGTTGTCACCTGAGTCAGTGCCAGCTCCAGAAATGCAGATTGAAGTCAATGACCTTCTCTCCTCTGCTCAGCTAAGTACCACTAACTCTGTATGTTCACTGTGCTTCCTCTTCAGTCCTTCAGTACAACTTACCACCTTTCCCCAACGTGTACTAGCACTCACAGCCATATCACCCATTGTTATTTCACTCATTGACCTCCTTTTGCTCATTATAGGAGAAAACAGTGCACGATGGGGTGCAGTGAGTTCTCACGGGTGGGGGGGGGGATGACTGACGTTTGCGTCCTTACCCCTGCAGGATGATACTCCTGATCCTAGTGGAAGACTGGAAGTTGCTCTTCAGGAAATGCAGAAATCTCCACATTTTGCAACACGAGTAGGGACCACACATTGTTGCACTGAACTGTCATATTAAACCCACTCAATCACTATACACCATATTTAACTGACAGACCACAGCACCTTCTCTCTCTTTTATCTTACAGGTTTAGCCTGCTCTGAACCTCTATGGAGAAATGACCAACACCATCCGATGTGCCATCCCTGACCTTTTAGGATGAGAATGCAGACACCTAGGAGGAAGTATGGACAAGACTAACTTCTGGTCCTGCTACAGCCAAAGACTGTAATCTAACTTGGAACCATAAACATAGAGAGTATGGCTACTCAATCTGAAGAGCATCTCCTTGCGACAGGTCCACAGCTGACCAAGGAAGAAATTACCGAGGCTGCTGACACTCAGAGAACTGCCAGAGACCGGGGACCTGCTCAGCCTCAGGCCTGTAGTTTTGGTAATCAGGGATTTCGTTCAAATGCACAGCAGAGGCAGACAGGCATTTTGGGATGCAATGGACTCATTTTTCCAGAAGCTGACCAAGTGTAGTGAATCCTAGGATTGTCTGATTGCCTCCATGGAAAGGTTTGTGGCTGCCAAGGAGAGCCAGGCCCAGCACCCACAGGGGCTGCTGCTGGAGTTGTGCTACACAACATTGCCCCATCCATTTGTTCCCAGGATCGAAGGCATGACAACAGTAGGTGTGGGGAAACTTGACCCCAGTCCAGTTGCCCCCCCCCCCGCCCTCAAAAGGAGGCCAGGTGGTGCCTGGAGGCACCCAGCCAGATGTGGAACTCTCAAAGAGCCTGTGACCAATGTTCTTCCCATTCCTTACTTGTTGAGTCACTTACCCTGACCACTCCCGGTGTGCTCACAACCACATTCTTCCTTCCCCATTGCGCACTTTTGATTTGCATCAAGATGGATGGTAACAGTGAGAGCCTCTCTGCCAGTAACTTCCAGCCTCAGCTTGAACATAGCACTGAACCACCAAATATCCACATCCCTTTCCTAATAGCCCATCCTGTTAGTGCCACAATCTTCATACTTCCCCAAGTTCACAGCTAACCTGCAAGAAGGGCCTACCTTTCTTACCAAGCTGCAAGTATATCAGATTACCATGCCTGGTGTGGTCATTCACTGGCCTCGACGCTCCCTCAACCCTGAAACTATGGTGCTCCTAACTAATGCAGACCCCTCCCCTCCTACTTTCACCAGCCATGCCTTACCATATCCCTTCTTGCAAATCCTTATGGTCCCTATTCACAATTATCCTGCAGCCCACCAGCCCCAGAGACTAATATGCCATACTTCACTTCCACCAGCAACAATGGCATTTGCCCTCTTGCCTCTTAGTTTCTGTGGATACACCCTGTGGACGAATTGTGACCAACTCCATTCACTGACATGACCAGAAAGCCCTGGGCAAAACATGCTCAGCCCCTTGACAAGTACCTATCTATCTCCCTGGCTGAGCTCTACTCCAAACTAGCTGTTATGTAGCCAACAGACAGATCATGAACCATTCCCTGGAATGCAGAGGCACAGAAATGACTAGGAACACCCCGACTAGGCACTGACCGTGGCCAATTCCCTTGACTATTATGGGAGGCTGCTTGTGACTTAGTGTGCTGGTATTCCATGCTGATGGGTGCCTCCATGGACTTCCATATGGAACACTTCCCTAAGATTTTGAGTCATGGCTACCTGCGCATGTAGTGTGTTTGTTGTTTAAGCTGTTGAAACATGGCACAGGTGAGAAATTGCCATAGCACAGTGCTGTTGTACAAATTCCCCTCTTGCCTGAGGACTGCTTAACAGCAAGTTTAGATTAGATTAGATTACTTACAGTGTGGAAACAGGCCCTTCGGCCCAACAAGTCCACACCGACCCGCCGAAGCGCAACCCACCCATACCCCTACATTTACCCCTTACCTAACACTACAGGCAATTTAGCATGGCCAATTCACCTGACCCGCACATCTTTGGACTGTGGGAGGAAACCGGAGCACCTGGGGGAAACCCACGCAGACACAGGGAGAACGTGCAAATTCCACACAGTCAGTCGTCTGAGTCGGGAATTGAACCCGGGTCTCTGGCGCTGTGAGGCAGCAGTGCTAACCACTGTGCCACCATGCCGCTCAGTTGGCTGCCTGGTTGTGGTAAAGAAGACTGGCAGGGATGCTGTGAGAATGTGGGTAAGGAGCAAAGTGAGTGCATATGAAGAGAGCAAGAAAGTATCTCTGCTATGTAGCCTCATCCAGTCTGTGCACAAAGGAACAAGTGCCCAGCTCAAGGTGTCCCCACTGCAGTCTCCCAATGCTATTTTCTGGTGTGTTCTGCAATGTAAATCGGTGCTTCCAGACCACGCTGCAATCGCATAGGAGAGGTACCAGGATAGCCATAATAGATTAGAAAATTCCATTTGTCAATGTCCACAGAGAAGAGATATGCACATGGACCATACCCAATGCCATGGTTTGGTCAGAGCTGACATGAAGATGATTCAGAACAAATGGTGAGCTGGATCTACAAGTACACATTCTGGTTCCCTTCTTAAGTTTTCCCAATGTCTAGCTTGTTGGTGAGTTTGGTAAAATGAGAGACTGAATGGAATGAGGTGGGTTGTGGTGTTAACAATGTTTTTAACAAGTATTCATCCCCATTAACTGGCACCTCTCTGTTGTCTCACAAGGATGTGGCCATGCTGCTTGTGAAAAGCATAAAAGATAGATCAAGGTGATGTTGATGCTGAGATGGACATTGCCAGACTTCTCCTCCAACTGTGTCTTGCATTTTGCCATAACCTTTGTCTCTCAATCCCCAATAAGATTCCAAAATGTTTCATGCAAAACAGCATATTGCTTTGGGGACAGCTGAACCTTGTGGACCTTTCTGATTACTTATTTGATGCCCTTCATTGGGATTCTCTTTTTCTTAAGATTCTATCCATATTGTACAGGACAGTAATTGTAAACTTTCGCCCTATTTTGCTTTGTATTCTCCACTGCTATTCAAATTTGCTGAGTCCACACTTGCATTCACTCATTGTGGATTAGTAACCCATAGTTACCAACTGGCCTGCTTAACAGGGAATTAAATGATTATTAAGCAGATGTCCTCAGAGCAACTGATCTGTTGGAGTTGGCACTGTCATGTCAGAGCTCAATGGTACACTGATTAAAGTTGTTTGAAGTGACATGAGAATTAATGAGTTCTAATTAATTTACTTATTAGGTAAATTGTGGTGCAATGATAGTGTCCCTATCCCTGGTTTGGGATGCCTGGTTCAAGTCCCAACTGCTCCAGAGGTATATAATTTCTTGTGAATTTTTGTCCACATGAATAGACAATTCTTGTGAATTGTCCATCGGAACTCTATGTTAATGGAAATGTGGAGGCAATTAATTTAAATATTTTTGACTATAGCCAGTTCTATGAGAGTGAAGAGAATTTAAATTTTCTGAAAGATTTATAGACTGGGAGGAGACATGCATGGACTATAAAAACTAAATGTTCTGAATTGAATGTTTTTTGTACTTTGTGTTATGTGTAATTCTATGTAACACACAACATGAGCCACCTGCAGTGCACAGGAATGAACACAGACTGGAGGCCTGTGACCAGTGGAGTGCCACAAGGATCGGTGCTGGGTCCTCTACTTTTTGTCATTTACATAAATGATTTGGATGTAAGCATAAGAGATACAGTTAGTAAGTTTACAGATGACACCAAAATTGGAGGTGTAGTGGACAGCGAAGGGGATTACCTCAGATTACAACAGGATCTGGACCAGATGGGCCAATGGGCTGAGAAGTGGCAGATGGAGTTTAATTCAGATAAATGTGAGTGCTGAATTTTGAGAAAGCAAATCTTAGCAGGACTTATACACTTAATGGTAAGGTCCTAGGGAGTGTTGCTGAAGAAAAGAGACCTTGGAGTGCAGGTTCATAGCTCCTTGAAAGTGGAGTCGCAGGTAGATAAGATAGTGAAAAAGGTGTTTGGTATACTTTCCTTTATTGGTCAGAGTATTGAGTACAGGGGTTGGGAGGTCATGTTGCGGCTGTACAGGACATTGGTTAGGCCACTGTTGGAATATTGTGTGCAATTCTGGTCTCCTTCCAATTGGAAAGATGTTGTGAAACTTGAAAGGGTTCAGAAAAGATTTACAAGGATGTTGCCAGGGTTAGAAGATTTGAGCTATAGAGAGAGGCTGAACAGGCTGGGGCTGTTTTCCCTGGAGCGTCGGAGGCTGAGGGGTGACCTTATAGAGGTTTACAAAATTATGAGGGGCATGGATAGGATAAATAGACAAAGTCTTTTCCCTGGGGTTGGGGAGTCCAGAACAAGAGGGCATAGGTTTAGGGTGAGAGGGGAAAGATATAAAAGAGATCTCAGGGGCAACTTTTTCACGCAGAGGATGGTACGTGTATGGACTGAGCTGCAAGAGGAAGTGGTGGAGGCTGGTACAATTGCAACATTTAAGAGGCATTTGGAAGGGGATATGAATCGGAAAGGTTTGGAGGGATATGGGTCACGTGTTGTTAGGTGGGACCTGATTGGGTTGGGATATCTGATCAGCATGGACAGGTTGGACCGAGGAATCTGTTTCCATGCTGTATATCTCTATGGCTCTATGACTCTATGACACACATGGAGCACACAG
This sequence comes from Hemiscyllium ocellatum, assembly GCF_020745735.1. Classification (NCBI taxonomy): domain Eukaryota; kingdom Metazoa; phylum Chordata; class Chondrichthyes; order Orectolobiformes; family Hemiscylliidae; genus Hemiscyllium; species Hemiscyllium ocellatum. The sequence continues at coordinate 40,200,354 of NC_083428.1, forward strand.
CATATTACATAGACACAGAGCAGACAAGATTGAAACTAAGCCTGAAATATACGCAAAACAAGATAGGGCATACTGGATGGAACGTGCAACAAGAATTGCAGAGAATGGGACAAGGAGAAATGCAGAACGAAGTACAGTGCATGGAACTCCATAGGATGTTGGGACATGCATTCTCTGGGCAACTATTGAAATACCGATGCTTATCTCTGCTTGATTAGTAGATAATGCTTCCTCCCTCTTGCCACTTGGAAGTTACTATTTGCAACGGCACATGGTTTGAATGATTTGGTTTTAAGCATTAAACGTGCAACAGGCTACCATTTGTGGATGCAGATTTCCTTCATCTGGCAGTGACTGTTTGTTGGACTGCAGTAATCTTCCAATGTAAATCAATACTCATTCATCAGCTCAGACAGTGATGGTAGAAAACCTGGCCTCAGTGGCATAACAGGTGGGTCCGATAATTTCCTCTCCAGCCACTGAGTATATCCAACTCCTCCAACAGTATGAAGATGATGTGCTTTTCACTTTTTAACTTGCCACTGAAAGTGCTTATAACATTTATTACTGATCTCAGGTTTCATCATTTGATATCATCTAATTGGGCCTTGGTAAAGAATGCTCTATCCAGTAGAATATAACTGGTTATTGGGAATCTAATGTTTAAAATAATTATAATCTCCCCCTTTTCATGAGTCTACTGTGCTTTACACCAAAGTCTTGATCTGTATCTTCTGCCAATGTTAATTTAAAATGGCTAGTAGGAATTGCACTTCAGTTGACTATAGAATCTCTATCTTTGTATGAAAGAGCCTCATGGTCACCTGGCATCATCCCATAGTGATGTGTAAGATTAGGCTATTGGATGCAAATCTTTTTCCAACTTTCCTTAGCACAGGAAATTGCCACTGCTAAATGTGTGCCACTGTGCAAACCCTGATAATTACAACAGTAATTATGCGGCAGAAGGCACTCATTATGAGACACAGACTGGATTTCCAATATTCTTTTGATATTTTAATAAGATATTTGAATCAGAGGATCAAAGGAACAACTGGCACACAGGCTATAGCAATAGTCTTGCAGGAGTGTAATAGTCTGCACCTTTGTCTAAAATGAACAATGAACAGGGAAAATAATTCATTTCACCTATTATATACGTACTGCTTCCTTCATCCAAAAGAGAGAGACATTCATAAGTCGAAAGAGCTTTTGAAAGAAGAAATAATATATTTTGATGAATGCTTGATATTAGATGCATGGTCAGTGTGTCACATTCTGATTTGCGAAAATTAGAAGTGGGTAGTTTAGAGTCTTACCCATTGTGCTGCTGCCATTATGTTGTAGGAAGACTTGCATAAAAGTAACTGAGATGACGTTTTTGGTTGTTACTGTCTCGTCTCCCTATGCAGTGCCATTGGGCTCTCTTTCCTGTCCAGTAAAAGATAAGTACAGAGCTATAATTATACCTTAATCTACTGTAAAAGTAAATCAGAACAGTTTTCAGATTATAAAATAGTATTAAACTCAAGAAACCTATCCTCTTCTAACTCACTGAATTGTACTTGACCTAATTGTAAGCCATGGTTCTATTGCAGCTTTCTTGGTAAATTAGGATGCTGTGGATTAAAGTCCTATTAGCAGCTTAAGCTCAAAGCAAATGGAATACTGGCTTATATTGCACAATTAGAAAAGTACAGGTCCACCTTTCTCAGCCATGCTGTTTTGGCATGCCTCAGAATGAATATTTTCTCAGTTCTCTGGATGCGGTTTGGAAGTAGTGAGGAAAGACATAAAATTTGGGAAAGAAAATAGTAGGCCATTTTCCAAATGTATTGGGCCCCAGATCTGAGGTGACAGTGGCAGAGCACTTTGGGGCCAGTGATTATAATTATATTAGTTTCAAAATAGCGGTGGGAAAAGATAGACCAGATCTAAAAGTTGAAGAAAGACAATTTTGATAGTATTCGGCAAGAACTTTCAAAAGTTGATTGGGGACACGAATTCACAGGTAAAGGGTCATCTGGGAAGAGGGAAACCTTCAAAATGAGATAACAAGAGTCTAATGATAGTATGTTCTTGTCAGGCTGAAGGGCTGGGCTGGTGGGTAAAGGGAATGCTGAATGACTAGAAAAATTGGAGTTTTGGTCAAGAAAAAGAAGGAAGCATATGTCAGATATATTGAGCAGGGATCAAGTGAATCCCCAGAAGAGTATAAGGGCAATAGAAATACACTTAGGTGGGAATTCAGGAGGGCAGTGAGGCAGCCTTGGCAAATAGAGTTAAGGAGTATCCAAAGGGATTCCACAAATATATTAAGGACAAAAGGGTAACTAAGGAGACAATAAGGCCCCTTAAAGATCAGTGAAATTGCTTATGTGTGGAACTGCAAAAGATGGGGGAGTACTAAATGAGTATTTTGCATCAGTGGAGCAGGATATGGAAGCTAGAGGACTTGAGGAAATAAGTAGTGACATCTTGAAAAGTGTCCATATTACAGAGGAAGAGGTGCTGATCGTCTTAAAATGCATAAAGGTGGATAAATTGATCAGGTGTACTCTAGAACTCTACAGGAAGCTAGGGAAGTGATTGCTGGACCCCTTGCTGAGATATTTGAATCATTGATAGCCATAGATGCCAGAGTGCCAGAGACTGGGGGTTGGCTAACGTGGTACCACTATTGAAGAAAGATGATAAAGAAAAACCAGGGAACTATAGACCGGTGAGTGTGACATCAGTGGTGGGCAAATTGTTAGAGAGAATCCTGAGGGACAAGATTTACATGTATTTGGAAAGGCAAGGACTGATGAGGCATAGTCAACATGGCTTTTGTCTATGGGAAATCATGTTGCACTAACTTAATTGGGTTTATTGAAGAAGTAACAAACAGAATTGTTGAGGGCAGAGTGGTGAATATGATCCATATGGACTTCAGTAAGGCATTCGACAAGGTTCCACATGATAGACTGGTTAGTAAGGTTCGATCACATGGAATACAGGAAGAACTAGACATTTGGATACAGAATTGGCTCAAAGGTAGAAGGCAGAGGGTGGTGGTGGAGAGTTGCTGTTCAGACTGGAGGCCTGTGACAAGTGGTGGGCTGCAAGGATCAGTGATGGGTCCACTACTTTTCGTCATTTATAAAGATAATTTAGATGTGAACATAGGAGGCATGGTTAGCAAGTTTTTAGATTACACTAAAACTGGAGGTGTAGTAGACAGCCAAGAAGGTTATCTCAGAATCCAATGAAATCTAGATCAGATGGGCCAATGGGCTGAGGGGTGGCAGTCGGAATTTAATTTAGATAAATGTGAGGTGCCACATGTTGGTAAGACAAAACAGGTTCTGAGGAGTGTTGCTGAACAAAGAGACCTTGGAATGCAGGTTCATAGCTCCTTGAAAGTGAAGTTGCAGGTAGACGGGATAGTGTTTGGTACACTTGCTTTTATTGGTCAGTGCATAGAGTATAGGAGTTGGGAGTTCACGATGTGGCTTACAGGACATTAGTTAGGTCACCTTTGGAATACTGCATTCAGTTCTGGTCTCCCTGCTAGCGAAAGGACATTATGAAACCTGAAAGGATTCAGGGCAGATTTACTAGAATGTTGCCAGAGTTGGAGGATTTGAGCTAGAGGTCTGGGCTGAATAGGCTGGGGCTATTTTTCCTAGAGCATTTGAGGCTGAGGAGTAACCTTCTAAAAGTTTATAAAATCATGAGAGGCATAGATAAGGTGAATAGTCAAGGTCTTTTCCCCAGGGTAGGCAAGTTCAAAGCCAGAGGGCATAGATTTAGGATTAGAGAGGAAAGATTTAAAAGGGACCTAAGGGGCAACCTTTTAACACAGACGGTGGTGCATGTATGGAATGAGCTGTCAGAGAAAGTGATGGAAGCTGGTACAATTACAACATTTAAAAGGTATCTGGATGGGTATTTGCATAGGAAAGATGAAGAGGGATATGGGTCAGGTGCTGGCAAATCAGATTAGATTAATTTAGGATCAGCATGGACGAATTGGACTGGAAGGTCTGTTTCCATGCTGTACCGCTCTATGATTGTCTATATCTAAGGAAGGATATGTTCACATTGGATGGAGTCCAGAGATGGTTTATAAGAATGGTCGTGGGAATGAAGGACTTGTCATATGAGGAACGGTTGACGACTTTGTATCTGCACTTGGATGGAGTTTAGAAAGAAGAGGGGAATCTGATTGAAATGTACAGAATAGTGAGAGGCCTGGATAGACTGGGTGTGGAGAAGAAGTTTCCAATTACAGGAGAGGCTAGGATGAAAGGGTACAGCCTCATAGTTAAGGGGTGACTCTTTAGAACTCAGATGAGGAATTTCTTTAGTCAGATGATGGTTGATTTGTGGAACTCATTACTCCAGAAGGCTAAGGAGGTCAAGTCATTCTCTGTATTTAAGACAGAGATGGATAGATAGATTCTTGACTAGTAAGGAGATCAAAGGTTATAGGGAGAAGGGGATTAAGGAACATATCAAATGGCAGAGCAGCCTCAATAGACTGAATGGCCTAATATATCTCCTGTATCTGATGGTCTTATGTTTTTGTCTCCACCAGGTTTTCTCAAGGGTGTTTTATATGTCTATTGACAACCCTTCCGGCAGTGGTGAAAAGCAAAATGAATTTGTTTATGTGACAGTTATCAACCATCTTCTCAGGTCATTGACATTTTGTCAGTAGTGTGTAGTTGGCCAGTGATTATTTGAAACTTGTCAACTCAGGAGGAAATAGTGCACAGAAGTTTATTGAGGATTGGAAATGACATGCTTTCAGTTGTAACGTAAAACAGAAAAATAGCAAGTCTGAGATGTGTTAAGGGTTTCGAGGGAATGGATTTCTTGATGTATCCAGAAAAGTATTTTGTATCAGTATGTAGAAGGTCCAATAAGAGATGATGTCGTGCTGGGATTGGTTCTGGGGAAAGAAGCTGGCCAAGTGTCTGATATGGGAGTGGAGGCTGGAAATCTTACAACCTTTAAAAAATATTTAGATGAGTATTTCAAATATCATAACATTCAAAGATATAAGACAAATGGAGGAAATTGGGATTAGTTCACCTTTATTGGTAGTTATCTCTTTGCAGCCTCAATGGACTGAAGGGCCTGTTCTGCACTTCATGACTCTATGATCAAAAGAATCTATAAATCACCTTTCATCAGAACTGAAGGACATTATAGATAAACAGGAAACAGGAAACAAACATAAATCAACAGAGGAAGAAAATCTTCTTCAGAATTGTACTCCTACCAGACTCGTACTGGACCAGAATCATACTGCTCTCAACGTTAATTCTGCTTCTCTTTCCACAGATGTTTCCAGACCAGCTGAGTTTCTCCAGCATTCTCTGAGTTTCAGATGTCAGCATAAATAAGCATCAGCAGTATTTAGCTTCTGTTAGAAAGAGGAAAGTCTGTAGTAGTGGAGAAGTCTTTACGGCCCAGGAACAACCATGAAGAAGAGGACGGAAAGAGATCAGAGATGCAGGCAACCCTGCCAAGCATAGAGCACTAGCTCGCAACCTTCCACAATCATGGGATTGCAGCTGCACTCATTTCAACATTACCAACACCTAAACTCCAGGTAAAAATGGTACTTGTGATTGAGGTCTGAAGTTATGTGAAACATGATCATGATCAGAAAATTCTAGGTAATGATCAGAGGTATACAATCACATTGCTTGTTTGGATTAATACCTTAAGATGTAGGAGCAGAAGTAGGCCATTCAGCCTAACCCATTTGCTCCTCCATTCAATGAAATAATAATCTGATGAACCTCAAATCCACTTTGCTTCAGCACCCTGGATGGAGCACGATCCTGATCTACACCCCACAACCAGGTGCTATAAGCCAGGAATTGGTTCTAAATATGCAGTGGCTCGACCATTACTACCGAACACATGACCTAGAAAAAAGGCTCACTTACTTCCCATTTCTCAGGCATTGATCTGGAAGGAAGACTGTAAGAATTAGGAGTAGGCCATTCAGCCCTCCAGTCTGTTTTGCCTTTGAGTGAGATCATGGGACATCTCTCTGCCTTTAATATTCTTAATGATTCAGCCTCTGCATTGTTCATGGTAAATAATTCCATAGATTCATTATTCACTGAAAGAAGAAATTACTCCATATTTAGAGATTGTGTCCTCTGGTCCTAGATTTTCCCAGAAGTGTAAACAACCTCTTGGTATCTATCTTGACAAACTCCCTTAAAACCTTAGGTTTCAACATAGTTTCTTCTCACTTTTCTCTTATTTACATCCCCCATAACTGACAAAAATCTGAACATCATTCCTACCATCCTTCCACAAATGCTGACTGATTTGCTAGGTATTTTCAGCATTTTCTCCAGATTTTCAGTATTCAGATTTTCTTAGGTTTGATTTGATACTGTCATGGTTTAAGAAGTTGACAATACTCACTAGTTTTCAGGTCCGGACCTGAAAAGTGATCAATTTGTTGAGCTATAGCAGCACAGTTAGTGTCAATGAGCAGTGTATCCAGCATGAGTTGTGAAAAAAACGGACTGATGGGTAAAGTGGTTGAAAATTGCAGCAGGAATTGAAAAAAAACTGTCTCTTTTGGCGTAATTGCAGTATTGGAGATAACAGCAATTGCCAAATGTAGCCTTTTCCTTACAATCAAAGGATTTAATTAGATTCATTATCAGAGCATTCTTACACTCCATTTTCTTCTATTGAAATGTTGTAGCTATCCAGAGTCTGCAGGTTCAGCCGGGAATGAAGTGGCTGCATGGACCCTGTGTGCTATTCAAATGTTAATCTTTGTTTCATTATCAAAGGTACTTGGAGACAAATAAAGATAGGCAAGCCTCCATCCATCCTACTTCTTTTTATGCATGCTGCTAATAGATTTTTCCTTTCAGTTTGAAATTTAATAAATGCATGCAATAATTTTTCATTAGTTGATAATCTAAGGGACAGGTCAAATGTCCAATAAAACACTGCCAGAGTAGTGGATTCAAAGAATGGATATGACTTTGGGTTTGCTTATGACCACATTTAGTATTGTTCCACACAAAATTTCCACTTGTTTTCATTTTTCTTACCATTTGCATTTTGTTTAGATTGTTTGCTAAGTGGTGATGTTACATTGGGTTCTCTGATACTGTTGTAAAGGTGAGATAATGTAGGAGGCGTACGCTAGACTCATCAGAATGGAGAATGTTTGGACAGGTGCTTGGAGGTCATTTGGTAGTCTGTAACACTGAAGTCTTCCAGTCAGTTTTTGCCACATTTCTCCTTCAAGCCAAATTTTCCATCTTTCCCTGGATTCTTCTTATCATCTTCTTTATCCATGCTGTATTATCCAATTTATTATTAAAGTACTCCTACTTGTCACTCTAATGGAGTGAGTTTTGCCTGCAAAGGTTTTAACTGAAGTGGCAATGCTTATGTTATCACCCACATCATAAGAAGCTAGGCATAGATACAATGGTATTGAAGAATCAGGCAAGCCTTTATTGAAACTAACAAATATTACACTCAGTCAGTGCCTCCGCTAGTACAATAGGTCTGTAACAGAGGAGCATGCTTCCAGTAGAGTGTCATGCTTCAATTAATCAAAGATAAGATGGATTATGAGATCTTTGTACCCTCATATCACGTGCTACAATGCAATAATGATATCATGAGCATGGCTGCTAAAGATATATGGATTTAATGACTGTGCAACATAGCACAACACTGTTCTTTTTCTGAAGATAAAGCCTTATCTCAAGCAGACGGATGTGATTGTAAATAGGCAGGTGTTCTCAATTCAACAATTGTTCAGACAGATATAGCAGACTTTACAAAACTAAAATTTCAAACATCAGTGAAACACTTGGAAGGTTTGAGGTGTTTTATTATCTGTTGTACTTGTTTGACAACTTGCTTTTCCTGCTGCTGGTTACTGTCCAAATGACCTTGACACAGCACTGTCATTCCCATTGGAATGTTCTTTCTCACTCTCTACATGTGTGACTGGTGCTTCTTACATTAGTCGAAGCTAGTTTCTGTTCCTTTGCAATGCAGCACCACGATAAGTAATGCTATGATCTGAACCAGTTGTGAATCCCAAAAACCTTTGCTGGTATCCAACTATTTGTGTTCACAACTTGCACTCTGTACCTAGAATGCAGTTTTCACTCATCATATATCTCTTTCATGCTCCACTGTCTTTAAAGAAAAAGGGTCTGTGTACTGGAATGGTTAGATAATTGGTTAAAAGCTGGATAAAAGCAAATTACTGCGGATGCTGGAATCGGAAACCAAAAGAGAAAATGCTGAAAAATCTCAGCAGGTCTGGCAGCATCTGTAATGAGAGAAAAGAGCTGATGTTTCGAGTCTAACTGACCCTTTGTCAAAGCAAGATAATTGTTTGTTGGAAAAGATGCTTTCTACGCATAAGTTGTGCTGTGGTTGGTAACCCTCTTCTCCATTTGTGTTGCATAAAAATACAGCAATGCAATATAAAATTCTTGCTTTGTTGCCTGACTCTTTTATAGTTGTAAACTTGATAGTATGTACCATAATTCTGGTAGACAATTTGAGCATGGGCAGTGAGGTGGTGATACATGAATCACTACCCACTCCCCACTTATAGACATGTCCTGAAACAGCTTGCTAATATACCATTGTTAGATCCTAGCTGATCTGGGATACACATAATCTGAAAGCAACATTTGTGTGCCATTGACAGTTACAATAATTGTATTGCTAAGTGAAATGGGAAATTTAAAGCAGTAATCCATCACAAGGTTGTAATATTCCCTATGCATTGTGAGCAAGTCTGTTAGTACTTTTGTTCAAGGAATGAATAGAACACCATGTAGGTAAAATGGCTCCCTCCACTGCTGGAGTTGAAGTATTTGTCATTCCTCACGTTTTCTGTATTGTCAACTCATTGAATATCCTAATTCATTCCTGGCCAGTACAAATTCCACTGTGAACTACTTTGTTTGTTCAATATACTTGTGTCCCTAGTACAATGTGGGCCTGATATATTTGCATAATACTTCTGGTATTAGGATTTGTTTGCTGTTGGAAATAACATGTCATGATATATGTCAAATTCATGTATAACCAAAATAAATGAAGCTTCTTAGGTACGTCTGTAATACTGTCAGGTCTCTGATCTTTTGCAACAGTTTTAGTCATTCATTTTTGGCAGTTGCCAACTATAACTGTTTATACTGGCTCTGGCCAAAGTGCAAGAAATAAGTCATAGAATCCCTACAGTGTGGAAAGAGACCATTTAGCATATCAAGTCTATACTGACCCCTCCTGAAGAGCATCCCACCCAGTTCCAGCCCCTTATCCTATTCCTATATTTACCAAGGCTAATGTACTTAACTTACACGTCCCTGGATACTATGGGACAATTCAGCATGGCCAATCCACCAAACCTGCATATCTTTGGACAGTGGGAGGAAACTGATCCTGGCCTAGGGAAAACATGCAAACTCCACACAGACAGTTACCCAAGGTTGAAATAAAATCCTGCCACTGTGAGGCAGCATTGCTAACCATTGACTCACTGTACCACTCTTGAGACTGTCTTCAACCTAGAATCAAGACCATCAACATGTAGATCAAGAGGAATATCTAGTTTCTGTGTGGATTGGGTGATCTTCTCAGCATGTCAGGTGCAAATTGGAGGAACAATAGCTTGGAGGACTTAACATTGAACTCAAATTTCAAATAATCTTCCCACCCATCTCCTGGCTCCATTTCCAGCCCAACCTCCTCCCTTCCATTCCACCTACTGACCCTCCCTTCTAGTTACCAACTGGGTTCAACCCTCCCATCGATGAACCAGGTCGTACCCACTACCTGTGCCACCTATCACTACCTTATCATTCTGCTACTGTTCCCCCCACCCCCACCCCTTTATCTGTAGCTCCCCCTACTCCCACATCCAGTCCTGAAGAAGGTTGACTTCTCCACCTCCGATGCTGCCTGGCTTGGCTGCGTTCTTCCAGCCTCCGTCTTATCTACTTTGGATTCCAACATTTGCATTTTTTGTCTCTAAGTAATCATCATGGTAGCTGGCTTATATCTCACTTCAAAGTCATACCCTTTGAAATGGTTGCCAGATTTTATTGCATTACGTGTAGTCTATTCATAGTGGGTTTGATTTGAATTTCATGAATTGTGATAGAACGAGAACTGTGAATTCTCAAAGTCTTGCTACTTAAGGATTTAGGAACGCCAAAATGAATTGAGTATTGGCACTCAAGCAGTGTGATTTTGTCAATACGCAGAATTGGTGACCATTAATTACTGTGTGATCGTCTCTTGGATGCTGCACAATGGAGCTTCATTTGGTGACAATCATATCTTTCAGGCTTTGGCAATATGTTAGTCCTAATTCCTTGTCGATTTTAGCTTTTAATTTAAATATCAGCTGTAATGATAATCTGATGATAAGGGAGTTACTTTTAACCTTATAAAAATTTGGAGCCAATGCCTGGGCAACTGTCTTTCACAGTAAGTATAAGATTTTAATTTTGATGACAGACAGGAATTAAGTATTCTTGGTGTGCAATTGGTTTCAAACATGGAACTCTTCTTATCTGGTTACATTTGTAATGTGAAGAGGAAGCACCAACTCTTTACAAGTAACCTGGTAGAGGGAAGTGGGAATAGTACAGGTTAAGATGAAAATAAATATTGCATTCAGCTGTTCAAATGAATGACTTGGCAATTGGACAAAAGAGAGCTAGCTGTTGGAAGGCCCTTGGGGACAGTTACCTGTGCAAGAAGTTGAGGGTGGGATCCAGGAGATCAGAATGAAGGAGGGGTACAGCAACAATCTGCAGGGGAGGCTGGGAGAAATCTAAGATTTCTGGAAGATGATTGACAGACAGAATAGATTAACAGTCATGGAGATCTTGGCTACCGTGGGGACAGGAAGATGAATAATCAAAGAGAAAGATGATCAACAATTGAGAGGAAGGATATATTGAGAGGACTGAAGGCTATTCTGAGAGACAGTCCCATTTATCCTGGTCCATTGGGCGTATTAGAGTAGTGACTCACCTTGACCAATTGGACAGCTGCAGTTAACTGCAAATGGGGCAAACAATTGCACTGTAGCAATGCAATTTGACCATGTCATGATAGCTATGTCATGCTTGTTTGGTTGGGGTCATATTTTGTATAGTGCACTTATTGTACCACTGACTGTCTCTTATTGAAGGGTTAACATTGAGACACAGGGACTTTTTTGTTGCAATCAAGAATTGAGCTGTTATTACTAGCTTGTGCTCAACATGAAAGATAAGGTGATCTTGCCATTTGCCTGAATTACTGTACACAAACTAATTTGGTTTTACCTACAGAGACTATTTCAGTTCATTGTAATGCAATTTGGGATTTTTCATTATGTTAACCACATCAGGTAGACGCCCATTCTTTCATTCCCCTTTATATGTAAAGGAAAGGAATTGGGCCCACATTTTTGCTCTCTGTGGGAAACTATCAACATCTAACTTAAAACTCACTGCCAAAACATATGGTCAGTAAACATGAATGGAGGATTCTTCTGAAGCAGGGAACAATAGGAATAAACAGGGGTTTTTTTGGTTGCTTGTAACAAATGGAGTGTCACAAAGATCAGTCCGGGGTCTTGGCTCCAGTCGACCCCAGCAAGTTGAATCCTGCTGATCTGCTCATAAATTTGTACTAAGCAGAGCTTTGCAGTAGCTGCAAAGGCCACATTCCTACATGAATGCATCTCCATGTAACTCGTTAAACTTGGTCTTTGTCAAAAACAACAGATTCAAGTGTCAAATTGAAACACAGTGAAGAAATAGAAGTGTGGAAAAGGTCTTTATTCAATTTGTTCACACCGTACAATGGTCTGACCTTGTAAAGGAATTGAAAAATCTCACAAATTAAATGCAGAAAAGTTCTCTAATCTTTTTCTGCCTAACATGCCGTCTTCAGATGTGTGCGATGCAGTCCACTATGTTGTTAATGTAGTCAAACATGTTTTTAGTGTTCTATGTCACACTGAAAACCTCTATGGTATTCGTGACATTGGCTATGGTAACAGGTTGACAAGGATATTGGCATTCTTCAGCTTCCCTGGAAACCTCTGTTGAAGAGCAGACTGCACCTACTGCATTATCTGTCTGTTCCATTGTGCAGTAAGGCATTGTCCACTGCAGAGTAAGTTTCATTGTCACAACTGAGATTTCCATGTCAGCCTCCAGCAGATAAGTAAGAAGAGCCTAATAATTTGGCCATTTGTCCTTCCCCGGCTCCTCCTCATTCTCATCTTCTCAGGCAGTTGTACCCTGTTTCAATCGAACAAGGTGAAAGCAGTTGGCAAAAATGTTTTTTGTCATCATCTTTTTACATCTTCGTCATCATCGTCTGTAGAACAGGAGTTGTACTCTTCTTATCAATAGCTTGATAACCCATGTGATCCACTACAGTCAGCAGTGGGTTTTCGTGTTTGCAATTATGCTGTTGTCCATTGGCTGATGCCAATGTTGGGAGGCAGGAGTGTCAGCACTTGAGGCCAGTAATGTCAGGGGATACAGGGAATTGTCTTTTTCTTTTAATAATTTTCTTTCTCTTTCATTGGTACTTTTTAAACATGCTGATCCATGCTTCAAAAATGCGAGAGCTAATCAAGGTGATTTTGTTCGCTTCACACTTTTGATAGCAAAGTGAAGCAATGTTACTTCTTGAATTTACCTATCACAAGAAGTGGAAGTTTTTTGATTCGATCCATATTAGCACAGTCTGTGGCAGTAACACATCCCTTGTTCCACTTTTCACTGTTACTTGGTTTCACCTTTGAACATCAACAAGTGACCTGCCAAAGACTAAAATGTCTTATTTCCTGACAGCTTGTGGACCTGGAGCTTTTTCGATTATTCAGAGTCTAACTTTCCCTGAGGCAGCAGATACTAAACCTTTCAAGAGTTTACAGACCTAGTTGAGGAATATCACGACCCCAAGTATCATCTAATTCCGAAATGCTATCGGTTTTACTCAGCAATTCATGAAGCAGGGGAATCTGTTTTAATAGTTTTGTCATGGGCAACATGACTGCCGAGGCACGTGACTTTGGTTTATCCTTTACTTAGTTGCCGAAAGACCATTTGGTATGTGGGATTAATGATGTAACCATGCAAGATTGTTTACTAGCTGAAGTCGAACTGGACTTCAAACAGGCATTACAACTGATTTTACAATTGGAAAATACGGAAAAGAGGAGCACGAGAGTTGCAGGATATTCCAATGGAAGTGGAAACTCTCACCGGTCGGAGTGAGCTGGAGGAACACCACTTGAGTGAAGGCAGTTGCATAATCTCACTCAGGACATTTCTTGAACAGAGGGGCTCTAGTTCAACCCACAGCAAAACCCCAAAACAAAGCCAAGCCTCACCCAAATGGTTAAAATTTTCTTCAGGATCTGGACCAGCAAGCCATTGTACCTCCTCCCGAATGTGGGCTTGAGGCAGCAAAAAAGTCCCATTGGAAGGGAAGGCAATGGCCGCATGGTATTATCACTAGACTGTTAATCCAGAGACCCAAGTAAGGGTCTGAATCTCGTCACGGTAAGTTGAACCCAGTAAAATCGGGAATTAAGAGTCTAATGATGACCATGATTGTCGATTGTTGGGAAAAACCCATCTAGTTTACTAATGTCCTTTAGGGAAGGAAACTGCCATCCTTACCCAGTCTGGCCTGCACGTGACTCCAGACCCACAGCAATGTGTTTGATGTTTAACTGCCCTCTGGCAATTAGGGATGGGCAATAAATGCTGGCTTAGACAGCGCTGCCCTCATCCCCTGATTGAATTTTTAAAAAGGACCTAAAATGAGTAAGAGAATTCATAGGCTGGTATCCAGGTGAATGCACACTCTGGAAAGTCCATATTTAATTGGAACAATTAAATTGCTCAGTAAAGTCCAAAACAGAATCGATCAAAATAAACATCTGGTTAAATGGTCACCTGGTTCACATGGAGGTTATACCAGTTCAGCTGTTTCAGTGACTACAGAATCAGTCTTAAACAAAATTCATTTTGTACAGGTACACAACCCTTTATCCAAAATCTCTGGGGCCAGTTGTTTATCGGAATTCGGATTTTTTTTGATTTCAGAGTAAATAACATTTTCCCAGTGAAATTAAAAAAACTACCTAACAGCAGACGCACATGTGAAAAATAGTATGAGTGCTGGGACACAACTGACTCCTGTCAGTGCTGGGCCACGCTGCCATGTCACATCTGAATGACATGGTTCGAAAGAGTGTGGAGTTGGGTCACCTGTTCCCACGCCAAAATGATGCACCACACTCCACGAAAAAAGATTCAAATTTCAGATAAAGGATTGTGTACCTGTACTAAAAGGCTCAGGCCCAAGATTGATGGGCGAAAACTGGTTGAGAAAGATTGACCTCGATTAGCTCAACATTTTTAGATTAGATAAAGGCTGCCTGAGTGAAGTTCTAATTAAATACCCGAGGTTTTTCAGGAAGGCCTAGAGAGTATCAGAGGAGCTAAGGCCATCTTGCATGTTGACCAGGAAGCAATTCCATGATTCTGCAAGGCCCGCCCATTGCCATATGTCTTCCATGTAAAATTGGAGGCAGAAATCAGGAGGCTGGAAAGCAAAGGAATCATCAGAACAGTACAGACTTTGGACACACAAAGGTCTAGTCCTGGCAAAACTGAAACAGCTGGTGATGATGGGGAAACCAAATCATTGTCACAACCAGAATTGAAATGTTTTTGGATTCAGCGAGAGTAGATTACAGTAGAGGATGGCATATTATTATGAGGAGTAAGAGGTTGCTACTGACTGAACTCCACCAAGGGTTTCCAAAATGAAGATGTTAGCATGAATATACGCCTGGTGGCCAGGATTAAATGCAGATATAGCCAGATTAGTGGAGCAGGTCCTAGAATGCCAAAAAGAAAGAGAGACAGGTGTAGGAACCATGGGAATGGCCCTGCATGGTCAATGCAAGGTCAGGTCGAGTGATGTATAAAGTTTGGGTAGGTGTAATGGTCCTGAATAAGCACAAGGGCCATATGAAAGCTGCAAACTCGCAAACGGTGTGGGCGTAAAATGTACCCGGCTCCTCGACAGCCTTTCTGACTGTTCCAGAACCTGTGGGTTCTCCCTCTCCATCAAGCATTGAAGATACCGCGGCATCCGAGATGGACACAGCAGATGTTGCCACCTCAATGCCTGTGCCACCTGACGAAAAAGAACTGGCCTTTGTCCTTGGACTCAGTGGGAGGGATACAGTGATTGTAATGAGGTTAGCCAAGTAGGGTGAGTTCCCTGATGGGAGCTGTTAATCTGCTCCACTAGCTGAGAGATAAAAACAAGAATGTCAGATATCCTTTGCACTCCGAGAGCTGGTCCTCAGGGAGCTGGATCACACTCCAAGTGCAAATAAAGTTATGACTTTATTGACAGTGACAGGATATTGGCTTCTCTGGAATTATTTCATTCCAGGCACTCTGAAGTTTCATGCTGTTGTGTGGTCCAACTCCACTCTGGTCAGCATGTCCTAGGCCAAGGACAGCTAATCTGGAAATACCAATAAGGAATTACATTTGTCACGGGCATCGTCCTTTCAGTTATAGAACCATAGAAGGGTTACAGCATAGACAGAAGTCATTTACCCATTTACCCATTGTATCTCTGCCGACTGAATTAACCAGCTGTCTATTTTAATCCCATTTTCCAGCACCAGGTCCAAACCCTTGCAAGTTCCAGCACTTCACTTTGATAAGTTGATGGTTTCATCTCAACCAGACACTCACAACCCTCTGGGAGAAAATATTTAATCATATCCTCACTAATCCTATGAATCACCTTAAGTCTATGCATTCTGGTAACTGTCCTATCTGCCACAGGATATTGATCATCCCTAACCACTCCATCCAAGCATGCCATTGTTTTGTATATTATCTCTACTAAATTTCCTCTGTTCTAAGTAAAACAACCTATCTAACCTTTCCTTACAGCTGCAACCCTGGCAACATTCCTGCAAAATCCCTCTGTACTTTCTCTCGCACAATTGTGTCCTTCTCATAATATGATGACTAGAACTGTATACTAGCTGTGGCCTAACCAGTGTCTTATCTAATTTCAGCATTACATTCTGTTTTTTTATTTAAGAACCTGCCCAAGGAAGGATAGCATCCCATATGCCATGTTTGCCAACCTATCTACGTTTTACCTGTCAACATGTACTCCAAGATCTTTTACCTCCTGTACTCCTTCCACCATCCTAGTGTTTATTGTGTATTCCAATGCTTTGTTTGCTCTCCTCAAATGCATAAACATGCACCTCTCTGGCCACTTTAGAGCCTACCCATTTGACTAAATCATTTGTACCATCTTGTAGCCATACTCTTCACTATTAATGACCTAGCCAAATTTAGTTGCATCTACAAATAATTCAGTTATGCTGCCCACATTTGGGTCTAAATCATTAATACATCCCACAAACAACCAAGGCCTTAACATTGAGCCCTGTTGAACATCACAGATTGACCTATGCATGATTCCAATTAACATAGAGTTTTCCTCCTGATTTCCATTTATTGCAGTTTTTCTAGGACTCCTTGATACCATACACAGTTAAATGCTGCCTTGACGTAAAAACCGCCACTCTCACCTCAGGAATTCTCACAGATTTCTCAGGAGATCTTTTCACCCAAGTCTATAATAAGACGAGGGATCATGCAAGCTTGGTATGAGATCAGTGATTCCTTTGTGAGTGCTACAGTGTGCTTCATAGCACTGTAAATAACTTCTTCCATCACAGTGTTGAAGATTGATAATCAACCGATGGGGCGGGAATTGGTCAGGTTGGATTTGTTTTGCTTTTTGTGCACAGGACATGCCTGGGCCATTGTTCACATTGTCAGGTAGATGGTCAGTGTTGTAGCTGTGCTTGACTGGGGACACAGTTAGTTCTGGTGCATAAGTCTTCAGTACGATTGACAGATTCTATTGTCAGGGCCCATAGCCTTTGTAGCATCCAAAATCATTAGCTCATTTTTGATGTCATGAGGAGTGAATTCATGCCTTTCTGCTCGTTGATACAAATTACTGTGCGAGCAGTCAAATTCAGACTAAGACAATTGGCAGGGAGATGTATGAAACAACAGATAACTACAGAATGCAGTTTGTAGTGCGGTTGAAGGCAAGGTTTTCAGACTTGTAGGAAATTTGTGTTTATACAGTGCCTCCTTTTTGACAATAATGAAGGAGTCAAGAGATGATGTGAACTGGAGCTGGGTGTCATCAGCATATACTTGCAACTCATGTAATGTTTTCAGATGATGTTGCTGACAGGCAGCATGGAGATGAGAAAAAAGAGCTGTATATTCAGGTAACGATGCAGGAACATTACAGAAACATTTGCAACTGATTACTTTATCTATTATTAGATAGGTGAGATTTGAACCAGACATGTCCAGTCCACTCAGAAATGACGGTGGAGACTTGTTGGAGGACGATACTGTGTTTAACTCTGTCAAAGGCTGCAAACAAGTCTAGAAGGATGAAGTAGCATCATTTACCTTTATTGAGTGGACAATTAAATGTCACTTAGGGCCTCTTAATCTGTTTCCATACCATAACCCAGTGGGCAGTAGAAAGTGGCAAGGCTTTTTTTAAAATCACCAAACTTGTTGAAAGGGCAAATAGAAAGTTGAGGTATGTTGTTTGGCAGGTGACCTGTATCCAGTAGGGAACCTCCCCAAAGAGGAATCTCTTCTTTTCCACTGACGGGTGGCTGTTTTGTTGTCTGGTTATTAAAGTCACCTGGTGCTTATTATTGCAGTGTAAAGCCAACTTTTCTAATGGGGAGGAAAAGAGGAAATGAAAATGGTCTCCCATGTAATTCAGCCCTTAGTCCCCACCTGCAATGAGAAAGCACAACATAGCCATCCACAAATATCATAAGCAGAATTTTCTCATTTGCTGTTAGTGTTTTGTTGAATGAATTTCATCATGTTATCTCACCAAGGGCTGGAAATTTTCTTGCATAGTTCCTGGGGAGGCAATGGCCTTGTGGCGTTATCGCTAGATTGTTAATCCAGAGACTCAGGTAATGTTCTAGGGACCTGGGTTTGAATCCAGCCATGGCAGGTGGTATAATTTGAACTCAGTAAAATTCGGAATTAATAGTCTAATGATGACCATGCATTGATTGTTGGAGA
The DNA here is from genome assembly GCF_020745735.1 of Hemiscyllium ocellatum. NCBI lineage: Eukaryota > Metazoa > Chordata > Chondrichthyes > Orectolobiformes > Hemiscylliidae > Hemiscyllium > Hemiscyllium ocellatum. The sequence goes on from NC_083428.1 coordinate 40,218,593, forward strand.
AACCCATCTGGTTCACTAATATCCTTTAGGGAAGGAAACTGCCATCCTTACCTGGTCTGGCCTACACGTGACTCCAGACCCACAGCAATGTGGTTAACTCTGAACTGCCCTCTAGGCAATTAGGGACCACCAATGACACCATCATCCTGTGAATGAATAAAAGAAATTTCCACTTTCACCTTATTATTTATGCAACCAGGCTCTGGGACAACTTTCACAGGGGATGACTCAGCCAGAGAGAGAAGTGTGAGAGCTTCCAGTGTACAAGCCCTGCTGTGCACCACTTAAGATGCGACAAGCCAGGAGTGCCCAATCATTACCACTGAATGCCTGGTCCAGACTCACTGACAGAGACTTGGAACAAGCTGATGGAGAAGAGGGCAATCCTTTTTCAGCTGATCACTACAGGAGATCATGTCACCTGACCCTGTTAACCTGGCCACCATCCTGTCCATCAACACCAAATCATAGATGATTGTAATCAAATTGGTAAAGATAGCCAAGAGGAAGAATACAAGGTGACCATGCCCTGGATCCTTCAAGGGATCAGGCTTTTTTATATCTGGTAATGTGTCATGAGGCAGGTTTAATAAATTGTCTCAGAGTAAAATATACCCTCTGGAACAGTGTCCATAACATATTAGAATCTAGCATTCAGTTTGAGAGTAAGAAATTTGGGTCATAAACAACTGTGCTAAATGTGCATAAGTCTATTTATATGTGAATGAAGGTAGAGTTGGACAAAGAGGTCTGGGGAAAGGAGCGAAACAAGAAAAATCTAATTATTGAACAAAGGCAGATATTTCAGAAAATAGTTCATGATTTAAAGTACGTGGCACGGTGGCGTAGTGGTTAGCACTGCTGTCTCACAGTGCCAGAGACCCGGGTTCAATTCCCGACTCACACAATTGACTGTGTGGAGTTTGCACATTCTCCCCGTGTCTGCGTGGGTTTCCTCCGGGTGCTCCGGTTTCCTCCCACAGTCCAAAGATGCAGGTCAGGTGGATTGGCCATGCTAAATTGCCTGTAGTGTTAGGTAAATGTAGGGGAATGGGTTGGTTGCGCTTCGGTGGGTCAGTGTGGACTTGTAGGGCCAAAGGGCCTGTTTCCACACTGTAAGTAATCTAATATATCTTGGTGAGGCAGAAGAATTCTGTGAAGGTAATAAACCCACTGTCCTACACAAGGAAATTAAGGATAGTATTAAACTGAAGGGAAAAACAAATCAATGTGAGTCAAGGTTTATTGGCAAACCAGAGGATTGGGAATATTTAAAAACAAACAAATGATGACCAAGCAAAAAGGGAGAAGATAAACAATGAGGGCAATTCAGCAACTAAAATAGAAATGGAAGCATGAGCTTTAAATATATAAAAAAGAAAAAACAGGTTGAAATAAACACAGGCTCCTTCGAAAATAAACCTGGGAAGTAATAATGGGGAATCAGAAAAGGGCAAAGGAATTAAATGAGTGCTTTACATCAGCCTTAATTGTAGAGGACATTAATAGTATTTCAAAATTACTAAATAATCAAGTGCCAAAAGGAGCAGGAAATAAATGCAATGACTACTACCAGAGCAAACTACCATGGAAGCTAATAGGCTGTATATGGAGAGCCCTCCTCGACCTGATAGGCTTCTGAGATATTAAAGAAAGTAGATGCTCAGAATGTGGCAGCACTGGAGTCCCAGAGGAATAGGAAACTGCTAATGTAATAACTTTGCTCAAAAAGGGAGAGGGACAGAAATCAGAGTGCAGTTGGCCAGTTAACATTTTTCTTTGGGAAAATGTGAGTGTGTATTATAGAGGATGTAACAGTAGAGCATTTAGAAACATAATATAATCAAAGCAGAGTCAGCTTGACTTCAAAAAAGGAAATTATGTCTGACAAATTTATTCAAATCCTTTGAAGATGTAACAAGTCGGATAAACAAAAGGCATTCAGTAAGGTACCACACAGTGTATACTGTTGTTGACAACAGGTCACCATTCCTCAGATCAATCAGCTACTTGTTGCAGCTTGAATCTTCATTCGTCTAGTCTGCAACTAGATTTCCCCCACTGCTTGAAGGAACAGTAGTGTAGACAGTACTTACATTGAGGTAACTTCACAGAATTCTTAGGGTGCAGAAGGAGGCCATTATGCATATTGTAACTGGACACGGTTCAATGATATAGTCCAATCTCCTGCCTTTTCCCATATCTCTGAACACCATTCTACCTTAATAAACATCTAATGTCCCCTTGAATGCCTCAGTTGAACCTGCCTCCACCTCATTTCCAGACAGTGTGCGCAAAAGTTTTACCAGGCATTACCGTTCCTTTGTTTGTACATCCCTTTAAATCTATCCCTTTTGGTTCATTTTTTAAAAATCAGTAGCAACAACTTCTCCCCATCTAAATTGTCCAGCCTGCTCAGATTTTGAAGACTTCTATCAAATCTCCTCTCAGCCTTCCGCTCTCCAAGGAGAATAGTCCTCAACTTCTTCAATCTAACCCCATAACTGAAGGTTTTCATTCCTGGAACCTGTTATGGACTTGGCCAAACCACTCACAACATTCTTCAGCAGGCAGCCCAGACTTTGCAATTTGTTTCGGGAAGTGTACAGTGAAAATGATCCAGATTAAGTTAGCGAGGTTGACTACCAAGTTTAAAACAGTCAAAAAAAACTATTCACAAAATTACACAATGAACCATGAAGGACAAAGAACCCCTACAGAACACAGTCTATCCAAAGTAGACTAAAGTATGCTGTTCCGAATATACACAACAGTCCCCGATAAGCAAACCCCCTTTAAAACACAGTACACAAAAAGGGTCAGATGCTTACATGTTGAAGTTAGAAAGGCAGAAGAGAGAGTTTCCACACAGCTCACTGTTGAACACCCAACCAGTTCTGGACTGAACTAAACTGCTCAGCTAAAGAACTGACCACTCCTCCTTTATTCTACAGCTCACTTCTAAAGCATAACTAATATGGCCTGAAGTTTCAGCTGTTCACATATAAACAAAAGGCCTTTCAAAATCCTTTTCATCTCTCTAACAAACCTGTCTGATCGGAACCCGGCCTGATTTATTACCCCACTGAAAAAATCAAGGACAGAGTATCCTTGAGCCAAGGAACAGCTTTTAGACAAAAAGGAACCTTCTTTGTGACAAACCATTCTTATAATTGTCAGTTCTTCACTTTCTCCAATCCATTTTCATCATTTCTATAATGTGGTACCCAGAGCTGTACATATGTTCTACACCGTTCTCGGCACAGTTTACAATCTTTCCAAGTTTGCTGCCATTTGCAAACTTTGAAATGTCCCTGGCACACCAAGATCGCGGTTGTTGATATATATTAATAAAGCAAGAGTTTCAAATCCACTCACACTGCCAATTTTGTATCCATGTACCACTGTCCCTTTAGTATCATGACTTATAACTTACCTCGCAAATCTGTTATGTGGCACTGCATCTAGTGTCTTCTAGAAATCCATGTATACTACATCAACAGTTCTCATCAAACCTTTCTGTTACATATTCAAAACAAGTCCAAGTTAGTTAAATAGGTTAGAAATCCATGCTGACCCTTCCAAATTAACCCACCTTTCTTGAAGTAATTCTATTGTGAAGATGATTAAGAATTGGAATTTATTCCATTCTCAATGGCAAAGCTATAAATATCTTTAGAATTAAATACAAAGACTGAGCAAATAAGAATAGTGACCCTGTCATCAGTGTTTGGAAAGAGTGCAAAAAGCTATATTACAGCCTAGATCTCACAGGAGCAGAGAAATCAGACAGGAGAGGTTTTGAAGGCTTTAAGATGTACTTTGAACTTCATATTAAGTAACTTATAAACAATGCATTCAACATCAGAGCTCAGGGAAGACAGGGAGACTATTGGTCAGTGTGTGATAATGCTGAAACATTAGCTGGATCCTGAGTGTTAGTAACAAAAGGTAAGAAAAGGCAAAATTAATGGGGCTTTACTGGAACGTACATGGCATTCAGAATGAAATGAATTAATTAATGGCATCAATATAGGTTAATTGGTATGATATTACAGCAATTATAGAGATCAAAGTTAAACTGGAACTAAATGTTCTGGGTTATGTGGCCTTTTGAAAGGTCAGGCAAGAAGGGAGGAGTGGTGTGGTGGCTTTATTTGTATGAGGTGGAATTAGTATTTTAGCAAGAAATGATCTTGGATTGGATGATGAAGAATCTATATAGGTGGAGTATTATGGACCAGACCAACCTCCCCCTGCCCCACCACTTAAAGTATATTAAGAAAATAGCCTAGACCCCAACTTTTTTCTTATTTTAAAGACACATGTAAAGTGTTGTGTTTGGGATGGAATTCAATTGATCAAACTACCAGGTTTAAAGCAAAACACACTTTATTCTTACATTATAATTAAAATATTAACAAAAGAAAAAAGAATTGGAATAACAACTGGATTGGAAAACTTAACAGAATAATAGCTGATTTAACTATTAAATAGTAACTGTTCCAATATTGTAACATGCCATAAACACACCCTTGGCAAAGGCAAATTCAGGAAAAATAGATTATTGCACATGCAATTTTTTTTTAGATTAGATTACTTACAGTGTGGAAACAGGCCCTTTGGCCCAACAAGTCCACACCAACCCACTGAAGCGCAACCCACCTATACCCACATACCCCTAACCTAATACTATGGGCAATTCACCTGACCCGCACATCTTTGGACTGTGGGAGGAAACTGGAGCACCCAGAGGAAACCCACACAGACACGGGGAGAATGTGCAAACTCCACACAGTCAGTCGCCTGAGGCGGGAATTGAACCCGGGTCTCTGGTGCTGTGAGGCAGCAGTGCTAACCACTGTGCCACCGTGCCACCCAATTCTAGCAGCAGGAAGAGAACCCAGATTTTAACTATAATGGAGAGAGAAATAACAACTTCCATATCCAGCTTCAAGATCCCAGCAAATACTGAAAGTTAAATGAAAATGCTGGGAGCTTGATCCCACCTCTTCATGCTGCTTCTACTGCTCCTGCTTAGAAAAATGCAAAGGCCTCACAAGCTGTTTACTTTATTGAATGGAAACATACTGTGGTTAACAGGTTAATCTGTCTTAACCTCTCTTCATGAAAAAAGGACAAAATACACCTCTTATAGCCATAGTATTATTACATGAGGTAAGAAACAATGAGGGGAAGAAGACCCTCGGTGGCTGTAGTCTGAAGAATAGCTGTTCTGTGGGACAGAGAATAAATCATGAGATAATGAGAACATCGGTAACTTTAATCTTCATGTAGATTGGGAAATTGTAAAAGGCAAAGGTAGCCATAAGGGAGAATTCATAGAATATATTCAGGATAGTTTCCTAAAATAATAACAAATGTGAATCCAATCAGGGATCAGGCTATTTGGTCCTGGAAGGGTGTAATGAAACAGGTTTGATAAATGATTTTTAGAACAAAAAATCCCCTTGGAAACAGTGACCATAACATGATAGAATTAAGCATTCAGTTTAAGAGTAAGAAATTTGGGTTAAAAACAACTGTGCTAAACTTAAGTAAGGTTAATTACATGGGAATAAGGACAGAGTTAGCTGGAGAAGACTGGAAAAGGAGCTAAACAAAACAGCCAATTATTAAACAATGGCAGATGTTTTAAAAATAGTTAATGAGTCATAGCAATGATGCATCATTGTGAGTAAGGAGGATTCTAAGAATGGTATAAAATAACCATGGTTAAGCTAGGAAGGGAAATTAAGGACAGTATTATATTGAGAAAGTTTTAAAAGCCAATAGAAGATCGGGTTTTATAAACAGGGAGAAAATAAAGTTGAGGGAAACTTAGCAAGTAACATAAAAATGGATGGTATTACTTTTTTTAAATACACGAAGAGGAAGAGAGAAGTGACAGTGGACATAGACCCCATTTTGGAATGAGCCTGGGAATAATAACGATGAGCCAGGAAATAACAGGCAACTTGAGCAAATTATATGCATCAATCTAAAGAGTAGAGGACACTATTAGCATTTCAAAAATACTAAGTAACCAAGGGGCTATCGAGAGGGTAAAAATAAGCACAATGACTATCACTACAGAAAAAGTACTGGAAACTCTAATGGGGCTAAAGGCTGATGACTCCTTTCGGCTTGATGGGTTCCATCCAATGATTTTAAAGAAGGTAACTACAGAGAAAGTGGATGGACCAGTGATAATCTTCCAAGGATCCTGAAATCCTGGAAAAGTCCTAGAGAATTAGAAATCTGCTAATGTAACCCCTAGGTAATTATAGGCCAGTTAGGTTAATATCTGGCATTGGTAAAATGTTTCATAAATGATGTCTAAATGTTCTGCTGTTAAAATACAATTATAGAGAGTCAGTATGACTTCATGAAGGTGAAACTGGACTCAGTGCCACAGTTGTTAATGTGCTGGGATCCTCCTGTATTCCTCTTCTCTCCTGTAACAAATTTATTAGTTCTTTGACATAACAAGCAGAGTAGATGAAGGGGAACCAGTGGATGTAATATTTTAGATTTCCAAAAGGCATTTGTTAAGATACATAAGGCTACTTAATACGATACTAAAGACTGTAGTGTTGGGGGTTGTGCACTAGCTTGGATAGAGGATTGGCTAACCAGTAGAAATTTAACTGATGCCTAAAGGAATCCAAAATTATCCCCATGTAAGTTGGGACACAGTGGGCATTTTCAGAATGCTAATTTATAACTAGTGAGTGCCACTGGAATCAATGCTGGGACCATGATTATCTACAATATGTATTATTGATATGGATGATGGAAGTGAATGCATTATTATTAAATTTGCAGGTGACAAGTCTGATTCGGTTTCTTTCTTGTAGTGCTCAATTTTAATAACTAGCTTCAGGCACAAGTTCATAACATCATAAGATACAAGTACAGAAGTAGACCATTCAGCGCATCAAAGATGCTCCACACTTTAGTGAGATTATGGCGGATCTGATAATCCTCAACTTGACTTCATTGCCTTATTCCCAAAACACTTGATTCCCTTGCTGATTAACAAACTCAGTCATGAACATATTGAATGACCCAGCATTGGAAGGCCTTTGCAATAAAGACTTCCACAGATTCTTCACCCTAAGAAAAAAAAATGACCTGCCTTATCTCTGTCTTAAATGAGTGACTATTTATTCTGATATTATGCATTCTGACCTTAGATTCTCCAACAAGGAAAAACAACCTGTCCATATCTACCCTGTCAATCTCCCCAAGAAATTTGTGTGTTTCAATAAGGTCTTATCTCATTCTTCTAAACTCCAATGAGTTAAGCCCACTTTACTCAATCTTTCATTATCATAAAATCCCTCACACTCAGGATCAACCTTGTGAATCTTCATTGGACTGCCCAACACCAATCTGTCTTTCCTTAGACAAGGGAACAAAATTGTTCACGGTATTTCAGCTGTCATCTGTTTAGTACCTAATATAGTACCTTGTAGAATTTGCAAGGGAAAAATAAATGATGTGGGATTATCAGTTCAGATTGTTAAATCTAGAGAAGAATATTGAGAATTGTAAAGGAAATTATTATAATGTAAAAATTCAGAAGTAGCATACTTGCAAACTAAAAAACATGATTTTGAGATGCCGGTGTTGGACTGGGGTGTACAAAATTAAAAATCACACAACACCAGGTTATGGTCCAACAGGTTTAATTGGAAGCACACTACGGAGCGTCGCTCCTTCATCAGGTGATGAAGGAGCCACTCTCTGAAAGCTAGCGTGCTTCCAATTAAACCTGTTGGACTATAACCTGGTGTTGTGTGATTTTTAACTAAAAAAACAACAGGTTGTTCGCTATTATCTGCATTTCGACAACACAAGTTAACTGTAACGCAATTGATGAATTGGGGACACTATTTCCAAAGTGTGAACTTTTAAAATGTGTGTGGGGTGTGACACGGTTACACTGCCAACACTTTAAGCGCTGTTTTTAAAGTGCCATTTTTCTATAACACTGGGATGCACAAGAACACAGCCATTGAGCTATAGAAGAAATGACTGTATTTCAATGAGTGTCATCCATTAGAGATCAGAGAAGCAGCACTCTGGCAGATACCTATGATGTCCTTTGACAGAGGAAGGTCAGGACTAACAAATTTCACTGAAGTTTTCAAAATGATGACCAGTGTAGAGATGAGGATAATGCAGTTAATGTAGTTTACATGAATTTCAGCGAAGCGTTTGACAGGGACTGACATGGGAGACTGATAAAGAAGATAAAAGCACATGAGATCCAGGGTAACTTGACAATTTGGATGCAAAATTGGCTTGATGGTAGAAAACTGTTTGTGTCTGGACACTGGTGTCTGAGGCCAAGGGCCATTTTGCCCTCCTGGAAACACCTTCCAAATGTATGGTTGAAGGTATGGCTTTAGGATATGTTCATCAGCCACACAAGGACCCACAGAACTCACAACCAGTGACATGGATTGCTGTGGGTTGTTTTTGTGTACTTCTGAACTGTCATTCTCATTACCCAGTAATTACGGCAACAGGCATCAGTGCTGGTTCCCTTGTTGTTCATGATGTATATAAACTATAAAGAAGAAAATATGGGTGGGATAAGTAAGTTTGCGGATGGCACAAGGACAAAGTTTTGGCTAACAAGAGAATAAAGATGGATTGGTCAGATGGGCAGATTCGTGGCAAATGGAATTTAACAGTGTACTGTGAAACACCAGAAAAAGTAACAAGATAAGGCAGTACTCAATGAATGGTAGGATACTAGGAAGCTTGGGGGAACAGAGAGAACTTTGGGTGTTTGTCCTCAGATCCTGAAGGCAATAGAACAGGTTCATAAGTTATTAAGAGGTTAAGGAGGCACAAAGAAGACATGCCATACTCAGTTGTGACATAGATTATAAGAGTAGGGAAGTTACGTTGGAGCTGTACAGAACTTTGTTAGGCCACAGCTGGAGTACTGTGCGTAGTTCTGGCTACTGCACTGCAGGAAGGGTGTGATTGCACGAGAGGGGTTGCAGAGGAGATTCACCAGGATGTTGCTTGATATGGAGCAGTTTAGTTCTGAAGAGAAGTCGGATAAGCTTGGCTTGTTTTCTTTCAAACAGAGAAGGCTGATGGAGAATTGAATGAGGTGTATAAGATTAAGGAGAACTCGCACACTCACTACCACTACCCTTTTAGTACATTGGGACTTAATATTTCTTGCAAATCTATTATGCACTACTTTGTCAAACGTCTTTTGGAAACCCAAAATTACAACATTATTATCCTCCAACCCTCTCTGTATATTAAAGAAAGTAACCCCCCACTACATTTCAGACAAAGTGGCATCAAAATGGGCATATTCCGGGATATGGCATTCGTAAATAATGTTATCCAGTAGAATTAGATTCACAGTTGGGGTTATAGCAGATTTTAGAGCAAGAGCTTTATTCTAATCTGTGCAACCCTAACCTTGATTATTTAATGATAGGGTTAGAAATAAAAAAGATACAATGGTAAAGCAATGCATTCTGCAACACTGAGAGAAATTTGAGGAGTATAACCTCAAAAGTTGAATAACTTGAGAGGGAAATGGTGGGAAACAGAAACTAGGAGCAGGAGTAGGCAAATTGGCAGTCTGGGCTAGCTCCTCTATTCAATATGATCCTTTCACTCAATTCCATATTTCTGTTTTCTCTCTAAATCTCTATACCTTTAAACTGCTGAAAAAGAAATTCATTTTTCTTGAATATATTCAGTGATTTGGCCTGCATAATGTTCTGTGATAATGAGTTCCATGCATTCCTCGTTTCAGTTCTAAATAGTATACACCCAATCCTGAGACTGTCTCCCCTGTGTTTGAGGGGAAACATCCTACCTGCATGTAGCCTGTCCATTCCTGTTAGAATTTTTTTTGTGTTTCAATCAGTTCCTCTCTCATCCTCTTAAAGCTATCGTGAATATAGGCCCAGGAGAAACTGAAGACTGTAGATGCTGTGGAGTCAGAGTCGAAAGGTTGGGTGCTGGAAAAGCCCAGCCAGTTAGGCAGCATCCGAGGAGCAAGAGTGTCGATGTTTTGGGCCTAAGCCCTTCATCATGAATGTGGAGGGGGAAGGGGGCTGAGAGATAAATAGGAGTGTGGGGGTGGGGCAGGAGGGGAGGTAGCTGGGAAGGCAATAGGTGGATGCAAGTGATGGTGATTGTGATAGGTTGGTGGGAGGGTGATGCAGTTAGGTGCAAAGGAGGATGGAGAGGGAGGACAGATCAAGAGGGTGCTGCCGAGTTGGAGAGTTGGATCTGGGTTGAGGTGGGGGAAGGAATGGAGGGTTTGGAGGCCTTCACCGTGGCAGATGGATGTGTATAGGGACTGGATGTCCATGGTGAATATGAGGTATTGAAGGCCTGGGAAACAAAAGTCATGCAGGAAGTGGAGGGCGTGGGAGGTGTCCCGAACAAGGGGGCCAGAACAGTATTGAGAGATGAGGAGATAAGTTTGGTGGGGCAGGAGCAGACAGAGACAACAAGTTGACCAGGGCAGTCAGGTTTGTGGATTTTGGGTAAGAGGTATAACCAGGTGGTGTGGGGTTGAATAAAGGCCTAATCAAACAAGTGTCTCTTCATAAAACAGCTCTCCCAGCACAGGTAGAAAGTGAGGACTGCAGAGAGTTGGATTTGAAAAGTGAGGCCTGGAAAAAGCACAGCAGATCAGGCAGCATCCAAGAAGCAGGAGAGTCATTAACTTCACCAATAACTTCCACCCTGACCTCAAGTTCAAATGAACCATCCTCAACATCTCCTCCCCTTCCTGGACCTCTCTGTCTCAGTCTCCAGCAACCAACTCAACATGGACACCTGTTGCAAACCCACCAACTCCCATAGCTCCCTTGATTACACCTGCTCCCACCCTCCCTCCTGTAAAAACACAATACCTTACTCCCAATTCCTCTGCCTCTGCCATACCTGCTCCCAAGAGGAGCAATTCCATTCAAGGACATCTCATACATCCCCCTATTTCAAGGACTGCAATTTCCCCTCCCACATGATCACCAATGCCCTTCATCGCATCTCCGCCACTTCCTTCACCTCTACTCTCAAACCCAACCATCCTCAACTGCAACAAGAGTAGAACACCCCAGTCCTCACATTCCACCTCACAAATCTCTGGATACAACGCATTATTCTCTACCATTTTTGCCACCTGCAGTTAGACACCACCATCAAAGATGTATTTCCCTCCCCACCCCCATCTGCATTCCACAGAGACCACTCCCTCTGTGACTCCCTCATTAGGTTCATGCTCCCCACCAACCCACCCATTACACCTGGCACCTTTGCTTGCCACTGCACAAGGTGAAAAATCTGCGCCACAGCTCCCCGCTCACCTAAAGGATCATTTCAAATCCATTGGAGATTTACCCACACATCCTCCAACCTCATTTACTGCATCTGTTACTCACGATGTTGTCTCCTGTACATTGGGGAGACCGGGTAGCTACTCATGATGCTGTTCAGGAAACATCTTTGGTCTACATGAACCAACCAGCCCCTCCACCCTGTGGCTAACCACTTCAACTCTCCCAAGATAATGCAAATCCTGGGCCTCCTCCAACATAAAATCAAAGCCACCCACCGACTAGAGGAAGAACCATTTTCTGTCTCAGAGCTCTACAACCACTTTGCATCAACATTGACTTCACCAGTTTCCAAATCTCCCCTCCCCCGACCACATCTCAGATCCAATCCTCTAGCCTTCTTGACCTGTCCTACCTGTCCATCTTACTTACCACCTATCCGCTCCACCCTCCCCATCAAACACAATCACTTCCTACCTGCATCCAACTATCACCATCCCATCTACCTTCCCCCCAATCCCCACCCCCATTCCCCTATTTATGTCTCAATCCCTTCCCCCTCCACATTCCTGACAAAGGGCTTATGCCCAAAACGTCAACTCTCCTACTCCTCGGATGCTGCCTGCCCCGCTATGCTTTTTCTAATGCCAGTTTTCGACTCCCAAGACTGGCATCGGTCTAGTAAACATCCTCTCCACTCCTTCCACGGCAGATATACCTTTTCTTAGTAAGGAGACCAAACTGCATGAAATACTCTAAGTGTGGTCCCACTAAATCTTTTTATAACTGCAGTAAGACTCCCTACCTCTGAACTCAAATTCTCTTACAATGAAGGCAAATTCAGGGGGAGACAATGGCCTACTGGTGCTATCGCTGGATTGTTAATTCAGAGACTCAGAATCTTTTTTAAGATTAGATTAGATTCCCGACAGTATGGAAATAGCCCTTTAGCCCAACAAGTCCACACCGACCCTCTGTAGAGTAACCCACCCAGACCCATTTCCTCACCCTATATTTTCCTTTGACTATGTACCTGCACTATGGGCAATTTAGCATGGCCAATTTACCCAACTTGCACGTCTTTGGATTGTGGGAGGAAACCGGAGCACCTGGAGGAAACTCCCGCAGATACAGGGAGAATGTGCAAACTGCACACAGACAGTGCCTGAGGCGGGAATCGAACCCCGGGTGCCTGGCGCTGTGAAGCAGCAGTGCTAACCTCTTGGGACCCAGGTTTGAATTCCACCATGCCAGATAGTGGAATTTGAATTCGGTAATTTTTTAAAAACCTGGAATTAAATCGTGAGGAAAAGCCCCTCTGATTTACTTTAGGGAAGAAAACTGCCATCCTTACCTGGTCTGGCCTTCATGTGATTCCAGACTCACAGAAATGTGGTTGACTCTTAAATATCCTCTGGGTAATTAGGGACGGACAATTAATACCCTCATCCCATGAATGGATAAAATGAATAAAAATTAAATTTGCCATTTTGATGGTTTGTTTACCTGTCCACTTTCATTTACTAGTGTATAAGAACACTCTGATTCTGTGTATATTCACACTTCCCAATACAACACCATTTAAATAATTCATTTTGGTAATAAAACAGAACGGAAGAGTCTAACATCATATTTCGCCATGTTGTATTGATCTGTCATGTATTGCCCAGGATTGATGCTGTGCCAGAGTGCTCATTCGTGGATCCATTCTCAGGATCCTTCATGGCAAGTCCTTGATTCCAGTACAGGTTGTGTATTTCTCCCACAGCAAGGTGAGGGCCAATATAATTGTCAACTTATATCAAGTCAATTGATCACAGTTAAGTGACCGAGAACAAATGTGTTTTGGCAAAGATAAAGGATATAGACTACCTTTCCACCTTCTTTGCGGCAAATGTGTGCTATGAGCAGATTCAAAACACATTCTTGAGAACAAAGAAAGAGTTTATGGTCTGACAGCTTTTCTTTCTCTTAAATAAAGCTTTCAACCTCTGTCCTCCGGTTCTTGGCTTCCTCTAGTTGCCACAGGGGGCTGAGGAAGGCTATTCAGAGGAGGTTGGTTCATGTATTCAAAGGGAATTTATAAATTCCCCACATTCAGCTTTGTTTCCAAAATAACTTTGGGAAGGCTATTATGGTCACCTTAATTCACGTTCTATGTAGTGTGTTCTAAAATAGTTTCTAGTTTTTGCATTTTATTATACTTAAATAGTTCTCGAGATTTTAAACCTCCACTTTCCCTAAGAACCTGTTATAAAGAATTTGATGTAAAACTAGTCTGAGGAGTGTTCCAACAATAGTCTGTTTGAATTCGCTGATCTTTATCTGAAATGATGGTGGGTGGTCCTTGGATTAGGAAGAACAGGCAGGGTGCCTGTTCCAGGTCACTGTCTGGCAATTTAGGCTGGAAAGATTTGGTGATGGGCTAAACTGTGATGATCCATCATCTTCTCCCAGGATAGGCTGCCAATGCTAAGCCCAGGATCCTGCTTAACAGCTCTAGGTACTGAAGGAAAGCAGAACTGGAATCCAATATAGACTAATCACTTCAACATTAAGATATAAACAAACAGCTATATTTAAAAGATAGATATCCTCTTTAAACCAGTTTATCATCCCATGTTCTGTAATAGATTATAATGACAGCAAATCCATTGTCCCTGACTGGAGATTCTGCCCCCAGCAATCAGCTTCTAGATCAGATGTCATTAAGGAACAGAATAGCAATAATGTCAGTGATATAATAGAAAACAATCAAGTTGTCAGAGCATCCCATTCATTGCCAGTTACATTGTCACAGCACGTGGTTTATCTGCCTAATATCTGTGATAGGCTACTCATTTAATCAAAATAATTAGAAAGAAAATTAATGACGTGGCTTGTTCAAATTAATTCAATTTATCTGTTGTTGACTTGTGCCTGAGGTGTGGTTTCACAAGCAGCCACTGTCCTTCTGTGTCTTGCCCAAATAGGAATTCTTTAAGCATGAAGACAAACTGTGACTATTAACAGCCATTTTAACAACAGCAGGCATCATGCAAGCTTGTGCCTGCCCTCAAACATCATAGCGGATTCAGTTTTCTGGCAAGTGTGACACCAAAAGAGTGAATTTCCTCTATCAGACTTTGTGATGAAGATGTCTAATGTATTTTGTAATTAGGAGCACAGGTACAACTACTTTGAGCTAGGAAGGAGGAGATTAAAAGGAGTTGATCAGAGAGAGAGAGATTTTGAGAAGTTTCCTGCAAGAGGAGCAAGTGCTACAAAGTTAGTAATATTGAGAGTAGGAACTCCATTGAAAACTCGTGTGCAAGTGATATTGGTTCAGCTCCAAGTTTTTCTAAGCTAGGCTAACATTTTATCATAGTAAATCTTACAAGTTGAGCATAAGGTATCAATGGAAATTTTTCTTCATCTAGATTTGGTTTAGGGGAAAGATCCATGGGAACCAAAATTATAACTTGACCTGGCGTCCAACCTTTCCAGAGAAATCAAAGACATTTTAAAACAGCATGTCTACGGTTTCATCAGGAATACTGACTGGAGTCTTCAGAGGAATCACTTATAATCTCGGTTCCCATAGAGACCAGAAGAACCCTCACTCCTTTGTGCTTATCCCTAGTAACACAATCGTAACCAAGCAATCAGTTCTCACAATAACCACTGACTCCTGTCAGTAGAAGAAAATTTTCAGTTCTTATTGTAGAAAGCCTCACTGCAGAAGAAGCAACAATACTGCAATCTCTTGAACAGGTTTATACTAGCTTAAGACTTCAAAATTGATCTAGACAGTCTGGAAAAAAAAAGAATACATCAATGTTAAAGGAACAAAATTGTCTTGCTAATTTATAAATGCTTGGTGCTTCCACTGTTACCACCTCACCCCTGTAAAGAAAAGAATTTGAATTTATCTAACAAGCATCACAGCTAATGTATTACTTATAAAGTTAAGCTCCCATAGTGTAAGCAAACCCAACAATTATTTCTTGTACAACAAATATACATTGAATAAATAATCGGCTAGTCCATTTTTTGTGAAGTGTTGGTGAGGAGATATGCCTGTTAAGATTCCAGGAAAACCTTCTGCCTTTTCTGTACCATTGAAAACTTTGAACCTCCAACATTTCAATGCTCCCTCAGTGCTAAGCTGAAATGCTAGCCCAGATTATATGCTGAATTTTATAGTGGGGTTTGAACCCCATGGTCTACAAGTGAGTGCAAGAATCAAATGCAAGCTGCACCTTCCAAAGTCAACCAAGTTGGTTCTAATAATGACATTGTGTAGTTGTGAGAGGACTGACATGAAGTTACTGGGACTGGACAGAAGAAAAATTCCTCTTGATGTGTTTGGATTCTCTCTGTGCTTCCTCAAATAATGCTTGAATTGGCATTTTTGTCCAAACCATTTTACTGCAGTAAAGGCAGTTGCTGTATCTTAAATAATACCAGTGTGGGATGAAATGATAGGCTCCAAATTTAATTGTGGCCTGTAGGAGATTTGAAAATTTGACTTCACAGAAATATTAATGTCTTCAGGATGACAAGGATTGGGACCTGAATATTGAGATGTTAATGGCATTCAAAAAATTGCGAAGCTATGTAAAGATGAAGAGGTAGCATACTAATCATTTATGCATTCATTAAAGATGTCCTTGCGTCAGGACATCAGAGTATAGAGTCAGTTTGGAAATAGGGAATATTTGGGGAAAGAAGTCATTAATAGGAGGGATGTACAGGCTCCATAACAGTAACCATTGTGGGACAAAATATACAAGAAGAAATATTAGGTGTTTATAATAAATAGATGGAATAAACATGGGTGACTTTTATTTACATTGTTGTGGTTCTGTTCGCCAAGCTGGGAGTTTTTGTTGCAAACGTTTCGTCCCTTTTCTAGGTGACATCTTCAGTGCTTGGGAGCCTCCTGTGAAGCACTTCTGTGCTGATTCCTCCGGCATTTATACTGGTTTGAATCTGTCGCTTCCGGTTGTCAGTTGCTGTCCGCTGCAGTGGTCGGTATATAGGGTCTAGTTCAATGTGTCTGTTGATAGAATTTGTGGATGAGTGCCATGCCTCTAGGAATTCCCTGGCTGTTCTAGAAAAGGGGATGAAACGTTTGCAATAAAAACTCCCAGCTCGGCGAACAGAACCACAAAAACGAGCACCCGAGCTACAAATCTTCTCACAAACTTTTATTTACATATAAACTTGAAAAATCAGATTGGTGATAACCTGGATGAAGAGTCACAGCCTGCTTTCTTAGAGAAGCACATTTTGGGCCTAACCAGAGAGCAGGTTATGAGAAACAAAAACAAATTACTGGAGAAACTCATCAGGTCTGGTAGCATCTGTGGAGAGAAAGCAGTATTAATGTTTCAAGTTCAGTGACACTTTTCAAAAGTGATTGTAATTTGGAAAAGGTGATATATATGCTGATGTCAGAGTTGGATAACTGGGGTGAGGCGGAGAAGGAAGGCATGGGGGGAAGGAGTGAACAAATAGGTGGAGACAGAGCCCAGAGAAAGAAAAAGAAAGTTAGGCAGACAAAGGGATGATTGATTGCAAGCCAGGGAAGGAGAATAGTTGATAATAGGGACCATGATTGGGTGAAAATGGGCTGGCTATGCTGAAAACAGCCCATGTCATGACTGGACTTGGGGCTGGAGGGGAGGTACTGGACATGGAAAGTGGTGTTCAGGCTCCAAAATTATTGAATTTGACTGGAAGCTCAGGGTCATTTTTATGGACAGCAAGTAAGTGTTCTGCAAAGTGGTCACTCAATCGATGTTTTGTCTCCCCACAGTAGAAGAGACCACAGTGAACAGCAAATATAGTAGACTGGATTGAGTGAAGTGCAGGTAAATGACTGTTTCACCTGAAAGTTGTGTCTGGAACTTTGGATGAGGAGGGAGCAGGTAAGCAGACAGGTGTCTGTGTCACAATACTGGTTCTGTTACAAGGTTACTATGTCCTTGAGTTTTTTTTCCCAAGAGGGGGTAATTGGCCAGGCTCCATCATCGTGTCTGAAGTTTGAATGGTTCATTGGGGCTTGTTGTTTACCCTAACAGATAGTGCTTCAGGCCAAAAGCTTGAAAGGTCTTTTGGGAAACTGATACAGTCAAAGGGCAGGGCCAGCTCTCTAACTGTGGAATTCAATTCAGTTTGGGAGAGAGTTGATTAAGAGTCACAGGGGAAAGTGGAAGCCTTCTCTCTGTCCTTCTGCCCTTATGATTTTGAACTGTAAGTTATCTGTGCCGTTGTTTACTGTTTGTGTTAAGAGATGTATGTATTGGGACTGTTGCAAGTATTTTCGGAAAGGCATCATTAGGACATTGAACATAGAACATTACAGTGCAGTACAGGCCCTTTGGCCCTCAATGTTGTGCTGACCTGTGGAACCAATCTGAAGCCCATCTAACCTACACTATTCCATTCTCATCCATTTGCCTATCCAATGACCAGTTAAATGTCCTTGAAGTTGGTGAGTCTATTACTGTTGCAGGCAGTGCGTTCCACACCCCTAATGCTCTCTGAGGAAAGAAACTACCTTTGATATCTGTCCTATATTCTCTCACCCCTCAATTTAAAGCTATGTTCCCTTTTGCTAGACATCACCATCCAAAGAAAAAGGGTCTCACTGTCCACACTATCTAACCCTCTGATTATCTTATATATCTCAACCTTCTTCTTTCTAACAAAAACAGCCTCAAGTCCCTCAGCCTTTCCTCATATGATCTTTTCTCAATACCAGGCAACATCCTGGTAAATCTCCTCTGAACCCTTTCCAAAGCTTCCACATCCTTCCTATAATGCGGTGACCAGAACTGTATGCAATACACCAAGTGCGGCCGCACCAGAGTTTTGTACAGCTGCAGCAGGACCTCATGGTTCCGAAACTCAATCTCTCTACCAATAAAAACTAACACACTGTATGCCTTCTTAACAACCCTATCAATGTGGGTGGCAACTTTCAAGGATCTATGTACATGGATATCGTGATCTCTCTGCTCATCCAAACTATCAAGGTTCTTACCATTAGCCCAGTACTCTACATTCCTGTTACTGCTTCCAAAGTGAAACACCTCACACTTTTCTGCATTAAGTCTATATGGCACCTCTCAGCCTAGCTCTGCAGCTTGTCTATGTCCCTCTGTAACCTATAACATCCTTCGTCACAATCCACACTCTACCAACCTCAGTGTCATCTGCAAATTTACTAACCCATTTTTTTATGTCCTCATCCAGGTCATTTATAAAAATAATAAATAGCAGTGGACCCAAAACCGATCCTTGTGGTATACTACCAGTAACTGAACTCCAGGATGAATATTTTCCATTAACCACCACCCTCTGTTTTCTTCATGCTCGCCAATTTCTGATCCAAACCACTAAATCACCCTCAATCCCAAGCCTCTGTATTTTCTGCAATAGCCCACTGTGGGGAACCTTAGCAAATGCCTTATTGAAATCCATATACACCACACCAACCGCTTTACCCTCAGCCATCTGTTTGGTCACCTTCTCAAAGAACTCAATAAGGTTTGTGAAGCATGACCTACCTTTCACAAAACCGTGTTGACTATCGCTAATCAACATATTCCTTTCTAGGTGATTATAATTCCTATCTCTTTTAACCCTTTCCAACACTTTACCCACAACTGAAGTAAGGCTCACTAGTCTATAATTACCAGGGTTGTCTCTTCTCCCCTTCTTCAAGAAGGAGACAACATTTGCTTTCCTCTAGTCTTCTGGCACTATTCTTGCCGACAATGTCGACATAAACATCAAAGCCAAAGTCTTGGCAATTTCTTCCCTGGCTTCCTAGGCAATCCTTGGATATATTCCATCTGGACCAGGGGACTTATCCAATTTTACACTTTCCAGAATTGCTAACACCTCCTACTCAATCTCATCTAATCTAGTAGCTTGTATTTCATATTTTCCTCAACATCATTGTCTTTTTCTAGTGTGAATACTGACGAAAAGTATTCATTTAGCCCTTCCCCATCTCCTCTGACTCCACGTACAACTTCCCACAACCATCCTTGATTTAGATTTATATAGGTTAATTTATCTGGTATTCTGTTTTCTGTTCTTTGTGTTTCACTCTGTAATTTTGTAAATAAATTTTGTTTGTTACGAACATGGCAGTCAACCCAACTACCTTACTCCGGGAATATCCATTATATACATAGCTAAAGAATTGGAAAGTTACGGTCTGGGTTACTTGCTCAAAAATGTTTTGAGGGGTTTAGCCAAGTCCATAATAGTGTTACACCTTCTATTTGCATGGAAGGTGCTGTTGGGTGTGAAGTTTGTGAATGAAGCACAATATCCTGAAGGGAGTGGTCCCTGCTAAATGCTGACAATGGAGGGGATGGAAATATGTGTCCAGTGGTGACATGCCACTGGAGGTGACAGAAATGGTAGCTTATGATCCTTAGGCTGCAGATGTTGGTGGGACAGCGAGTGATGACCAGCGACCCTATCAGTGTTATGTAAGGGAAGAGAAGTGTTGAGGGCAGAAGTGTGGAAAATGCATCAGACATGACTAAGGGCTCTGTCAACAATGACGGTGGGGAATTCATCAACTGAGGGAAAAAAAAGTGGATGTTCCCTATGGCACCTTTCTGTCAAACATGCAACACTTGCCTGTTTATCCCCTCCTTCCTCACTCTCCAGACAGACTTGAAGGTGAAGCAGCAATTTACTTGCACTTCACTCAATCTAGTCGACTGTATTTGCTACTCACAATGTGGTCCCTATGTTGGGTAGATGAAACGCAGACTGAGAAACCACTTTGTGGAACACTTACATTCAGTCTGTAAAAATGACTCCGAGCTTCCAGCTGCCTGCCACTTCAACATATTACCATGTTCACTGGCCAACATTTACATTTCTGATTTGTTGCAATGTTCCAGCCAGGCTCAGCTGGATGAACAGCATCTCCTTTTAGGCTGCAGACCTTGGATTCAACAGTGAGTTCAATAATTTTTCTATGCTTGTATGCTTCCTCCATGTCTTTTACCCACACCCCCATACCTGTGCCCTGTCATGAAATGGCCTGTTTTCAGCACAGTCAACTTACTTTCACCCATTTATGATACCCATTATCAGCTTTTCTCTTCCCTGGCTTATTATCCACCATTTCTTTGTCTGCTTAACTTTCTGTCTATCCCTCTCGGATCTGTCTCCACCTATCCACTGACTCCTTTCCAACACATCTCCCCTCCCACCCCCAAAACCCCCAGCCACTGTCCTCAACATATATACCAACTTTTCCCAGCTGCTGTTACTTCTGAAGAAGTGTCATTGGACTTGAAACATTAACTCTGCTTTCTCTCCACAGATGCTGCCAGACCTGCTGAGTTTCTCCAGCAATTTGTTTTTGTTTCAGATCTTCTGCATCCACAGTTCTTTGTTTTGTATTAGCAGGTTATATGATACTTGGTATTGTGTGATATGACAGGATTAATTAATGATCTCAACATTAAGGCACCCTTTGTTGGCAGAGTCCACAAAATTATTGAAATCTGCATTCAGATTTAATGGGAGAAGATTCCATCGAAGACTAGTGTTTTAAATCTAAATAAGGGCAATAATGTGGAAATGAAAGCCTGACTAGCTGAAGTGAGCTGCTATACTAAACCAGGGAATAGGTCAATAGAGACATAGTGGAAGATATTAAGAGGATATATCAAAATAATTATATTCCTACTATGAAGAAAATTCTAAAGGATGGACCCAAAATTTTGTCATTAACTAAAGAAGTTAGGGAAACCATCAGTTAAAGAAAAAGTATACAACTACACAAAGATGAGAAAAAGGTCGGATGATGGGACAGACTATAAAGAACACCACAGAATGACTTAAAGTCTAGTCAGGAGAAGCAATTCGAGAATGACAGCACTTTATCCAGAAATGTAAAAACAGATGGCAAGAGCAAAAAGGTAAGTAAAGTCAGTGTTGGTTCTCCAGATGGTGAGAATAGGGAGTAAATCGTAAACAATATGGAAATGGCAGATAAAATGGATAAATATTTTGCTCTGTCTTCACTTCAGAGAACACAAAAATCATTCAAGTAACAGCTGTAAGTCAAGGGATAGAAGGATGTAGACAAATTACAAACACCGAGGAAGCTGTACTAAGCAAATTGGATCTGTGGGTTGACAACCCTCCGGGTCCAGTTGGATCTCATACTGGGATCTTAAAAGAGATTGTGAATTAAATAATTTGTTTTAATTTTTCCAAAGTTCCCTAGATCAGAAACGCTTCCATTAGGCAGGAACACAGCAAATATAACTCCTCTATTTAAGAAGAGAGGCAGAAAAGAGGAAGCAACAGTCCAGTTAGCTTAAGTCTGTCATGGGGAAGATATTAGAACATATTAGGAAAGAAATTATAGTTGTTAAACACTCAAACTCACAGTAACTGGGAATAGTCAACATTGTTTTGTCAAAGAAAAATCATGTTTAACCAACTTATTGGAGTTCTTTAAAGGAGTAACACCTTGTAACTGTTTCATTAGCTATATGGGTGTTTTCCTGGGGGTGGAAAAAACGAATTCTAAAGCTTATATAAAAAAAAGAAGTACCACATGCTGTGATAAAGGGAAACCTGTAGACACAGTGTATTTAGATTTTCAGGAGGCATTTGATAAGATGTCACATCAAAGATTATTGTAGAAGTCAAAAGCTCATGGTGAAGTAGATAACATACTCACAAGGATATAAATTTGGCTGACTGACAGAAAACTGACTGAATATATAAATGAATCATGGTCTGTGACAGTATGTGACAAGTGAAGTCCCATGGGAGTCTGTTTTGGGCCTCAGCTTTTCAGAATTTACATTTGTGACTTAAATGAACTGAGTGAAAACAAGTTCAAATTCACAAATGACACCAAGATAGGTGACAAGGTATGTTGTGAAGAACTTATGGGGAAAATGCAGGCAGATATTGTTATGGACCAGATCAAACTCCCTCAAAATATATTTAAAAAATAGCCTAGACCCTAACCTTAAGTGTAAGATGGTGCATTCCAGAAGCAATTCACTTGGTCAAACGACTTGACTTTAAGCCAAACACACTTTGTATTTTATTGATTGTGTAAAAATAGATAAAGTTACAAAAAGAGAAAAGAATGGCTTAACTGTAACTCTATCGAAATGCTTACCAAAATAGTACATATATTTTACTATTACTACAAATTAACTGCTCCAATATAGTAACATCCCTCAAACACACCTTTGGCAAAGGCTAATTCAGTAAAATAGATTGTCTTGCATGCAATTCCAGCAGCAGGAAGAAAAGTTCAGCTTTTAGCTGTAACAGGGAGAGAGAGAGAGAGAGAGAGGAATAAGCGCTTCCACATCCAGTTTCAAGACCTCAGCAACTGCAGAAAGCTAAAAGTGAAAATCCTGGTTATATGGGAGCTTGACTCCACTCATTCAGGATGCTTCTATTGTTTCAATTTTTTTTCAAAAAAACAAGGTCTCACAAGCTGTTTACTCTATTGGCTTTGAGTTTACAACCTGGTACCTCTGTCACAACCTTCCTTTATGATAAAAGGGATAAAGTACACCTCTTAAAGCTATAGTATTGTCTCAAAATAGTGAGTCAACGGGGGCAATCTGGAGATGTTGTGCAACGTGGCAAAATGTGAAGTTGTTCACTTTGCCAAGAAGAAATTTTTAAAAAGTATTACTTAAAGAGGGAACAACTACAGAATTCCAAGGTGCAGAGAGTGTTTTTATTGATGAGTCACAACAAGTTAGGAAATAGTTGCAGCCCATAACTAAGAAGGCTAATGGGATGCTCTCATTTATTATAAGAAGCATTTCTTATGCTTCAGTTCTCCAGGGCATTGGTGAGACCACATCTTGAATACTATGTATCATTTTGGTCTCCTTGTTTAAGAAATGGTGGAAATGTTTTGGAGTCAGTTCAATGAGATTTAATAGATCTGGTATGAGGATAGGCTGGGCTTGTTTCCATTAGAGGTTTGAAAAATGAGAGGTAAATGTCTAAGATCCTGCATGGTCTTGACAAGGTGGAAGTGGAAATTGATCTCTTGTGGGTCAATCCAAAACTAGGGGATACTGTTTTAAAAGCAACTAGGGGTTGCTTTTTAGGGCAGAGATGAGAAGAATCTTGTTCTTTGATTGTTGTGTGGTGTTGGAACCCTGCCTTTGAAGACTATGGATCTGAGAACACTGAGTATTTTTAAGACAGGTCAATAAATTTTTGTTAGGCAGGAAAATGAATGGTTACTGGGAGCATGGGGTTGCGGAAATCAAACCACATCAGCCATAATCAGCTTGAATGGTGAAGCAGGGTTAGACTCCTAGAGATAGCATGCTAGAAACCAAGCCCCACTATTTTGGAGTTGTCACAAAAATTAAAGATTTAAAAAAAATACATAATGTTCACCAATTTACCTGACTTTCAGAACCAATTGATAGATACCACAGAACAGCTTACTATAGAATCACTGTTTATTACAAGTGATTAGACATGAGCTACAGGTACATATGTTATAAACCGTTGCCATATAAAACTGAATTAAAAGTCTAATCCCTTATGAACTACACACACACAGACACTGACAGAAAGATAGACACACACACAGAGATTTTGGATACAAGAGAAAGACTGGAAAGACAGTTCAGTCTCTGTTGTTCCCAAGTTCTGTGGCTAAGATCACCTTCACCATTCTTCTGCTGGCCAGCACACTGCCCTTCAGTCATCTTTCTCCACATGCTTCTATTGGTTGGTAAGAGACACAAGGCGATCAGTTCACTCATTTAGAAGTCTCTGACTTATCAGTTTAAAATTACAGTTCACAACAACTGTTGTGGGGAAAATAAACTGATTTTCTTCAGGTTTACGTGGAGTTTTGACTGCAGAGAATAGCGAAAGACTACTCTTCAGCTGGGAAAGAATGGAACACTGCTCACTCTCTCTTTGTAACTTGTTCTCAGCTTCAAACTGCTCCGTTAATTGAAAACAGTTGTTGGTAGGCAAAATGTTCTCCATCAGTGATAAATGGTCGCGAGTTCATTACCAATCGGCAGCTTGTTCCTGGCAAAGCTGTACCAATGCAGCCCCTCAGTGCCAAATCATCTGCAAAAAAACGTGTAGTTGTTTACACAATGTCTGGCATAAGTGTGAGTTACTTATTTTTCAAAATTACACCTTTTTGAACGCTAACTTTTAAACTGTTTCTTTTTCATTTTAGTTCACTTTTTAAAAAACGCAAAGTAAAAAGACAAGACCTTAGCCTAGAAAGGCTAAATGATATACTGCAGCTCCTATTTCATATATTAGGATGCGGATTATGTTAATGTTACCGGCATGCTGACATATTAAAATTGATGAAGTCACAAGCTTGTTGCAGAGGGCATTGAGCACTTGACAATTAAAGATATGGCCTATACCTTGAATAATATACATGACCCAAGTAGTAGTCTAACAGGAAATGGAGGGTAATCATTTCAACTGCCTCCACTAAAACTTTACAACTACTGACTCTGAGCTGATTTTGTGGAACATAATATTACAGCCTTCTTCAAAGTCTCCTCAATTGTGAGTTCATAGAAGTTACAGAGTATAAAAGCAAACATGTCATGTAGTCGCAGAGTCATATAGATGTACAGCATGGAAACAGACCCTTTGGTCCAACTCATCTGTGCAGACTAGATAGCCTAAATTAATCTAATCCCATTTGCCAACACTTGGTTCATATCCCTCTAAACCTTTCCTATTCATATACTCATCCAGATGCCTTTTAAATGTTGTAGAGTCAGAGAGTCATAGAGATGTACAGCATGGAAACAGACCCTTCAGTCCAACCCGTCCATGCCAACGAGATATTCCAACCTAATCTAGTCCCACCTGCCAGCACCCGGCCCATATGCCTCCAAACCCTTCCTATTCATATACCCATCCAAATGCCTCTTAAATGTTGCAATTGTACCAGCCTCCATCAGTTCCTCTGGCAGCTCATTCCATACACGTACCACCCTCTGTGTGAAACAGTTGCCCCTTAGGTTTCTTTTATGTCTTTCCCCTCTCAGCCTAAACCTATGCTCTCTAGTTCTGGACTTTCCCACCCCAGGGAAAATACTTTGTCTATTTACCCTATCCATGCCCCTCATAATTTTGTAAACCTTTATAAGGTCACTCCTCAGCCTCCCACGCTCCAGGAAAAACAGCCCCTGCCTGTTCAGTCTCTATCTATAGCTCAAATCCTCCAACCCTGGCAACATCCTTGTAAATCTTTTCTGACACCTTTCAAGTTTCACAACATCTTTCCGATTGGAAGGAGACCAGAATTGCATGCAATATTCCAACAGTGGCCTAACCAATGTCCTGCACAGCCACATGACCTCCCAACCCCTGTACTCAATACTCTTACCAATAAATGAAAGCATACCAAACACCTTCTTCACTATCCTATCTACCTGCGACTCCACTTTCAATGAGCTATGAACCTGCACTCCAAGGTCTCTTTGTTCAGCAACACTCCCTAGGACCTTATCATTAAATGTAGAAGTCCTGGTAAGATTGGCTTTCCCAAAATACAGCACCTTGCATTTATCTGAATTAAACCCCATCTCTGCCACTTCTCAGCCCATTGGCCCATCTGGTCCAGATCCTGTTGTAATCTGAGGTAAACCTCTTCGCTGTCCACTACACCTCCAATTTTGGTGTCATCTGCAAACTTACTAACTATACCTCTTATGCTCGCATCCAAATCATTTATGTAAATGACAAAATGTAGAGAACCCAGCAGCGATCCTTGTGGTCACAGGCCTCCAGTCTGACAAACATCCCTCCACCACCACCCTCTGTCTTCTACCTTTGAGCCAGTTCTGTATCCAAATGGCTAGTTCTCCCTGTATTTCGTGAGATCTAATCTTGCTAATCAGTCTCCCATGGGGAACTTTGTCAAACGCCTTACTGAAGTCCATATGGATCACATCTACCTCTCTGTCCTCATCAATCCTCTTTGTTACTTTTTCAAAAAACTCAATCAAGTTTGTGAGACATGATTTCCCACGCATAAAGCCATGTTGACTATCCCTAATCAGTCCTTGCCTTTCCAAATACATGTACATCCTGCCCCTCAGGATTCCCTCCAACAACTCTGCGCTCACTCAGACAGCCAAGAGGGAGATCTCTTTTGGGAAACAGAAGTTATTCAAGCATGGTGATAAACCAGGTAGATACCTGGCATAACTAGGGTGGCACAGTGGTTAGCACTGCTACCTCACAGCGCCAGAGACCCGGGTTCAATTCCCGCTTTGGGCAACTGTCTGTGTGGAATTTGCACATTCTCCCCGTGCCCGCGTGGGTTTCCTCTGGGTGCTCCGGTTTCCTCCCACAGTCCAAAGATGTGCAGGTTAGGTGAATTGACCATGTAAATTGCACGTAGTGTTAGGTGTAGGGGAATGGGTCTGGGTGGGTGCTCTTCGGTGGGTTGGTGTGAACTTGTTGGGCCGAAGGGCCTGTTTCCGCACTGTAAGTAATCTAATCAAACTTGCCCATCACCGACGTCAGGCTCACTGGCCTATAGTTCCCTGGCTTGTCTTTACCACCCTTCTTAAAGAGTGGCACCACGTTAGCCAACCTCCAGTCTTTCGGCACCTCACCTGTGGCTATTAATGATACAAATATTTCAGCAGGAGGCCCAGCAATCACTTCTCTAGCATCCCACAGAGTTCTAGGGTACACCTGATTAGGTCCTGGGGATTTATCCACCTTTACCTGTTTCAAGACAACCAGCACCTCCTCCTCTGTAATATGGACATTTCACAAGATGTCACCATCTACTTCCCTACAGTCTATTTGTTCCATATCCTTTTCCACAGTAAATACTGATGCAAAATACTCATTTCGTATCTCCCGCATTTTCTGCGGCTCCACACAAGGGTGGCCTTGCTGATCTTTGAGGGGCCCTCTTCTCGCCCTAGTTACCCTTTTGTCCTTTATGTATTTGTAAAAACTCTCTAGATTCTCCTTAATTCTTTTTGCCAAAGCTATCTCATATCCCCTTTTTACCCTCCTGATTTCCCTCTTAAGTATACTCCTTCTTCCTTTACACTCTTCTAAGGATTCACTCGATCTATCCTGTTTTCTATTTCTTAACCGAACCCTCAATTTCTTTAGTCATCCAGCATTCCCTATATCTACCAGCCTTTCCTTTTACCCTAACAGGAATATATTTTCTCTGGATTCTCTTATCTCATTTCCGAAGGCTTCCCATTTTCCAGCTGTCCCTTTACCTGTGAACATATGCCCCCAATCAGCTTTCGAAAGCTCTTGCCTAATACCATCAAAATTGGCCTTTCTCCAATTTACAACTTCAACTTTTAGATTTGGTCTATTCTTAATTGTACCAGAATCCACCACTTCCTCTGTCCGCTCATTCCACACATGCACCACCCTCTGTGTGAAAACGTTGCCCTTTATGTCCTTTTTAAATCTTTCCCCTCTCACCTTAAACATATGTCCTCTAGTTCTGGACTCCCCAACCCAGGGAAGAGACCTTGTCCATTTATCCTATCCATGACTCTCGTGATTTTATAAATCTCTATAAGGTCACCCCTCAGCCTCTGACGCTGTAGGGAAAACAGCCCCAGCCTATTCAGTCTCTCCCTATAGCTCAAGCCCTCAAAACCTGGCAACAGTCTTGTAAATTTTTCTGCACCCTTTTAAGTTTTACACATCCTTTCTACAGGACGGAGACCAGAATTGCGCACAGTATTCCGACAGTGGCCTAACCAATGTCCTGTACAGCTGCAACATGACCTCCCAACTCTTACACTCAATGCTCTAACCAACAAAGGAAAGCATATCAAACATCTTCTTCATTATTCTATCTATCTGCGACTCCACCTTCACTTTAAGGAACTATGAACCTGCACTCCAGGGTCTCTGTCTGGTTGAATAATGATAGATTGTCACATGCATTTCATTTTGGGACTTGATCCTCTTCTGTAAACATGGGATTCATTACGATTTATAGATTTCATTGATGAAATTTTTATTTTGTTTTAGATTTGAGATAGCCTCATTTGTAATTGGTCTGGGAAGATCCGCAGTAAAAATAATAAAACTCGATAGTTAAATACCATGCATCAGGGCGTAGTTCTCCTGGGTAAGAACTCTTTAAATGAAGCACTGTCTTGCTTTCTTATTTGACATTTCTTATATAGGGTTCAATTTTAAGGAATTTGGATGGCTCATGTTCCTTCATGTGCTCACTCCAAACAGGGGCATTTAAGGAAGCACTTGAGCTTGTTTGTGGCATAGTGAAGAAAATTTAAACTGCAGAAACATTCTGGAAAGTTTCAAATGACCATAACTTTAACTGATTGACTATCCATCATGACTCACCGTAACACTGCCACTCTTCTGTGTTTATTATCTTTATTTGTCTGAGCACTGCAGTAACACATGATAATCAAGTCTGCCCTTCAAACTGTGCAGACCATCTCCCTGAGGAGACTTGGTCATGGTCGAAGGGCTTTGACTCTGCTATAGCAAAGATACAATAATAAAAGACTCAGAAAAAGGGAAGTGAGTTAAGTAATGGAAATGTCTCTGGGTGGCATTTAGCTTTATTAGCCTTTACCTGACACAGTAAACAGCTAGAGCTACGGGAAACAAAATGGCTGAGAGATAGACATTCTAGTTATCAACAACATGAGGCTTTCAACGTTGAGATGTTTCTTTTGTTCTGGTTCACAGATTGCTACATATCATGCTTAACATTTCAAATTGATCATATTTTGGATATACCAGTCTCCTTAAAGATTTATATTTGTATAGCATCTTTTACAAAACCACAAAGTGCTTTTGTGAACTGTTTTGCACTCCTTATCTGAGGAAAAATATCCTGGCATTGGAGACAGTCCAGAAAAGGTCCACTCAGCTGATTCTTGGTATGGAGGGACTGTTTTATGAGGAGAAGTTGAGTAGCTTGGGCCTGTTCTCATTGGAATTTAGAAGGATAAAAGGTGACCTTATTGAAAGATACAGGATTCTTCAGAGACTCGACAGTGTAGAGGCAGAGAGTTTGAGTCCCCTTGTGGGAAAGCTTAGGACTACAATGCAGAATCTCTAATTTTGGCAGAGATAATAAGAAATTGAAGAGACAGCCAATGGGAAGGCGATAGCCTGGTGGTACTACTGAGGGCTCTTGTGGTCAGTAGTAATGTCTCTATCCCTGAACCAGGAGGCCTGGGTTCAAGTCTCAGAAGTGTATAATAATATGTCAGAACAGATTGATTCAAAAATATCTCTAGTATGGGCCACTGATGAGCAATCAGGTGGAATCTTAATTATTTCCACACCTTCTCACCCCAGCTGACTCCTTCCCTACCATCAAATTTATCTGATTTACATCATGGTTGTTAAGATATTGGAGTTACTTCTAGGGGCCTGAACTAAGAATCCAGTCGAACACGGATTCTCAGAATAATAGAATGGCTACAGCATCAAAGCAAAACATCTAGCCCATCACGTTCATGACAGGTTTCTGCAAAACCAACTAACCAATTCAGCAATTCCACTTCTTGGTCTTTCTCCATAACTCTGCATTTTATTTCTCTATTTATGTACTTATTCAATTGCTTTTGATAACCTAGAATTGAATCTGGCTCAGCACATTTGCAGCAGTGTGATTCTTGATCCTATAGTCACTTGCTGCATAAAACACTTTTTTGTCCTTATGTCACCCTTGGTTCTTTTGCTATTCATCTGATATTAGTGCCCTTTGCTTCTCAACCCTTTTGACAAGTGGAATAGTTTATTTATCTATTTGATCGCTTGCGAAGCTCCTTTCAACTTATCAACATAACTGAAATCTTTTATTTCTGAAACCACTTCTTGGAAGTTGGTCATTATGAATAAAACTACTGTTTGAATTCAATCCAACTGTGACAATTTGATTGCAGAATTTAGTATTAAGAGTTTTGAAAATAGAAAGTTTTCATTTGCAAACTGATTTTGAAACAGTTCACTAACATCTTTTAAGGGAAAAAAAAATCTTGACTTGGTTTGTCTCTGGTGTTTAATTTCAATACCACACCAATTTGGTAAAGATAGAAATGATCCCCAGTCAACCATTCAGCTTAATTAAAAGTGGAGAACTCAGGCTAGGTAATCCCATCCAAAGAACACATATTGGAAAAACCCAACCATCTGCATAATAAAGTAAGATACCTTGTATTGAAGCATGTTTGATAATAACCCCCACAGATAATTGTAAACCATAATAGCACTGCCATTCAGATCAGAGTGATTATCCACAATGTAAATTATTGCATCATGAATCTAGTTGAACTGCAAGACTATTTGAGTGATACAAGCAAGGCAAACTCATCAATAACTCAAACCCAGTTTGGACTGTAATTACGGGGCGGCACAGTGGCTCAGTGGTTAGCACTGCTACCACACAGCACGAGGGGCACAGGTTCAATTCCAGCCTCAGGTGACTGTCTGTGCGGAGTTTGCACATTCTCCCCGTGTCTGCGTGAGTTTGCTCTGGTTTCTTCCCACAATCACAAAAATGTGTGGGGCAGGTGAATTGGTCATGCTAAATTGCCCAAAGTATTAGATGCATTAGTCAGAGGGAAATGCGTCTGGGTGGGTTACTCTTCAGGGGCCGGTGTGGACTAGTTGGGCCAAAGGTCCTGTTTCCACACTGCAAAGAATCTAATGTAATCTACGCTTCAAACATATTGTGCAGACTCAAGTGTTGAATTAAAACTTGTTTTGCAAACACAAATGGAGGAAGTAGCAATTTCTCTGTACTATCCTCAGTCCTTCTTGTTAATATTCATGATCACGGATTCATAGAACATAGAACATAGAAGGATACAGCGCAGTACAGGCCCTTCGGCCCTCGATGTTGCACCGACCGAATCCTACCTAACCTATACTAGCCCAATAACTTCCAAATGCCTATCCAATGCCCGCTTAAATGACCATAAAGAAGGAGAGTTCACCACTGATACGGGCAGGGCATTCCATGAACTCACAACCCGCTGTGTGAAGAATCTACCCCTAACATCTGTCCTATACCTACCACCCCTTAATTTAAAGCTATGTCCCCTAGTAACACCTGACTCCATTAGCGGTAAAAGGTTCTTAGTATCTACCCTATCTAAACCCCTAATCATCTTATACACTTCTATCAGATCTCCCCTAAACCTTCTCTTCTCCAATGAGAACAGCCCCAAGTGCCTCAGCCTTTCCTCATAAGATTTTCCTACCATTCCAGGCAACATCCTGGTAAACCTCCTCTGCACTCGTTCTAAAGCTTCCACATCCTTCCTATAGTATGGCGACCAAAACTGCACACAATACTCCAGATGAGGCCTCACCAGAGTCTTATACAACTGCAACATGACCTCAGGACTCCGGAACTCAATTCCTCTGCCAATAAAGCCCAGTACACCATATGCCTTCCTCACAGCACTATTTACCTGGGTGGCAACTTTCAGAGATCTGTGTACATGGACACCAAGATCCCTCTGCTCATCCACACTACCAAGTAGCCTACCATTAGCCCAGTAATCCATCATCTTGTTATTCCTACCAAAGTGAACGACTTCGCACTTAGCTACATTGAATTCCATTTGCCACATTTCCGCCCAGCTCTGCAACTTATCTATATCCCGCTGTAACCTACCACTTCCTTCCTCACTATCCACAACTCCACCGACTTTTGTGTCATCCGCAAACTTGCTTACCCAGCTTTCAAGTCCTTCCTCTAGATCATTTATAAAGATAACAAAAAGCAATGGTCCCAAAACAGATCCTTGTGGTACACCGCTAGTAACTGCGCTCCAAGATGAACATAATCCATCAACTACTACCCTCTGTCTCCTTCCAGCCAGCCAATTCCTAATCCAAACCTCTAATGTATCCTCAATGCCATACCTCCGTAGTTTTAGCATTAGCCTACCATGGGGAACCTTATCGAACGCCTTACTAAAATCCATATACACAACATCTACTGCTTTACCCTCGTCCACTTCCTTAGTCACCTTCTCAAAGAACTCAATAAGGTTTGTGAGGCACGACCTGCCCTTCACAAAACCATGCTGGCTATCCCTGATCACGTTATTCCTACCCAGATGTTCATAAATCTTATCCCTTACCATTCTCTCTAAGACTTTGCCCACCACTGAAGTCAGACTCACTGGCCTATAGTTACTAGGGCTATCCCTACTCCCTTTCTTGAACAATGGGACCACATTCGCTATCCTCCAGTCCTCTGGTACTATTCCCGTTGACAATGACGACATAAAAATCCAGGCCAATGGCTCTGCTATCTCCTCCCTAGCTTCCCATAGGATCCTGGGGTAAATGCCATCAGGCCCAGGAGACTTATCTATATTCATCCTTTCCAATATTCCCAAAACCTCTTCCCTGCATATTTCCAGGGCATCCATTCTAATTATTTGTGATTCCATATTCACATCAGCAACAGTGTCCTGTTCCTGAGTGAATACTGATGAAAAGTACTGATTTAATGTCTCTCCAATCTCCTCCGCCTCCACACACAACTTCCCACTACTATTCTTGACTGGACCGATACCTACCCTAGTCATCCTTTTATTCTTGACATACCTATAGAAAGCCTTTGGGTTTTCCCTAATCCTACCAGCTAAAGACTTTTCATGTCCCCTTCTCGCTTCTCTTAGCTCCCTCTTTAGCTCCTTCCTGGCTACCTTATAACTCTCAATCGCCCCTACTGAACCTTCACGCCTCATCTTTACATATGCCGCCTTCTTCCCTTTCACAAGGGACTCCAATTCCTTACTAAACCACGGCTGCCTCACAAGGCCCTTTACACCATGCCTGACTGGTACATACCTATCGAGGACACGCAGTAGCTGCTCCTTGAACAATCCCCACATCTCATTAGTGTTCTTCTCTTGAAGCCTGTTTTTCCAATCCACACATCCTAAGTCATGCCTCACTGCATCATAATTTCCCTGCCCCCAGCTATAACTCTTGCCCTGCGGCGCACGATTATCCCTCTCCATTACTAAAGATTCATTGCCCAATTTGTGCTGTTCCTTTAGCAGGGAGTATAAATGTGCTGTAATTGGCCTTAGCACCGGATGCCGGAAATGATTCAGCCAGGACACCACTTCTGGTTGCAGTGTGCCCAGCTGTGGAGTAAGAACAAGTTCATTCAATTTCAATGGCTTGTATTTATACTATACACCAACATAGTAAAATGTCCCAACATTCTTAACAGAAGCATCATCAGTAAAATTTTACAGCAAGCTACCTAAGGAGCTGTTTGGATAGGTGACCAAAACCTTAATCAGAAACATACCTTAAAGGATGACAGAGATTGAGCGATTTAACAATATGCTGCCAATGCAAGTTGGGGTTTCATAAGATACATTTCCCATAGTTGGCCTATGAATTGATAATTCGATGAGGTACTTGAAAGCAACTGGCAGCTACAGAACCTTACCCCTTGGAGAAAATTATTAGGAGGGATAGAACTTACAGCCCTTTACTTTTGATTGTTCTGGATGTAAGTTTGTTCGCTCAGCTGGAAGGTTCATTTTTCAGATGTTTTAACACCATACTGGGTAACATCATCAGTGAGCCTCCAGTGAAGCTCTGGTGGCACGGCTTGCTTTTTATTTATGTATTTAGGTTTCTTTTGGGTTGGTAATGTCATTTCTTGCGGTGATGTCATTTCCTGTTCTTTTTCTCAGGGAGTGGTAAATGGGATCCAAGTCAATATGGTTGTTGATAGAGTTCCGGTTGGAGTGTCATGCTTCTAGGAATTCTCTTGCATGTCTCTGTTTGGCTTGTCCGAGGATGGATGTGTTGTCCCAGTCAAAGTGGTGTCTTTCCTCATCTGTATGTAAAGATACTAGAGAGAGTGGGTCATGTCTTTTTGTTACTAGTTGATGTTCATGTATCCTAGTTTTCTGCCTGTTTGTCCAATGTAGTGTTTGTTACAGTTCTTGCAAAGTATTTTGTAAATGACATTAGTTTTGTTTGTCTGTAAAGGGTCTTTTAAGCTCATTAGCTGATGTTTTAGTATGTTGGTGGGTTTGTGGGCTACCATGAAGCCAAGAGGTCTCAGTAGTCTGGCACTCATCTCTGAAATGTCTTTGATGTAGGGGAGAGTGGCTAGGGTTTCTGACATGTTTGTCTGCTTGTTTGGGTGTATTGCTGAGAAATCGGCGGACTGTGTTCATTGGATACCCGTTCTTTTTGAGTACATTGCATCGGTGATTTTTCTTTGCTCTTTGTAATTCCTCTGTGCTGCAGTGTTTGGTGGCTCATTGAAATAATGTTCTAATGCAGCTCCATTTGTGGGTGTTGGGATGATTGCTTCTGCAATTCAGTATTTGGTCCATATGTTTTGTTTTCCTGTAGATGCTGGTTTGAAGTTCCCCATTGGCTGTTCACTCTCCTGCAACATCTAGGAATGGCAGTTTGTCGTTGTTCTCCTCCTCTTTAGTGAATTTTATGCCGGTAAGAGTATTATTGATGGCCTTGAGGGTTTCTCTATTGGAGAAACCAATATCTACTGGAACTCTATCAACAAACACATTGAATTGGATCCCATTTATCAACCCCTGAGAAAAAGAACAGGAAATGACATCAAACAGGAAATGACATCACCACAAGAAATGACATTACCAACCCAAAGAAACCTAAACACATAAATAAAAAGTGGACCCTACTACCAGGGCTTCACTACAGGCTCACTAATGATGTTACCAAGTATGGTGATGAAATATCTGAAAACAAACCTTTAGGCTCAGCGAGCAAGCTTACATCCAGAACCTTAACCTGAGCTACAAATCTTTCCAAAACTGACTTTTGATTGTTTTCTTTCTCTTTGATTTGTTCTATTTCTATAGAATTTATAGATCCATTTCAACTTCCCATTGAATTCAAGTTCTAATTTTACCTCTGTCCCTATGTTGATTCAGCACTACCATTTTTGTCATTGTCCCTTCACCCTTCCTTTCCATGTACCTTCCATTTTTGGCCAGTTCTCATCTTTGTTCTTGATCTCCTCCCTTCCAAAGATCTACTGGTCTTTGGATTCAACACATTTTCACCAAGATTTTTTTCCCCAAATTCATCATCTTCTGTCTCCCTGCACACTCTAAATATCAATTACTAAAATCTGAATGAACGGAACACTGTGAATTTTATAGCTGTTCTAATCAGACCATTCTGGGCCACTCTCTCACTTATTTTATATGTAACTTATATCCACTTTGTTGGAAGGAATTCTGAGGGACAGTATTTCCATGTATTTTGGAAAACAAGCACTGATTAGGGATAGACAATATGGCTTTATGCATGGGAAATTGTGTCTCACTAACTTGATTGAATTTTGTGAAGAAGTAACAAAGAGGATTGATGAGGTCAAAGCACTAGACATGATCTATATGGAATCCAATAAAGCATGGGAGACTGGTTAGCAAGGTTAGATCACATGGAATACAGGGAGAACTAACCATTTGGATACAGAACTGGCTCAGATGTAGAAGGTGGTGGTGGAGGGTTGTTTTCTAGACTGGAGGCCTATGACCAGTTGAGTGCCATAAGAATTGCTGCTGGGTCCACTGCTTTTTGTCATTTATATAAATGATTTGGATGTGAACATCGAAGATATAGTTAGTAAGTTTGCAGGTGACACCAAAATTGGTGGTATAGTGGACAGAGTGCAATGGGATCTTGATCAGATGGGCCACTGGGCTGAGGAGTGGCAAATGGAGTTTAATTTAGATAAATGTGAGGTGCTGCATTTTGGAAAGGCAAATCAGGGTAGGACTTACCCACTTAATAGTAAGGTTTTGAGGAGTGTTGCTGAACCAAGAGACCTTGGAATGCAGGTTCATATTTCCTTGAAATGAGAGTCCCAGGTAGACAGGATAGTGAAGAAGGTGTTTGGTATACTCGCCTTTATCGATCAGAGCATTGAGTACAGGCGTTGGGAGGTCATATTGCGGCTATACAGGTCATTTGTTAGGCCACTGTTGAAAAATTGTGTGAAATTCTGGTCTCCTTCCGATTTGAAGGATGTTGTGAAACCTGAAAGGGTTCAGAAAAGATCGACAAGGATGTTGCCCGGGTTGGAGGATTTGCACTATTGGCAGAGGCTGAATAGGCTGGGGTTGTTGTCCTTGGAGCATGGGAGGCTGAAGTTTATAAAATCATGAGGGGCATGGATAGGATAAATAGACAACATCTTTTACCAGGATAAGGGGAGTCCAAAACTAGAGGGCATAGGTTTAAGGTGAGAAGGAAATAATTTAAAAGGGACCTAAGGGGCAATTTTTTCACTCAGAGGGTGGTGCGCGTATGGAATGAACAGCCAGAGAAAGTGGCGGAGGTTGTTACAATTACAACATTTAAAAGGTATCTGGATGCATATAACAATAGGAGGGGTGTGTAGGGATATGAACCAAATGCTGGCAAATGGGACTCGATTAACTTAGGATATCTGGTTGATATGAATGAGTTGGAATTGTTTCCATGCTGTATATCTATGCAACTTTAAATTCAATTTCTGTTCGCTGTCTTTGCTGAGTTAGCTGAGCTAAGTTGAAGTGAGCATCCTTGGGCTAGGACTTCTAGTTTCCAAATTAGCACCCCCTCCTGTCAATATGAAGGACACTGTCAAATACAACATTTACCCCCAACAACTCCAATCAATGCCCCAACCTTGAGCACTGTAGTCATGTAGCTTGAAATCTCTGCAGTGTGAAGGTAGCTAATTCGACCCATCATGTCCACACTGACCCTCCAAAGAGCATCCCACTCAGACCCACCCCAACCCTGTAATCCTGTATTTCCCATCACTAATAGATCTAACCTGTGCATCCCTGGACACTATAGACAATTCAGCATAGCTAATCCACACAATGTGCACATCTTTGGATTAGACTTACAGTGTGGAAACAGGCCCTTCGGCCCAACAAGTCCACACCGACCCGCCGAAGCGAAACCCACCCATACCCCTACATTTACCCCTTACCTAACACTACGGACAATTTAGCATGGCCAATTCACCTGACCCGCACATCTTTGGACTGTGGGAGGAAACCGGAGCACCCGGAGGAAACCCACGCAGACACGGGGAGAACGTGCAAACTCCACACAGTCAGTCACCTGAGTCGGGAATTGAACCCGGGTCTCAGGTGCTGTGAGGCAGCAGTGCTAACCACTGTGCCACCGTGCCGCCCACAATTGTGGGAGGAAACTGGAGCAATCCATGCAGGGGACATAGGAAGAATGTGCACATTCCTCAGAGATAGTCGATTGAGGTTGGAATTGAACCCAGGTCTCTGGCACTGTGAGGCAGTAGTCTTAACTACTGAGCCATTGTGTTAGCTCAAGTGTGCTTATCTACTCTTCTTATCTCGGCTGATAATCAAGTATAGATTTGCGTGAGGAGGAGATAATTGTTGGATGTCCATTTTCAGCATTTGATCAGTGCATGCCAGTGAAGATGACAGGAAAGTAAATTGACAAAGAATGTCATTTTTGAAAAATCAGTTTTTCCTCTGAATGGAGATCTCCGAGTTTATTATTAGATAGAACAAGATCTGATTGCAATCTGGATCGTAATGTCATTCCAGTCGTCTGATTAAGGTTTTGTAGTTCACTCTCTGGTTGTGAGGCAGTTCATTTTGATGAGAAAGAAATAGAGGAAAATAGTTTGTGAGATTAACTGGATAGACTGAAAATGGGGATACAGCAGGAGAGACACAACGTAGAAAGAAGATGGGGAGAAATAGCACGACTGTTCTTGATCTGAGCCTCATAGTGGCAGGTTTTTGTGCTCAGCTGTGAACACTTAGCCAGTTGACAATTGTATTCACTCCAGATGAAACCAGTTGAAATTTCCAGCAGATTTGAACTGATTTTCATTCCTGAGCCTTTGGTCAGAGAATTTTACAGAAACAGAGATACCTTTTCAGTCAAAAGACAGGGGCCTGAGCTTTATCTGTTTTTCTCTGCTCAAAGCTATGAACTATAAAACCATTAGGAAACATTATGGGAAAGACTTTGATTGTCTCGACAGTTCCCAATTGTTACTAATTTCAAAATTCTACTAAATATGACTGGCATAATTAAAGTTATAATGGAAAAGTGTCAAAATGCGCATCTTCCATCTCAGCATCGCTACAGTGGACAAGATGGTTTAAATATTTTGTCAAAAACCTGACTGTTGTTCATTTGCCTTCAAGACACTTGTACGCCATTCCACTGGTGAAGGCACAGGCAATGATTTTTCTACCTCCCTCAGAAGAATCAGCAACCCAGGTAAGATTTTCACTGGGATTTTAACATGACAAACACAGTCAAGACAATGTCTGGAAGTCTGTCAGTCTCTGCATTGAGACTGAAGTTTGGGAATAAGCAGAAGTAGCCCCTCCAAGATATGCCAGAAGCAAAGAACCTATCATCTCGGGTCAGACATACTTGTGAACAATAGTCAGCTAGATACAGCAAGCCAGAGAACTAACAGGAGTGGAGGGGGAAACAGTGTTGATTATCCTGCATTGTTATATGCATGAACTAAGCTGAAATGAACTTTTTAATAGAAAAGGAACTAACTGTGACATTTATAGTCTCAATTTCTTCTCGATATATAACTCATTATTCTTTAGAGGAAATGGGTGCAAATCAAGTTCTTGCCATTTTCCTGAGCATTATGTGGCTAAGAGCATATATGAAGAAAGCAAGCTGCAGAGCATAATGAAGTAACATCACCACAATTACCCGAAAGGGACAAAGAGCGACAGCCTTTTGCTAATGAACTCTGCATTGATTGCTACAGTTGCGTCTGAATACTGTTTTTCATACTCTGGCCTGCAGAGCTGATAATGATGGTTGCAGCCTGTAATTGTGAAAAATATTACAGTTTTTTTTAAAAACCTATCACTGTCTCTTTCATGAAGTGCATTCTGCCCTCCCCTCCTGCCTTACACTTGTTGATGAAGCCCTACTTGAGATGATGGCTGTAGTCATGGCAACCAGAGAAACCAGAGAAAACAGGTGCAATGTGATCAGGTGTGCCAAATGGAATTGTCTGGACTGAAAGCTGCATTTTCAAAGAAGGCTTTAGCTAGTTCTTGCC
This sequence comes from Hemiscyllium ocellatum, assembly GCF_020745735.1. Taxonomy (NCBI): domain Eukaryota; kingdom Metazoa; phylum Chordata; class Chondrichthyes; order Orectolobiformes; family Hemiscylliidae; genus Hemiscyllium; species Hemiscyllium ocellatum. The sequence continues at coordinate 40,258,100 of NC_083428.1, forward strand.
TCTATTTAGTGATTCTTTTCACTGCAGTAACCTGAGGGAGTGCTATGAAGGACAATAATGCTAAGCCCTCAGCATAGCCACACTTCATTTTACTCAGTGGTAATTGGGGTGGGGAGGGGTCATAATTCATTTCTGAAAATCTAAAGTATTTTTCATGCCTGACATTTGGCATAGACAAAATACGCACACAGGAAAAATATACTTAACTTGCAGGGTCACCTTTTCATGACACCATCAGTTCTTACCCAAACTATGGCCTGTATGGCCTTTAACCTGCTGGTAAAAAATTGACAGGAGCAGGAATCAAGGTTCCAAGGATATTTTGAGCCTTCCATTCCCTGGACTTCCACTCTGTCAACAGCAAGCATTTCAAAGTCCAGTCCCCATGTCATATTAAATATGTTGAGAACAGTCCATTGGCTCCATACAAGTGATCTGACTGCTCCCTTAGCCACCTCCCACAAGGCAGGAATCCTAGTCTGGCATAAAAATGAGACCATGTTATAAAGTCTTACTGACTTTAAACTCAATTCATTCACATTCCACGAAACTCGTGGGAGATGAAATCAGCCCTACATAAAGAATCTGGCTTAAATGTTGAACACCAAATAGAGAAGGATTGGGAAACAGTCCTGATTTCAGCTGTTGGAAAGAGTGAGCAAGGCTATATTGGGTGTAGGCATAATCTGGCTTCACCATAACAGGAACCCTTCACTTACACCTCAACAGCCCCTCGATGTAGAATATATGCACTCATACATGAAGATTGGGGATTGTAGAGTCATAGAGATGTGCAGTATGGAAACTCATCTTTGGTGACCAGATATTCGAAATTAATCTAGTCCCATTTGCCAGCACTTGGCCTATATCCCTCTAAACGTCTTCCTGTTCATATACCTATCCAGATGCCTTTTAAATGTAGCAATTGTATCAACATCCACCTCTTTCTCTGGTAGCTCATTCCAGATACGCACCACCCTCTGCATAAAAATGTTGGCCCTTAGGTCTGTTGTATATCTTTCCCTCCTCACCCTAAACATATGCCCTCTAGTTGTGGACTCCCCCATCCCAGGGAAGAGACTTTGCCTATTTATCCTATCCATGTCCCTCATGATTTTATAAACCACTACAAGGTCACCCATTAGCCTTCGACGTTCCAGGGGAAACAGCCCCAGCCTATTCGGCCTCTCCCTATAGCTCAAGCTCTCAAACCCTGGCAACATCATTGTAAATCTTTTCTGAACCCTTTCAAGTTTCACAACATCCTTCCAAGCGGAGGGAGACCAGAAGTGTAACACAGTACTCCAAAAGTGGCCTCACCAATATCCTGTACAGCCGCAACAAAACCTCCCAAATCCGATATCAATGCTCAGACCAATAAAGGAAAGCATACTAAATGCTTTCTTTACTATGCTATCTACCCACCACCCCAGTTTCGAGGAACTAAGAACCTGCATTCCAAGGTCTCTTTGTTTAGCACCAGTCCCCAGGACCTACCATTGAGTTTTCAAGTCCTGCCCTGATTTGCCTTTCCAAAATGCAGCACTTCATATTTATCTAAATTAAACTCCATCTGCCACTATTTGGCCCGCTGGCCCATCTGATCAAGATCCCTTTGTACTCTGAGGTAACCTTCTTCGCTGTCCATGAGTCTTTTGAAGAAGTAACAAAGAGGACTGATGAGGGCAGAACTGTAGACGTGATCTATATGGACTTCAGTAAGGTGATAACAAGGTTCCCTATGGAAGATTGGTGAACAAGGTTGGATCTCATGGACTTCTGTATACAGGAAGATCTAGCCATTTGGATGCAGGACTGGCTCGAAGGTAGAAGACACAGGGTGATGCTGGAGTGTTGCTTTTCAGACTGGAGGCCTGTGATCAGTGGAGTGGCACAAGGATCGTTCCACTACCTTTTGTCATTGATATGAATGATTTGTATGTGAACATAGGAGATACAGCTATTATAGATGACACCAAAATTGAAGGTGTAGTGGACAGTGAAGAAGGTTCTAGATTAGAGTGGTGCTGGAAAAGCACAGCAGTTCAGGTAGCATCCAAGGAGATGCTACCTGAACTGCTGTGCTTTTCCAGCACCACTCTAATCTAGAATCTGGTTTCCAGCATCTGCAGTCATTGTTTTTACCTAGTGAAGAAGGTTACCTCAGAGTACAACGAGATTTTGATCAGATGGGCCAATGGGCTGAGGAGTCGCAGATGGAGTTTAATTTAGATAAATGTGAGGTGCAGCATTTTGGAAAAGCAAATCAGAGCAGGACTTACACACTTAATGGTAAGATCCGAGGGAGTGTTGCTGAACCTTGGAGTGTAGGTTCATAGTTCCTTGAAAGTAGAATCACAGGTAGTTAGGATAGTAAAGAAGGTGTTTGGTATGCTTTTTTTATTGGTCAGAGCATTGAGTATAGGAGTTGGGAGGTCATGCTGCACCTGTACTGGACAATGGTTAGGTCACTTTTGGAAAATTGTGTGTAATTCTGGTCTCTTTCCGACTGGAAGATGTTCTGAAACTTGAAAGATGTTCCCATGGTTGGAGGATTTGAGCTATAGGGAGAGGCTGAACAGGCTGGGCTGTTTTCCCTGGACAATCAAGGCTGAGGGGTGACCTTATAGAGGTTTATAAAATCATGAAGGCCATGGATAGGATAAATAAACAAAGTCTTTTCCCTGGGGGGTGCAGTCCAGGACTAGAGGGCATAGGTTGAGTGTGAGAGGGGAAAGAAATAAAAGTGATCTAACGGGCAACTTTTCCATGCAGAGGATGGTACCTGTACAGAATGAACTGCCAGAAGAAGTGGCGGAGGCTGGTACAATTGCCGCATTTAAAAGGCAGCTGGATGATATATGAATAAGAACATTTAGAGGGATATGGGCCAAGTGCTGGCAAATGGAACCAGATTAGGTTAGGATATCTGGTTGGCATGGACGAGTTAGACGGAAGGGTCTGTTTCTGTCCTGTACATCTCTATGATTCTATGACCTCCAATTTTGGGGTCATCTGCAAACTTACTGACTATACCTCCTATGTTCACATCCAAATCATTTTATATAAATGACAAAAACAGTGGACCCAGCAGTGATCCTTGTGGCACTCCACTGATCATAGGCCTCCAGTCTGAAAATTAACTCTCCTCCACCACCTTCTGTCTTCTACCATAGAGTCAGTTCTGTATCCAAATGGCTAGTTCTCCCTGTATTCTATATAGATCACATCTACCGCACTGACCTCATCAATCCTCTTTGTTACTTCTTCAAAAAACTCAATCAAGTTTGTGAGACATGATTTCACAAAGCCACGTTGACTATCCCTAATCGGTCCTTGCCTTTTCAAATGTGTAAATCCTGTCCCTCGGCATTTTCTCCAACAACTTGCCCACCACCGATGTCAGGCTCACCTGTCTATAGTTCCCTGGCTTTTCCTTTCCACCTTTTTTAAACAGTGGCACCACATTAACCAACCTCCAGGCACCTCACCTGTGACTATCAATGATACAAGTATCTCAGCAAGAGGCCCAGCAAACAATTCCCTTGCTTCCCACAGAGTACTAGGATGCACCTGATCAGGTCCTGGGGATCTATCCACCTTTATGCATTTTAAGACATCCAGCACCTTCTCCTCTGTAATATGGATATTTTTCAAAGATGTCACCATTTATTTTCCCATATTCTATATCCTTCATGTGCTTCTCCGCAGTAAGCATTGATGCAAAATACTTGTTTTGTATCTCCCCCATCTCCTGCAGCTCCACACATAGCCTTCCTTGCTGATCTTTGAGAGGCCCCATTCTCTCTCTTGTTACCCTTTTGTCCGTAATGTCTTTCTGAAGTCCCCTTAGATTCTCCTTAACTTTAATTGCCAAGCTATCTCATGTCAACTTTTGCCCTCCTGACTTCCTTCTTAAATGTACTCCTACTGCCATTATATCCTCTAAGGATTCACTCGATCTATCCTGTCTATACCTGGCATATGCTTCCTTCTTTTCCTTAAAGAAACCCTTAATTTCTCCAGTCACCTAGCATTTACCTACACCTACCAACCTTGCCTTTCACCCTAACAGGTATATATTGTCTCTGGACTCTCATTATCTCATTTCTGAAGGCTTCCCATTTTCCAACTGTCCCTTTATCTCCAAACATCCGCCCCCAGTCAGCTTTTGAAAGCTCTTCCCTAATACTGTAAAATTAGCCTTTCCCCAAATGTACAGCTTAACTTTTAGATCTAGTCTAGCTTTTTCCATCACTGTTTAAAACTAACAGAGTTATGGTCGCTGGCCCCAAAGTGCTCCCCAATGATACCTCAGTCACCTACCCTGCCTTACTTCCCAACAGTCGGTCAAGTTTTCCACCTTCTCTAGAAGGTAAATCCACATACTGAAAATGTTTTTGTACACACTTAACAAATTCATCTCCATTTAAACCTTTAATACTATGACAGTCCCAGTCTATGTTTGGGAAATTAAAATCCCCGACCTATGGATGATTCGGGAGGCTGATTGGGTGATAGAGAGGAGTTATAGGGAGGTAGTCACACCTAAGTTACAGAATAAAGGTAGCTGGGTGACTGTCAAGAATGGAAAAGGGAATAGGCAGAGGGTGCAGGGACCCCCTGTGGCTGCTCCCCTCAATAATAAGAATACAATTGGAGGGGAGGAAACCTATTAGGGGAAATCCACGGAGGCCAGGTTTCTGACTCTGTGGCTCAGAAGGGAAGGGGGAACAATAGGAGAGCAATAATGATGGAAGATTCAATCATTAGAGGAACAGGCAAGTGGTCATGAGCAAGACTCCCGAATGGTGTGTTCCTCCTGGGTGCCAGGGTCATGGATGCCTTGGATCATGTCTACAGGATTCTTAAGGGGGAGGGAGACCCGCCAGAACTTGTGGTACACCTTGGTACCAATGACATAGGGAAAGGGAGAAGGACCCGAAAAGAGAATATAGGGAGTTAGGTTGGAAGCTAGAAAGCAGGACGAGCAGAGTAGTAATCTCAGGATTGCTACTGGTGCCACATATGAGTGAGGCTAGGAATAGAGAGTGAGTGCAGATGAACATGTGGGTGTAGGGCTGGTGAAGGAGAGAGGGCTTCAGATATGTGGATCATTGGGTTACCTTCTGGGGAAGGTGGGACCTGTACAAGACAGAACGGTTGCACCTGAACTAAAGGAGCACCAATATCCTGGGTGGGAGGTTTACGAGAGCTCTTCAGGAGGGTTTAAACTAGATTGGTGAGGGAGTGGGAACCTCAGTTACAGATCAGATGATGTAGTGGGTAGTGAACAGCCAGATAAATCATGCAGAGTCTGTGAGAAGGGATAGGCTCTTGATAGGGGAGAGGTGCAGTCTGTGTGATGGGTTGGTGTGCTTATTTTAATGCAAGAAGTATTAGGATCAAGGGTGATGAACTCAGAGCATGGATCAGTACTTGGAACTATGACATTGTGGCCATTACGGAAACTTGGATATCACCATGCAGAGAGTGGTTGTTGGATGTTCCAGGGTTTAAAAGTTTCAAAAGAAATCACAGGGAGGAAAAATAGGTGCAAGAGTGGCATTGCTAATCAGGGATAGTATCACAGCTGCAGAAAGACAGGTTGTTGAGGAGGTTTTGTCTACAGAATCAGTCTGGGTGGAAGTCAGAAACAGGAAAGGAGCAGTCACTTTCTTGGGAGTTTTCTACAGGCACCCTAATATCAACAGAGACATGGAGGAGCAACTTGGGAAGTAGATTTTGGAAAGGTGCAGAAGAAACCGTGTTGTTGTGATGAGTGACTTCAATTTCCCTAATATTGATTGCACCCTCAAAAGTTCAAATAGTTTGGATGGAGCAGATTTCATCAGGTGTGTCCAGGAAGAGTTCCTGACGTAATTTGTAGATAGGTCAACTAGAGGGGAGGCCATATTGGATTTGGTGTTTGACAATGAACCAGGCCAGGTGTCAGATCTCTCGCTGGGAGAGCATTTTGGTGATACTGATCACAATTCCCTGACCTTTACTATACTCATGGAGAGCAATAGGAACAGACAGTATGGGAAAGTATTTAATTGGGGGAGGGGGAATTACAATGCTATTAGGCAGGAGGTGGGGTGCCTGAATTAGGAACAAATGCTCTCAGGGAAATGCACGATAGAAATGTGGAGATTGTTTAAGAAGCACTTGCTGATTGTGCTGTCAAGGAAAGGATGATAGGTTGAAATGTGAAGCTGGTTTAAGCAATAAATATTGTGTGTCCTTGATAGATATGTCCCTGTCAGGCAGAGAGGAAGTGATAAGGTAAGGAAACTGTGGTTTACAACAGAAATTGCACCTTTTGTTATATAGAAGAAGGAGGCTTATGTGTTGATCAGGCAAGATGGTATAGATGAGGCGATGGAGAGTTACAGATCAGCTAGGAAGGATTTAAAGAGAAAGTTAAGCAGAGCAAAGAGAGGACACAAGCAGTCTTTAACAAATAGAATAAAGGAGAACCCTAGAACTTTCTATAGGTATGCGAGGAATAAAAGGATGATTAGGGTAGGAATAGGGCCAATCAAAGACAGAAGTGGGAAGTTGAGTGTGGACTCTGTCAAGATCGGAGAAGTGCTAAATGGACATTGATATTTGAGTTGTCATTGTCTACAGGTTTGGTACCAGAGGATTGGATGATTGCAAATGTGGTGCCCTTGTTTAAGAAGGGCAGTAGAGATGACCCAGGTAATTATAGACCAGTGAGCCTTACGTATGTTGTAGGAAAGGTTTTGGAAAGGATCGTAAAAGATAAGATGTATAACTATCTAGCAAGCAACAATTTGATTTCAGATAGTCAACATGGTTTCGTCAAGGGCAGGTCATGTCTCACAAAACTCAATGAGTTTTTTGAGAAGGTGACCAAGCATGTAGATAAGGGTGGGGCAGTTGACGTGGTATATATGGACTTCATTAAAGCCTTTGATAAGGTTCCACATGGTAGGTTGTTGGAGAAAATGCTGAGGCATGGAATTGAGGGCGATTTAGCAGTTTGGATTAGAAACTGGCTTTCTAAAAGAAGGCAGCGAGTGGTGGTTGATGGAAAATATTCAGCCTGGAGTCCAGTTACAAGTGGTGTGCCACAAGGATCTGTTTTGGGACCACCGCTGTTGTCATTTTTATAAATGACTTAGACGCAGGCATAAGTGGATGAATTAGTAAATTTGCAAGACAACAATAAAGTTGGTGGAGTAGTGGACAGTGTGGAAGAATGTTACAGGTTGCAGGGGGACTTGGATAATACATTAAGCTTCAATCTGCAATTTGAGAGGGAGAGGGTACAGTCGGAAGTGACAGTACTTCTGTTGAATAAGGGGAACTATGGAGCTATGAGGGAGGAGCTGGCCAAAGTTCAATGGTGCAATACCTTAGCAGGGATGACCGTGGAGGAACAATGGCGGATATTTCTGTGTATAATGCAGAAGTTGCAGGATCAGTTCATTCCTAAAAGGAAGAAAGATCCCAGGAGGAGGCATGGGAGGCCGTGGCTGACGAGGGAAGTTAAGAAACATATAAAGTTAAAAGAGAAAAAGTATAACATAACAAAGATAATTGGGAAAAATGAGGACTGGGAAGCTTTTAAAGAGCAACAGAGGATTACCAAGAAGGAAATACGCAGAGGAAAAATGAGGTACGAAGGTAAACTGGCCAATAATATAAAGGAGGATAGTAAAAGCTTTTTTAAGTATGTGCAAGGCAAAAAAATGATTAGGACTAAAATTGGGCCCTTGAAGACAGAAACAGGGGAATATATTACGGGGAACAAAGAAATGGCAGAAGGGCGGCATGGTGGCACAGTGGTTAGCACTGTTGCCTCACAGCGCCAGGTACCCGGGTTCAATTCCCACCTCAGGCTACTGTGCGGAGTTTGCACATTCTCCCCGTGTCTGCTTGCTTTCCTCTGGGTGCTCCGGTTTCCTTCCACAGTCCAAAGATGTGCAGGTCAGGTGAATTGGCCATGCTAAAATTGCCCGTAGTGTTAGGTGAAGGTGTAAATGTAGGGGTATGGATGGGTTGCGCTTCGGTGGGTCAGTGTGAACTTTTTGGGCCAAAGGGCCTGTTTCCACACTGTAAGTGATCTAATCTAAATCTGTGTTCACTGGGGAAGACATAAGCAATCTCCCTGAGGTAACAGTGTCTGAAGGACCTGAACTTAAGGGAATCTATATTTGCCAGGATTTGGTGTTAGAGATACTGTTAGGTCTGAAGGTTGATAAGTCTCCGGGGCCTGATGGTCTACATCCCAGGGTACTGAAGGAAGTGGCTCGGGAAATCGTGGATGCATTGGTGATTATTTTCCAGAATTCGATAGATTCAGGATCGGTACCTGAGGATTGGAGGGTGGCTAATGTTATACCACTTTTTAAAAAAGATGGGAGAGAGAAAGCAGGAAATTATAGACCAGTTAGTCTGACCTCAGTGGTGGGAAAGATGCTGGAGTCTATTATAAAGGATGAAATTACGGCACATCTGGATAGTAATAACGCACATCTGGATAGTAATAGGATAGGACAGAGTCAGCATGGATTTATGAAGGGGAAATCATGCTTGACTAATCTTCTTGAATTTTTTGAGGATGTAATTCTGAAGATGGACGAAGGAGATCCAGTAGATGTAGTGTACCTGGACTTTCAGAAAGCTTTTGATAAAGTCCCACACAGGAGGTTAGTGAGTAAAATTAGGGCGCATGGTATTGGGGGCAAAGTACTAGATTGGATTGAAAATTGGTTGGCTGATAGGAAACAAAGGGTAGTGATAAACGGCTCCATTTCGGAATGGCAGGCAGTGACCAGTGGGGTGCCGCAGGGATCTGTGCTGGGACCGCAGCTTTTTACAATATATGTTAATGATACAGAAGATGGTATCTGCAATAACATTAGCAAATTTGCTGATGATACAAAGCTGGGTGGCAGGGTGAAATGTGATGAGGATGTTAGAAGATTATAGAGTGACCTGGACAAGTTAGGTGAGTGGGCAGATGCATGGCAGATGCAGTTTAATGCGGATAAATGTACGGTTATCCACTTAGGTGGCAAGAACAGGAAGGCAGATTACTACCTCAATGGAACCAATTTAGGTAAAGGGGCAGTACAGAGAGATCTGGGTGTTCTTGTACACCAGTCAATGAAGGCAAGCATGCAGGTACAGCAGGTAGTGAAGAAAGCTAATAGCATGCTGGCCTTCATAATAAGAGGAATTGAATATAGAAACAAAGAGGTGCTTCTGCAGCTGTACAGGGCCCTGGTGAGACCACACCTGGAGTACTGTGTGCAGTTCTGGTCTCCAAATTTGAGGAAATACATTCTGGCTATTGAGGGAGTGCAGCGTAGGTTCACGAGGTCAATTCCTGGAATGGCGGGATTACCTTACACTGAAAGACTGAAGCGACTGGGCTTGTATACCCTTGAGTTTAGAAGACTGAGAGGGGATCTGATTGAGACATATAAGATTATGAAAGGATTGGACACTCTGGCAGCAGGAAACATGTTTCCGCTGATGGGTGAGTGCCGAACCAGAGGATACAGCTTAAAAATACGGGGTAGACCATTTAGGACAGAGATGGGGAGAAACTTCTTCACCCAGAGAGTGGTGGCTGTGTGGAATGCTCTGCCCCAGAGGGCAGTGGAGGCCCAGTCTCTGGATCCATTTAAGAAAGAGTTGGATAGAGCCCTCAAAGATAGTGGAATCAAGGGTTATGGAGATAAGGCAGGAAGAGGATATTGATTAGGAATGATCAGCCATGATCATATTGAATGGCGGTGCAGGCTCGAAGGGCTGAATGGCCTACTCCTGCAGCTATTGTCTATTGTCTATTGGATAAACTGCAGAATTGGGCTGAGAGGTGGCAAATGGAGTTCAATACAGCTAAATGTGAGGTGATGCACTTTGGGAAGAATAACAGGAAGGCAGAGTACTGGGTCAATGAAAGATTCTTGGTAGTGTGGATGTGCAGACGGATCTTGAAGTCCACGTACATAGATCCCTAAAAGGTGGATAGTGCTGTTAAGAAGGCATATGGTGTGTTAGGTTTCATTCCTAGAGGGATTGAGTTCCGGAGCCGTAATATCATGCTGCAACTACACAAAACACTGGTGCGGCCACACTGGGAATATTGTGTACAATTCTGGTCCCCATATTTTGGGAAGGATGTGGAAGCATTGGAAAAGGTGCAGAGGAGATTTACCAGGAGGTTGCCTGGTATGGAGGCAAGGTCTTATGAGGAAAGGCTGAGAGATTTTAAACCTCCTCTCATTGGCAAGAAGAAGGTGAAGAGGGGATTTGATAGAAATACAAGATAATCAGAGGATTAGATAGGGTAGACAGTGGAAGTCTTTTTTCTAGGATGATAGCACCAGCGTGTACGAGGGGGCATAACTACACATTGAGGAGTGATAGATTTTATGATAGATGCCAGAGGCAGGTTCTTTATGTATAGAGTGGTAAGGGTGTGGAATGCCCTCCTGCTAATGTAGTCAACTCAGCCACATTAGGGAGATTTAAACAATCCTTAGATTAGCACATGGATAATTTTGGGATAGTGTAGGGAGACGAGCTGAGAATAGTTCACAGATCGTTGCAACATCGAGGGCCGAAGGGCCTGTTCTGCGCTGTATTGTTCTATGTTCTAAGATGTTGAGAAGCATCGAGTGAATAGACAGAAACATTTTCCCATTATGGAAATGACTATCATGAGGGGGAGTAATTTCAAAGTAATTGGAGGAAGGTTTAGGGGAGATGTCAGAAGTAGAATCTTTGCACAGAGAGTAGTGGGTGCGTGGAACAACACTGCCAATAATGGTAGTAGAGTCAGGTACATTAGGGACATTTAAGTGACTCTTGGATATGCACATGGGAGATAGTACAATGAAGGATATGTAGGTTAGTCTGATCTTAGAGTAGGATAGAATGCCGGCACAATATCAAAGGCTGAAGGGCCTGTACTGTGCTGTACTGTTCTCTGTTCTTATGCCCTATGTTCGATAACCACCTTAATATTCTTACAGAAAACTGAGATCTCCTGATAAATTTGTTTCTCAATTTCCCATTGATTATTAGGGGGTTTATAGTACAATCCCAATAAGGTGATCATCCTGTTCTTATTTCTCAGTTTCACTGAAATAACTTCCCTGGATATATTCCCAGGAATATCCTTCCTAAGTACAGCTGTAATATTATTCCTTATCAAAAATGTCACTCCCTCTCCTCTCTTGTTCCAGGATATAAATGCTACAGCAAGTATAGAAAGGGGGACATGAAACTGCTAGTCCTGTCCATCCCTGAGCCACGCCTCTGTAATTGCAAAGATATCCCACTCCTATGTTTCTAACCATGCCCTGAAATAGTGTTTACTTTAACAGCCCTAACTCATTCTCTGCTTTGTTCCTACCTGCCCTGACTGTTTGACTTGCTCCTTTTTCCAAGTGTACCAGTGAAGGCAGATCTCTTTCCTCACTATCTCCCTGGATCCCAATCCCCACCTTGCTCATTTAAACCCTTCTGAGCAGCTCTAACAAATCTCGCTGCCAGTATATTAGTCCCCTTCCAATTCAGGTGCAATCTGAACTTCTTATACAGGCCACTTTTAGTCCAGAAGAGATTCCAATTATCCAAAAATGTGAATCCTTCTCCTCTGCATCAGCTCCTCAGCCATGCATTCATCTTCCTATTCCTACCTTCATTAGCTTGTGGCACCAGGAGTAATCCAGATATTACCACCTCAAGGAACTCCTTTTTAAATTACTGCCGAACTTCCTCAATTCTCTCTTCAAAATCTCATCCTTTTCCCTTCCTATATTGTTAGTTCCAATGTGTACAATGACCTCCTGCTGCTTCCTCTTCTTTTTGAGAATATTCTCCACTCTGTCTGAGACGTCCTTGATCCTGGCACCGGGGAGGCAACACACCATTCTGTTTTCTCGATGCTGGCTGCAGCAGTGTCTGTCTGTGCCTCTGACTAGAGAGTCTTCTATCACAATCGATTTGTTTGAACCTGACATACCCCTTGTTAAATTAGAGCCAGTCACAGCACCGGATACTTGGCTGTTCGTGCCACATTTCCCCGAGAGTCCATCACCCCCTACATTTTCCAAAACAATATGCTTGTTTGATATGTGGATAGCCACATGAGATTCCTGCACTACCTGCCTCCCTTTCCTACCTTTCCTGGAGGTAACCCAGCTACCTGATTGTATCTGCGTTTTTTTTCTCCCTTCCTATATCTGCCATCCATCACACCCCCAGCTTTTATAAGTTCCTCATTGCTTCTAACTGCTGCTCCAACTGATCCATGCAATCTGATTGGATTTGCAATCAAAGACACTTCCTGCAGACATAATCATCAGTAACATGGAAACTCCCCCTAATCTCCCACATTCGACAGGAAGAGCATATCACTTTACTAAAGGCCACCTTTGCACCTCAACAATCTACAGACCCAGAAAATAGCCCAGTCTTCCTGCTTTGAAAAATACTGCTCCAGGCTAAAATAGTACCTAAGTGTTATCTTTTTAAAATTTAATCAAGATACAGATCTGAATAAAATATATAATCAATAAAGGACCCACTCTACTCACTATGGTAGAAAAAGAAAAGAACAGTGAAGTTCCACTTTAAGAACTATGCACTCAGCTGCTCCCAATCTGTGAGATCTCCCACCCAGGTACCTCCAAAGTCAGCTGTGAATTTATTGGCTATTCCCTAGCTGCTGTTGAGAAGGTGGTGGTCAGCTGCCAACATGAATCACGGCTGTCCGCATCCTGTAGGTAGATCAATAATCCCCTTAGGAGGAAAAATATAGGTTTTAACTCAGTTACAGTGAAAGAGGGTGATATATTTCCAATTCAGGATGAGAGTGACTTGGAGAAGAACTTGCAAGTTGTGGTGTTTCCATGTATTTGCCTCATTTGTCCTTCTAGATAGTTGTGATTTGGAAGGTGCGGTCTAAGAAGACTTAGTGAATTTCTGCTGCCTATTTCACAGTACACATGGCTGCTGCAATTGTGCATTGGTGGTGAAGGGAATTAATACTTGTGGATGTGATGCCAGTCAAATGAGTTATTCTATCCTGGAAGGTGTCAAGCTTCTTGAGTGTTACTTTGACCTGATCTCACATAGGAAAGTGGGAGTATTGCATTACAATCGTCACTTCTGACTTGTGCCTTAGAAATGGTAGATAAGCTTTGTGGATCAGGAGGTGAGTTACTTGCCACAGTACTCCTAGGCTTTGACCTGCTCTTGTAGCTACTGTGTTTATGTGGCAAGTCCAATTAAGTTTCTGGTCAATTGTAACCCCAAGGATGTTTATAGTAGAGGATTCAGTAATGGTAACACTATTGAATGTCAAAGGGTGGTGGTTAGATTGTTCCTTATTGGAGATGGTCATTGCTGGTATTCATGTGGCATGCATGTTATTTGTCACTTATCAGTCCAAGACTAGACATTGTCCAGATTTTTGCTGTAATTGAACATAGACTGCTTCATTATCTGAGCAGTTGCGAACTTATAACATGGATATATTTAATTAATTCTTAACAATTTTGTATTCAACTCATTACTCTATGTTGCTACTTGCTACGCTGTAAACATCATGATTCAACTTTTAATGCTGCCTGTGCCTGATGAACTGGTCAGGTTTGCTCTGACGAGTCATATTCTTCTGAATTCCAAACTCAGAGTCCCCTCTTAATGATGCTAGATCTAGAGTTGTTGCTCCTGATGTCCCTTCTTTATGTTTTCTTCCAATCTTTCAGAAATGTTGATGACATATCCTTGCCCAGCACACCCATGACTCATGCAAGGGTCATGTAAACAGGAGACATCTGTTTCCATGGTTTCCCTTGTCAATCGTATTTTATCCCTTTTTGCATCTTCAGAGGTTGAATGACCTTTACCACCAGCAGACTGGCTTTACCTCTTCCTTTACCAGCAAGCTGGTCTGGTGTTTATATAAAGTTAGCATAATTTCCCATCATGCACATTAGGCTTCACCTCTTTTAGCCACAGGGTCATATGATCGCTTTGATACACTAATTGTTTAGTGAATTGGATCACAAAATCCTTGGTCATACATGATTTTGTGTAGACAGATATCTAATTCTAAGCCATGTTACAATTCCTTACAAGCATTATTAGTATTATTAATTTAAAACAATTTATTTTATACTGAAAGCAATCAATCTGTATTTGAGATGTGGATTCACTCAATAGTTTTCCGTCATCTAGTGCTCATTTCTGTATTTACACACACAATTCCATATTTCATCTTCTCTTCCAAATTCCCAACTCTTAAGCATAATCAAGTGGTACATTTGATACGTCAAAATTCCAAACAATATAATAATCAACGTGATGCAAATCTGATCCATGTGTGAATTTGCATGTTTATACCACAGTTCTAAATGTTGTCTCAAAAACTAATTGTTTTATTAGTTTTCATTCTTGTCCAGTTTCCCTGGCTTGTTCAATGACTTTTAACAACATTTTGATGGGCGTTGACTAGCTGTTATCTAATCTACAGCATGTCTTCAGGCAGGTGCCTGATTTCAGCAGTCAGTTTTTGAGAAGCTGCTGAACCCAAAGAAACAGCTCCATGCTGAACCTCTCTCTCTCTCTCTCTGACATTTCTCCTGTAAGAACCTGTGTTTGATTTTACCTTTTTGGCCAAGGGTGTTTATGGGGTTGTTGCACGTATTTGGAACAGCATCATAAAGTTGCAACAGAGTTGATTGGGTTTTCAGATAAATTATGTTATTCTATATTATGTTCTGTTTTGTTCACGCACAAATAAATTCTGTTTTGTCTAAAACCAAGTAGTTGGGCCAGCTGCATCACTCCTGGTACATACACTTTTCAACTGCTTAAAACAACTAGAAAAGTTAGGATCTGGGCTACCTTCTTGAAATGGCCAGGCCGATAACAACCTGAGAGATGTGTAATTCAATTTCATCCTTAGGAATCATTGGGAGTCCTAATATCATCTCCAGAGCTTTAGCCACGATTCCTCCACAATTATTTCGAAGTTTGACTATTTCAAAGTTAGTTGGCTATTGGAATTGACAACTTGATACCTTTGGATGCATTTCCCTATTAGTCAAAGCTGTGAGCTGCTCATTACCAATCCAAGATGGGACCTTTCCTTAGTTAAAGAGTAAAAAATGAGGTCTGCAGATGCTGGAGATCACAGCTGCAAATGTGTTGCTGGTCAAAGCACAGCAGGCCAGGCAGCATCTCAGGAATAGAGAATTCGACGTTTCGAGCATAAGCCCTTCATCAGGAATAAGAGAGAGAGCCAAGCAGGCTAAGATAAAAGGTAGGGAGGAGGGACTAGGGGGAGGGGCGATGGAGGTGGGAGGGCTTATGCTCGAAACGTCGAATTCTCTATTCCTGAGATGCTGCCTGGCCTGCTGTGCTTTGACCAGCAACACATTTGCAGCTGTGATCACCAGCATCTGCAGACCTCATTTTTTACTCGAAGATTTTAACCTACTGCGAATCCTCTTACAAGGATGCCTTCCTTGAAGAAGCTCTCTTCCTCCCTCTACGAGGATTTCAGTGAGTCCCTCTCTCACTGCACCCCCCAGGTCATCTCCTCTGCACAGAAACTCTTCCTCTCCGCCCCCACCCCACTCCGGCCTATCACCCTCACCTTGACCTCCTTCCACCTATCCCACCTCCATCGCCCCTCCCCCTAGTCCCTCCTCTCTACCTTTTATCTTAGCCTGCTTGGCTCTCTCTCTTATTCCTGATGAAGGGCTTATGCTCGAAACGTCAAATTCTCTATTCCTGAGATGCAGCCTTCCCTTAGTTAGCCTGCTCTTAATTGTTCCAACATAAAGTGCTGTACAAAGTTTTATTCTGCTGTTTTTATCATCTTTTACCCTTCCCTTTATGAGTTGGTTGATGGACCTGGCATATCCCTATCAGTACTAGAACTATGTGGTTTGCAGCCTAATTTCTATGGAATCCTCCCTCTGCATTCCATTCGCCATTGCCATTTAATTTCTCCAAGATCTGTTTGACCTTTGACGTAAAGATTTGGAGTTTGCTGCCCATATTTTCTATAACAAGGGTATTTACAGTGGATATCCCAGCTCTGCAAGCCGTTGTCCCATTCTAAATTATGTGCCACTTGTTGCTTTTCAAGTTTTAGCTCCAATCTCTCATCATTCCCTGTCTCTTGCTCAAATAACACTTAGATTAAATGGGCATACAGATTTCTAACATGGGAGGGACACCATTTCTGGCATCTAGATGGGCTACCTCACAGCGCCAGGGACCTGGGTTCAATTCTCGCCTCAGGCAACTATATGTATGGAGTTTGCACATTCTCCCAGTGTCTGCGTGGGTTTCCTCCCACAATCCAAAAATGTGCAGGTCAGGTGAATTGGCCATGCTAAATTGCCCGTAGTGTTAGGTGAAGGGGTAAATGTAGGAGAATGGGTCTGGGTGGGTTGCTGTTGGGAGGGTCAGTGTGGACTTGTTGGGCCGAAGGGCCTGTTTCCACACTATAAGTAATCTAGATCTCAGTTACTTTTAAAACTACAGTCACAAGTTTATGTTATCATACAGGACCTTATCAGTCTCTTTCAGGACTAACCCATTTCATGGTCCATTTTCCAATTTGGGATAAGGATCGGGGGAACAGTGGGCAGGATTACCCCATTAGTCACAATATTAGTCAGTTCCATGTTCTTTTGTTCTTTGCAGCCAGCTTCCATACTTTGTTACTGGTCATTCTGTTCTTATTCCTGACAGAACCCCATGTTTAATTATTTTGTCTCACCTTTCCTGTCACGGAAAACTCTGATATTCTCATACTTATCTGCCACACATTGCTGTTTACATCTTGTAACTCTGTTCAGGCAGTCCTGTATCTGCAGTTCACACAGAATTGATTTTATTTTCCCACGTCATAGTCAAATTGAACCAAGGGATAAAGTACTATGATCTGTTTTCACATACACTTCCAGGATCCCAAAACTTTGGACACATATCAATGACATCATCTACCCTACTGTTGTACTTGAGCATCCTTCTTTACAGCTTCCTCCTTCCCATAGTCTTTCTCCTGATGTCTCAGTTCCTTGCCATGCAGTCTTCACCATTTAGAGTAAAAGAGATGTACAGCATGAAAACAGGCCCTTTGGTCCAACCCGTCCATGCCGACCAGATATCCCAACCCAATCTAGTCCCACCTGCCAGCACCTGGCCCATATCCCTCCAAACCCTTCCTATTCATATACCCATCCAAATGCCTCTTAAAAGTTGCAATTGTACCAGCCTCCACCACATCCTCTGGCATTTCATTCCATACACGTAGCACCCTCTGCATGAAAAAAGTTGCCCCTTAGGTCTTTTTTATATCTTTCCCCTCTCACCCTAAACCTATGCCCTCTAGTTCTGGACTCCCCGACCCCAGGAAAAATACTTTGTCTATTTACCTTTTCCATGCACCTCATAATGTTGTAAATCTCTATAAGGTCGCCCTTCAACCTCCGATGCTCCAGAGAAAACAGCCCCACCTGTTCAGCCTCTCCCTGTAGCTCAAATCCTCCAATCTTTTCTGAACACTTTCAAGTGGGCGGCACAGTGGCACAGTGGTTAGCACTGCTACCTCACAGCACCAGAGACCCAGGTTCAATTCCCGCCTCAGGCGACTCTCTGTGTGGAGTTTGCACATTCTCCCCGTGTCTGCGTGGGTTTCCTCCGGTTGCACCAGTTTCCTTCCACAATCCAAAAATGTGCAGGTTAGGTGAATTGGCCATGCTAAATTGCCCATAGTATTAGGTGAAGGGGTAAATGTAGGGGAAGGGGTCTGGGTGGGTGGCGGGTTGGTGTGGACCTGTTGGGCTGAAGGGTCTGTTTCCACACTGTAGGGAATCTAATCAAAGTTTCACAACATTTTTCCGAATGGAAGGAGACCAGAATTGCATGCAATATTCCAACAGTGACCTAACCAATGTCCTGTACAGCCGCAACATGACCTCCAAACTCCTGTATTCAATACTCTGACCAAGCATACCAAACCCCTTCTTCACTATCCTATCTACCTGCGACTCCACTTTCAAGGAGCTATGAACCTGCAGTCCAAGGTCTCTTTGTTCAGCAACACTCCCTAGGACTTTACCATTAAGTGTATAATTGGTAGTGACTATATCACGAGTAAAAAGTGAGGTCTGCAGATGCTGGAGATCAGAGCTGAAAATGTGTTGCTGGTTAAAGCACAGCAGGTTAGGCAGCATCCAAGGAACAGGAAATTCGATGTTTCGGGCCAGAGCCTGAATGGGCTCTGATGAAGGGCTCTGGCCTGAAACATCGAATTTCCTGTTCCTTGGATGCTGCCTAACCTGCTGTGCTTTAACCAGCAACACATTTTCAGCAGTGACTATATCACCAATTGATTACCTGTCACTAGTACAATTCTAAACTCCATCTTGAAGGATTATCTGTTCTCCTGCAATGCATCAGGTAATCTCTGCTCTTAATTAGTTTTCATTGACCAAATAGCCATCTAAATTAAAATCACTTTCCTGTTGAACTAGATGTTTATGACCCGAGCCCCAAACTCAAACCAACTGGTCAAGAGGCTTCAGTACTTGGGACCTTCTTTGCCCTGTTACAGTTCTGGGTTAACTGCAATGGAGACCAACGTTGCTGCCATTGGTGTGCCCTTTGAGCAATACCAGCCATTTGTCTTCCCTCAAGCAGGACCAATGGCAAGGGCAGGGGTGGGAGGGAGGTGGGATGGGGCAGTAGGTTTGGTGTCATTTCACCTGCATCCAAGAAAAGGTGATCTTCATGGTTGTTCTGAGTGCTAAACAATTTTACTGATTAATATGATGCTATCCTGTTTTGCCAGAGACCAGAAAAGACTCGTATACCATAGAGGGGGGCCTGATGAAAGACCCATTTTGATAGGTGCTGCCATTTGTGGAGCCTGCATATTGTCTGTTGCATCATTCTTTCCTAAGAGCTGTTACTTCAGGTTGTAAAAAGTCAAGTCCTAGAAGGGTTTCTTCCAATTCCCTTCACTGGATGTCCTGTCAATGGGACACATGGGGTAACGTCTGTGGAGCTTGATACGATATTGTGTACCAACATTAGGACAAAGGATAAAACTGCAATTTTCTGAAGCAAGTCTTTAAGGTTTGGTTTTTCCTTCGTACTATACTGCTAGATTGTGGATGGTAAGCTATGAGGAATTTCTGATTTATTCCAAATAAAATGATCCCATCTTGCAGGCCTTGATTGGACTCAATACTACATGGGAGTCCCCACCTCTGAATATCTACTGCACCAATATGTCAGCTGTGTTAATTCTGGGGACCACTTCAACTGAAGGCATCAGTAATCATCAGGTCCTACATAATCTATTTGTAAGTTTATCCAGGATAAACCCTTCATCAGGAATAAGTCCTCAGATACTGCCTGACCTGCTGTGCTTCTCCAGCACTACACTTTTCGACTTTATGTATGCAAGCATCTAATTGAATTCTTGCCACTGTGAAAAGCAAGAGTTTGTATCAGTGGATGGCAAACCCTTGCCATAAGCACCCTTTGTAAAACACATTATCTAAACAGCTCAAGGCCACACATAGTGTGTCTTAATTTACCTTTGTTTGCATAATGATTTGGATTATTCTGAGCACACACCAGACAATTGTCCATGTAATGCTTCACATTCTTCTCTGTATTGGGCCACTGGCCCAACCCTTTAATTTGCTTCTGTGGTAGTTTCTATCCATTAGTGCCCCTGAATATCATGACATTGGTATATTATCAGATTATGGCCTTGTCCATTCCTAAAGTCATGACCATCCTTAAGGTGTATCTTACACTCCCACTTGTTATATAATGCAGAGTATGCTCCTTCTTGCGTTTGTTTTAAGTCACTGCCTCAGACTTGAGCCTATATTTGGTCTTTGACTTAATTTGATTGACAATGATTACATCCACTTGCTCACTTTTTGGGGTTTCCAGGGTTCCCTTTCTTGAGTGCCTTGTTTTCATAATTCATCCTCTCATATGTTCCCATATGGGGATGATTTATGGTGTGCTTTTATTTTGGTAATTCCATTGGCCTTGACCTTCTGGGTGGGTTGTGCTTCAGAAGGTCGGTGTGGATTTGTTGGGCTGAAGGGCCTGTTTCCACACTGTAGGGAATCTAATCTAAAATTTCAAAGAATTATGTCCCTGAACGCTGAGGTTAACACTACCCATGCCCTACTATTCATTATTTAAGGCCTATCCTTGTTTTTGTACCAAAATGCAATACTTCACATTTGACCAGATTGAACTTCATCTGCCCTTTTTCAGTCCATTGACCCATTTGATCAAGATCCTTTTGTAATCTTAGAAAACCTTCTTCACTGTTTATGCCACCAATTTTGATGTCATCTGCCAGCTTACTAACCACGTCTTCTATCCTCTCATCCAAATCATTTATATGAATGACGAACATCATTCCCTAGAACCGATCCCTGTGGAACACCACTGGTCCCAGGCCTCCAGTCCAAAAGCAACCCTTCACCACAACCCTCTGTCTCCTACTGTAAAGCGCATGATGTATCTAATTGGCAAGCTAACCCTGAATCTCATGTGACTTAACTTTACTAATTAGTTTACCATGCAGAAGGGTTTACTAAAGTCCAAGTAAACAGAGAGTCTACTCCTCTGCCCTCATCTACCTTTTTGGTAACTTCCTCAAAAAAATTCAATTAAGTTTGTGAGACGCAATTTTCCTTGCACAAAACCATGATGACTATCCTTAATCAATTTTTGTCTCCCTAAATGTCCATGAATCCTATCTTTTAAAATCACCTCCAATAATTTGTCCGCAGTGAAATCAAACTCACAAGTCTTTAGTTCCCTGTTTCTCCTTACAACCTTTATTTAACAAAGGTACAACATTAAGATCAGAGAAAGAAAATGTGCTCTGCAACTGGGTGCAGTTTCACTAACATTGCTAAATAACAGCTAATAGAACATAGAACAATACAGCGCAGAACAGGCCCTTTGGCCCTCGATGTTATGCTTACCGGTAAACTAATCTAAGCCCATCCCCCTGCACTATCCCATCATCATCATCCATGTGCTTATCCAAGGATTGTTTAAATCTCCTTAATGTGGCTGAGTTAACTACATTGGCAGGCAGGGCTTTCCACGCCCTTACCCCTCTCAGTAAAGAACCTGCCTCTGACATCCGTCTTAAATCTATCGCCCCTCAATTTGCAGTTATACCCCTGCGTACAAACTGATGTCATTGTCCTCTGAAAAAGACTTTCACTGTCTACCCTATTTAATCCTCTGATCATCTTGTAATTCTCTATCAAATTCCCTCTTAGCCTTCTTCTTTCCAATGAGAACTTCCCCAAGTCTCTCAGCCTTTCCTCATAAAACTTTCTCTCCAGACCAGGCAACATCCTGGTAAATCTCCTCTGCATGTTTTCCAATGCTTCCACATCCTTCCTGTAATGGGGCGACCAGAATTGTACACAATGTTCCGAGTGTGGCCGCACGAGCGTTTTGTATAGTTGCAGCATGATATTATGGCTCCAGATCTCAATCCCTTGACCAATGAAACCAAACACACCATATGCCTTCTGAACAGCACTATCAACCAGGGTGGCAACTTTCAGGGATCTATGTACATGGACTCCAAGATCCCTCTGCACATCCACATTACCAAGAATCTTTCCGTTGACCCAGTATTCTGCCTTTCTGTTATTCTTCCTAAAGTGAATCATCTCACATTTATCTGCATTGAACTCCATTTGCCACCTCTCAGCCGAATTCTGCAGTTTATCCAAGTCCCCATGCAACTTGCAACATTCTTCTACACTGTCCACTACTCCATCGACTTTAGTATCATTTGCAAACTTATTAACCCATCCACCTATGCCTGTATCTAAGTCATCCATAAAAATGACAAACAGCAGTGGTCCCAAAACAGATCCTTGTGGCACATCACTAGTAACCGGACTCCAGGTTGAATATTTGCCATCAACCGCCACTCACTGCCTTCTGACAGAAAGTCAGTTTCTAATCCAACCTGCTAAATAACCTTCAGCCCATGCCTCTGCATTTTCTCCTATTGTTTACTATGTGGGAATCTTATCAAAGGCTTTACTGAAGTCCATATACATCACGTCAACTGCCCCACCCTCATCCACATTCTTGGTCACCTTCTCAAAAAACTCAATGAGGTTTGTGAGACATGACCTGCCCTTGATGAAACCATGTTGACTATCTGCAATTAAACTGTTGCTTGCTACATGATTATAAATCCCATCTCTAATAATCCTTTCCAAAACTTTTCCTACAACATACGTAAGGCTCACTGGTCTATAATTACCTGGGTCATCTCTACTGCCCTTCTTGAACAAGGGGACAACATTTGCAATCCTCCAGTCCTCTAGTACTAAACCTGAAGACAATAACAACTCAAAGTTTAAAGCCAAAGACTCCAACACCTCCTCCATAGCTTCCCAGAGGATCCTCGGACAAATCCCATCTGGCCCAGGAGACTTGTCTACTTTTGCTCCTTCTAGAATTGATAACACTTCTGCCTTACTAACCTCGATCCTTTCTAGATTAATATCTTGCATCTCATTCTTCTCCTCTATAATATTATCCTTTTCCTGAGTGAAAACTAACGAGAAATATTCATTTAGCAACTCTCCGATCTCCACAGGGTCCACACACAAATTCCTATTTCTGTTTTTGACTGGCCCTATTCTTACCCTCATTATCCTTTTATTCCTCACATACCTATAGAAAGCTTTAGGGTTTTCCTTTATTCCCCCTGCTAAAGACAGCTCATGTCCTCTCTTTGCTCTTCTTAACTCTCTTTAAATCCTTCCTAGCTAATTTGTAACTCTTCATTGCCTCATCTGAACTATCATGTCTCATCGTCACATAAGCCTCCTTCTTCCGCTTAACAAGAGTTGCAATTTCTGTAGGGAACCACGATTCCCTTACCTTATCACTTCCTCCCTGCCTGACAGGGACATATCTATCAAGGGCACGCAATATCTGCTCATTAAACCAGCTCCACATTTCGATTGTCCCCATCCCCTGCATTTTGCTACCCCATTCTATGCATTCTAAGTCTTGACTAATTGCATTATAATTGCCCTTCTCCCATCGATTACTCTTGCCCTGTGGCATGTACCCATCCCTTTCCATCGCTAAACTAAACATAACCAAATTATGGTCACTCTCTCCAAAGTGCTTACCTACCACTAAAGCAAACACCTGGCTTGATTCCTTACCAAGCAGCACGGTGGCACAGTGGTTAGCACTGCTGCCTCACAGCGCCAGAGACCCGGGTTCAATTCCCGCCTCAGGCGATTGACTGTGTTGGGTTTGCACATTCTCCCTGTGTCTGCGTGGGTTTCCTCCGGGTGCTCCGGTTTCCTCCCACAGTCCAAAAATGTGCAGGTTAGGTGAATTGGCCATGCTAAATTGCCCGTAGTGTTAGGTGAAGGGGTAAATGTAGGGGAATAAGTCTGGGTGGGTGCACTTCGGCGGGTTGGTGTGGACTTGTTGGGCCGAAGGGCCTGTTTCCACACTGTAAGTAATCTAATCTAATCTAATCACCAGATCCAGTGTGGCCTTCCCTCTTGTCGGCCCTTCAACGTACTGTGTCAGGAAACCCTCCTGCACAAATTGGACAAAAACTGATCCATCTGAAATATTAGAGTTATAGCATTTCCAATCAGTTGGGGAAGTTAAAGTCCTCCATAATGACTGGAACTACACCTCAGGTTCCCATCCGCCTGCTGAGCTAGATTAAACCCACCGGAATAGCACCAGCAAATTTCCCACCCAGGATATTAGTACCCCTCTGGTTCAAGTGAAGACCGTCACCTTCCCCAGAATGAGTCCCAATTATCAATGGACCTGAAATCCTCCCTGCTGCACCATCCCTGCAGCCATGTGTTCAGCTGAAATCTCTCCCTATTCCTCGTCTCGTTATTACGTGGCATGGGTAACAATCCAGAGATACCAACTCTATTTGTTCTAGCTCTGAGCTTCCACCCTAGCTCTCTGAAATCCTGCATTACATCCCTATCCCTCGTTCTACCTATGTCGTTGGTACCTCCGTGGACCACGACTTGGATCTGGCTACCCTCTCCCTTAGGGACCCCAAAGACATGATCTGATACATCATGGATTCTGGCACCTGGGAGGCAACACACCAACTGTGAGTCTTGTTCGTTACCAACAAACCTTCTATCTGACCCTCTACTGAGTCTCCAATGACTAACACTCTCTTCCTTTCCCCCTCTTCCCTTCTGTGTAACAGGAACAGAATCTGTGCCAGAGACCACTGCATACCTGGCAAGTCATTCCCTCCACAGCAGTACCCAAAACAGTATACTTGTTTTTTCAGAGGAACGACCACAGGGTATCCCTGCACTGACTGTTTTTTTCCCCTTTACCCAGCTTCCTTCATGTCTCGGAGTAACTGTTTTCCTGTAACTCTTATCTATCACAGCCTCTGCCTTCTGAGTGATCCAAAGTTTATCCAGCTCCCGCTCCAGTTTCCTAACTCGGTCTTGGAGGTGCGAGAGTTGGGTGCACTTCCTGCAGATGTACTTGGATGGGACACTAATGGCCTCCCACACCTCAAACGTGATGCAGGAGGAACATCGCTCTCCTTGCACTGCCATTCTGCTAGTCCCCTTATCAGAATGTAAAAAAGGGAAGCTTACCTGATGTATCCCTCGTGTTGAAGGTTAGAGTGGGTGGTTGGTTGAGAGGCCCTAAACGATAGGGTCTTCAGGTTAAGAAAACACCCACTTATATAGCTGGAGGGAAATAAAAAAAAGTCCCTTCTTTCCCAGAAACCTCTGCTCTCCAATGTCAGATGTCAAGACTCAAATCAATGACTCATCACTCCCGACTGGCCCTTAGTCCAAGCCCCCGCCCTTTGTGCTGCTGCTGTTGCTGAAAAACAGAAATGGAGGATTCCCATGGTTGAGGTAAGTTTTTAAAGACTCAAATCAGTGACTCACCACTCCCGATAGGCCCTAGTCCAAGCTCCCATTCTTTGTGCTGCTGCTGAAAAACAGAAATGGAATTGCTGTTTTTATGACCTTTTTGAAAGAAAAAGCCAAGGACAGCATAACCTTGTTAAAGGAGCAGCATCATCACAGATGGATCTGAGACCCATGGAACAAAAGGTACTGAAAGGAAGCTTGAAGAGAGCAGGTGAAACATGTCAGCAAACAACGGTAAGCTGTTGTATGGAAGAGTTAGATGAAAGGGAAACAGTAAATGCAAGACAAAACAGAAATTACATGTAAAAGAAACAGAGAACGTAAGATTGAAAAAGGGATTAGATGAAAGGGAAATGGAGAATGCGAAATTAAAATAGGAGCTAGAGACTGTAAAATAGGAGAAAGGTAAATTATGCGAATGAGTGTCAGAGGAGGAACAAAGAAACCAGTTGAATTTACGACACAAGAATCAGTTCCAAACACAATGTGAAAGGACCTATGAGGAGAGATAAGAGGCTGTCAGTGAATATGACACTGCCAAATGCATTCAAGTTTAAAAAAAACTGTTGTACAATGAAAGGGGAGTGGTCAATACTCCCAGCTCAGCTTTTCTCTGGTTTGGTTTGGCTTTTAGCAGTCTGGCTGTTCACTGAAAGCAGTCAGGAAGCTGTGAAGCAGCTGGACTAAAAGAGAAGAAGGTGTTTGATATGCTTTCCTTTATTGGTCAGAGTATTGAGTACAGGAGTTGGGAGGTCATGTTGCGGCTGTACAGGACACTGGTTAGGCCACTGTTGGAATATTGCATGCAATTCTGGTCTCCTTCCTATTGGAAAGATGCTGTGAAACTTGAAAGGATTCAGAAAAGATTTACAAGGATGTTGCCAGGGTTGGAGATTTTGAGCTATAGGGAGAGGCTGAACAGACTGGAGCTGTTTTCCCTGGAGCATCGAAGGCTGAGGGGTGACCTTATCGAGGTTTACAAAATCATGAGGGGTATGGATAGGATAAATAGACAAAGTCTTTTCCCTGGGATGGGGGAGTCCAGAACGAGAGGGCATAGGTTTAGGGTGAGAGGGGAAAATATAAAAGGGATCTAAGGGGCAACTTTTTCACACAGAGGGTGGTACGTGTAAGGAATGAGCTGCCAGAGGAAGTGGTGGAGCTGGTACAATTGCAACATTTAAGAGGCATTTGGATGGGTATATGAATAGAAAGGGTTTGGAGGGATATGGGTCAGGAGCTGGCAGGTGGGACTAGATTGGGTTGGGATAAATGGTCAGCATGGACGGGTTGGACTGAAGGGTCTGTTTCCATGCAGTACATATTTATGACTCTATGACTCTAAGCAGGTCCGTGCTGATTCTCCCTCTCTCTGACATTTCCCCTGAAAGACCCTGTGTTTTATTTTACCTTTTTTTGCCAAGGGGTGTTTATGGGGATTGTTGCAAGTATTTGGAACAGCATCACTAAGTTGGGATAATCTGTTGAGCTTTCATATAGGTTAAGTTATTCTGTATTCTGTTCTCTTTTGTTTGTGTTTCATTCAGTAATCTTGCAAATAAATTCTGTTGTTTTCAAAATTAAGTGGTTGGACCAGCTGCATCACTCTTGGGATATTCACCTCACACCTGCTTAAAACAACTAGCAAAATTAGGGTCCGGGCTACTTTCTTAAAAGGTTTTGAAGGGGTCTGGCCTGGTCTATAACACATCAATACTCTACCACAATAGTTGACTCATTCAGGCCATATATGACTTAGGTACTTTAGAGGACCATTTCCCACTTGGGGCAATCCTCTGCCAATTTCTAAATACTTATATCAAAGCTTAGTTAAGAGGCAAGAGAAGTTACTGGGTTTGGAGTCCTGTTATTCTGCAGGGGACATACATTGCAAAAATGGTTTTCCTTCACTAAAATCCTGTCCAGACTCCAAGTCAATGCACGAGAGGTACGCTGAACACACTTCAAGGTTGATGTCTAGAGTTCTACCCTTAACTATCATCTAACTCAGTTCTACAATTACTATATCACAGTTCATCTGTCACGTGGGTGAGTTGGGCACAGTGTGACTTTAAAGTGATCACTTCATTGTATCTGCCTCAGGGCCCAAACACTCCTGACCCTTGGACTGAAGTGTCAACTGGCGTGATGACCAAAAGGATACGCAAACTGAAGTCTCGTACAATTTAATCTTTGTTAGTAGATAAAGCACTTAGAATGTATATGTTTTTCATGCTTAACAACTTCGTATTCAATCACTACTCTAGGCTGCTAGACTTAAACTTTATGACTTAAACTTTAACACTACCTGTGTTAGATGAATTGGCCAGATTTGCTCTGATAAATCATTTTCTTTTGCGTTCCAAACTCAGAGCCACATCTTCCCAACAATGCATTTGGAATTGTCGCTCTCAATGTCCCTTTTTTATGTTTTCTTCTAATCTCACAGAAAGTTCAATGATATATCCCTGCTCATGTCAGGCATGACTCTAAGATTGCAGGGGTCATGTAAACAGGAGATTTCTGCATCCATGGTCCCTCCCGTCAGTCTTATTGTATTCCTCTTTGCATCCACAGAGATCAAACAACTTAGCAACTTAGCAGTCTGATTTTACTTCTTCCTCTAACTGCAAGCTGGTCTGATGTTTATGTAGTATTAGCATAATTTCCTATCATGCATTTTAGGCTTCAATTTTGTTTGCTACAAAGTCACAGTCAAGCAATGTAACCAAATGTTGGGTCATCTGATTGGTGCCCCTCAAAACCTTGTCCAAATACTAATATAAGCCCAGAGTACCTAACATATGACTATGGCTTATACAAGCTCATGTGCATTGAGAATATGGCCCCTAAATCAAAGTTGTCAGACTGTTATTTGCAACAATAATCCTTATCAGCTGCATTTGGTTACCAAAGAACACCAATAAGATTAAACTTTGCTAAAGGGTACAAGAAATTGAAACTTTTTGTCTTGAACTTATCAGCACTACAATGCAAGAAACAGAATTGAACAAAGGGTTACTCTTGGTAGGTTTATCCTTGGCATGGAGATGCAGCAAGAACAGTTAACTGTCAATCTTAATTTCAGTCTAGGCAAAAGATTCTGATTGGTCAGAATATTGCCATGGGATTGCAGCAGAGAGTGGCTATCTCCATGAACTAATTTTTGTTGCCACATTGAAAAGGGACCTGCGAATTTATGGATGTAGCTCCAGCACATGTAAGTACATCACATTACAAACCTGATGGATGAACTTAAATTGATCCTGAGTAGTGCCCAATCCACTGCAGATTACCTTGGAAGGGGCAAGTGTCTCAGAAATTTGAACAACAGGTGAGGTTAGCTGCCTCATGCTGCTTCTACGGTATTAATCCACCAGTAGTTTTATTAACTAATTGGATGCTACTGCCAAGCCAAATAAACCATTTTGTCTGCTGCACACATGTTTAATGTGATATACCAGTTTCTGTGCTGGTGTTATGTTAGCTATGTAGCTCATATAACCCAATGACTCGCAGTCCATCTCAAGCAACATATCCTGTTGAACATGTGCAGCCCATGCTTGCACGCTTCAGAAAAGTATATCCACTATTAAATGTGATTCTGCCATTTGAAATCATTTATTAAATAATCCAGACTGTGTGAAATCATATTGGAAATGAATTTAAGATCATCAGTCAGGTTTGCAATGTGATATATATATACATGCTAGAAGCTACATATATTAATCCACAGAACCCTGTTTTATATAGGCAAAAGGAATTAGTTAAGAGAGATGGTCAGTCTCTGCTGAAGCCCCATGGCAACATGCTGACTAATTCAGAATCCACCTGCTTGGACTGAGAATTTAGATTGACAAGTAACTGGACCAAGAATTTAAATCTGAAAAATGCAGTGCTGGAAAAGAACAGCAGGAGAAGTA
The DNA here is from genome assembly GCF_020745735.1 of Hemiscyllium ocellatum. Taxonomy (NCBI): domain Eukaryota; kingdom Metazoa; phylum Chordata; class Chondrichthyes; order Orectolobiformes; family Hemiscylliidae; genus Hemiscyllium; species Hemiscyllium ocellatum. Next base: position 40,287,048 of record NC_083428.1, read on the forward strand.
GCATCCGAGGAGCAGCACCGTTGACCTTTCTGACATAAGCCTTTCATCATTGATGAAGAGCTTATGCCCGAAACACAACTCTCCTGCTCCTCAGATGCTGCTTGACCTGCTGTTCTTTTCCAGCACCACATATTTTGACTCTTGACTCTTCAGCATCTGCCATCCTCACTTTCTCCGAGAATTTAAATTGACAAGTAACTGTTTTTGCTGCATCTCTATATTAATGACTGGTGGGGCAATCAGCACCTTCTCATGCTGAACAAAATGATGTACTTTTGTTCAAGCATGTTCCTTGTTCCTTGTTCCTGGTTCTGATTCGTGCAAAATGGAAAGCTTCAATTTCTTAACTACTTTTAGCAATGGTTACATTCTGTATCATCAAGAAATGATTTAAACTGCTGAGGCAAAGGTATAACCATGTCTTGCAATGTTTTGGATATTGGTAACAATCACAATTCTGACAAAATTAGATATAAATTAATGAGTATTTGATCTCTCAGTGAATGAAGAGACATGGGGGTCAGATGAGAAAGTGGATTTGAAGCCAAAGGTCAACTACAATGGGTATTAAATGGTGAACAGGCTATGTGTGCTTTTTCCACTTCTTCCCCTATTTCTTGTGTTCTTCCTCATTTACTCTTGAATTGAGAGATGTGAACAAAAACAGGAAATACTGGAAATAGTCAGCATTAATTCCTGAGTAATTATAAAAGGTAGACTGATCAGTTATTCATGATATTGTATGATTCACAATAGAATAATAAGAACATTTTCATCTTCAACAACTGTTGGATAGCCAAGCAGAGCTCGGTTTTTGTTCAATTATTTACTAATGTGTTATAATCTATTTTCTAAGATTTGATTTGTTGGGAGGTGTAAATTATTAAAACGGAGATTTAACTGTGGTGAAAATGACATGTGTAACAAAGATAACAACTTTCTCCTCCATGGGAGCTACTTTGGAGGGAACAATTGATTAAATTTGACATCCCGCCTGGTTGTAGCACATCTGAACTGTGACACGCCTCAGGCTCTTAACCTCCTTTGTCTCAGAAGCAGCCTTTTTTGGATTGGTTCAGATTTAACCAAATCACCATATTTTCCAGATTAAAATCTGCAACAGAGCCACTCAGGGAGCATTTTTCTCCATGTCATAACAGATATCACAGCCTAACAGTATTTCCTTTTATACAAGGAGCTGATTGTAAGGGATGTTTCTAAAGATATAGATGTCATGAGAATTTTGGGATAATTTATCCCAGGCCCTGAAGAATATGGCCCAATGGTATGTCATTTGGGAAAATATAGCAAGTGAAAAATGAGATTCTCAATATCAAAACAAAATCTGAATTTCCATACAAAATTTTAATGTAGAGCACAGAATCTTGCTAATGAGTAGTGCGGGACTGATTTGCATGTACTATTATCGCATTTCTTAATCTCACCTCATGTACGTACACTTTGCTATCTTCCCAGGCCATGGAGAAAAAGTAGATGATGACAATTCCCAACTTGGAATCTGAATGAATTCCTAGTCAAGTTCTTGCAGCTCCTCATCATTCTCTCTGGGCTGCCATGTTGGCCAGCATTTCCCCACATCTCATGATATGCACCATGGACAGTGAGCATCTGTTAATGCTGTTTTCTCGCCTGATGCAGCCAGACCTGCTGAGTTTCTCCAGCACTATGCATTATGGAGATTAGCATCAACAAAGCACCAGCCTCACTACCTAATCATGGCACAGTTGAGACTTTTAATACACTGCAACAATTCAATACTGCACTTTGGAATTTACCAACACTTTAGGTTGCAACGCTGCTACCAAGTCACTTAGTAGCAGGAACAGCCCTCATCTCATTTTTCAGAATAAAGTGCATTAGAGGGCTCTGAGCTTGTTTTCTTAGCACCCAATCACTTTGCACTTAGTCAGACACTCACAGCATTTCTGCCTTGCCTTGGTGTAATGTAGATAGCCAGGCAGAGTGCCATGTCTGGCAGCAAGGAACAGTCAAGAGTTAAAATGATCAGTTCAGGGCTGATCCATCGCCAATCAGGAAAGCTGTCCAAAGTGAGTGAATGGGAAAGGCAGAGGACAGAAAGGTGAGTAGTTTTGGGGTATGATGTAAATAACAGCCACTGAAGGAAGATGCTGCAAGTAATATTGAAAGTGATAGACTAAGAGCCTCAGCAGCAAATGGGTGAAATGGCAGAGTTGGATTGAGTGTGAGATAGCAGAGGGAAGATTCCTGTGGCATTACTGCACATTCCTCCAGACTGTGGATGCACTGACCTGGATGGCTACTTCAGACCAAGCCGGCAGTATTTGACATAGTTTGCAACTGGGGTTTAAATATGATGCCCTTAGCATGGATGCTGCAAGGTCCTGGCACCAGCGAGCGTTTCTTCACTTGTAAATACAAGGTAGTGCAAGAGTGTATCTGTGGAGGTATGCACATACTGAATGAGGTCAGCAGTGCTTGAGAAAAGTGAACATGGCTTACAGAAGGAAATCTTTCATGAAACCCCCTGAAACTGACACAGCCAAAGTTTGGGGAATTCAGCCATCTAGTGTTTGATGTGAGTCTAGAAAGCTAACAAATATTTGTCTGCCTATACCACCTAAATCTAACTGGAATTGAATTCACAGTTTACACTTAACACCTCAAATATATCAAAATGTTCTCAAGTACATCACAGGAGTATCATTAATGAGGAGAAAGTGAGGTCTGCAGATGTTGGAGATCAGAGTCGAGAGTGTGGTGCTGGAAAAGCACAGCCTGTCATGCAACATCCGAAAGCAGGAAAATCGATGCTTTGAGCATAAGCCCTTCATTAAAGAGCCAAGAACATGTGACCAACTACCTCATCAAAAAGAGAGGTTTTAAAGGAGGAGGGAGAGAGGAAAAGAGCCAGTGTCGCCTAGGTGGGAACTCCAGAGTTTGGATAGGCGGCCAAATGCCTGGCCACATTGGTAGTATGATTAATTTAAGGATGTGAAGCCTGAATTGGAGGAGATTAGAGATCTCAGCAGATGGTTCCTTTGAGGGAGGTTACAGAGGTAGGATGACAGATCTTAAATTTGTCTTTGCTCCTTCCCAAAACAACGTCTGAATAAAAATAAGTCTAAACCACATTGTGCATTATCGATGCTCTACTGTCTACATTCTAATATAGAATGCCAACACTGGCTACTCAGGACACCTCCCTCTTCCCTTCAGTGGGTAAACATTTGAGAACTGGTGAGTGTAGAAGCAGAATTATTTGCCCAGATGTTTCCACATCCGATCAGGGTAGGACCTTTGCAGACCACATAGTTCCCAGGCTCACATCAAATTTGGGAGAACAGGTTCCAACAATAAATATAAAAGCTAAATATCAGAGAAACCCTGGTCCCACACTAGTCTGGGAACATATGGCTTTTCATCTCATTAATATTATTCGAATATCAACATTTGTGTTTAACATAGAACCTTAGAGTGCTTTTTAAAAATGTTTATTTCAACACCTAAATTCAACGACTTTATATCTATGAATATTAATGAAAAGTCTGCTGTTTGTTGTTACCATTGAGATTAGCTTAAAGACTAAGGGAAATTTAGGACAAATGGTGTTTTGAGTCTGACTCAATCATTTTATGTTGACAAAGCAGTTTTCAAGGCCACTATTAGTGTTATAATTGTTGATGCCAAGGTGCATATGACAATATGCTCAGCAAAACTCAAATGAATGTGTGATGGAACGTCATGCTGATTCTAAGATTTGCAGTATCTTTCAATCACTTTCTATGCAGGAAGCAAATTTATTTTCTTTGTATTTTCCTCTTCCAATTTTCTCTCTTTTTTAACTCTCTATCGTGACTCTTGAGTCTTTTTGAGTATAACTTTGTACTAGTTCTTCATGTCTGGATGCAATCAGAATGTAGGCAACCTGATCAACTAAAGTGTCCAAACAGCCCAAAAATGATCCTGACCTAATTGAATGTTTACACAATTTGTTTTCTAAATGCTCTTGGAGCACAACTGTGAGCAGATTGCAGGTTATTTATTAACATCTTCCAGATTATACCTTTGAGGATGTTCTTAGAATCTTTAATAGCTAGGTCGGGTGGTGTGGTTGTTACATTAATGGACTGGCAATCCTAAATATATTCATTCAAATCCTACTTTGAATTGAGTGTAATAAATTAAGTGCTGGAAATTAAAAGCTGCTCATCAGTAAACTGATCAAGAAACTTTTAGATTATTGGAAGAAACGCATTTGTGAATGCTCTTTCAGAAAAGTAGAATGAAGTTGGGCATAAACATGAGCTGAAAATGTGTTGCTGGAAAAGCGCAGCAAGTCGGGCAGCATCCAAGGAACATAAATATGACCTCAGTGCCACACCAATATCATTCACATTTAATTGCACTCTGAAGTAGCTGAGCAAAGTACACAGGCAACCTGGATGAGGAAAAAGTGCTGGGCATTCCTTGAGCTTCCATATCCTGAGAATAAATAATAACAATAATTCTCCAAGGTCAGCTAGCAAGATATAGTATGGAGATTGAACTTGGTCCTGCTCTATAGTTGTTTTTATCATACCAGGTAGCTTGAGGTGACTAGGTACTGAAGCCATCAGCACAATGTGTGACAGTGGAAGTAAATATGACCTGTACTGAGGATTAGTGCACAAATCTCAAAGTAATTCTCACTTAATGTATTGTGTGTTATTCCAATCATTCTGCTTTGAGAAAGACACCAGACCAGACAACAAGATCAGGGATTGGAGTTATGAAGAAAAGCTGCAGTAACTGCTTACATTGGAGGAAGAGGATCACAAATATTAAGGTAAAGACAATAGATAAATATGGTTGTCAATTTTACAAGAGGACATAGCTTTCTGTTCATAAGAGACTAACAGCTTATATCCAGCTACTGTACTTTAAACAGAAGCTGGATAGACTCTCAGGGAGGTAGTGAAAGTAATTTGTGTTAACAGTTGAAGATAGAAGTCTAGAGAAACATTTGACAATGTAAAATTATATCCCAACCCTGGGCCACAGTGCTCTAGGCTGGCTTTGCACATTCTTACATTCCATGAATGTTTATGAATCATAAGGACCATGTAGCAGACAGGCAGAGAGAGAGAGAGAGAGCTAGATTAATTTGTGCTGATTGGAATTGGTTCAAATTCCAACTACAATGGTCTATTATGGAAAAAAATAGCTAGGTGTTTGATGAATCTCTGCTAAGTGGTTAAGGTTTTCACTATTCTTAAGTTTTAATTTTTTAACATAGTATACAAATTAGTGGAATAACTAATAAATATATAAAAGGCAGCATAAGTAAGTGAATAATGTAATTAAATAATTAATAAACCATTTAAGGATGGCAGGACAGGTGATGTGCCAAGGCTGCAGCACATGGGAGCTCCTGGATACTTTTCTGATCAGTAAGAGTTTGAAGTTCAAATGGCTTGGACTTAGAGTTTATGAGCTGGAGGCTAAATGACAGCCACTGCAATGCATCAGTGAGGTGGGGGGGCTGGTGGTGATTATCGAAATTCTTTGTATCGGTTGGTAGTCACTCCATTTAGGATTGGGTCTTCTGATTTAGTCAGTGGTCAGGCGCAAGTATGAGTGAGGCAGGAAAGGTTACCCAGAGGGTAGGAGTGCATGAATGTCAGCCTCTGCAGTTCTCCAATAGTTTGAGATTCTGTTTGGATGACAGCAGATGCTGGAGAGTGAATGAGCAAACTGACCAGGGTACCATGATACAGGAAGCCATTCAAGTAGTCGAAAGGGCACTGGGATGACAAAACATAATGTAATAAAAGTAGTAGATGATAGGGAAATGAAGGGGATTGATAGTGTTCTCTATAGCAAAGAGTGAGAGTCCAGGTGGCTATGTTGACTGCCTGGTTATCAAGGTTCAGGACATTTGCTCTGGGCTGGAGTGGAATTTGTGATAGGAGGGGAGGATCTTGTGGCTGTGGCTCTTGTGAGTACCAATAACATAGAAAGAACTTGGTCAGTAGTTCAATATAGATATTATGAGAAAGTAGGCACTAAACTAAAAAGCAGAACCTCAAAGATTGCAATTTCTCAATCATTACTTGAACTGAGAGAAAGAAACCCACACTACTAAACTGATAGAACAGTGAACCTGCACAGGTACTGCCTTTGCTGTTTGAATTCATGCATCACTGGACATCAAAGTTCATGGGAAAATTAACAATGAAATTCACAACTGATCTTGGAGGAACCTGTTTAGGAGAGGTCACAGCACAGAAACAGATAAGTGGATATTTTAAGTGTGGCCTTACAGTAAGTCTGCAGTAGTAAATAGAGTGGGTTCTTTCTTGATTATATGTTTTATTGAGATATGTCCCTTGATTAATCTTAAAATATAAGTCATAAGTATTAATTTAACATGGAGCAGTGTTTTGTAGAGGAATAAGACAATACTATTTTCTGTAGATTGAAAGAAGCAAAAATGGCCCTTAGTAGAGTGATATGCTCTTCTTGTTGGATGTGGGAGCTTAGGGAGAGTTTACAGGTTACTGAGGATTATATCTGCAAAAAATGCCATTGGTTGTGAATCCTATCAGATCAAATGGAACAGTTGAAGAGACAGTTAGGAATTTACAAGAGCAAGGAGATTCTGATGGATGGCAGTTGTAGGAAGGGGGAAAGGTTGCAGATACAGTCACATAGATGGGTTAACTCCAAGAAAGGTAAGAGAGGTAGGCAGCTAGTGCAGGAGACTCTGCGGCTATACCCATTTCAAACAAATATGCTGTTTTGGAAAATGTAGAGGGGTGATGGATTCTCAGGGGAACGTAGCTCAAACAGCCAAGTTTCTGGTATTGAGGCTGGCTCTAATGCAATGAGAGGAACGTCGGCTTCTAAGAGATCAATTGTGTTTGGAGATTCTGTAGTCAGAGGTACAGATAGACGTTTCTGTGGCCAGCAGAGAAAAAGCAGAATGGTGTGTTGTTTCCCTGGTGCCAGGATCAAGGATGTCTCAGAGAGGGTGCAGAATGTTCTCACGGGGGAGAGGGGCCAGCAGGAGGTCATTGTCCACATTGGAACCAATGACATTGGAAAGGAAAAGCTTGAAATTCTGAAGGGAGATTTCAGAGAGTTAGGCAGAAATTTAAAAAGGAGGCCCTCAAGGGTAATAATATCTGAATTACTCCCAGTGCTACGAGCTAGTGAGGGCAGGAATAGGAGGATAGAGCAGATGAATGCATGGCTGAGGAGCTGTTGTATGGGAGAAGGATTCATATTTTTGGATCATTGGAAGCTCTTTTGGGGTAGAAGTGACCTGTACAAGAAGGACGGATTGCACCTAATGAGGGGTATGTTGGGTTCCAAGAGATCGATTGTGTTAGGGGACTCTCTAATCCAAAGTACAGATAGACGTTTCTATGGCCAGCAGCGAAAAATCAGACTGGTGTGTTGTTTCCCTGGTGCCAGGATCAAGGATATCTCAGAGAGGGTGCAGAATGTTCTCAAGGTGGAGAGGGGCTAGCTGGAGGTCATTGTACGAACCAATGACATAGGAAGGGAAAAGGTTGAGATTCTGAAGGGAGATTTCAGAGAGTTAGGCAGGAAATTAAAAAGGAGGTCCTTGAGAGTAGTAATATCTGGATTACTCCCGCTGCTACTAGTTAGTGAGGGCAGGTATAGGAGGATAGAGCAGATGAATGCATGGCTGAGGAGCTGGTATATGGGAGAAGGATTCATATTTTTGGATCATTGCAAGCTCTTTTGGGGTAGAAGTGACCTGTACAAGAAGGACAGATTGCACCTAAATTGGATGGGGCCAAAATACTGGCAGGGAGATTTGCTGGAGTTGCTCGGGAGGATTTAAACTAGTAAGGTGGGGGAGTGGGACCCAGGGAGATAGTCAAGAAAGAGATCAATCTGAGACTGACACAGTTGAGAACAAAGGCGAGTCAAACAGGACAGGCAGGGACAAAGCAGACAACAAGGTAGGACTGATAAACTGAATATACTTCAATGCAAGAGGCCTAACAGGGAAGGTAGATCAACTCAGGGCATGGTTAGGAATATGGGACTGGGTTATCATAGCAATTACAGAAACATGGCTCAAGGATGGACAGGACTGGCAGCTTAATGTCAAGGACAGAAAGGGAGGCAAGAGAGGAGGGGGAGTGTGTTTTTGATAAAGGAGAGCATTACAGCTGTCCTGAGGGAGGATATTGCCGGAACTATATCTAGGCAAGTTATTTGGGTGGAACTGAGAAATAGGAAAGGGATGACCACTTTGTTGGGAGTGTATTATGGACTCCCAAATAGTCAGAGGGAAATTGAGAAACAAACTTGTAAGGAGATTTCAGTTACCTATAAGAATAATAAGGTGGTTGTGGTAGGGAATTTTAACTTTCCAAACATAGACTGGGACTGCCATAGTGTTCAGGGTTGAGATGGAGAGGAATTTGTTAAGTGTGTACAAGAACATTTTCTGATTCAGTTTGTGGATGTACCTACTGGAGAAGGTGCAAAACTTGACCTGCTCTTGGGAAATAAGGCAGGGCAGGTGACTGAGGTGTCAGTGGGGGAGCACTTTGGGGCCAGCGACCCTAATTCTATTAGATTTAAAATAGTGATGGAAAAGGATAGACCATATCTAAAAGTTGAAGATCTAGATTGGAGAAAGGCCAATTTTGATGGTATTAGGCAAGAACTTTTGAAAGCTGATTGGGGGCAGATGTTTGCAGATAAAGGTATGGCTGGAAAATGGGAAGCCTTCAGAAATGAGATGAGAGTCCAGAGAAAGTATATTCCTGTTAGGGTGAAAGGAAAGGGTGATAGGTATAGGGAATGCTGGATGACCAAAGAAATTGAGGATTTGGTTCAGAAAAAGAAGGAAGCATGTATTCCTGATGAAGGACTTTTGCCCGAAACGTCGATTTTGCTGCACTTTGGATGCTGCCTGAACTGCTGTGCTCTTCCAGCACCACTGATCCAGAATCTGGTTTCCAGCATCTACAGTCATTGTTTTTGCCATGTATCAGGTATAGACAGGATAGATCAAGTGAATCCTAAGAAGAGTGTAAAGGCAGTAAGAGTATACTGAAGAGAGAAATCAAGAGGGAAAAAGGGGGACATGAGATAACTTTGGCAAATAGAGAATCCAAAGGGATTTTACAAATACATTAAAGACAAAAGGGTAACAGAGGGTGGTGGTGGACAGTTGTTTTTCAGACTGGAGGCTTGTGACCAGTGGAGTACCACAAGGATTGGTGCTGGTCCACTACTTTTCTTTGTTTATATAAATGATTTGGATGCGAGCATAAGAGGTATAGTTAGTAAGTTTGCAGATGACACCAAAATTGTAGGTGTAGTGGACAACGATGAGGGTTACCTCAGATTACAACAGGATCTGGACCAGATGGGCCAATGGGCTGAGAAGTGGCAGATGGAGTTTAATTCAAATAATTAAACGAGGTGCTGCATTTTGGGAAAGCAAGTCTTAGCAGGACTTATACACTTAATGGTAAGGTCCTAGGGAGTGTTGCTGAACAAAGAGACCTTGGAGTGCAGGTTCACAGCTCCTTGAAAGTGGAGTCGCAGGTAGATAGAATAGTGAAGAAGGCGTTTGGTATGCTTTCCTTTATTGGTCAGAGTATTGAGTACAGGATATTGGTTAGGCCATTGTTGGAATATTGCGTGCAATTCTGGTCTCCTTCCTATCAGAAAGATGTTGTGAAACTTGAAAGGGTTCAGAAAAGATTTACAAGGATGTTGCCAGGGTTGGAGGATTTGAGCTACAGGGAGAGGCTGAACAGGCTGGGGCTGTTTTCCCTGGAGTGTCAGAGGCTGAGGGGTGACCTTATCGAGGTTTACAAAATCATGAGGGGCATGGATAGGATAAATGGGCAAAGTCTTTTCCCTGGGGTCGGGGAGACCAGAACTAGAGGGCATAGGTTTAGGGTGAGAGAGGAAAGATATAAAAGAGACCTAAGGAGCAACTTATTCACGCAGAGGGTGGTACGTGTTTGGAGTGAGCTCCCAGAGGAAGTGGTGGAAGCTAATAAAATTGCAACATTTGAAAGGCATCTGGATGGGTATATGATTAGGAAGGGTTTGGAGGGATATGGGCCAAGATTGGACCGAAGGATCTGTTTCTGTGCTGTACATCTCTATGACTGTATGTGTTCAAACTGGCAGAGCATACATAGGAGTAAACAAATAAATATGTGGTTCAAAGACTGGAGAGAACAAGTGGGTTCCAGTTTATAAGTCATGTATTTTCAAAACAGTCTACACTTGAACCATATAGTTGCCAAACCATTAACTTACCACTTTTCTTACATAATGGCATTACTTTAATCAACCTCCAGTCTTCTTGCATTTCATCTGTGACTATCGATGATACAAATATTTAAGCAAGAGGCCCAGCAAACTCTTCCCTAGTTTCCCACAAAGTTCTGAGACACACCTGATCAGGTCCTGGGGATTTATCCACTTTTATGTGTTATAAGACATCCAGCACCTCTTCTTCTGTAATATTGACACTTTTCAAGGTATCATATTTAATTCCACAAGTTCTCGAGCTTCCATATCCTTCTGCACTGTAAATACTGATGTGAAATACTCATCTAATATCTCATCCATCTCCTTTGGTTCCACAAATGGATAGAATTGTTGATTTTAAGGGGCCCTATTCTCTCCCTAGTTATTCTTTTCCCTTAATGTATTTGTAGAATCTCTGAATTATCCTTAATTTTATTTGCCAAAGCTATCTCATGTTCCCTTTTCACTCTCCTAATTTCCCTCTAAAGTATGCTTCTACTATCTTTGTATTGCTCTCGGGATTCATTCAATCCCAGCTGTCTGTACCTGGCATTAGTTTCCTCCTTTTTCTTGACCAGAGCCTCAATTCATCCAGCATTCCCTATACCAATCAGCCTTGCCCTTTGCATTAACAGTAACTTACTGTCTCTGAACACTCATTATCTCATTTGTAAAGGCCTCCCACTTTCCAATCAGCTCTTTATCTGTAAATAGCCTCTCCCAATCAACTTTTGAAAGTTCTTGCCTAATACTGTCGAAATTGGTCTTTTCCTGTATAGAACTTTAACTTTTAGATCAGATCAATCCTTTTTAATAACTATTTTAAAATGAATAGAATTTTGATCACCGGCCCGGAAGTTCTCCTCCACTGACACTTCAGTCACTTGCTCTGCCTTTTTTCCCAAAAGAAGGTCAAGGTTTGCTCTTCTAGTCGGTACTTCCACATACTGAATAAGGACAATTTCTTGTGCACACTTATCAAATTCTTCGCAATTCAAGCCCTTAACACAATGGCAGTCCCGGTCTATGTTTGAAAAACATAGTTTAAAATTCCCTAGCATTACAACCCTGGTATTCGGACAGATATCTGAGATCTTACATATTGTGAAGAGGTTTTGCAAATGAGAGTGTTTTTCATTGTGAAATGTGTTTGATTAATACTCCATTAAATTGGGAATGGGACAGAAAAAGGGGAATCGATGGGAGGATGAAGGGGGAATAAGGATTTGAAGACATCATAAAAATGGAATGATGGCCCAGTAAGCAGTGACAGACTGTAGCCTGCCAGTCTGCAGGTCTTTTGTAATGTCTCACATTTTCTCCTGCATTTCAATATCATTCGTCTCGTTTCTTTCGCTAAAACTGTCTGCAATATTTAAATGTAGTCTAACAAAGATTCTGCGTAACCTTGATGTAATTTCTCTGCCTTTGAATTCTATTCCTTCAGAAATTAACCAGTGCTTTGTTTGCACTCATTACAGGTTTGCTAATCCTTAATGTTACCTTTAATAGTTTGAGAACTTGTGCTATGAGATACCATTGCTTCTCTTAGGCTGCCTTGGGAAATAAGAATGTATCAAAAGCGTCATTTCGTGCTTACCTGATTTGAAGTTAACTTGCTGCTTACAAACCAATTTGCAATCTTGTCACTATCTTGGGTGCAACATGAAAATGAGCCTCTGCCTTTCTGCTAATGAGAAAAGCAAGCTAGTTTCATGCAATGTTCAAGCCAGGAGCCAGAGCTTGGAGACCACTCTCCAATGCATGTGATGGTGACAATTCCAAAGCTAGTACAATATTAATATTGTGGAGATGCTGGTGTTGGACTGGGGTGGACACACGATACTAGGTTAAAGTTCAACAGGTTTATTTGAAATCACAAGCTTTCGTATCGCTGCTCCTTTGTCCGGTGAAGGAGAGGAATGCATACAGGCATAGAATTTATGTGCAGAGAAATAATGGCAAAATTCCAGGCAATTAAGAATGTTGAAAGATAAATACAAATAGTGAGTGCAGTGTTGACAGTTGAATAGTGAGTGATGAGATGACTTATGATCTGGTTAATAATTACAAAAAATCAAAATTAGAATAGTGCTAGAGACAAGCCAAATGGTGGAGTAACATTATAGGTATAAGAGCTGCATGACAAGCGTCTAACCAAAGTAACAAGTCGTTTAGATCTCTACAAACTAATTAAGGTAGAGAGGTAATAAAAGTTATCAAGGTGATAGGGTTAAACAATGGAATAGTCAGCAAGGCAGTAGAGGGGCTGGGCATGTTTTGTTCCTGCAATGTTTGCAAATTTGTTTTCATATGGTCCATGTGCTTGTTCGGGATTGTTGCACTCACTCAAATTTTCTCCATCACTGGACCTGACCTTGTATCAACCTTGCCTCTTACACATGAGGACGGATCCCATCATTCATACACCAAACTTCAGTCCCTGAGGTAAACCGTTGGCCTTGATCAGCAAAGCCTTGTGTCTGACATTGGTGTTCCTGGTGTTATTTCACCCTACCCCACTCCAGGTCCGGGAAGATCATATTTAACCCAGTGCAGAGTCTTCTCCCCATTTGCAACCCTGCTGGATTTATTGCTGTAATTGCATAAGGGGTGGTCCAGTCATCAAATAGGAAGCAAGATAATTTGGTATCTAGTGAAGCTGGAGGCGGTTTCTTTAAGCCTGTTTTCAAAGTTTACATTGTTCTTTTGCCAAACCATTGGACGGTAGATGGTATAGAGCTGTCCTTATATGATTAAAACATTCGACTTAAGGGAATACTCAAAATCCCTGCTGGTAAATGAAGGCCTGTTGTCTGTGATGAACACTTCCAAGTCTGTGTATTGCAAAAGATGTGTATAGTTTGTCTATTGTTGTCCCCACTTTTGACAAATGAACTCTGTGCATGTCCAGCCACTTTGACTGGGCATCCACAAAGCCTAAGAACATTAAGTCCATGAAGGCACCTGTGTAGACAATGTGTAACTGAGTCCAGGATTATCCAGCCATTCCCCGGAATGTGGGGGAGCTGCTGGTGGTAATTTTTATCCTTGTTGGTACTGTGGGCACTGTGCCACCAAAGTGGCTATGCCTGCATTCAACCCTGGCAACTAGACATAACGTCTTGCCAACATCTTCATTTTGGAAATCCCTGGCAGAGTTCAGCCAGTAACTGACAGTGGCCTTTGCTCGGGATAATCATTTTTGCTTCCAATAATAATATGCCTCTACAATGATCTGGTTTCTCTGTGTTTGGTTTCTGCCAACATCATCAGGTGTTTCTGTTTTTCCAGGACCAGATCTTTCAGTGTCCAGTCTGATATTGCCAGCTGTAACTGGAAGCGTATCCAGAAAATTTAAAACCATTATGGTCACTTCCAGTGGCAGGTCCACTGGTGGTATATCTGCCAGAGAGAGACAGCTCAATGCATCCACATTTGCTATAGACCTCCCAACTTGTAATTATATACATTTAGTATTAGAGTCCACTGCTGAATTCACCTGAAGCTATTAGAGACATTGGCTTGTCCTCTTTAAGTAGTGCTAATAGGAGTTTGTAGTCCATCTGAGAACATTTCGTCTGTCAAGTTAGTGGTGGAACTTCCTGACTCCAAATATGACCACTATACCTTCTTTCTCTCTCTGGGTGATTAGACGCTCTGCATTAGCCAAAATCCTGTTGACTACGCTATTGGGTGTTCTCTCCATTGGGCCGTTAATACTACCCCGATACCATAGGCGAGACATCACATTTGAATCATAGTGTACCAACATTTAAGGGGATGATAGTTTTGTAAAATAAAGAAACAGCTATGGCTTGGCCATGTGACCATCTGTGAGACTGATCTGTTTTTAAGAGTTGATGTAAAGGTGCCAGGATGGAGGGCAGGTTATGAAAAGGAACTCTTCATAATAATTCCCCAGCTGATGGAAAGACCTAAGTCTTCTCATTTCTGCCTGTACTTTTCCCAGTAAGGCAAATGGCATTGTTAGGCCCAATACAGAAACGTGGAATTGTTTCATGGTCAACATGCAAGGTGGCCTTTGGTAGTCCATGGACAGTCCTGAAAGACTTCCGGCTATTTAATTAAGACTTCACTCAAGCACCATAGTCATAGAGTCATAGAGATGTAAAGCACGGAAACAGACCCTTCAGTCCAACTTCTCCTAACCAACCAGATATCCCAACCCAATCTATCCCACCCGCCAACACCCAGCCCATATCCCTCCAAACCCTTCCCTTCATATACCCATCCAGATGCCTTTTAAATGTTGCAATTGTACAAGCCTTCACCATTTCCTCTAGCAGCCCATTCCACACATGCATCACCCTCTGCGTGAAAAGTTGCCCGTTAGCTCTCTTTTATATCTTTCCACTCTCATCCTAAACTTATGTCCTCATGTTCTGGACTCTCCCATCCCAGGGGAAAACCTTGACTCTTTACCCAGCCATGCCCCTCATGATTTTATAAACCTCAGAAGGTCACCCCTCAGCCTCCGACGCTCCAGAGAAAACAACCCTAGCCTATTCAACACATCCCTAGAGCTCAAATCCTCCACCCCTGGCAACATCCTTGTAAATCTTTTCTGCACCCTTTCACATTTCACAACATCTTTCCGATAGCAAGGAGACCAGAATTGCATGCAATATTCCAACAGTGGCCTAACCAATATCCTGTACAACCGCAACATGACCTCATTTTCTAATCGAAACGTTTTGAGCCAAACTAAGTGAATCTTTCTCAATCAATTTTGCCCCATCAAGCTCAGGCCTGGGCTTTTTACTATAATCAATGGTAACTGAACCAGCTGATTGTCATAACCAAAGTTGTACCCTTCATTTGTAAAGGTTCCCCAGCACAGGTTCTCAGTCTAGCCAAGGTCTTACACAAATGTTATAGTTGGAGTCCAGGAGAAATTTTGTTAAAGGCTGTTTCTGTGATCACTGAAACGCTGTGCTGGTATTAATCTCCATTAGAGCCAGGTGTCCATTTATTTTGATTGGTTCTGATTTAGACATTGCTAAGCAGTTTAGCTGTTCCAAACCAGGCGCAGTTGGACTTTCCAGGGTGTACACTCTCCTGGATTCTGACCTATAAGTTCTTTTACTCAATTTAGGTCCAGTGGGACTCTTGCTGTCTCAAGTCTGCATACCAGCAGCAACTACAATGGCTTGGATCCTGAAGAAAATGTTGACATTTGGCCAAGGCTGGCTTTGTTTTGCTGTATGCTGACCTAGAGTCCCTCTGATCAGGATACATCTTGAGTTAGTCTGTGCTGTTGTCTTAACTCAAGTCTGTTCCAAAACTCAGTCATGACGAAGGGCTTATGCCCGAAATGTCGATTCTCCTGCTCCTCGGATGCTGCCTGACCTGCCGTGCTTTTCCAGCACCACACTCTTGACTCTGATCTCCAGCATTTGCAATCCTCACTTTCTCTCAAACTCAGTCAGCCTAGTGAGGATGTCTACTTCCATCAGAATAGCCTGCAGCTCATTGCTCCACTTCCCTCTTTTTCTAATGACAAAGCCAATCATATTGCCATTTGAAGTCCTGTTAGGCTTCAGCTAGTAGGTGTTTTTGCATGATCGCATCATTAATCCCACATCCAATTGGTCTCTCTGCATCTCATTAAGGGTTAAATCCAAGTGACATGCCTCTACAGTTGTTTTAACCTGGTCAAAAAATTCTGTTTCAGATTTCCCCCTGATTCTCAAATTGCTGAGTAAAACCCATAGTGTCTCAAATTACAGGAAGCTTGGAGTTGTAATATTTCTTAACCAACTCCATCAACTCTTGGAAGGTTTTAGTATCTGGTGCTTCAGGGAAAGTTAGGCCAACCAAAAATGTTGCAGGTCCACAAGCTGTCAGGAGAATTAATCATTGCTTGTCATCTGCCTCAAGTCTATTGCCCAGAAGAAATAACACATTCTTTCCACATGTTGGGACCAGTCTTTGATGTCAGGATCAAACAAATCAAGCTTTCCAAATAATTGCATGATACCAGGAATGCTTACCCAAACGCAAAGATGACCATTGTGAGTGAATTTCTTCAGCTGGGTGCTTTTCTCTTGTCGCCACTGAAATAACTCCACAGAGGCCAGTGTCCTGTCATGGGGTCACCCCTTATTCACACATGGAGAGTCTTTGACACTGATCCAGCTCCCTGAGAACCAGCTCTCACAGTGAACAGAACCTCTCACAATCCTGTTTATATCTATCAGCCAGAGCTCCCAGTCAGGGAATTCCTATTCTGAAGAAGGGCTTATGCCCAAAATGTCGACTCTCCTGCTCCTTGGATGCTGCCTGACCTGCTGCGCTTTTCCAGCAACACATTTTTCAGCTCTGATCTCCAGCATCTGCAGTCCTCACTTTCTCCTAATTCCTATTTTGTGAGTTCCATCTGGGTGACCTCATTACAGTCACTACAATTTACATTCATTAAGGATTATATTGCTAATCAAAAAGAAATCAAACATCACTGAAGGTGTTGGTTTTGATATGTGATTTCCTAGGGGCATGAATAGGGTCAATAGACAAGGGGTTGGGTCAGTCCAGAACTGGAGGGCATAGGTTTAGGGTGAGAGGGGAAAGATTTAAAATGGACCTAAGGGGCAACTTTTCCATGCAAAGGGTGATGCATCTATGGAATGAGCTGCCAGAGGAAGTAGTGGAGGCTGGTACAATTACAGCATTTAAAAGACATCTGAATGGGTATATGAATAGGAAGGGTTTAAATGTTTATAGGCCACGTGCTGCTAAATGGGAATAGATTAGGTTAAGATATTTGGTCGACATGGATAAGTTGGACTGGAGGGTCTGTTTCCATGCTGTGCATCTCTATGACTGCATGTGACTAACCATTCACAGCAAAATTTTGCCAATGGCCAATTTGGTTAAGGGTGAGGAGTGGTCACTAAAATCATAATGAAATGGGTCTTTTAAACCCATGTCGGTCAGGGAACTTCATGCAATTTGGGTCAGACCATCCCTTCAAAACCACGTGTCATTTTGCTTTCAACTGTTATCACATGTAAATCGAGCAGAATATAAAATAAGAGGACACCCATCTTGTCACGTGCCTGTCAGCTAGGGTGAGTTTAAACTACTCCATACTTTAAATTCAAAGAAATTTTGAAAAATCCCGGTCCAAATTTTGGTGGTTATAAAATTTTGTCTCATTGGTTTATATGCCCATTCAACTCCTCAGCTTTATTGCAGCTTTATGACTGATGACTTGTCACAATCCCTCATTTTTCTGTTCTGTATGGTGTAGTGTTTGATAACTTAGCTTCAGGAAACATCTCTCAAAATAACTGTCCATGTCTCAAAGTCCTTGGTTATGTCATTGTGTGAGGGTGGATGAGTGAGCTGTTCTTTCACGTCTACAACATAGTTTTGATAACTTGGATAGGATGAATATGAAGCTCCTGAAGCTGTGAGGATCCTTCATCAAATGAGCTAACTGTGCAGTTAGCAGTTTTTAATGGTTTGCATTTTTAGAGCAAAAGTCATACCGAACCAAACAAACCTGGTCTCAATACTGGTTCATGGATAAGCATTACAGTAGAGAAAGAGAATATACTCTATTGAGCCTGGGGTTATGGCTTAGTATTTTGGACCTAGTCCAAGACATGCTGTGCTTATCCTGGTAACAACTCCCTTTACTAATTAATATGCATTATTAATAGCAAGGAAAAGACTGACACTTCAATGATGATTTTAATCTCACTCGTGGTAAAAGCAGAGTGGATTATCAATTGCTATTACATTGGCTATTTAACTGCTGATGACTCAACTGGATCCTGTTAACTTCAATTTTGAACTGCTGTTATGAGGAGGTTGCAAAGGAGGCAAGTGCTAATGTGAAGTCTCTGAGGTTTTCATTAAATATTTGGGTGAGTGTCCAGTGATGCCATTGGATCCTAACTGCACCTTTTACTCTGGCCTGGGCAGAGAGGCTGTTGTAGTTTTCCTACCCAATTGAAACAGCAAGAAGTGAATAAGAAATCCCTTTTCGTAATTTCCTTATGGAGCTTTAAGTAACAAGAATGTTCTTTTGCGCTATTCTAGGAAAACTGGGAAATTTTCCAGCTGATCAAAATCACCTCTGCAGAAAATACTCCAAATAGCATGATCTTCCATGAGAGGATAAGGAACGATACCATGATATAGAGGAAATGCACTTGTGACATTGTTGCTGAAATTGTAATTCAGAGTCTCAGATAATGTTCTGGGCACCTGGATTTAAATACCACCGTCGCAGATAGTGGAGTTTGAATTCAATAACAATCTGTAATTAAAAGCCTACTGATGACCATTGTTGATTTGTCATAAAAAGCCATCTGTTTACTTGAGAAGGAAACTGCCATTCCTATTTCCCTATACCTGACTCAAGTCCCACAGCAATGTGGTTAACCCTTGACTGCCGTCTGAAATGGCCTACCTGTATCAACTGCTGAAAAGGAAAATGTATTGTTAGAACATTCACTGGTTTTTCATAAGTTTTCTTTTATCTTAGCAATTTTGGTTTGGAGCTGTGAACTGTAAACCGAAAATGATCTTTTGACTGTGTTCAGCAGCTTGTATTTTAAAAAAAATTAAACAAGCTATTGTTTGCTTATGAAGCCAGACCTGGAAGTTAATTGCAAGGCTGGTTTTTGATCAAAGGATTCTACAGTCTCTTTGACACTGGGGAGAAGCAGAACGTTTAAACAGGTAATAGATGTTTGGCCATTAATGAGGTCAGTACCTCGGAACTGGTGCCAGAACGTCAGGGAGGGGACATGATGGTCAAACAGAGGAAGGGCTCAAACAATTTAAACTGGTTTAGTGACTATGTTTCTGAGAAAAGGAGCTTGACTGTTGATGCTACAGCATGAAGATTTGAAAGCTCGCTGTCTAACCTCCCGTGGTCAGCCATTGGAAGTTCAGAGTATAGAAACCAAGTGATAAGTATCACTGAAACTTCCTCAGAGTGAACTGAAAAGGTGGCACTGATTGGCGCTTTCAAAAATCAACCAAGAGACAATCATGTATGCCTGTGGAACAATGCATCATGAAAATCATTTAACTAATCTAGTGAGTTTTGTTATTTTCTTTTTAAAAATTTTTTGTTTTACTTGTGTTTGTTTGTCTTTTGTGTGAATGGTAATGTTTTGGCTCAGACACTGTGGACTGCAGGACCTGTTCCTCTGCTATACTGTTTTAGGTTGTTGAATTTAAATCACACATATCAATTAGAATACTTTGGTGTTTAATTTTGCTCGAGTTTCTATATTGTTAATAAATTGTTAAATATTTTATTTAAGTTGGAAACCAGGTGTCTACAATAAATTATTTACAAAGTCTGGGATTGGTTATTCAAAAAGTCTGTTATGATCCAATGGAGTCAACTTTGAGGGTTTAATTCTACTGTGGCGTGAATAGAGAGATAGGGAGGCAGGCTTGATTCAGCCAGCTATCGCAGTGTCGTAATAGAATCAAACTGGACAGACCACCCGATATCGTTTAAAGTTATCTCACAAATTAGTCTAGTAACATCCGATGTAGTCACACTCATGGAATGTTACCTTACATACAATATCCTAGTCAACATCATCAGCGTACAGGAGGAATGGGCAGATGTTACACTTTCTGCAGTTGCAGGGAAGGTGCCATGAAGTGAAGGAGGAGTGGTTGAAGGTGTTCTTGACAAAGGCTGACAGGAGGTGGGAGGAGAATGTGTCTGATGGTGGCATCCCACTGAAGGTAATATTTCACTCTGTCCCTCCTCAGTATCCAAAGGTCCAATCATATCTTTCAAGTGAAGCAGCACTTTACCTGCACTTTGCTCAATTTAATCTACTGCATTCATTGCTCACAGTGTGGTCTCCTTTACATTGGGGAAATGAAGTGTAGACTGGGTGACTGCTTCATAGAATATCTACGTTTTGTCTGCAAAAGAAATGAGCTTCCTGTTGCCTGCCACTTCAATGTAGCACTCTATTCCCTGGCCACACCTCCAACTCAGACTTGCTGCAGTGCTCCAGCACAGCTCAGCACCGGCTGGGAGAACAGCATTTTATTTTCCGCTTGCGAATTCTCCAGCCTTCTGGACTCAGTATCAAGTTAAAAAATGTTAGGGCTCCAGGCACTTTCTCCCATGCCCTTTTCACTGTTGTTAGGTACACATAGCTACAATAAATCAAATCAAATCAAATCAAATCCCAGCCTCCATACACCTTGTATCACATGGTCTGCTATTACACATCACCATTGTTAGCCACTAAGTGTCCACAAATAGTTATTCATTTTCTCAGGCTGATTGTCACCCACTCCTTTGTCTGTCCAACTATTCTTTTCTTTTTAGGCTCTACCTCCACCTATTATTTCTCCCTACCCCTCCCCCACCCTATTTTCTGCATAAAAACTATACGTTTTTCTAGTTTTCATCAGTTCTGAGGAAGGGTCACTGAACCCAAAACATTTTCTCTCATTTCACTCCACAGACCTTGTCAGATGTGCTGAGCCTTTCCAACAATTTCTGTTTTTGTTTCTGATTTCCAGGATCCACAGTTCTTTCAGTTTCTATTTTCGTTAAGAATCTATCTATCTCAGCCTTAAATATACACAATAACTGTGCCCCCATAGCTCCCTGTAGCAAGGAATTCCAAAGACACTCAACTCTCTGACAGAAGAAATTCCTCCTCATTTTAATCTTAAATTGGTGCTCATTTATACTGAAACAATGCCCTCTGGTTTTAGTCTTTCCCATGAGGAGAAACAGCCTCTCAACGTTTATCCTACAAGCCACTTTAGAATCCTATTTTTCAACGAGATCACCTCTCATTCTTCTAAACTCCAGTGAGCAGTGGCCCAACCTGCTTATCCCTTGTTCATAAGACAATCCCTCCATACTATGGATCATCATGGGGAACCTTCTCTGAACAGATCCCAATGAAATTATATTCTTCCTTAAATAAGGCAACAAAAACTGCTAACAGTACTCCAGATGTGGTCTCACCAATACCTAGTACAGTTGAAGTCAGACTTCCCTACTTTTATACTCCCAACACCATTGAAATAAGGGCCAACATTCCATTAGCCTTCCCGTTTACCTGATGCATTTGTGTGCTAGCTTTCTGAGTTTTGTGCCCAGGTACTCCCAAGTCTCTTTGTGTTGCAGCTTTCTGCTTTTGTTTCCTCATTTAAATAATACTCTGCTCTTTTGTTCTCCCTTCCAAAATAAACAACTTTGAATTTTCCAACATTAATTGATAAATGATTTGGCTGGGTTGCTATGAAGAGGAAACAAGTAGGACTGGTGTGTGGCAAGAGCTGTAAGACTGTATGATGGAGTAACTAATAGAAGAAAGAAGTCTTGGTTTTATAGACTGGCTTGGATCTAAATTAACATTGGATGGTTACTATGATAAAGGTTGGAATTTAAAGATTCTGTTCAGATAGAAGCTTGTAATTGAAGTTACTTTGGAGAAGAATGGCTGAAACTAAATGTTTATCGTACAATCAATGCAAAGTGAAGTGGATATGTAGACATGGGTTATAACTTTACCAAGAAAAAAGCAAAAAATGACTTTGGTGCTATCACTTCCTACTAGGAACAAGATCAGGTATGAGATATTCTTAGAGCTGTAGGCACAAGAACAGGACACTTAGAAAGGTTTGGAAATTCCATTATAACTCATGAACATCAGCATATAATAGTATCAGTAAGAGATACTTCAGTATACCATAAGAAAGGTAACCTAATGAATAAAGTAAGGCAGAGTCAGGCTTTTAATAAATTTAAAAGCAGGATGGATATTCTATAGAAGAATATATAATTGAATTAAAAGACTATATGCAAGATTGTAAAAAAATTCTACAGAGAGAGAGAAAAAGAAACGGAGACAGCAGTGAACCTGCACAGTTACTGCCTTTGCTGTTTGAATTCATGTATCACTGGACATCGGAGCATGTCTGGGAAAATTAACAAATAGTGAAATTCACAACTGATCTTGGAGGAACTGTTTGGGCGAAGTTCACAGCACAGAAGCAGATAAGTGTATTGTTTTTAAGTGTAACCTGCAGAAAGTCTGCAGTAGTGAGTAGAGTGGGTTCTTTCTTGATTATTTGTTATTTGACATATGTATCTTGATTAAACTTAAAATATAAGCCATAACTATTAATTTAACCTGGGGCAGTGTTTTATAGAGGAATAAGATGATGTTATTTTCTGGGTCTGTACATTGTGAAGAAGCAAAAATGGCCTTTAGTAGAATGATATGCGCTTCTTGTCGGATGTGGGAGTTTAAAGAGAGTTTAAGGGTTACTGTGGATTATATCTGCAATAAATGCTGTTAGTTGCGAATCCCATCAGATCGAATGGATTGGTTGGAGGGACAGTTAAAAGCAATGAGGAATTTGCAACAGTAACAGTATGTGATGGATGGCAGTTATAGGAAAGGGGGAAAGTCTCAGATACAGTCACAAAGATGGTTTAACTCCAGGAAAGGTAAAAGAGATAGGCAGCTAGTGCAGGAGACTCTGTGGCTATACCCATTTCAAACAAGTATGCTGTTTAGGAAAATGTAGGGGTGATGGTCTCTCAGGGGAACATAGCACAAACAGCCTAGTTTCTGGTGTTGAGATTGGCTCTAACGCAATGAGCGGTATGTAGGGTTCCAAGAGATCAATTGTGTTAGAGGACTCTCTAGTCCGAAGCAAAGACAGACATTTCTGTGGCCAGCAGCGAAAAATCAGAATGGTCTGTTGCTTCCCTGCTGCCAGGATCAAGGATGTCTTAGAGAGGGTGCAGAATGTTCTCAAGGGGGAGAGGGGCCAGCTGGAGGTCATTGTCCACATTGGAACCAACAACACAGGAAGGGAAAAGCTTGAGATTCTGAAGGGAGATTACAGAGAGTTAGGCAGGAATTTAAAAATGAGTTCCTCAAGAGTAGTGATATCTGGATTACTCCCACGGCTACTAGTTAGTGAGGGCAGGTATAGGAGGATAGAGCAGATAAATGCATGGCTCAGGAGCTGGTGAATGGGAGAAGGATTCACATTTTTGGACCATTGGAATTTCTTTTGGGGTAGAAGTGACCTGTACGAGAAGGACAGTTTGTACCTAAATTGGAAGGGGACTAATATACTGGCAGGGACATTTGCTAGAGCTGCTCGGCAGGATTTAAACTAGTAGGGTGGGGGAGTGGGACCCAGGGAGATAGTGAAGAAAGAGATCAATCTGAGACTGGTACAGTTGAGAACAGAAGTGAATCAAACAGTCAGGGCAGGCAGGGACAGGGTAGGACTAATAAATTAAACTGCAGTTATTTCAATGCAAGGGGCCTAACAGGGAAGGCAGATTAACTCAGAGCATGGTTAGGAACAAGAGACTGGGATATCATAGCAATTACAGAAACATAGCTGAGGGATGGGCAGGACTGGCAGCTTAATGTCCCAGGATACAAATACTACAGGAAGGAGAGAAAGGGAGGCAATGGCGTTTTTGAGAAGGGATAGCATTACTGCAGTACTGAGGGAGTATATTCCTGGAAATACATCCAGGGAAGGTATTTGGGTGGAACTAAGAAATAAGAAAGGGATAATCACCTTATTGGGATTGTATTATAGACCCCCTAATAGTCAGAGGGAAATTGAGAAACAAACTTGCAAGGAGATTTCAACTATCTGTTAGAATAATAGGGTGGTTATGGTTGGGCATTTTAACTTTCCAAACATAGACTGGGACTGCCATAGTGTTAAGGGTTGAGATGGAGAGGAATTTGTTAAGTGTGTACAAGAATTTTTTCTGATTCAGTATTTGGATGTACCTAGTAGAGAAGGTGCAAAACGTGACCTACTCTTGGGAAATAAGGCAGGGCAGGTGACTGAGGTGTCAGTGGGAGAGCACTTTGGCGCCAGCAACCCTAATTCTATTTGTTTTAAAATAGTGATGGAAAAGGATAGACCAGATCTAAAAGTTGAAGTTCTAAATTGGAGAAAGGCCAATTTTGATGGTATTAGGCAAAAACTTTCAAAAGCTGATTGGGGGCAGATGTTCACAGGTAAAGAGATGGCTGGAAAATGGGAAGCCTTCAGAAATGAGATAATGAGAATCCAGAGAAATTATATTCCTGTTAGGGTGAAAGGAAAGGCTGGTAGGTATAGGGAATGCTGGATGACTAAAGAATTTGAGGGTTTGGTTAAGAAAAAGAAGGAAGCTTATGTAAGGTATAGACAGGATAGATCGAGTGAATCCTTAGAAGAGTATAAAGGCAGTAGGAGTATTCTTAAGAGGGAAATCAGGAAGGCAAAAAGGGGACGTGAGATAGCTTTGGCAAATAGAATTAAGGAGAATCCAAAGGGTTTTTACAAATACATTAAGGACAAAGGGGTAACTATGGAGAGAATAGGGCCCCTTAACGATCAGCAAGATGACCTTTCTGTGGAGCCACAGAAAATGGGGAGGCAACTAAACGAGTATTTTGTATCAGTATTTACTGTGGAAAAGGATATGAAAGATATAGAAAGTCGCAAAATAGATGGTGACACCTTGCAAAATGTCCATATTACAGAAGAGGAAGTGCTGGATGTCTTGAAACACATAAAGGTGGATAAATCCACATGACCTGATCACGTGTAACCTAGAACCCTGTGGGAAGCTAGAAAAATGATTGCTGGGCCTCTTGCTGAGATAATTGTATCATCGATACTCACAGGTGAGGTGTCGGAAGACTGGAAGTTGGTTAAAGTGGTGCCACTCTTTAAGAAAGGTAGTAAGGACAAGCCAGGGAACAATAGACCAGTGAGCCTGATGTTGGTGGTGGGCAAGTTGTTGGAGGGAATCCTGAGGGACAGGATGTACATGTATTTGGAAAGGCAAGGACTGATTAGGGATAGTCAACAAGGCTTTGTGCGTGGGAAATCATATCTTACAAACTTGATTGAGTTTTTTGAACAAGTAACAAAGAGGATTGATTAGGGCAGAGCTATAGATGTGATCTATATGAACTTCAGTAAGGTATTCAACAAGGTTTCCCATGGGACACTGATTAACAAGGTTAGATCTCATGGAATAAAGGGAGAACTAGCCATTTGGATACAGAACTGGCTCAAAGGCAGAGGGTGGTGGTGGAGGGTTATTTTCAGACTGGAGGCCTGTGACCAGTGGAGTGCCACAAGGACCGGTGCTGGGTCCTCCACTTTTTGTCATTTACATAAATGACTTGGATGCGAGCATAAGAGGTACAGTTAGTAAGTTTGCAGATGGCACCAAAATTGGAGGTGTAGTGGACAGCGAAGTAGACAGATTACAACAGGATCTTGATCAATGGGCTGAGAAGTAGCAGATGGAGTTTAATTCAAATTAATGCGAGGTGCTGCATTTTGGGAAAGCAAATCTTAGCAGGACTTATACACTTCATGGCAAGGTCCTAGACAGTGTTGCTGAACAAAGAGATCTTGGAGTGCAGGTTCATCGCTCCTTGAAAGTGGATTCGCAGGTAGATAGGATAGTGAAGATGACGTTTGGTATGCTTTCTTTTATTGGTCAGAGTATTGAGTACAGGAGTTGGGAGGTCATGTTGCGGCTGTACAGGATATTGGTTAGGCCACTGTTGGAATATTGCTTGCAATTCTGGTTGCCTTCCTGTCGGAAAGATGTTGTGAAACTTGAAAGGTGTCAAAAAAGATTTACAAGGATGTTGTCAGGGTTGGAAGATTTGAGCTATGGAGACAGGCTGAACAGGCTAGGGCTGTTTTCCCTGGAGTGTCAGAGGCTGAGCGGTGACCTTATCAAGGTTTACAAAATTATGAGGGGCATGGATAGGATAAATAGACAAAGTATTTTCCCTGGGGTGGGAAAGTCCAGAACTAGAGGGCATAGGTTTAAGGTGAGAGGAGAAAGGTATAAAAGGGACCTGAGGGGCAAATTTTTCACGCAGAAGGTGTTATGTGTATGGAATGAGCTGCCAGAGGAAGTGGTGGAGGCTAGTACAAATGCAACATTTAAGAGGCATTTGGACGGGTATATGATTAGGAAGGGTTTGGAGGGATATGGGCCGGATGATGACAGATTGAGCTGGGATATCTGGTCAGCATGGATGGGTTGGACTGAAGGGTCTGTTTCCATGCTGTACATCTCTATGACTCTATGACAATGTTAATTCAGTGCTTGCCTTTAAATTGTTGGAGCTTAAAAATGTGTTGCTGGAAAAGCGCAGCAGGTCATGCAGCATCAAAGGAACAGGAGAACACTTTCTTTTAAATGGTTGGACTGTAGTGAGGTGTCAAACATGTATAGATTCCCAGTATTAGATTTTCAGAAATAAACAGATTTTTGAAATAGATGTCAGAAGACTTAAGAACAATATTGAGAAAATATTAATTCCCAATGGCATTACAGATCCAATGGGATATTCAGCAATCACACAAAGAATTTAGGTTTCAGTGGTCTCCTCACATCTTCCCACAGTGCCCAGATGCAGGTTGATGGTGTCAAAAGGAGAAACGTAACTAAAAGTTAAAAATCACGCAACACCAGGTTATTGTCCAACAAATTTATTTGGAAGCACTAGCTTTTGGAGCTCTGCTCCTTCATCAGGTGGTTGTGGAGTATTAGATCGTAAGGCACAGAATTTATAGCAAAAGGTTACAGTGTGATGTAGCTGAAATTATATATTTGAAAAAAACCCGGATTGTTTGTTTAGTCTCTCATTGTTTAGAATGACCATGTTGGTTTCAGTTCTTTCATATGTAAATCGCAGAACATTTAAAAGTTACATTCTCAAGTGAACTTTAACAATTGGTGTCATATTGGCCTAGATAATGCATTTAACGTGTGAACTGCCCTGTGTGATGCTGTCTGTGCACAATGGTCAGACTGATTCCAATCTAAAAACTGGATTTACAGAATCTTACATGGATTCATGCAGTTTTTGAGCAAAGTAAAATGTAATTCTGCAAGTACAAATTCACCCCACAAACTTATATGTGTGTGTGTGGGGCAGGGTGGGGGTTATGAGTGTCTGTGAAAGAATGTGTGTATGTGTGTGAGTGTAAAGGGGTATAAGTCTGTGAGAGAGTGCAGGTGTGAGTGTGGGAATGTATGTGTAAGCATATGGGAGAGGTTGTGCATTAGTGTATGAGTCTGCAGGAGTGTGTGTGTGTGTGTGTGTGTGTGGTGCAATGGGGTCACCTGTAGTATGACATGAACCCAAGGTCCCAGTTGAGGCCATCCCCATGGGCACCGAACTTGGCTATCAGCCTCTGCTCGAACACTTTTCGTAGTTGCCTGTCCCGAAGTCCACCTTGGAGGACGGTTTGATATCGAATATCCTGCCTTGCTGAAGTGTTCTCCGACTGGGAGGGAACACTTCTGTCTGTTAATTGTTGTGCGGTATCCATTCATCCATTGCCATAGCCTCTGCTTGGTCTCACCAATGTACCATGCCTCAGGGCATCCTTGCCTGCAGCGTATGAGGTAGACAACATTGGCTGAGTTGCATGAGTACCTGCCATGTACATGGTGGGAGGTGTCCCCACGCATAGTGGTGGTATTCATGTCCACGCTGTGACACAGCTTGCAGCGTCCACTGTGACAAGGTTGTATGATCTATGGTTGTATGGCATCTCTAAATCATAACTAAAAGGAATGAGGTCAGAGATATCCCTGGTAATTACAACTGACGTCAGGGATTGGGGAACTGGAAGAATGAACTCCAAAAGATTCCAGGATATGGTCAACTGGTGTTTTAGATATAACTCATAATGTCAATCAGCATTGAAGTGTCCCAAATGGAATAACTCAGTTTTTAAAATTATTCTCAACATGTAGAAAGAATTTAGTAGTTTCAGGAAGCTTTAGCCCAGAAGTGCATATTTTAGTCACACACTCATTCATCTGTGATATGTTCCTTGTCCAGTGTGTGCACTGCTTTGTTTAAAATGTTACTTGGATTCTTCAAATAATAGGAACCAAAGTAAGGTTAAACAATGTTAGAGTTCTAGGTTTGGAATTGACAATGTGCTGGAATCACTAGAAAGAGTAGTGTTTCCCTGTAAAGTAATTGGGATAAATCACTCTTCTCAGTGCAGATGGAGTATCCAGTGAAATACCCTTCCTGGTCAGAATGCTATCTATGAAGACCCAAATGAAACTGAGCATGGAACAGAATACCACTGTTTTTGGGAAGTTAGTGAATTTAAATTTTACACAATCTGGACCTTATTGTAATCCTTTAACAAGACATAACTTCTTTAATCAAAATATTGAACAGGTGTTATTGTCATGAGGAGGCAAGGGTTTAAAGGAAACAAACTAATTATCTTAAAACCACATTGGCAGTATGCCCATCCATCCATCTACAGATTAAAAATCCTACTAAAGGATGCAGGAATAAGGGACAATGTGTACATTATAGTTAAAGATGTCACTGATAAATGAAGTACATAAGCAAAAGTATGAGGACCCAATCATAGTGAGTCTTCCATTAGGAAGGAAGAGACTTTAATATCATTGTAGTATTAGACATGAAAATATGGGATAAAGGGAATAAAATGTCATCTTGTATTTTGTGGACAAGGCAACTATATTTATACAGTTTACAGTTGAGAGTGTAGTGCTGGTAAAGCACAGGTCAGGCAGCATCCGAGGAGCAGGAGAATCGATGTTTTGGGCACAAGCCCTTCATCAGGAATGCCTGATCTGCTGTGCTTTTCCAGCACTATACTCTCAAATCTAAGCTCCAGCATCTGCAGTCCTCACTTTCTCCTTAGTAAGTCTTCAGTAATATATAGTTAAAGAGAAAAGAATAACAGCAGGTAAGGAAATGGATAAGGAGTGGCCTTGGGACATTGGTTAAATTCCTAGCCGACAATAAGGGGTAGAGGCAATTTGCCTTTGATAAACTGAGGGATACGCATGGGCAGCAGTAAATTCTACAAATGACTCCACTTTCTTTAGCACATGAATGCTGTTTATGTTGAACATGGGAAAAGGACATTCATGAGGCTGAGTTTACAGAGAAGATTCGGTGAGCCTTGCAGCATTGTATAATGAATTGTCAGAGAAGTAAATTTTTATCCCGGGGATACAGTATATTACAAAAGACAAAGGCAAAAAGAACGGAAAGGTACAATAATGTTATAGGTAGTGATGGAAGAAAAGCAATTTTGCAGCATGGCAACCAAACTGTTGGGTTTGTACCTCAAGGTTAACTGGCACTGATTACGCACTTTGAGAATCTGAACAAGTCACAGAACGTGATGAGGCACTATACAGTTTGATATACACATGTTAGGTAATTGAGGATCAGATTGTGGCAAATGAATATGAATAAGTGATTCTGAAATGCAAGACAAGGCTATTTGCTCTCCAGGAAAGCAATCAAAAGTTGACACCAAAATACGTATGTGCCAAAAGGAACCAGTGAATCGGATTACCATCATTATACACAGAGCAGGGAAAGCAAACTTTAAAAATTGGTTAGATGTGCAGGATGAAGGACAGGAAGTAAGATGTGTGGATTGGTCAAATGAGGTAAAGATGTGGAAGGCTAGAAGGTGCAGTATGAATTATAACTCTGGTTCTGGAAGTGAACATGGTTCTTGGAAAAAACTGCAAACATGCAAAAGGAATTCTGATCATAGGAGGGGCTATTTTACTGTATAGTGCTGATCCAGAACAAGCTAGGAGGGCATGGAGAGGTCATAATTTGATAATAACAAGTATGGAACATACATGAGAACTAGGAGCCCTAAAAATCATGATGTTTTAGTGACTGCAAATGAATTAGAAGAGAAGTTGATAATGGACGCCAAACAAAAGAGTCAGGAAGCTAAAAAGAATTTGATGCAGATGTTAAGGTACCAAACATGAGAATAGTCAGCTTTATCATACAACTTGAAAAAATGTATATATATTTTTTGATGGGATATGAAATAAATATTACAACCCCAGGTGATTCTGTGATTAGTTAATTCAGATCCCAAAATGAAACTAAGCTTCATAGATCAGTTTATGTTTTAACTTCAAATTAATATGGGGATCATTCACTGAAAAATAGTCACATAAAGCTGCAGAGGTTCTTCAACAAAGGAAGAGAGGTTGATTATACAACAGCAAATCAAACAAACAAACACAGAAACACAGAAGATCGATCATGAGTATGCCATTTGGCCCCTTCAGCCTATTCCATTGTGATCATGGCTGAATATTGAGCTCAATAGCCTAACCTCACCTTTCCCCCATATCCCTTGATACCTTTAGCCTCAACAGCTATAGCTACCTCCTTCTTGAAAATACATAATGTTTGGCCTCAACCACTTTCAATGGTTGTAAATTCCACAGGCTCATCACTTGCCAGGTGAAGAAATTTCTCATCGAAACGTTTGCTCCTTATCCTTAAACTGTGACCTTTGGTTCTGGACTCCCCCACCATTGGGAACATCCTTGCTGCATAAACCTGTCAAGTCCTGTTAGAATTTTATAGGTGTCTAGGAGATCCTCCCTCATTCTTCAAAACTCCAGTGAATACAATCCTAGCTATCTCAATGTCTCCTCATATGCCAATCCTGCTATCCCAGGAACTAATTTGCCAAATCTTTGCTACACTCCCTTTATAGCAAGAACATCCTTCATCAGATAAAGGGACCAAGCTGCACTCAATATTCCAGGTGTGCTCTGAATAACTGCAGCAAAATATCCTTGTTCCTATATTCAAATTCTCTCACATTGAATGCCAACATACGGTTTGCCTGCTTTACTGCCTGCTGCACCTGTACACTTACTTTCAGCAATTGGTGCATGAAGATACCTAGGTCTAGTTGAACATTTTCCTCTCTCAATTTACAAGCATTCAAATAGTAATCCGCCTTCCTTTCTTCAGTATCAGAGTGGACAACCTCACATTTATCTACATGATACTGAAACACACATTCCCCCTCACTCAGCCTGTCCGACTCACAATGGAAAATCCCTGCATCCTCCTCATAGCTTACAGCTTACCGTTCCACCCAGCTTTATGTTAGTTGCAAATGTTTAGGTATCGTTTTAGTCTCTTGATCTAAGTCATTAATATATACTGTAAATAGTTGGGGCCCTAGTACGGATCCCTTTGGTACTTGATTGCAATGTAGAAAAAAGCCCCGTGTATTCCTACTCTTCGTTTTATCTCTGCTAGCCAATTTTCTACCAATTTTAATACACTACCCCCCAATCCCATATGCTTTAATTTCATACATTAACCTCTAATGTGGGACTTTGTCAAGATCCTTCTGAAAGTCCAAATAAACCACATCCACTGACTCTCCTGATCAACTTTACGAGTTATATCCTTGAAAGATTTCAGTAGATTTGTCAAGTATGGTTTCCCTTTTGTAAATCCATGCTCACGGTGTCTGATTCTACCACTGTTTCCTCTTCCCCCAAACTGGTCCCAATTCTCCAGCAATCTGACACCCTCTCCCCTCACACCATCTTTTTTAGCCACATGCACATGTTTATCCCAACTGTCACAAGCCACTAAAGTAAACAATGTTCTGTTAACATTCCAAGTGGTCACTGCTGTCTGGCGTGTTCTGGAATAGGTCACGTTTCTGCAAGGATTGACTGACCTATTATTGTTTTAAAATTGTTCACAAAAGTAACCGCCATCTATTTGCTACAATTCTGAAATCCAGACTCCAAAAATGAGATTAACATCTTTTGGATTGAATCATACATTCCTTCTCACATTTAAACTCTTGTATGTGGAGGGGGGAGGGAGTGAAATGTATCCTTTCAGAGTCATTTTTGGTTTGACCAGGCCTGTATTCACGAGAGTGTAGAAGGATGAGAGGGGATGAAATGTTAAAAAATATTGAACAAGGCTGGACAAACAAGTTGCAGGCAGGAAGCTTTCCATGCTTTGGGAGTCTAGAAGCAGGGAACTCACCCTCAGGATTCAAATAAATTATTTTGGACTAAGATGAGAAGATTTCTTCACTCAAACAGTTGTGAGAACCTGTGCAATTCTCCACCACAGAAGGTCGTGATGGGCAAGTCATTGAAGGTATTCAAGAAAGAGATCAGGCTTTAGACTTTAAAGGCATCAAGGTGTATATGGAGAAAGCAGGAATACGACATTGTGATAGAGGATAAACTGTGGTTATTGTGAATGGTGAGGCAGGCTTAAAGGGCTGAATGGTCTACTCCTTTTCATAATTTCTATGTTTCTATGTCATTGAGAATATGCTAGAATTCATTATAAAGAATGTAATAGCAGAGTCTGATTATAATTAAACAAATTAGTCAACATGGTTTTGTGAAGGGTAGGTTGTGCCTCATAAATCTTTTTGATTTTTTTGAGAAGGTGACCAAACAGGTGGATGGGGGTAAAGTAGTTGATGTGGTGCATATAGATTTCAGTAAGGCCTTTGATAAGGTTCCCCATGGTAGGCTATTGCACAAAATATGGAGGTATGGGATTGAGGATGATTTAGCGATATGGATCAGAACTTAGCTAGCTGAAAGAATACAAAGAATGGTGGTTGATGGGAATGTTTATCCTGGAGTTCAGTTACTAGTGGAGTACTGCAAGGATCTGTTTTGAGGCCGCTGCTGTCATTTTTATAAACAACCTAAATGAGGGCGTAGAAGGATGGGTTAGTAAATTTGCGGAGTGCTGAAGGATGTTGTAGGTTACAGAGGGACACAGATAAGCTGCAGAGCTGGGCTGAGAGGTGGCAAATGGAACTTAATGCGGAAAAGTGTGAGGTGCTTCCCTTTGGAAGAAGCAACAGGAATGCAGACTACTGGACTATTGGTATGATTCTTGGTAGTGTGATGAGCAGAGAGACCTCGGTGTCCATGTACATAGATCCCTGAAAGTTGCCACCCAGGTTGACAGGGTTGTTAAGAAGGCATACGGTGTGTTTGCTTTTATTGATAGAGGGGTTGCATTTTGGAGCCACAAAGTCATACTGCAGCTGTATAGATCTCTGGTGGCCGCACTTGGTGTATTGCATACAGTTCTGGTCACTGCATTATAGGAAGGATGTGGAAGCTGTGGAGAGAGTTCAGAGGAGGTTTACTAGGATTTTGCCTGGTATGGAGGGAAGGTCTTATGCGGAAAAGCTGAGGGACATGAGGATGTTTCTTTCGAGAGAAGAAGGTTGAGAGGTGACTTAGTTGAGATGTATAAGATAATCAGAGGGTTAGATAGGATGGGCACTGAGGACCTTTTTCCATAGAATGTGATGTCTAACACGAGGCGTCATAGTTTTAAATTGATAGATATAAAACAGATATCAGAGGCAGTTTCTTTACTCAGAGAGTAGTAGGGGTGTGGAACACACTGCCTGCAGTTGTAGACTCGCAAACTTTAAGGGCAGTTAAATGGTCATTAGATAAATGTATGGATGAAAATGGAATAATGTAGGATATATGGGCTTCAGATTGGTTCCACACGTCGGCGCAACATCAAGGGCTGAAGGGCCTGTACTGCGCTGTAAGTTTCTATAGTCTATATGTTTTACAGAAATTAAACATAGTTTCATGAAGGGGAATTCATGCCTAACAAATTTATTACAGTTCTTTGAAAAGGTAGCAAGTAGGATAGATAAAGGGGAACCAGTAGATGTAATATTTTTGAATTTTCAATGGGCATCTGATAAGGTGCTGCACATGAAGCTACTTAATAAGATAAGAGCTCATGATGTTGGAGATAGCATAGATAGAAGATTGGCTAGTTAAGAGAAGATGAAGAGTTGGGGTAAAGCAGGCATTTTCAGGTTGGCAACTAGTAGAATTTCATTGGGATCAGTGAAGGAGCCACAATTATTGATAATATGTATTAATGATTTAGATGAGTGACGTGAATGTGCAATAGCCAAGTTTGTGGATGAAACAAAAATAGATGGGAAAATATTGTGAGGATTACACACTCTACAGAGGGATATAGGCAGATTTAATGAATGGGCAAAAACTTACATATGGAATATGATCAGGGAAATGTAAGGTTATACATGTTGGCAAGAAGAATAGAAGAACTGAATATTGTTTAAATAGAAAAAGATTGCAGAAGGTTGCAGCACAGAGGGAGTAGGAAGTCCTCATCTATGAATCACAAAAAGTTAACATCCAAGTTTAGCAAGTAATAGGGAAGGCAAATGGAATATTGGCCTTTATTTCCAAAGGAATGGAATATAAAAATAGGGAGATCTTGCTAAAACTATATAAGGCACTAATCAGACCACACTTGGAATACCACAAATAATTTTTGTCTTCTATCCAAGTGAAGATATGCTGGCATTGGAGGCAATCCAGAGAAGGGTCACTAGGCTGACACCAGGTGTAGAGAGATATAGGTTGGATGTGTACTTATTGGGGCTTAGAGAATGAGAAGAGACCTTATCGAAACATATAAGATTATTTAGGGACAGGACCAAGATGGATGTGAAGAGGTTGTTTCCCTTGGAGGAGAGTCTAGGATCAGAGGATGTAATCTTGGAGTAAGCGGTTGCCTATATAAGACAGATGGTGAGGAATTTCTTCTCTCTGAATGTGTGGAATTTTTTTACTGCAGAGGGCTATTCAGGCTGGATCATGAAGAATATTCAGGGCTAAGGTGGGCAGATTTTTAATTAATGAGGGAATCAAGGGTTATGGGGAAAAGACAGGAAAGTGAAATTAAGGATAATTAGATCAGCCATGATCTCATTGAATGGTGGAGCAGGCTTGTTGGATCATTGGCCTATTTCAGCTCCTATATTTTACGGTTCTTTGTTAAATTCCCAGTAGTAAAAGAACCAAAGAGGGTATAGTATTCAGCAGGCCCATGCAATAAAAACGTTGTTGGTTGATGGATCTCCAGTCCCCTGTATTTTCTGTGTCCTTGAAGAACCTGGGTTCCATGTATATACAACTTGTGCATATGTACAGTTCTTCTTTCATTATTTGAGTGGCCTCTCATAAATTTTGGCTGAACCTCAGCTGCATGTCCCTGATCCTTGGCCACCTGGTGTGGAGGGCGGGTAATGGGAGAGGGTAACCTCCTTGTTGGCTTGCTCCTGGGCCTGGTAAGTCCAGACAGCTAGTAGCTAAGTGTGCCATTTGGCCTGAATGCCTGTCTTTCTTCTATAGCTATGTTCATAATCAGGTGTCCCTGAAGAGATAGAATGACAAATCCACTGTATAGTTGAGGCTTTGTGTGACTGGTCTGTATCTCTACCAACAACAACAATTTTGTAAAGTTTCCTTAAGAATTTGCATTTTGTTACAGTGGTCCTTCAAAGAGCAGTTTGTTTTTTGTTAATTGTTTGATTTGATTATTAGATTTATCATAAGAGTAATAAAGGTGTCTTGATTTCTGTCTCATTGACCAGCTGGGTCCAGGAGTGAATTGCTGCTTTTTTGCAGACCCTGCAGCTTTCCACAGTCCTCAAGCCCATGTTGTCTGGCAGCTGGGATCCTCATCTTGGTTATGATTAAATAAAAATACAGGAACATGGCTCAGGTGGCAGCAAAATATTCATTTGGGGATCATCTGAGTGCTTGACAGCTTTTGATTTCAAATAACATGTTTTTCATGGGAAGAGATCGACCTTATTTTAAAAAAAGGAAGACTTAGTCTCTCCTAAGCAGATTTGAATCAACTCTGTGTGGGTCACAAAAAGCAGGAGCCCTGCATAATCCCAGTCTGACCTGTCTCAGGTATACTGCGGCTGCAGGTATCTGTGTCAGTGTCACCTACCTGTTCTCCTTATCTTACTGGGCAGAAGTACTAAAAAAAGCGCAGTTCAGGTGAGCTACAGACACCATCTGGCTGGTAGCACTTGTAAGAGAAGCATACAGAGAGGACAATGCATGGTTACCATGGCAATGTTTGCATTAGATTGTAGAGCCGTCTGTGATTACTGTTTTTATAGCCTGCTCACCAAATCAGTGATTTTTAGTGTAAACACATGTATTGATGAGGATTTAACTGTTGGATTTCCAGCTTACCTCTCCAATTATTATGAGTGTTCCTGCTGGTTCTTTTTGTATTCAGTTCTTTGAAATGAAAATAATTCATCCAAAAACAGATTCATTCAAAGTAACAGAGGGTGTAAGTTCAGTTAATACACAAAGATGAGTATACTTTGTGTGTTTTGCTGCATGGTGGTCAACATCATTCATTCACTTATGTGTATTTTCTTGTCCGATTCAGATTGCCATCAAACACACATATACACACACCACTGCCCCAGTGCCTCTGAAAGGAGTGCTGAGAGATGCACAGCTTCCT
Source organism: Hemiscyllium ocellatum (assembly GCF_020745735.1). Classification (NCBI taxonomy): domain Eukaryota; kingdom Metazoa; phylum Chordata; class Chondrichthyes; order Orectolobiformes; family Hemiscylliidae; genus Hemiscyllium; species Hemiscyllium ocellatum. The sequence continues at coordinate 40,323,608 of NC_083428.1, forward strand.
ATTAGGATGCAAGATTAGGGGTTTGTCATGTGAGGAATCATAGCTGTCACTCTGTACCCTATAAATCTGATGAACAGCAAGCTACCAAGCATGTCATTCCAACCAATTTTTATAGACTGCAATGGAGCACAATGGCAAGCAATAGTAGGCTACCACTGCTCACAGTGCAGTCTCCTCAACATTGGGAACACCAAATGGAGATCTTCCAAATTCAGTTCTGTATGCAAGTCAGTCCATTTAACTTCAGCTGACTTTGTCAGCTACCACTTCAATTCCTCAGACAAAGCATTGTCAGAGCCTCACCATTCCCAGTGACGGAATAAGAAGTAGATGCCACTTCTACTCTCTTGCTTCCCATATGATGACCATTACAAATGAAAGCATGGGCACCTGGAAACTCATGCAAGTCCATGGTGGATGTGCTTTTCGATGCAAAACCTGCTGTCAATTGACAATGCTGCAGCCACAGTTAACCTCCCAGTTAAACAGTTGGGATCTGGATTGCAGCCAAATCTTTCCTGCTCAACACCTTTATCACTAACAGAAGACTTATTGAGAACACAAATGTGACATGAGTGTTTTCTTCAAATTTAAATGTCACTTTCAACTATTTCATTTACATTGGTTTCACTTTATTCATGTGTGTCATTTAAATTGCTGAGTCTAACTTATCCAAAAACTTAAGAGTATTGCCACATGTTAATGGCTCCAGTGGAAAATTAGGGACATTTCTGTATGATGCATTCTCTCTTTGCTGAATGTTGGTGTTATTATCCAGTTTTACCCTTGCCATTCTGTGGGTCATAGCTTATCTCACAAGCTCAGCTAACGTTGTCTGTGCACTCTCAGCTGGGATAATTATAAATGAACTCAAAGCCCTAAAAAGGATTCTGCTAGCCTGCACCTGGAGATGGACCCACTTTTGAAAAGCACTGAAGCTGCCTTTAGAGCTCTCATTTTCCTATGTTTCCTCCTATGGAATGAGCTGCCAGAGGAAGTGATGGAGGCTGGTACAACTGCAGCATTTAAAAGGCATCTGGATGGGTATATGAATAAGAAGGGTTTAGAGGGATGTGGGCCAAGTGCTGGCAAATGGCACTAGATTAATTTAGGATATCTGGTCGGCAAGGGCGAGTTGGACCAAAGGATCTGTTTGAATGCTGTACATCTCTATGCCTCTAAGTATAAGCAGGGCGCAGCCAGGTTTGTATGTACCATTGGCTTTATCTTGAAGGTAAGACTTTGTTTTTAGAAGTTTCACATGAATCAATATTCATGGATGTAAATACATTACAAGTGTGCACCCACCACAAGCCAAAGTAACGCTCAAAATGCCACAAACTTATCTAACTTTATCTCAGCAGTGTAACCCATGCAATGATCACAGCTTTTCCCTTTTTAAAAAGTAGATTATAGCCTCCTTTTCTTTTAATCTCAATATATTTAAATGCTGTTCACATTTTGAGTTCTAATGATGTGCATGAACCAAAATGATAACTGATCTGTTCCTGCCACAGATGCCTGACCTGATGTGTGCTCTAAGTATTTTCTGCTTTTTGTTTTCCTCTCTCATCCTAGCATTGTACAACTTGCCATTGGTTAAATATTTGTGTAAGGAATGAAGGAGTAAATTCAGTGAAGGAGTAATTAGTTACCAACTTGTTCATGGAATTCCGTCTCTCATCTCGATTTCTCTCCAAGATCCTTGAAAGTAGGGTTTTCTCCCAAAGCTATCCCCATCTTTTCAATACTTCCAGGTCTGAATTCCTCCAATTAGGTTTCCTGGCCCGAAGACATAGTCCTGAAACAAATGGAATTCTTTGTGACCCTAACCATTATGAACTAACATTCCTCATCCTGTCTGAAATCTTCAGTGAAATTAACTACATCATCCTTCTTCTGTCATTCAAATGCATGGGACTGCTCTTACATGGTTACGTTCATAGCTAGAGGAGAAAGTGAGGTCTGCAGATGCTGGAGATCAGAGCTGAAAATGTGTTGCTGGAAAAGCGCAGCAGGTCAGGCAGCATCCAAGGAACAGGATATTCGACGTTTCGGGCATAATTCCTGATGAAGGGCTGATGCCCAAAACGTCGAATTTCCTGTTCCTTGGATGCTGCCTGACCTGCTGCGCTTTTCCAGCAACACATTTTCAGCTACGTTCATAGCTATCAAATTGTAGCCATAGATTCACTTACAGTGGTTTTACCCATTCTGACACCATTATCTTTGGTGTCCCACAAAGACCTATCTTTGGTCCTGTTCTTATTTCCCATCTACAATGTAGCCACTTGGTGGTATCATACAAAAGGAAAAAGTGAGGTCTGCAGATGATGGAGATCAGAGCTGAAAATGTGTTGCTGGAAAAACGCAGCAAGTCAGGCAGCATCCAAGAACAGGAAATTCGACGTTTCGGGCACAAGCCTTCATCAAGAATGAGGAAAGTGTGTCCAGCAGGCTAAGATAAAAGGTAGGGAGGAGGGACTTGGGGGAGGGGTGATGGAGATGTGATAGGTGGAAGGAGGTCAAGGTGAGGGTGATAGGCCAGAGTGGGGTGGGGGCGGAGAGGTCAGGAAGAGATTGCAGGTTAGGAGGGCGGTGCTGGGTTCAAGGGAGCCCACAACCCCGCACCGCCCGTTTCTACCTCCTGCCCAAAATCCACAAACCTGACTGCCCCGGCCGACCCATTGTCTCAGCCTGCTCCTGCCCCACCGAACTCATCTCCACATACCTCGACACGGTTCTGTCCCCCTTAGTCCAAGAACTCCCCACCTACGTTCGGGACACCACCCACGCCCTCCACCTCCTCCATGATTTTCGCTTCCCTGGTCCCCAACGCCTTATCTTCACGATGGACATCCAGTCCCTGTACACCTCCATCCCCCATCACGAAGGACTCAAAGCCCTCCGCTTCTTCCTTTCCCGCCGTACCAACCAGTACCCTTCCACTGACACCCTCCTTCGACTGACTGAACTGGTCCTCACCCTGAACAACTTCTCTTTCCAATCGTCCCACTTCCTCCAAACTAAAGGAGTTGCCATGGGCACCCGCATGGGCCCCAGCTATGCCTGTCTCTTCGTAGGATATGTGGAACAGTCCATCTTCCGCAACTACACTGGCACCACCCCCCACCTTTTCCTCCGCTACATCGATGACTGTATCGGCGCTGCCTCGTGCTCCCACGAGGAGGTTGAACAGTTCATCCACTTTACCAACACCTTCCATCCCGACCTCAAATTCACCTGGACCGTCTCAGACTCCTCCCTCCCCTTCCTAGACCTTCCATTTCTATCTCGGATGACCGAATCAATATAGACATCTACTATAAACCGACTGACTCCCACAGCTACCTAGACTACACCTCCTCCCACCCTGCCCCCTGTAAAAACGCCATCCCATATTCCCAATTCCTTCGCCTCCGCCGCATCTGCTCCCAGGAGGACCAGTTCCAATACCGGACAGCCCAGATGGCCTCCTTCTTCAAGGACTGCAGACTTCCCCCAGACGTGATCGACGATGCCCTCCACTGCATCTCCTCCACTTCCCGCTCCTCCACCCTTGAGCCCCGCCCCTCCAACCGCCACCAGGACAGAACCTCACTGGTTCTCACCTACCAACCCACCAACCTCCGTATACAGCGTATCATCCGCCGTCATTTCCGCCACCTCCAAACGGACCCCACCACCAGGGATATATTTCCCTCCCCTCCCCTATCAGCGTTCCGAAAAGACCACTCCCTCTGTGACTCCCTCGTCAGGCCCACGCTCCCCACCAACCCAACCTCCACTCCCAGCACCTTCCCCTGCAACCGCAAGAAATGCAAAACCTGCGCCCACACCCCCTCCCTTACTTCTCTCCAAGGTCCCAAGGGATCCTTCCATATCCGCCACAAATTCACCTGCACCTCCACACACATCATCTATTGCATCCTCTGCACCCGATGTGGGCTCCTCTATATTGGGGAGACGGGCTGCACAATTGCGGAACGCTTCAGGGAACACCTCTGGGACGCCCGGACCAACCAACCCAACCACCCCGTGGCTCAACATTTTAACTCCCCCTCCCACTCCACCAAGGACATGCAGATCCTTGGACTCCTCCATCGCCAGAACATAACAACACGACGGTTGGAGGAAGAGCGCCTCATCTTCCGCCTGGGAACCCTCCAACCACAAGGGATGAACTCAGATTTCTCCAGTTTCCTCATTTCCCCTCCCCCCACCTTGTCTCAGTCGATTCCCTCGAACCCAGCACCGCCCTCCTAGCCTGCAATCTCTTCCTGACCTCTCCGCCCCCACCCCACTCTGGCCTATCACCCTCACCTTGACCTCCTTCCACCTATCACATCTCCATCGCCCCACCCCCAAGTCCCTCCTCCCTACCTTTTATCTTAGCCTGCTGGACACACTTTCCTCATTCTTGATAAAGGGCTTGTGCCCGAAACGTCGAATTTCCTGTTCCTTGGATGCTGCCTGACTTGCTGAGCTTTTCCAGCAACACATTTTCAGCTCAGGTATCATACAAAAGCACATCAAGTTGCACGTGAACATTGGAAATACCTTCCTCTACCTTTCCATCACATCCCCATACAAAGCATAGATCCAGGTTAAGTGATAATACCAGGTGTAATAACAGAATAAGGGGCAGCTCTGACTGACAGCAAAAAAAACATGAAAAGATGCAAATACTGGGGAAAGACATGAATATAGAGGACAGAGTTCCTGCTTGAGGTTGTTAAATTCAGTATTGAGTGTGGAAACATGTAAGGTGCCTTGGCAGAAAATGAGATGCTGTTCTCAAGCTCGTGTCAGCTTCACTGGAACATTGCAGCAGGAAGAAATGCAAGAACAAAATAATGTTTGAAATGGCCAACAACCAGAATATTTGGGATCATGCTTGCAGACTGAGTGGAGACATTTTGCAAAGTGCTTTTTCCAGGTGAAGCAGTGATTTACTTGTACTGCTTTCAATCTATTCAGCTGCTGCTGCTCACAATGCAGTCACCTCTACAATCAAGATCAAATGCAGACCAGACTAAACATCATCTTTGCAGACACCCTGTCTCTTGCTTGCATTTTCTCACATACATTTATCCCTACTCTCACTCTCACATGCAAATTATCACGATCTCCTGCTTTCTCATTTCTACATGCTTTCTCTCAACAACATGCTCTCTCATACACACTCTTGCTTTCTCACACACACATACAATCACAAACACTCTCTTTATTTTCCACACATGCATTCTCTCAGTCACGCTCTCTCTCTCTTTCTCTCGTATGCACTCTGTCAGATACATATTTTCTCTCGTGGTCTCACATATAACCTGAGCACAAATACATTCATACACTGTCCCTGACACACTCTCACATACTTGCTATTTCACACAAGTATGCACACTCTCTCACAGACACACACCCTCATACACATCTGTTTCACGTACGCAGTCTTGCTTTCACGCGCACTCTCTCATGCACTGTCTTTCACACGAGCTCCCTCTCACATACATTCTATCAGACACAATCTCTGTCACACATTCTGTCTGTTGCACATATGCTCTTTCATACAATCAGACTCTCAAGCATACACTTTGTCACAAACACTCCTTGTACCACACACGCTCATCCACTTGTTCTTTCATATGCTCAGACCTCTCACTCTCACACACTAAATTACACGTCCGTGTTGCGCATCCTTGGCTCTGGCACACTGCTCCACCATATTGACTACAGTACTGCACCTGCATGGCAGAGTGAGAGGTTTGTCTTATCTTCACCTGTATGGTAACACTTAACATATTCCACTTCCACCCCCCCCCCCAAACCATAGACACTCTACCGGCACAGGAGTCCAGGCCTCAGACTGTGTGAAGCCACTCACATTCACACAAATAGATGATTCTCCAATCACAGACTGATTATGAGAGAGAATGGCCCCATTTGCAAACTCTTTTGTTTCCAATTATCTCTATTTTGAACAGCTCTGCAGACTGGACCCAGACAGTTCGTCAGATATTCTGACTCACAGGTCATACAGTGGAAAACAAATGAGGCAAAGAAACATTTCAATTCTTAATTTTGTAGGCTTAGCAACCAGATTTAGTGTTTCTACAATAATTGTTAGTAAAGACAAAAAGCTGCTTATAGGCAAAAACATGTAAAAATGGATTGGGATCAGACTTGGGTGTCAGTAAAGTTCATGACTGACAGTGGGGGAGAATGAAGTGTTCAGAGACATGGAAAAACATGAATATAAAGATCATGGAATCCTACAGCTGACACTCCACCGAGCAATGGGTTTTGTGAAATGAATTGTGTGGCGATTGATTACAATTTCATGGAGTATTTCAGCTATCAAGTAGACCGCAAGTTGACAAGCACCCTGAAGTAGGTAGTTCATATAAATAATTCACTCCTCTGCGTAGAGGATTTGGTCCTAATCAATTCACTTCTAATTAACTTGTAACCTATATAAGATCAAGGAATTCCATGGATTTTGGAGTATTAAAAGAGGGAGAGTAAAGCCCAGGCAAATTAATAAATCATGATGACAAGATGCTACTTAATCAAACTTTTGTTGATTTTTCATGATTAATTACAACATCTCAGGATCTGAGCAACTGACAGTATTGTGCATATAAAATACTATGCATTCTTCAACTGAGGCCTTGATCAATAGGTGGTAGATCAAGATCAGGACAGTCAATATGTGTGCCTATGACATACAGATCAGTGATATTACATACAAAAGACAATGTTTGTGAGAAGATTTGTAGCTCAGGTGCTCATTGTTGTGGTTCTGTTCGCCGAGCTGGGAGTTTGTGTTGCAGACGTTTTGTCCCCTGTCTCGGTGACATCCTCAGTGCTTGGGGGCCTCCTGTGAAGCGCTTCTGTGTTGTTTCCTTATATTTACCAGAAAGTTCGATGAAATGTCAGGATGTGACAATTTTGGACAGGAAAATTTACTGATAATTTGAAATATTTTTTGAATGTTCAGGGTGATAAGCAAGGAGAATGAGGCAACAAAGTGAAGAATAACGAATGCAATGTAATGCAGTTCAATTCAAAGATATAGAAATGACTAGTGCATCAGAAAATGGTTGTGTATTGAAGACCGAGCCTTCAACAGATCAAGAGAGCAATCAAGCGGGAATAGATCTAACAGATAAAAACATACAAAGAGAGGCTGTAGTTTGAAAGATTAAAGAAAGGCTACAGGAATTTGCTGGACCATAACTCGAAGCATAAGTCCTTATGATTGTGAAGGATTATGGTTGTTAATAAGCGTGAGGATAAACTAATAAAGGGATGTAATACAAAAGGAATTAGGTGGTTAAAGAGAATTAGAATTCATACTAATGTAGATAAGGGGCAAACAAATTTCTCTTGGATTCATACTGAAAAAGCCCTTTCATATGGGACCTGGAAGGCTAATTGGAGCAGTCGCTTGGGTTTTGTACAGAGACTGGCAGACACGTGTTAGACTATCCTTTTTCACAACCTTGAAAATGGTTCTTTTGGTCATATAGTCATGATAGTGTAGATCAATTGACATAAAAGCTCAATTAACATTAAAGCCACATTTTTGCAGGGCAATAATTTCAGAGAACAGTGTTTCTGAAACTGCCCAAAGATGAAACACAAGCAGAAGGAGAATTGTGGAAAGTAAACAAATGGCTCTATGGCCTGAATGATGCTTCCAGGGTCTGATATTTTTCAGCAAGATTCAATTTGCAGAAAATAGCTTGTGTTCAATTAAAAGCAGATCCTGCAAATTTTTTATTGATATCAATAGGTAAAAATTTCAGGCATCTTCATGGCAGATATAGATTGTTTCTGATGAGGTGGTACTATGGACTTTAAGGAATAAACTGTTAATTGGATCTGAGTAGCATTTAAAATTGGAAGCCAGACTTCAGGACTTTACAATTAATGTTGAGATAATCAGAGTTGGTCTAGATCGGTGCTCAAGATACATGAGCACAATGGGACAATCCCCCTCTTTAAATCCCTGAAATTTCCTAGAGAGCTGAGATTTTGTGAGCCGAAGGGAGCAAGGTCCAGGAGCCAGCAGCCATTTGGCCAGGGTCAGGATTGCTGAGGTGAGAACCACCTCTTTCCTGAGGCAGCCAGTGATCCACTGTCTGGTGAGGTTGTGGAGAAGAAGGCTGTGAAGGTGGCCACAGGTAGGAGGAAAGGAAGGCTGTGAGGGGAAGACAGGGAGACTGCAAGGGAAGGTGTCAGGCTATGAGGATGGTGTGTGAAAGGGTGGGATAAAAAGGGAAGTTGCAGACAGTACAAGACAGAGAATGGCCAGAAGGGGGAGAGGGAAGTGTTGCATGGGGAGAGAAGGAGGCTACAAAGAAGTCAAAATAGTTCCAAACTGGATAACAATGGAATGCTCAGCAAACACAGAGCTAGGAAAACTTGAAATCGCTGAGCTAATTGATTACTTACAAATGAATATGATATCTCTATATGTTCAAGATCCATACAGAGAGAAATGTAGTGGTTTCTATTGTAATCAATCCTGTGTCAATTGTTAAATTTAAATTTGAGATTGAGATCTGAGATGCAGTAAGAAGAATAACAACAACATAGTTAAAATATCCTAGTTTTATGAATGTGGAAGGAAATACATTAGATGCGAGTTAACTTTACTTGGATGGGGAGGTTGAGGGGTGGGTTAGTAAATTTGTCGATGACACAAAAGTTGGAGGTGTCGTTGATAGTATCAAGGGCCATTGCAGGCTGCAGCACAACATAGACAGGATGCAGAGCTGGGCTGAGATATAGCAGATGGAGTTCAACCTGGACAAATGTGAAGTGATGCATTCTGGAAGGTTGAACTTGAATGCTGAATATAGGATTAAAGACAGGATTCTTGGCGGTGTGGAGAAACAGAGGGATCTTGGTGTTCAAGTGCATCAATCCTTCAAAGTTGCCACTAATGGATATGGTTGTTAAGAAAGCATAAGGTGTTTTGGCTTTCATTAATTGGGGGATTGAGTTTAAGAGCCGTGAGGTTTTACTGCAGCTCTACAAGACCCTGGTGAAACCACACTTGGAATATTATGTCCAGTTCTGGTTGCCCTATTATAGGAAAGATATAGAGGCTTTGGAGAGGGTGCAAAGAAGGTTTACCAGGATGCTGCCTGGACCGGAGGGCTTGTCTTACGAAGAGAGGTTAACTAAGCTCAGACTTTTCTCTCTGGAGAGGAGGAAGAGAGGTGATCTGATCGAGGTATACAAGGTAATGAGAGGCATGGATAGAGTCAATAGCCAGAAACCTTTCCCCAGGGCAGGATTGACTGGCATGAGGGGTCATAGTTTTACGATATTATGAGGAAGGTATAGAGGAGATGTCAGAGGTAGGTTCTTTATGCTGAGAGTTGTGAATGCATGAAATGTGTTGCCAGCAGTGATGGTAGAAGCAGAGTCGATAGGGACATTTAAGCAACTGCTAGACATGCACACGGACAGCAGTGAATTGAGGGGTGTCTAGGTTATTTTATATTATTTTAGATGAGGAATAATCCTCGGCACAATGTCGTGCACCAAAGGGCCTGTTCTGTGCTGTACTTTTCTATGTTCGATGTTTTAACCAATCTGTGGAAGCTGTACTTAGGGTGATGGCTTTTTAAGTTTAAGTGTATGTATCAGTTACTTTGAAAAAAATTGTTGCTAACTTATGCCTGTTGCCTTGTGTTACTGCAAAATCCAGGAAATTAACGCTTGCCTTGTGTGCTGAAGCTTTAGGTTTAATGGAGAGTTGTTAATTACTCAGGATATTGATTAATTCTTTTTAATTCTGCTTTTGTGTGAGTCCAAATACTATATCCATTATATACCTGTACAAATACAGAACGTTACTATGTTACTGCATCACCTAATAATTGAACCTATCTGAACCATATTCTCAGGCAACAGTTTGCAAGCTAAGAAAGGTGAAAGGGTTGTTCAAAGTACTTCAGGGCTGAAATACTGGTCCTCAAGAAGTTAGTGTCAAACATTTTAAGTAACTTTCTGTGCAAGCAACAATACTGACGTCTAGCCAGCAATTTGGAAAATTGCCCAGGTATGTACTACACACAAAAAACAAGACAAATGCAATCAGGCCAATTACTGTCCCTACTTTCAGTCATCAGAAAATAGATGGAAGTTGTCATAAACAGTACGATTAAGCAGCATTCACTCATCAATAACCTACTCACTAACTCAGTTTGGGTGCTGCCAGGGTACTCAGCTGTAACAGCCTTGGTCCAAACATAAGACCAAACTCAAGAGCTGAGGTGCGAGTCATCAAGGAAGCATTTAAACAAGTGGCATTAAGGAACTTTAGCAAGGACAAAACCCTCCTTTTGATGGTGACATACCTGGCACAAAAGAAGACATTTGTGGCTTTTCGACGTTAGTCATCTCAATTCCAGTAGTTTGCAGGTGTTGCAGCTGCTTAAATTAATTATTGTTCTTCCTTCATACTATCAGATAATGGGGATTTTTGCTGATGATTGTACAACGTACAGCACAATTTGTCACTCTTCAGATACTGAAGTGTCCTCATGCAGCATGGCTTGGACAACATTTAGATTTGGACTGATAAATAGAACAGTTACACCACACAATGCCAGGAAATTACCATATGTAACAAGAGAGAATCTAAACATCAGTTTGTTCATGACAAAGTAAATGGTCCCTTTGTGTGCCATAACTTTTCTATGTTCTGTAGCTCATTAGCATAAATATGATACCCTGATATCAACAGTCTGGGAGCTAGTATTTATCAGAAGCTGAACTGGACCAGCTATATAAATAATAAAAGCAAAATATTGCAGATTCTGGAATCTGAAACAAACACAGAGAATGCTGGAGAAACTCATCAGTTCTGGCAGGCATCTGTGGAGAGGGTAACAAGAGTTAACATTTTGAGACTGGTATGACTCTTCTTTAGAACTGAAAGGTGTTGAATTTTTTTTAATACTGTTGCAGAGGAGGTGCAAGAGACACATGGTGTAAAGGCCTCGTGCAAAAGACATAGGGGTTGTTAATGGTGGTGAAAAGAAAATGGAGTGTAAAATGGGAATAAATTAAAGTGTGAAAGGGAACAAATAGGTCTTCATAAATACTGTGGCTACTGGAGCAGATCAGAGGCTGACAATTCTGTGGTCTCCTCAAAGCCTGTCTATTATTCTCAAGACACAAGTCAGGATTATGATGAAATATTCCTCACTTGCCTGAGTGGGTGGGTGCAGCTCCGACAGCACTCAAAAAACAACTCAACACAATCCAAAACAAAGCAGCTGGCTTCACTAGAGCTCTGCCCTGTACCTGAAACATTTACTCCCTCCACCACTGATCCAGTAGCAGCAGTGTGTACCATCTACAACGCAATCCAGCAATTTAACAAGGCTCCTTTGACAGTACCTTCAAAATCTCTGACCTCTACTACTAGAAGGACAAGGGCAGAAAATGCATAGGAACTCTTCACTTGCAAATTTCCCTTCAATTCACATACTATTCTGACTTGGAATTATATTTGCTGCTCCTTCATTGTCATTAGGTCAAATCCTGAAATTCTGTTCGTAGTAGAACTGTGGGTATACCAACACCACATGAACTTCAGTGATTCAAGAAAACTGCTCACCACCATCTTCTCAAAGATAATTAAAGATGGGCAATAATTGCTCTCGTAAGGTTTTTGAAAATAATTTGAATGGAATCTTGAGCTACAATGAGAATTGTGGCAGAATCATGGGAGAGGTCTATCTCAAGGTCTATCTCGATATCAGAAATATCTGGCACCATCTTTTATGCATTTCCCATGCAGCAAGGTGAGATTCCCGTAAGGCAGTGGTGAAATGGGGAGGTGATAGCATAGTAGTATTGCCACTGGAATGTTAATCTAGAGACCCAGGTAATGTTCTGGGATCTGGGTTCAAATCCTGCCATGGCAGATAGTGGCATTTGAATTCAATAAAAATCTGCAATGAAGCATCTAATGATGACTGTGAGCCATTGTTAATTGTCAGGAAAGACCCATCACTAATTTTTTTTAACATAGAACAGTACAGGTCCTTTAGCCCTCAATGTTGTGCTGGCCTTTTATCCTACTCTGAGATCAGACTAACATACATACACTTCATTGTATTATCTATTCAAGAATCACCTAAATGTCCCTAATGTATCAGACTCTACTACCACTTCAAAGTTTGTGAGAAGATTTGTAGCTCGGGTGCTCGCTGAGCTGGGAGTTTTTGTTGCAAACGTTTCATCCCCTTTCTAGGTGACATCTTCAGTGCTTGGCAGTCTCCTGTGAAGCGCTTCTGTGCTGATTCCTCCGGCATTTATACTGGATTGAATCTGCCGCTTCTGGTTGTCAGTTGCTGTTCGCTGCAGTGGTCGGTATATAGGGTCTAGTTCGATGTGTCTGTTGATAGAATTTGTGGATGAGTGCCATGCCTCTAGGAATTCCCTGGCTGTTCTCTGTTTGGCCTGCCCTATAATAGTGGTGTTGTCCCAATCTAATTCGGTGTTGTTTGTCATCTGAGTGTATGGCTACCAGGGATAGCTGGTCGTGTCGTTTCGTCTGTTCATGTAAGAGCAGATTCCGATAATTCTTTCCTGACCCAACATTAATGCCAATACCCACAAAATGTAATCCCTCTTTCCAACTCCATTCCTTTAGCCATGTATTTACTTAGTTTTCTTATCTCGGCCAATTTGCTCATGGCTTCGGTAATAATTCAGAGATTACAACTCTTGAGGTCCTGTTCATTAATTTTGTTTCTATTTCCTTAACAGGAACTCTTACCTACTCTTGGTTATGCTTTTGAGGCCAACATAGATGACAACAACTGGATCTTCTTCCTCCCTCTCCAAAATTCTTTCAACCTGTCCATCACCTTGGCACCAGTTAGGCAGCACACTATGCAGGAAACTTAACCCTCCTCTCAAAGGATTCCTTGTGTGCCCCTAATGAGAGAACCCTCTAATACTATCACTTTCTTTTGTGCTTCCTTCTACTTGATTAGCTTCCTGGACCGGGTTGCAGTGGTCAGTTTGACCATCCTCCTTGCAGACCCTTTCCTCATCTATACAGGGAGCAAGTATCTCATAACACCGCCCCCACCTAAACCTTGGACAAGGTCAAGAGCTGAGGCTCCTCCAAGGCTCTGTTCAGGATCACTCAACCTGTCCCACTTGTCCCTGAATAATGGCCAAATTTGAAATATTTAAGGTATATGGTGTGACTGCCTGGAACAATGTAACTCTTCCCCTCCAGATCAGAGCAGGTAACATGCTGTTCATTTTGTTGCTCTGTTCCACTCAGTTTCCATCAGACTGAAGGAGAGGGTGGGGTTGTGGAGAGATTGGTGGCTGTCAGGCATTTCGGACTATTTTAACAGTGTGATACAAAGGGATTTAATTTTGTTGTTTGATATATAAAGCTAACTAAATGAAAACCTTTCTGGATATCATCTTTGTATTCTGTTCTTTTCCTCATGTGGTATTGCCTTTCTGGGAACCCTCTCCACTCTGACCTTTGCAGATCCTGCAAGAAGCACTATACTTGAAATAGAATACACAACTATGGCCAACCGGGTAAGTAGTGGTTTCCATGGCAGTGAACTATGACCCGACAGATTCTGTATTGCTGAAATCAGTGAGGGCAGAAACAGAAAAACAGCTGGTGCTTACCACGATAATGCCACACTGACAACAGTATGGAACTGGGATGAGAGGAAATATAGAAGAGTAACAAGTTTTATTCAGATTTCAAATGGTGCACCACCGAGAGTCAATTAGTGTGCATAAACTTGGGGGCTACACGGCACTGGGATGGAACATGGGTCTAGAATTTTCACTTCTTTCTCCCAGTAATAGCAGTGCCAGCAAGTGATTTTAAATGCTACCTGATGCATGCTTAATTTCCAAGTATTGTAACACATCAGGTTCCCTGCACTAATGACAGACACTTCTTTGCTCTGTCTTTATTTTAATTGGTGTGACTTCCTTTTCATTTTCCTTTTTCTGGATAGTTCTGCAATGAAATCACCTACATCTATACGTTTGCTAGCTGTAACCTTTTACATTGGTTCAATTTTGCTTGGGTTAGACCCAAAACAGCAAACTGGCCACATAATCAGTTTGAGATTATGAAGTTATATCTGTTTACGAAGACTCTTCAAATTATCTTCAGGCACAGAACCCATTGGGTCATTTTTACAAATGAAAAATGATATCAGGAAATAATTTAGTGAGAAAGTCACTTCCTTCGCAGAGCCACTAAGATAGCCAAGGACCAATACTGATCCAAACTAGAGACCCAGACAGACACCTGGCGACTATGGCAAGGACTGAATGACATCACAGGTTCTAAAAAGAGACAGTGCAAGAGAGCAGATGATGACATATCCCTCTCAGATCGTCTCAACGCCTTCTATGCTCGCTTTGAGCAGACTTTCAGTGGAGAGGTAACACCTAATCCAAGTCCTGACGTACCTATTGCAACAATCACTGCATCAGAGGTCAGATCAGTTTTCCTTTGTGTGAACCCAAATAAAGCGATGACACCAGACAAAGTACCAGGCCGTGCATTCACAGCATGTGCAGATCAACTGGCAGAGGTCTTCTCCGACATCTTCAACCTCTCCCTGCAGCAGGAGGCCACTGTCTCTGCCTGTTTCAAGAGGGCCAACATCATCTCTGTGACTAAGAAGGCTCATGCAGTATGTCTAAATGACTACTGCCCAGTGGCCCTAACTTCAGTGATCATGAAGTGCTTTGAAAGACTGGGCAACTAATCAACTCAAGCATGCCCACTACTCTTGATCCACTCCAATATGCCTAACAGACCAACAGATCCACTTCAGATGTCATATCACTTGCCCTCACCCCTCCCTAGAACATCTTGACACCAAGAACTGCTACGTAAGAATCCTTTTCATTGATGACAGTTCAGCAATCTTCAACACTATTATCCACTCGAGACTGATTCCTAAACTTAGTGATCTTGGACTAAGCCCCACTCTCTGCAACTGGATCCTCAGTTTCCTGACCAACAGGCCACAATCAATGAAGATTGGGGACAATATTTCATCCTCACTAACACTCAACACTGAAGACCCCCCGGGGTGTGTACTCAGCCCCCTACTGTACT
Source organism: Hemiscyllium ocellatum (assembly GCF_020745735.1). Lineage (NCBI taxonomy): Eukaryota > Metazoa > Chordata > Chondrichthyes > Orectolobiformes > Hemiscylliidae > Hemiscyllium > Hemiscyllium ocellatum. Next base: position 40,338,768 of record NC_083428.1, read on the forward strand.
CACCGTATACCCATGACTGCGCACCAAATACCAGACTAATGCCATTTGCAAGTTCACGGATGACACTACCATAGTTGGTTGAATCTCATATGGTGACAAAACAGACTACAGATGGGTGGTGGAAGACCTGGAAAAATGGTGCAGAGAATAACCAAGCTCTCAATACCAGCAAAAACCAAGGAACTCATTACTGACTTTCAGCAGGATGTTACTCATGTTCCCCTACACATTACAAAGCACAGAGGTGGAACGAGTGGAGAGTGTCAAGCTCCTGGGAGTGATCATCCACAACAAGCTTTCTTGGACTCTTCATGTGCAAGCACTTGTTACAAAGGTGCAACAACGTCTCTTCTTCCTTAGGCAGCTGAGGGCATTGGGCATGATGACGAATACCCTTGCCAACTTTTATAGGTGCACCATCAAGAGCATTCTGTCTGGATGTATCACTACCTGGTATGGCAACTGTACCATTCAAGATCGAAGACAGTTACAGAGAGTGATGAACTCAGCCCAGACAATCACAAAGGCCAATCTCCAATCTGAAGAATCAATCTACCAGGCCCGTTGTCAAGGAAAGGCTGCCAGCATTCTCATAGATCCATCCCATCCTGGCATAAGGGAGAAGGTACAGAAGCCTGAACACATGCACCAGCTAATTTTGCAACAGTTTCTACCTTACTGTTGTTAGAATACTGAATGGACTCCCAAATTCTTAACATTTGCCTGTATCTGTGTTTTTGTTTTTGCTGCTGTTATTTACTTATCTACGCTACTTAATTATGTGATCTGCCTGTATTGCTCGCAAGACAAAACTTTTGACTGTGCCTCACTACACATGACAATAAATTCAATTCAATTCAATATACTAATAAAATTATGAAATAGCACAGTATAATTTTATTTAAGTCATTTTCACAGGCTTAAAATCAGATTACTTAAAGCTGGAGAACTGAATACTTTGTGCAAATGCTCATTTTGGTGACAAATTCATTTTCAGCTGTAATAAAAGAACTGAACCATATTACTGCTCCTCAATATATAAAGCCAGGCAGCATCAGGAGGTGGAGAAGTCAACGTTTCAGGTCCTGAGGAAGAGTTACACCTGAAATGTCGACTTCTTCAGGACCTTCTATACTGTTTCCATAGCACAAACTTTTAAAGCCTGTATTGGTTATGACGTGATTCTGGTCCCATTAGTTTAAATGGTGCTGCTATTACGTAATTTTCTTATAACACACGCATGAGAATGGAACTACCACGTTATAGCAGAACCGACTGTGCTACTAAGGTACTTACTATTAAGAGTATGTAACAGTTCCGTGTACTTCTCAAATTTGCCTGCTCATTCCACAAATGTAATGTATTTGAAAACAGTGTGGTGGTTCAGCAGTTAACTCTGCTGCCTCATAGTACCAGGGTGCCAGGTTTGATTCCAGCCTCAGGCGACTGTGTAGAGTTTGCATATTTTCCCCATGTCCGTGTGGGTTTCCTCAGGGTGCTTCAGTTTCCTCCCAAAGTCCAAAGTTGTATAGGTTAGGTGGATTAGCCATCCCAAATAGTGTTCAGGGATGTGCAGGCTAAGTGACTAGCCGTGGGAAATGTGTTTTGGAGGGTTGGTGTGGACTCGATAGGCTGAATGGCCTGATTCTACACTGTAGGGATTCTATGATTCTATACATTTTGGAAGTGAAGGTGTAGTGTTGACTGTTTTCAATATCTGCCACAATATCAAACTTATTTCCTTTACAAATTAATGTAGTGGCATTTATAAATACAATTAACAGGTCCATGAATTGTGGGGTTAGCATTATTGTAATACATAGACACCAGGACATGATGTTGAGCAATGACTGCAGCATTGTTGGATGCCCAACAATTTTCAGCAGCTTCATCGATGACCATTCCTCCAGAAATCAGATATGGGATTGATCATTTATGAGCCTGCAGGTTTATTTTCAATTCCTCTGATAGTGAAGCAGGTTGTCAATTCACAGCATTTAAACAATATGAAACCTTGGGCTTGCAGACATCAGAACATTTCTACAGACCAGGTCAGATTAGGATGTTTGGTTAGTATGGACGAGTTGGACTGAAAGGTCTGTTTCTGTGCTGTATGAATCTATGACTCTACTGAAAGTGGAGATTTATGGAATATTTTACTGTCATGAATATCCAAATGTATTTTAATGAAATCTTAAACTGTAACCTAACCAGGTTTGATTATTTTGAGTTGTTCTTTAGCTATTAGTAGTACAGTAGCGCCTCGACTTACGACCTTAATCCATTCCAGGACCCGGTTCGCGAACCAAAAAGTTCGCGAACTGAATCAATTTTCCCATTGTTCGGACATTTCCGGAGTCTTTTCTCTTTTTTGTCTCTTAAAGGTTGGTGATGCCACAAGAAAACGATCCAGAGAAACTTGCTTTTTTCTTTGTTGCAGAATTTTCCAAAAATGGGACATCCCATTGTCATTTAAAATGTTCACCTTCGTTCGTACCTTGAATTTTGTACATACGTTGAAGCAAAATTTTATGTACAATCCTGTTTGTAAACCGATTTGTTCGTGAATGGGGTCGTTCGTATGTCGAGGCGCTACTGTATTCTCATATATGAGTAAGAAGATTACAGGTTCCAAACTCATTTCAGGGCTTCAGCACAAATTCCAAGTTGACAACTCCATTAACTGAGTACTGCAATGTCTTTTTGAGGAGATGTTTAAACATGGCCCACTGGTGGTCTCGGATAAACATTACATATCCCTCACTATGTAAAGAAGAATAGTGTACCTCTCTTAGAGTCCTGATAAATGTTTCTTCCTCAACCTGAAGCTCTAAAACAGATTACCTGACCATTGTTGTTTTTGAGCCCTTGCATTATGTTAATTGGCTCCCACATTTCCTACATTACAGCAGTTGTTTCCCTATATTGTGTTTGCTGACCAACACTGACACCAATCATTCAACATTTTGATTTTAATATTTTCATTGTGTTTTCAATTCCCTCCTTGGACTTGCTGTTCCCTATCATTGTAATCTTCTCCAAACCTTTGAGGTATCCCTGTCAGAAGTGTTCCAACATCAGTGGCCGATTCAATTTCATTGGCCCCTAACTGTGGATTTCCCCCATCGTCTCTTGACCTCAATTTCTTCCAATGACACTTCTTAGAGTTTTCATCTTTGACTAAGCTTTGTTATCTGACCGAATATCTTTTTATGCAGTTGGGGTGTCACACTTTATTATACAACTGTGCTGTGAAGCACTTGAAACATTTCAATCATATTAAAGCTACAATATAAATATTTCTTCATAATTAGACTTCAAAAGTATTTAATTAGCTGTAAACTATTTTGGGATGCTGCTAGGTTTTAAATGCGCTTTATAAATGCTTTACAAATTGTTTTTTCTTTCTCCACAGATTGAAAGAGAATTTGTGGCCTTAATTTCTTTCAACATTTTGTCACTATACTTGTCACTCCTAATAGTTTCTTTTAAATAAGTTAAAGTCACTCTCAGTTAATGCCCATATTCCTGTCATTATTAATTCAGCTCCTTTGGACTGTTGGGTTTAGTAATCCCTCCAGGCTAGATGAAATCACTGGCAGTTCCTGTTTAAACACAGATACGAACCAAAATCAATAGATGGACAGAAATAAATGAAAGAATATTATGTTGCATGAAAAAATTAACTTAGATTTTAAAAGTGGAATTCTAAAGTCAAAATTAATGTTTTGGATTAAGCAAGTTTGAAGTTATTAGTTTTTTTTAACAATAATTTTGGGAATAGCACTTCATGTTAAACATGTTTGTGACTTTTCTCTCACCAATTCCACTTTCTTTCTTCAAGCAGCAACAAATACTAAGTTAATGGTTCTGTGTTCACCAGCCACCCATCACCAGTTGATTCAAATTATCTTTGCTGAACAACAAGTTTAACTTTTGAGTAATGCAGGTAGTTGCATTGTGTGGAGGAAGGTTGGAAGCATAACAGGCAATTTTTACTCTATTCAGCTATTGCTCAGTTTTGGAGGATCATTTCTGAATGATAAGGTTGTGGGTTCGATTCCCTTAACCTCAGAGTTGAACATAAACTACTGGCCAACACTTCTAATGCATTATTAGGAGAGTGCTGCACTGTTGGAAGTGCAGTTTTCATATGAGATGTTAAACCAAGGACTTTTCTGCCCTCTCTACAGATGTATAAGATCGCAGGGCATCATTTTAAAGAAGATGAGTCTGGTCATTATCTTGTTGCTATTTATGAAACATTGTGAGCAAATTGGCTGCCCTGTTTCCTACATTACAGCACTGAGTAAATTTTGAAAAAGTACTTCTTTGACAGTAAGGCATTTTCAGACACCCAGACTTCATGAAAGATGTGACAAAAATGCACATCTTTCCTTCTCTTGTTCTGGTTGAATGTCTAAAAGCATATGTTGAGATCATGGTCACTGGATGGCTATTAAAAACAAACAGGCTGCCACAACATCGATCACATCTATTGTCATATGCAACTGGTCACTGGGGCCTACATAAGGCATGACATTTTTCATACCCTTTTACTTAGCATTTCCTTTGTATGTGATGCCTTGTGATGTGATTAAAGAGGACATTTGGACAGCAACGAGAGCTGTAAACCTCCACATAATGGCTATCTCAAACTAATCCATGATTTTGTTCAAAAGTGACCTCTTATAGTCATGGAGAGCCATCTTTCTGGCAGCAAAATTTACTTATATATTTGTTCTCAAGGATGTGCGGGAGCTGACAAGCCAATATTCATTGACTATCACTGATTTTGCATTTGTAATGTTTGACAGGGTCAAACCAGATAGAGAGAGCTGGTTCCTTTCCCAAAGGTCTTAGAGAAAGGATTTAAAATCAGAGAGCGAGAGATGTAGATGGTATGTACTGATACCACTATATGTGTGAATGAATATTTTAAGCTGGTGGGAGATATGAGTTACCAGGTTGCTTTGTCCTGCATGATGATGAAATTTTTGAGTGTTGTTGAGCTGCACTCACCTCGTCAAGTGGAGAGCATTTCAGCACACTTCTGACTTGTACCTTGTAGATAGCAGTGTGCACTGAAAAAGCAGCCGGTCAGGCAGCAGCCAAGGAGCAGGGGGGATCGATGTTTCAAGCATAAGCTCTTCATCAGGAATGTTTAATGAAGAGCTAATCTCAAAACATTGACTCTCCTGCTCCTTGGATGTTGCCTGACTGGCTGTACTTTTCCAGCACCACACTTTTTGACTCTGAGCTCCAGCATCTTCAGTCCTTACTTTCTCCCTGTAGATGGTGGACAGGGTTTGGGGGGAACAGGAGTTGAGTTATGTGCCAGAGAGATATCAGCCTCTGAATTGCTGTTTTTACCGCAGTATTTATATGACTGATTCTGTTCTATTTCTATGAACATACGAACAAGGAAGAAGAGTAGATCCTTCAAGCCTGTTCTGTCATTCAAAGAGATCACGGGTTCTAGCCTCAACTCAATGTTCTTGAAATCACCAATAATCTTTAATTTACCCAATCATTTCTCATCTCCTTAGTCATCAAGAATCTATCTATTACTGCCTTAAAAATATTTAAAGATCTGCATCCACAGCCTTTTGAGGAAGGAATTCTAAAGACTGACAACCCCAAGAAAAAAAGATTCCTCATCTGTCTTAAATGGGTAACTTTATTTTTTAAACTATGATTTCTAGTTTGGGATTTTCCCACAAGAGGAAACATCCTTTTGATATCCATCCACTCAGAGTCATAGAGCATGGAAACAGACACTTCGGTTCAACCAGTCCACACCAACCATGTTCCCACTCAAATGTAGTCCCATTTTCCTCCATTTGGCCATATCCCTCCAAACTGCTCCTATTCATGAGCTTATCCAAATGTTATAACTGTACCTGCATCCACCACTTTCTCTGGCAGTTAATTCCACACATGACCCACTCTGTGTTAAAAAAGTTGTCCCTCATGTCATTTTTAAATCTTTCTACTCCCACCTTAAAATATGTTCCCTAGTCTTGAACACCCCACCCCTAGGGAAAAGACCCTTGTCATTCACCTTATCTACACCCCTCATGATTTATAAACCTCAATAAGGTCAGTCCACGACCTCCTACACTCCAGTGAGAAAAGTGCTAGTCTTTCCAGTCTATTTTTATATCTCAAATCCTGCATTTCCAGCAACATTCTGGTAAATGTTTTTTGAACCCTCTCCAGCTTAACACGATCCTTCCAATAACCAGAACTGCAGACAGTGCTCCCAGATGAGGCCTTGCTAAAGTCCTCAAAGTACAACCTCAATGTGACTTTCCAACTCCCATACACAAAGGTCAGAGCAAAGAAGGCAAATGTGCTAAACACCTTCTTAACCATCTTGTCTCCTGGAATGCAAGTTTCTCAGGACTTTTTTTGTTTCAATTAAGCCTCACTGACTCTTCTAAACTCCAGAGGATGCAGGCCTTTCCTCATGCAGGTAAACATTGTAAACCTTCTCTGAACTACTTCCAACACACTCAATGGTCCTAAATAGAACTTAGGAAGTTGACTGGAAGAACATTGAAAGATAATATAAAATATAGAATATAAGTCTAAAGAAGGTACAGGAACAGAGGCATCTAGATGAAATGAGCACAGATCATTGAAGGTGGTTGAGTGTGGTGCTGGAAAAGCACAGCAGGTCAGACAGCATCCGAGAAGCAGGAGAATCAATGTTTCGGGCATAAGCCCTTCATCAGACATTCCTGATGAAGGGCTTACACCGAAACTTCGATTCTCCTGCTCCTCGGATGCTGCCTGATCTGCTATGTTTTTCCAGCACCACACTCCTGACTCTGATCTCCAGCATCTGAAGACCTCACTTTCTCCTGGATCATTGAAGGTGGCAGGGCAAGTGAAGAGGGCAGTTAAAAAAGCGTAGAGTGTTTTTGGCTTTTGGGGCATACAGTACCACGGCAAGATAATGATGTTGAACTTGTACAAGATACATTTTAGACCTCAACTGATGTATTATGTACAATTGTGGACACGGCATTATAGGGAAGTTGTGAATGTATTGGAGAGAGTGCACAGTAATTTACAGGAATGGATCAAGGAATGAGAAACATCAATGATGAGGATAAACTGAAGAAGTTGGGCCTGTTCTCCTTGGAGAGAAGATGGCCGAGGAGATCTTTAGAGGTTTCCAAAATCATGAGCGATGACTGGATACAGTAGAAGCTGTTCCCACTTTAAAAAATAAATGAGAGGGCATAGATGTAAAGGTGATGTGCAAAAGAAGCAAGGGTGTTATTAGGAAAAAGCCTTTTCACACAGTAAGCAGTCATAGTATGGAATACAGTGCTGGAAATATGTTTGAAGCAGTTACAATTGAGGCATTCAAGAGGGTGTTACAGAACAGAGAAGGCTGAATGGTGATATGCTTTAGGTATGAAAAATTATGAGGGATACAGATAGGGTAGACAGGAGGAAACTAGTTCCCTTTGGCAGACAGTTCAAAACCCAGGGATTATAGATTCAAGCAAGTGGCAGAAAGAATAGACGGGACATGAGGAAAAACAGTTTTACACAGAGGGTGGTGGGTGTCTTGAATTTGCTTCCTGACTTTGTGGTGGATGCAGGGACCCTAAACTATTTTTAAAAGTACCTTGGTCTGCACCTTAAGTGCTGTAAACTGCAGGGCTATGGGACTTATGCAGAAAAATGGGTTTAGAAAGGGCACCTAGGTGTATTTGGGATGGCATGAATAAGATGGGCCAAATAGCCCCTTTTGTGCTGTATGGTTTCTATTGTGTGCAGAGATTTGGGGAAAAGGCAGAAGATTGGTACTAGGTAATAGAACTTTGATGGGCTGAATAGCCTCCTTCTACACTGTAGCAGTTCTGTGCCTCTGTGAGTGGCTTGGTGAGAAACCTGCAAATGCTGGTGTTCCCTGTCCCTGTGTATAAAGATCTGGGGAATTTGTTTTGGCAGCACTTTTCATTGGTCTGCAGGCTTCAAACATATATTTCTTTCCAGGGTTTGTCAGTAAACACAGATCCACTCTATAAGCCACAATTACTGTGATTTAAATTAGTGTCAAATATCCCTGTTTATATCCCGCTCCACCTCCCCAAACAGCAATTACCCCATGAGTGGCAAACCACACAACAGACTGTCTGTCTCGGCCATGATCTAGTCTATGCCTGTGAGGTCCTGGAGAAGGGACCTATATATTTGCTTGAGTTCTTCCAAGACTGGTGGGCTCCCCAGTGTGTTGTAAATATTATTCTTCATATATATTAACAATAATAACTTTCCTTTCTTTATTTTGAAAGATTTAATTAATTATTAGTTACACCCTGCAAAAAGTTCGATAATACTGGATTAAGCCAGTATCATCTCATTGGCTTATTTTTAAGAAAGGGTACATTGGGTTTGGAATTTATAGTTAACCCTGAACCCAGACAATTCAGTACACTCCGTACATGCGACACTGAGTCTCAAAAAAGACATTTTTTTAAAATCCTGATTACTGCTCTGTCAGGGAAGCTGCATATGCAGTGAAATCAACACTTTGTGCCTGTACCATTCGCTCAATTAAGGAGCCACCTGTTGTGAATAGTCAATTCTTCACAGAAAGCCCAGAGCTTCTACATTTAATTAAATGGTACCTGCATTTGGAATAAGCTACCACCTGTCAGTGTGACTTGCTGCCACTGGTAAGACAGCCAGCTCGCTCCCACACCCAAGCTCACAGAGATTGCTGTCTGAGTAACAGCCGCTTCTGAGTAATCACCTGGTAACCATTAATGGTTATGACCTTTTTTAAGTGATTATTCATGAGATCAAACAAAGGCCACCTGTCCCCAGCCCTGTCCTGTCAAATAACCATCTGGGTGAGATAGGGAGGGCGACTAGCCCATGTGAAACAGTTGTCATGGAAAGAATCAATGTCTTGGAGGTAGAATACAGTCTGCCGTATTGTGATGCTCCTAGGACTGAATCATATATTCTTTCTGGTTAAGTGTCAGTTTCACGGAGTTTTACAGAGAGTTTCTTTCTGTGAGGCCCAGCATAAACCTCATCAACTATCTGCCTTGTCTCCACGGTGTCTTTCTCACCTGATTCTAGCCTCGTTCTACCACCCACTGTTCCTGGAACAAGTTCCCACTCATTGATATCCATCAAAAGACTGGCATCCCTGGTGCCCACATTGTCTTTAAAAGGCCTTTGTGCACCTGGACATTCTGGTATTGCCCCTCATCAGCTATGTCATGGCATAGCAGCCACAAAGCCTCCCTGCCCATGGCACAGAACTGTAACAGCTGACATTTGCTCACATGTACAAACCCATTCGTTCACCCTGGTCATTGTCAAATTAACATAAATATTAACCCATAACTCTGTTTGATTGGTGACCCTAGCACTTTATCTTTTCCTTTATCAGTAGTGCTCTGGCTGTACTATGTACAGTGCTGCAGTGCAGCAATTCACCAAGCTCACTTCAAAAGGATTTTCTGGCCTTGGTTCCTCTACTCTGAGAAGGACAAAAGCAACAAATCTTACTGGAGCACCATTGTGTGTCAATTCTGTTCTTAGTCATATTCTGACTTGGAAATCACAATTCCTTCCTTGTCACTGGATCAAAACCTAGAATTCTCCACCGAATATAATCATGGAATAATTAGACTGCAGTGAGGTAAGCTGGTCCCCATGTTCTCATGCCAACTAGATATGTCAGCAAATGAGGCAATGCTTGTGCCTCTCACACCCAAAACCAGTAACAAAAAGACTTGCTTAGAGGGTAAAAAGAAACTTGCAGGAACCCGAACAGTTTGTAAACAGAAAAAGATGCTGAAGTAGATAATTGACTTCTCTTGGAAGGTATGTCACACATGTAGAATCCCCACAGTTTGGAAACAGGCCCTTCAGCCCAATAGGTCCACACCAAATCTCTGAAGAATAGCCCATCAGACCCATTCCCCTACCCTATTATTCTATATTTACCTGACTAATCTGCCTAACTTCCACATCCTTGAACACTATGGGCAATTCCTGAAGAAGGGCTCATGCCCGAAACGTTGATTCTCCTGCTCTTTGGATGCTGCCTGACCTACTGCGCTTTTCCAGCAACACATTTTCAGCTCTGATCTCCAGCATCTGCAGTCCTCACTTTCTCCTCGGGCAATTTAGCATGGCCAATTCACTTAGCCTGCACATCTTTGGATTTTGGAAGGAAACTGGAGCACCTGGAGGAAACCCATGCAGACAGAGGGAGAAGGTACAAACTCCACATAGACAGTTGCCTGAATCCCTGGTGCTGTGAGGCAGCAGTGCTAACCACTGAGCCACTATGCTGCCCCGTGCTGCTTTGTAGATCACTTATGAGCTCCATTAGACATTCACAACTTAGCAGGATTTTCACAAACATTCTCAGGATCTTAATGGGCTTTTTTTCATAATGAGATTGTCTTCCAATGTATTGCCCTCAGTTAGTTATTTCATTCCACAAATACATTATTGTGCCTCAATAATCAGTTCTTACACAGATCTAACTAAAGGATCCATTCTGTTCACTTGTAAGTTAAGTTATTAGTGTCATAATTGCAGCTGTCATAATAACAAGAACAAGGCATAGCTTTTCAAACTGTACAAGGGTGGTCAGTCGGTCAGTGACGCATCACAGATAAAGGAAGTCCCTTTATTAAAATGGAAACAATAAAGCTGATTCTGTTGCAGGTAAATAATATAATTATCCATTGATTAAGTGAAGCAATAAAACAAACAGTAGAATGGGAACATACCGTTAAAAGTTAAATATCAAATAAGTTATATTAAAAATTAATTATTAAAGGGAGCTAAGTAATATCAGGTCCTACTGAAAAGCAAAAACATATGACAATACGAGACAGAATATTCATTAGCAGTAATACAGTCCAGTATTTTCCCAGTATTAGCTGGTATTAGCAAGTTCTTGATTGCCAAGGCGATCAAAGGTTATGGGGAGAAAGAGGGAAAATGGAGTTGAAAAACCTGTCAGCCATGATCGAATGGCACAGCAGACGCGATAGGAGCAGAAATCAGGCCATTCGGCCTACGTCTTATGGTCTTAGTCATAGACATTAATATTGTCTAGTGCTATTCTTTCATAGGATATCAATTATCATTGTAGCATTATTTTTGGACAACAATGATGAATAATTGACTAATTATACCATTTCCATTATCATATTAAGTGACAACCAAGAGGTATAAAGTACTTTTCTTTTAGTAATTCCAATCATCACAGTTGCTTTTTTTTCCTGACCTTGCTTTTGTCCACCGTTCCCATTATTGGCTTATCTCTAATTATCATTTAAACTGCTTCAAAAGCTTATCATTATGGCCATTTCATCTTCTATTGTCATCTCACAAGTTCTTTAATGAATCATCAATTGCTGCTCTTTTCAATCACAGCCCTTTTTGTATACAAGACCTTTGTAGATGAACCAGTTGAAAGCTGGGTGCAATAGAAACTTGGCTTACAGACAGTACCACTTCCCTTTCAGAAAATGTTTCCATCTCTGCATTCCACCTTATGTTTTGCACAAACAACTGCAATGGTAATAAAGCTCTCCATGACAAGTCCTTGTTCCTATTTTGAACACTTCATTCTCTTGAATGTTCTGTAACTTTCATTTCAAGTCCTTGTCATCCATTATGCTGAAATCTCCTCTTTCACTCTCTCCCCACTGGGAAAGTGCTTCAGTTTGACCTAGATCTTAATTCCCTACAATGAAAAACACAAGGACGGGAGTAAACCATACTGCCCATTAAGCCACCATTGCTTAGGCTGATTTGCTCCCCTACCTGCTTGTTCCCCATATCACTTGATGGGCAGTATCATTAGAGACCAAATATCTACCAGTCTCAGCCTTGAAAACAGTCATCAATGAAGCATCAACAACTATCTGGGATGGAGAATTCCAATGTTTGAGCAAAGTAATTTTGTTTTGCAGTCCTAAATCATATATTGATGTAGCTTTGTACTGACTTTGTGCTCTGTGTTCCAGATTCCCTAGCAAAGCAAACAACCTATCAAGCCCCTTCATAATATTTCATGCTTCAATGAGATCACTTCTCATTTCCGTTTTGATATGACAATTCCCAACTCTCAACGATTTGTGTAACCTTGTCCACATTCTCAAGAGTGCCTTTACATGGGTTCACAGCTGCAGCTAGGTTCTCTCTGACCGACTCCTATTTGCCAGACATCCTGCATATGCCAATCTTTCAGTAGTTAAGAAGGCAGATTCCTTGGCCTTCATCTCAGAGGCGGTTGAGGTGAGCCAGGGCAGGGCATTGGGATGTGTGGAGAGGTAAACCACGTGGATAGAATAAAGGAACATTCAAAACTTTTTTTCTAAATATAGTAAAGGCAAGATGATAAGCAGGGATCAAAATGGCAATCTATATATGAATCCAAAAGACATACCTGAGGTTTTAAATGAGTACTTTTGCATCAATATTCAAAATAGGCAAAGATGATGTAGGCATAGAAATCAGGGAAGGGGTCTGTGACACACTAATTAGCATTGGGAAGGAGAAAGTACTGGCAGTTTGAACGAAGTTTACAAGTGGATAGATCCTAAAGCCCAGGTGAGATATATCCCAGACTGCTATGGGAAACAAGGGATGAGCTCCCTGCAGGGCGCCTGATTAATTTTCAAAACCTATCTTCTCACAGGAGAGGTGCCAGAGGACTGGAGGGCAAGTTGTGTTGAGGTTTCACTGTTGTGACAGATAACACAGGGGTAGGGTGGGGTGGGGTAAATAACAAATGTGGCAACTTTGGTAAATTGCAGCAAGAGAACCCACAATACATTGCAGTGAAAAACTCTGTGAAAAACTTGGACATGAAACCATAAGATTCAACTTTAAATCTTTGAGGTAGAATGGTTAAGTTAAAATATTGGTTGTGTGGCTAGGTAGTCACACAGAAGTCTAGATTACATAGAACATAGAAAAATACAGCGCAGTACAGGCCCTTCGGCCCTCGATGTTGCGCTGACCAAAGCCTACCTAACCTACACTAGCCCAATAACCTCCATATGCTTATCCAATGCCCGCTTAAATGACCATAAAGAGGGAGAGTTCACCACTGCTACTGGCAGGGCATTCCATGAACTCACAACCCGCTGAGTAAAGAATCTACCCCTAACATCTGTCCTATACCTACCACCCCTTAATTTAAAGCTGTGTCCCCTAGTAACAGCTGACTCCATTAGTGGAAAAAGGTTCTCAGTGTCTACCCTATCTAAACCCCTAATCATCTTGTACACCTCTATCAAATCTCCCCTAAACCTTCTTTTCTCCAATGAGAACAGGCCCAAGTGCCTCAGCCTTTCCTCATACGATCTTCCTACCATGCCAGGCAACATCCTGGTAAACCTCCTCTGCACTCGTTCCAATGCCTCCACATCCTTCCCTCAGTATGGCGACCAAAACTGCACACAATACTCCAGATGAGGCCGCACCAGAGTCTTATACAACTGCAACATGACCTCAGGACTCTGGAACTCAATTCCTCTGCCAATAAAGCCCAGTACACCATATGCCTTCTTCACAGCACTATTTACCTGGGTGGCAACTTTCAGAGATCTGTGTACATGGACACCAAGATCCCTCTGCTCATCCACACTACCAAGTAGCCTACCATTAGCCCAGTAATCCATCTTCTTGTTACTCCTACCAAAGTGAATGACTTCACACTGAGCTACATTGAACTCCATTTGCCACCTTTCTGCCCAGCTCTGCAACTTATCTATATCCCGCTGTAACCTGCCACATCCTTCTTCGCTGTCCACAACTCCACCGACTTTCGTGTCATCTGCAAACTTGCTCACCCAGCTTTCAAGCCCCTCCTCTAGATCATTTATAAAGATGACAAACAGCAATGGTCCCAAAACAGATCCTTGTGGTACACCGCTAGTAACTGCACTCCAAGATGAACCTATTCCATCAACTACTACCCTCTGTCTCCTTCCAGCCAGCCAATTCCTAATCCAAACCTCTAATGCACCCTCAATGCCATACCTCCGTACTTTTTGCATTAGCCTACCATGGGGTACCATTGCTAAAATCCATATACACCACATCTACTGCTTTACCCTCGTCCACCTCCTTAGTCACCTTCTCAAAGAACTCAATAAGGTTTGTGAGGCATGACCTGCCCTTCACAAAACCATGCTGACTATCCTTGATCACATTATTCCTATCCAGATGTTCATAAATCCTATCCCTTACAATTCTCTCTTACAAGTCTCTTACAAGACTTTGCCCACAACAGAAGTGAGACTCACTGGCCTATAGTTACTCGGGCTATCCCTACTCCCCTTCTTGAACAAGGGGACCACATTCGCTATCCTCCAGTCTTCTGGCACTATTCCCATAGACAATGACGACATAAAAATCAAGGCCAATGGCTCTGCTATCTCCTCCCTAGCTTCCCAGAGGATCCTAGGATAAATGCCATCAGGCCCAGGGGACTTATCTATTTTCATCCTTTCCAGTATTCCCCAGACCTCTTCCCTACATACCTCAAGGTCATCCATTCTAATCAATTGTGACTCAATATTCACATCAGCAATAGTGTCCTGTTCCTGAGTGAATACTGATGAAAAGTATTGATTTAGTGTCTCTCCAATCTCCTCCGCCTCCACACACAACTTCCCACTACTATCCTTGACTGGACCGATACCTACCCTAGTCATCCTTTTATTCCTGACATACCCATAGAAAGCCTTTGGGTTTTCCCTAATCCTACCAACTAAGGACTTTTCATGTCCCCTTCTCGCTGCTTTTAGCTCTCTCTTTAGATCCTTCCTGGCTACCTTATTAGTGACTTACATGAGTTCAAAAGTCACCACAGCAACTGGAAACTTGAATTTGATTCATTAACTAAATTTGGAATAAAAAGACCAGGAGCAGTGGTGGTGGTGAAGGGCTGAATGTTACACATTTTAGTTAAATGTGAGTTGGATTGAGTCTTTTGGAGGGATTCATGAGATAAGACCTGAACTGTCATGTCGTAGCTTACCAGAGGTGTCTCTATTTATCTATCTATGCAGTCCCTCCTACCTAATTCTATCCACATCTTACTAGTCACCATTCCTGGAACAATTTGCCACTTACTGGATTTCAAATTAAAAAAACTAGCTTCCCTTGTGCTGTCTTCATAGGCTCTGTGTATTTGGGCAGGCATCGACAATCTGGCATTGCCCTTCACCAGCAGTTTAACAGCACAGAAACTACAACGCTATGTTTGCTTACTGTTGATAGACATGGCTGAAACTCCCTCACACTTGCAAACCCCCTTCTCTTACTCTAGTCGCCATCCAACCACCAGGCTGTATACTTGTCCTTAGCGAGGATCTTCAGATGTGATGTGTCTGAGTCCCTGCTATTCTTTCTCCAATTTCCAGTGGTCACCCACTTCCACTTGGGGAACATCATAAATAGGCAAACAGTTGGACAATTTCAAAATGTGCTTTTATTGACAGCCAGCAAAAGCAAACACAAAGGAAATGAATACATGCTACAGTTTGTACCTCCAATGTGAATCAAAAGTCATAGAGCTGTACAGCATAGAAGCAGACCCTTTGGTTCAACTAGTTACACTGGCCAGATATTCAAATTTAATCTAGTCCCATTTGGCTTATTTCCTTCTAAACCCTTCCTATTTATGTACCCATCCAGATGCCTTTTAAATGTTGTAATTGTACCAGACTCCCCCATTTCTTCTGGCAGCTCATTCCATACATGTACCACCCTCTGCATGAAAACGTTGTTCCTCAGGTCTCTGCTAAATCTTTCACCTTTCACCTTAAACCTATGCCCTCTAGTTTTGGACATCCCTACTGTGGGGAAAAGACCTTGACTATTCACCCTATCCATGCCCCTCATAATTTTATGAGCATCTCAGAATATTGTGTGCAGTTCTGGTCTCCTTCCTATCGGAAGGATGTTGCGAAACTTGAAAGGGTTCAGTAAAGATTTGCAAGGATTTTGCCAGGTTTGGAAGATTTGAGCTATCGGGAGAGGTTGAATAGGCTGGTGCTGTTTTCCCTGGAACGTCAGAGGCTGAGGGGTGATCTTATAGAGGTTTATAAAATCATGAGAGACATGGATAGGATAAATAGACAAAGTCTCTTCCCTGGGGTGGGGAAGTTCAGACTAGAGGGGATAAGTTTAGGGTGAGAGGGGAAAGATATGGTCATCATTAGACTCCTAATTCCTGATTTTTATCGAATTTAAATTCCACCATCAGCCATGGCAGGATTTGAGCCCATGTCATCAGAAAATTACCTGGGTCTCTTGATTAATAGTCTAGCAATAATACCACTCAGCTATTTTGAAGGTAGAAGTTTATTTAGAAATGTTTTTTACTATTAAGCATTCATGGCATTCGAATGTATTTCAATTGGGAACCTGCTGTGGCTAGTGTGGGGCTCAACATGTAACAAACAGGTTGGTGACTTTAGCTCTGCATTTAAACTCATCATTGGGTAATCAAATGACACTATTCTGCCTAATTCAGTCGCCCCACATGCCACAGTTCCTGGTGTGGCAAGTCCCATAAAATCACCCTCTCCAGAAATCAAAAATACAATAATGAATAGTTAACATGAATTTTGCATGGGAATTCTTTTCTTAACTAACTCTTTGAATTGTTTAATGCAGCAGCAGAGGAAACTGCAGCCTGGTGGGAAACAAAGGTAGCACTGAAATAGTTTTATTTGATGCAAAAAGGTGAGAGTTTGAACCCAAAAATGCTGAAAATTCAGGAAATTTTAATGAACAACTTTTCCCTGCCTGAGCCTAGGTCTCAACTCTGCATTTTTCTTGGCCAATTTGAAGTTGAGGTTCCTCTGTTATTTTTGAAGGCCATGTACTTTTGTATACATTTTTTTACTGCCTAACCTTCATGCTTCTTTCTGCTGGCAACTGCTGGATGACAGACTAGTGTCTAAGACCCCAACCTCATGAAAATTGTGCTTCATAGCAAGCTGGAAATGAAGCCAGGGACACAATGCAAATCCTGCCTCTTAATTCCCATCTCCAATAGGATGATCTGAGCCTTAGTTTATTTTGTAGGAATTAGTAAAGTCTCACTCTTGACTCCATTTATTATAATTACCTGTCCATTAACCCATAATGCTGATGAAGGGTTTAGGTTATTTGGAAAACAATTATGTTATCACACATACAACTGAAATACTAAACCCACCATCTGGCTTGGGATGACTTTCTAGTTTACTTGAAAAACAAAGTGATTGCTTGATTGCAAATAACAGTGGACAGAATGTCCTCAAGCTACAATTATTGAGAGAACATATTACTTGATGCCTAATTATTCGCAATCCTCACCACTCAGCAGATATTTGCTAGTGGGCGGCATGGTGGCTCAGTGGTTAGCACTGTTGCCTCACAGCACCAGTGACCTGGGTTCGATTCCCACTTCGAGTGACTGTCTGTGTGGAGTTTGTACATTCACCCCATTTCCTCCAGGTGCTCCGGTTTCCTCCCACAATCTAAAGGTATGCAGGTCAGGTGAATTGGCCTTGCTAAATTGTCCAGGGATAAATATTGGCTAGGGGAATGGGGCTGGGTGGGTTACTCTGTGGAGGGTCAGTGTGGACTTGTTGGGCCAAAGGGCCTGTTTTCATAATGTAGGTAATCTAATAAAAGATTGGCATCCCTTGTGCTTGTACCATGTTTAAGAGCCTGTAGGGTATTGGGGCAAGTACTATAATCCAGTGTTTCAATGGCAACAGTGGTACAACATCCACAGAGCCACTGCACATAGCTGGCATGATTGACACTCCCCTCACATCAATAACACCATTCTCTCACCCTAGTCACTAATTAATCACCATACCACACATTTGCTTCTTGTCTAGTAAAATGAACAGAGGCTCACAATGCAAACTAGTTCACAATGGTCTGCTATAGCTAGTCTCATCAACTGGAATCAGGTCATATCTGGCTTGTCACAGACAAGGAGAGCTTCTTCCTCACCAGTGTTGTCCTCCTCAGAACATTGTTGATGTTATCCCAGTTCCTCAACTCCAGCACAGTGCCTCATTGCCTGCTCCAATCGTGTTGACCAAGACACGCCAAGATGATATGGCATACTCTGGATTACAACTAGAGGATGAGCAGTATCGAGCAGCTGAACCATATCTACTGCAGCCCCACTGTCTGCTCCACCACCGTCCCTCATGCAGCATGTGGCGGCACGGTGGCACAGTGGTTAGCACTGCTGCCTCACAGCGCCAGAGACCTGGGTTCAATTCCTGCCTCAGGCAACTGTGTGTGTGGAGTTTACACATTCTCTGCGTGGGTTTCCTCCGGGTGCTCCGGTTTCCTCCCACAATCCAAAGATGTGTAGGTCAGGTGAATTCGCCATGCTAAATTGCCTGTAGTGTTAGGTGAAGGGGTAAATGTAGGAGAATGGGTCGGTGAGGACTTATTGGGCCGAAGGGCCTGTTTCCACTCTGTAAGGAATTGAATCGAATTGAATGTGCACCAACTTGGTGAAGGTACTGTGCAGCTGACTAATACATTTCATCCAAAAAGGAATTCTACTCCATCCCAAACCCACTTCAATCATTCAACTTTTAATTGTATTTAGTAGACTCCATCATCACATTTGCATGATATATGATTAGGTAATGCTCTTCCCAATCCAAGGTACCCCCCGGACATTTAATACTAGAATGCTTTTTGTCATCTTTATTTCCATTTAAGTCATTGCCACTGACTCCAGCAGCATTGAGATAGTAACGTCAGATTTGCAGTTGCAATGTGCAATTCACCTTTAATAGCGTTAAACCCTAAGCAGGTTAACAATACATGTACTGCAAATGGACGAAATGATAACTGATGATCCGTAGCTAGAATGTGTAAATGGCTGCTTCATGTATTTTCCCCTTTGATGGCCCAGTGCCCAAAAGTAGAATGTGCTCCTGCCCATCAAACTGAATTTGATACTGACCCACTATCCCAGCCAATTGCCAGTTACATTTCACACCTAGAATGGAAAGAGATGCAGCTCACACTGGACACCATCAGCACCATGCTCCACCTGGTCACCTTTTCACCCAGAGCCTCCATGTCCCCTTTCACCTTGTTCTGTCCTGACAGCCTATTTCCATCCACAACTCCCTTCACATTGAACTTTGCTTCCAACTACAGTCCGTTCTAATATAACGCCCATTTCTTCGACCTGAATTGGCTATAACGCAGGTGAAGAACTTAGTCCATTAATTGTAGAATGCAAACCTTCCTTAGCTGTATTGGTTTTCATGCGATTTCAGTCCCATTGGTTTAAATGATATTTCTATTAAGCAATTTTCTTTTAATGCACGATTGCATGGGAATGGAACTATCGCATTACATCAGAACAGACTGTCTCTTCCCTGCTTCTGAACTCTGACATTACACCTTAACTATACCTCTGTACCCCTCCTGGTGAGGCCACAGTGGTGGTCACTTCTAATAACAACCCTGATCCCTGAACTTATCATGCCCTTCACATGCTAACAGGCATGGCTTGACAAGGCAAGGTAGGGATGCTGTGAGCATGCAAGTAAACATTAATGAGCAAACAAGCAGCACTGAGATGCAGCCTGGACCAATCTGTGGACTAGATGCCTGGACCCCACACAGTTCCCTTTGCAGCAGCCTTTCAGCTGTTTGCTGGTGCACCCTGCAATGCAGATCTATGGTCTGTGAGCATCCTGCAAGTGGATCAGAGAGGTGGCATGAGGATCATGGGAGGTCTTGGCAAATATTGGATATTGATAACTGTGGATGAGCGGTGAATGCTGCTGTGGCCAATGATTGTGCCCTGAGATACTGTTTTGGGGGCAGGCAACATGGAGGCTTTTCATAACCAACAGTGTTGAAATTACCAGGTATTCACTCTGACTGCAGTGTCAAGAATTCTCGATCCTTGAGATTCAAAGTTGTTTGATGCATTTGGTACGTAGAAAGGTTCATATTAATAAGGTGAGTTGTGCTGCTAATTAGATATTGAACAAGCTATAATTCCCCTTAATTAACTGCCTAGTGAGAATTTCAACCCCCTGCCCAGCAGATATGTGAAAATATAGCAAGTTGCTCCCAAGGCTGAGATTTGCATTGATGGATTGGTGTGATTTTGCCACAATTTCACCCTTGTCCATGACATTCAGGCCTGTGTAAGACTTTGCTCTAAGTCTTTTTTTTGAAAGAACAAAATCTTCAGTAATAGTTTTTAAAAATCCAGTTGACTTATGAGAATATTTTGAATTCACTGGAAGAACAGGGAAAGATTAAGAACTCTGCACAACATCACACTCCTCGTCAGACTCTATTAGTCACTATTTATTGATATTATACCAATTAATATGGCAGCAATTGGTGAACAAAAGAATCATTGTTGACAGGGTGCCATAACAGCACAGTGAAAACCTGAAACTTTGGAAATGGCTGATCTGAAATGTGATTTCAAATCTAATCAATTTTTATTCTTGGCACAATACAAGAAATGGAATAAACTTAATCTCATTCCAATGTCATTTTTAAATTTTCATACATTTACAAATATAAAATCATGATCATATAAAATGTTATATGGAATTCAGAATTATCTGTCATTTTGAGCATCATGGACCACAAAGTGAAACATAGAATGAAAAACAGTGAGTTTTAGAGAGTTATAGCAAATGAGATGTACACCTACACAACCCTGCAACAAACAATCATATCTTCAGGTACTCCTGGTCTTTTTCAGGTTTCATAAAGGTTTTCTTGTGGCCAAGTGGGTTTTCTTGTGCTATTGTCCCAAACTGACTTCATTGGCCACTTACCACTCCCACATATCACATCTCTCATCTGATGCTAGCCCAATTCTCCCACTTACTGTACCTGGACATACTCGTCTCTGCTGGCATACTCCAGGTACGTACCGGGGCCCCATGCTGCTGGTCCCATCTTGAAGCTGTGGCCGTGCACCCAAGAACAAAGAACAATACAACAAGGTAACAGGCCATTCAGTCCTCTAAGCCTGAGCCAACACACTTTGCCTTTCCATACTAAAAAAAATTGATTCCTGTACGCTAGGACTGTAACTATAATGTAAATCTCTCTCATGATGCATTTCATGGGTGATGTGGAAATGGGAGAAGAAAGATTCAGTCCACATTCAGCGCTTGCACTCTCTATCTCTTGGCCATATGACCGGTGGAGCCTTTCTGAATAATTCCATAGCCTTCTTTGTCTGAACGCTCCATGTCCCACTCTATGGAGAATATATTAAACTTCAATAGTATATGATGCAAGTGCTGACTGCTCACAGTGATAAGGACCTGTTCTGTTTCTTATCCTCTATTTCCTTCCTATTCATGTATTTGTCCAGATGCTTCATGAATGCTGCTATTGTGCCTACTTCCACCACCTCTTCTGGCAGTGTGTTCCAGGGACTCACCACCCTATGTGTGAAAAACTTGCCTTGCACATCTCATTTCAATTTACACCCCAGCACCTTGAACTGGTGGCCCCTAGTGATTGACCCCTCCACCCTCGAAAAAAGCCTCATGCTTTCCCCTCTATCCATAACATTTATAATCTTATAAGCTTTTATCAGATCGCCCCTCAACCTCCTGTGTTCCAGTGAAAACAAACCCAGTCTATCTAATTTTTCTTCATAGTGAAAATCCCCCATCCCAAGCAACATCCTGATAAATTATACCCTCTGCAAAGCAGCCACATCCTTCTGGTAGTTTGGTGACCAGAACAGTATGCAATACTCCAAGTATGGCTAACTAAAGTTCCATGAAACTGTAGCATAATTGTCTATTCTACTTATCAATGCCCTTTCCAGTGAAGGCAAGCATGCCATAGGGTTTTTTTAATAACCTCTTCTACCTGCGCTGCCACCTTCAGTGATCTGTGGACCAGCGGTCCCAGATTCCACCTGATCACCCACTGGGAATCTACAATTGCCCTTCATCATTAATGTACTGAGACATCAGCTACAAAGTAATGTTTCTCATTGTTTATCTGGAGGAAATAGCATTGAGAATGAAAGATACTGGCCATGTTGTGCCTCCTGCCCATCCTTCAGTTGTGAGGTCATGTTTTCCACAACCACAGAAGGTTGCTGTTGGGCCTGGGCTTACTGGACAATTTGTTTCCCTTCCATTTCTCTACGTGTTAGCATCATAACAACAGTAATGATAACCGCTGATGTGGTTTGCAATGAATCTCTGGGGAGCAGAAGAAACAGAACAGGTCCTTATCAGTGAGAGCAGTCAGTATTTGCATCACATACTAATGAGAGTTTGACATACTTGTCCATAGAGTGGGACATGGAGCGTTCAGACAAGGAAGGCTACGGAATTATTCAGAAATGCACCACCAGTCATATGGCCAAGAGATAGTAGAGAGTGCATGTGCTGAATGAGGACTGAATCCTCCTTCTCCCATTTCCACATCTCCCATGGATTGCATCATGAGAGAGATTTACATTATATTTACAGTCCTGGCGTACAGAGAATTAGTTCCGTGCCCCTATACACACCAGGAGATCTTGCATTAGCTGTATATATTTGTGACCTGCAGGTACCTCTGAAGAAGGTTACTTGTAATTGCTAGCTTGTAATTGTTTCCACTTTACAAAAATGTCCATCATCAATTTACAAGGACCAAAGACATAGTCCACACTGCTTGAGGTCAGCATTTGTTCCCCACAGACTGCTCAGTGCATGCATTTCAGCTGCATAATGATATGGTAGCAAACATTTTCAACCTGCACTCTGCAATTGATTGAAGCAATTATCCCTCGGGGGTCTCTCATTACTGAGAAATGAGGCCCATGTTTTTGAAAACAGGCAGCGACTCTGCTAAATCTGAAAGCACTCACAACTATTTCCCATTCATAGTCGCACATAGCACTCGACAGATTGTAGGAGACAGTGCAGCTCATGCTCAACGCCATAAGGAACATGCATGGGCTCAGCACCCCACACCCTCCTTCCAGCATTCCTGAACAGTCCATCTCTAATGAACCCACATGTTCCTACCCACAACCTCAAAGTACAACTCAACTTTCATCCTTACTCCTGTGCCCTGTTGAGGCCTCAGTGGGGGTGACTGCCCATCAAGCCCTTCCAACAATATCCAGTGTTCTCCCTTGTGCTACCAACTTGCCCTCTTGTATATCAAATTTCTTTCTTTCACTGTCTTTGTACTCTCTGCATCCCAAGTTACCGCTCTTGTCTCAAGTCTCCTAAGAATCGCCACCTTCTTACTACAAAAGTGCCCCTAACTATCCACCTAACACATTCATTCCATATACCCCAAAACTCATCAATCTGTGTGCATCTCCCAACTGATGAACAGCTAATGCCTTGACTTGTTGTAACAGACCTGCAGGGCTGACTGTGGCCGAATCCCTTGACTGTAATGAGAACATCCTTTGAGCCAGACATCTCCTAGTGGACATTTGACGAGCATACGTCCTGCACTGCTTGCAGATGCTGCCCTTGACATGCTGAATCCAGATCATGTGACTGACGTGGCCATTTGGTTGATGTTCATGCAGCTGGTTGGCTGTGTAGGCTGCTGGCACATGCTGTATGAGTGAGATTGACACAGCACAGGGCCATGCAGCATCACATCCACCCCCTTGAATAATGACTGCTGACAAGCACGACAAGCTTGTGTCTACACTAAACACCAAGGCAATGCAGAAGCAATTGTGGACCTTTAATGTGCTGCTGAGGGAAAGTACTAAAAGACAAGGCAGGAATACTGTAAAAATCCGGAAAGATACTAAGTGAATGAGTGTTACAAAAGCAAGCAAGCAGCCCTGTAATGCAGACTGGTCCAAACCATCAACTGAGTGCCTGTCTCTGTATGTACAGTGTCTTTGCAGCAGCATTCCAATGATAGTTACCAATGCAGTTCAAAGTGCAGCATTGAACAGCAGAGCATACTGTAAGTGAATCGGAGGTATGCCACAATGGTGCAGACATGCTGAAATATGAGATAACAGTGTCTGCGGACATAAGTTACACACAGCCACGACCCATGCAGCGTGCCCTGAAAGTGGTGCCATGTCCATATCGAGGTCCAGAGGAGCAAGCAGTGAGATGGATTCGCCAAGTATTTTCTTTGACTGTGATATCAGGAATTTTCAGCATCTAGCTTCTATCCAGTATGTGGTAGATCAGGAGTATGCACATTAATGATGTGACTTTAAGTAATAGTGAGGATGATCACGGTGTGATAACCTTCATTAATAGACCTCTTGTCATTTACTTGTGAGAATTTTGATATTCAGAATTTAGTTGGAAACTGCTAGTTGATGCTCCCAACATCGAGAAAGGCCTCCCTTCACATTTCACTCAATTCTCCCAAATTTCTTGCACAGCCCACATCATTCAGAGCCTAAGAGGATCCTGCCAAATGTTTTGCAAGACATGAAGTTGTCTGTTCTCTCCCGGATGGTAGAAGATAACTATAAATCATACAATCCCTACAGCATGGAAACAGGCTATTTGCCCATCGAGTCCACATTGACCGTCTGAAGAGCATCCCACCCATACCTACCCAGATCCTATAAACCTGCATTTCTCATGGTTAATCTAACTGGCTGCTCATCTCTGCACACCATGGGCAATTTTGAGTGGCTGATCCAACTGACCTACACATCTTTGGATTGTGGGAGGAAACTGGAGTACCCGGAGGAAATCCACTCAAACACGGGGAGAATGTGCAAACTCCACACAGACAATTGCCCGAGGGTGGAATCAAACCTGAGCCCCTGGTACTGTGAGGCAGCAGTGCTAACCACTGCTCAGGAAACTGCTTGCATTGGCAAGAATTGAACAACTGGCCTTCTCTCATTTGACTGAGGTGGCAGAAAGTGATATATGACCAATCGTCCTGAGGGTTCCATCATCCAAGTAACCTCTGCTATTTCCATGTCGCAAGACACCCCCTCTGCTTGCCTGGATGTCAATGTTGGGACAGACCTCTGGGCAGCAATATGGGAACTGAATCCCGATACACTGGCTGCCCTAATCCTCTCACATGATTCATCCAGGGGGGCAGTTTGTTGTGGATGAGGAGAGGAACTGAGTGCAGAAGCTGCCTTGTGCCTCTTGACTTGTCCCGTTTGTTTCTTTCCATCTCTCTATTGACAATCATTTCTTCTGCCACAGAATTAGAGCACACTTCCTCCTTTTCAAAATGTAATTCTATCTCAGGCTGTTTCTCTCTAATCTCTGCAATTATTTGTTATTAAATATACATAATTAGGAATCAATTACCACAGTTAGAACTGGTCAGATTAGATGGACAATTAAAAAGGAATAAAGCAAAAATCATATTTGTCTCAAACTTTTGTTCAATAAATTCAATAGTGTATTTATCACACAAACTCGACGTAACCAAACATGTAAATGATGTGGCTACTCCAACAGAATGGGTACTCAGCTGCAAGTAAATCCGAGAACATTTCCACCATATAAAAGGCAATGTGGTGAAATATTCTCCATGTCCAGTTGGGTAAATGACAGTTCTATCTAAGACAAAGCAAACCCATTGATCAATCCCCAGCACCTGTAACATTTATTCCCTGCATCACTGATCCTCTCCTGATTTCTGTAATTTTGTGTTCAGCAGTGGATTCAGCCGAAGTGGTTTAAAATGAGATTGATAGATGGATGGATTGATTTCAGAAAGATAATAGAAAAATTATGATACAAGTGTTGAATTGTGATGATGATACAAATGAAAACGTTAGATAAGCACAGTAACTGGTAACTTTTAATGACTGGTAAATGACTGGCAAGTAATTACTTATTTTAACATTTTCATTTATCTGACAACCAATATTTATACTATTCTAATTTATGTGATTTAATGATCAACAATTTTTTCTTAGTTAAGCAAATCTCAAAAACATTATTGGGGGAAATTCTGCATATCTAAATAGTAAAATATTGTGTTCTTCATAACATTATTAAAATATTCAAATATTAAATCCATGTTGTTATCATATAGCGTCAGGATGGGAGGTGAGGAATTGTCCAGATTTACTAATTGATTTGAAAAAGGAATGTTTCAGTCAAAACCTTCGGGGATCATTGGTTAGTGAAAGGAAATTTCAAGAGCACATGTGTGAATAAAAAAGGTCTTTCTGTATGGGATTTGTCTGTGATTTGGACTTCACTGGGGTCTGTTGATTTTGATGTGACTATCTTACATTAGTTTTGCCAGGTCTATAAAGAAAAATATCCTTGAACCAAAACCAAATTAGAAAATAATCTCACCAGAGGAAGGGAGATGCTAAATGCTAAATATTCAACAAAGAATTTATTCTGAAATATTTAATATGCAAAAAGCTACTGTTATTACAATTCTTTTTATGCCTGCAGCCCTGCCCAAAATTTAACTTGTCCAGCCCAATAATTATCCACCCTTCAATTAGGCCCATAGAACTTTTTATGTTCATCTGAATAATCCAGTGCTGATCTTAATGTCTCAGCAGAAAAACAGCTCTTTCAACAATGTCCCTTACCTTTGAGTACTATACTACAGTGGAATGGTCTAGATTTTCTAATTTGTAGAGCTCAAACCAGTAATGTTTTGACTAAAAGGGCGAAATTTATGAGCTGAGCTGTTCTAATACGGAGTTATTGATAATTCTCATGCTGGTGGGAGAAGGTGGGATGGAACTTTAAGCATTTAGAATTTCAAAAGCCAAAAAGTCTGCTGCATATTCCTATTTCTGTTTGAAACATGGCAGATATTGAGATATCTTAGATAGAACCATCTCTCCAGAGTGGTTATCATTGTAATATGCAAAGGAGGTTCCTTTCCTATGACTTTGACATTGTTTTGAAACTAACAATTACTCCACAGGTTCATAGAGTTCAGAAAATGTATTAATGAAGGTGAGAATTAACAATCATTTGAGGTCCTATTACTAATAAAGGCTAAATGGTCACATTTGCTTGCCCACTGAGATACAGTTTGGTGGCAGTACTTGAATTGAATTTATTGTCACATGTACCGAGGCACACTGAAAAGCTTTGTCTTACAAGCAATGCAGGCAGATCACAGAGTTAAGTAGCATAAATAAATAAATAATAGATAAACAGCGGCAATAACAAAAACACAGGTACACTGTACAGATGAATGTTCAGAGTTTGTGAGTCGACTCAGTATTCTAACAACAGTAGGATAGAAACTGTTATGAAACCAGCTGGTGCATGTGTTCTTGCTGGTGTAGCTTCTCCCCAGTAGTAGAGTTGCAAAAAAACATTGCCAGGGTGGGATGGATCTTTGAGAATGCTGGTGGCCTTTTCTTGACAGCGGGCCTGGTATATCAATTCTACACTTTGGATTGGTCAAGACTAGTTGAGAGGCTGGAGTTGATTAATGCCACAACCAGCCTTTCAAAGCACTTCATGACCACTGAGAGTAGGGCCACTGGGTGGTAGTCATTGAGACATGATGCAGGAGCCTTCTTAGAGACAGGGATAATGTTGGCCCTCTTAAAACATCTTGTGGGTGGCACGGTGGCACAGTGGTTAGACACTTTACCAAGCATGCGCACACTGTCTCACATGCATGCAGAGACACATATAAGTCTATGGGGTGAATTTGCATAATTATATTTGCAGATAGATTCTATTTTGCTTAAAAAAATGCAACAACCTGCAGGCAGTCAATCCATGTAATATTTTAGAATTTCCTACTTTGGAAATAGAACCAGTCGGGGAGCACTGCAATAGCCAAGGATAATCAGCCTCCAATCTTCAGGCAAGTGTCCTCCAAGGAGCAGAAACTAATTGCCAAGTTCCGTACCCATTAAGATGACCTTAACCATGATCTGGGGTTAATGTTGCGCTACATGTGATCCCACCATACTGTTCTGTGAAATCATTACTGTCCTGTTTTGACACCATCACCTTGATAAGTTGTTATGATCTCTCAACCTTAGTTATTTGGTACAGTTTTAGATTCCTTGTTACTTTAGTTATACAACTCATACACTTAGCATGTTATTCCAGTCACTTGGTTTGTCTTCAGCATCATCTTACTTTTAATTTTTTGTAATTATCTCTCTCCCCCTCAATTAACTGGATTATAAATCATCTCTTCACTTGTTATTCAGCCGTTGGCACTTTACTCACACCGTTTGACAATCTTGATCACCTGCAGAGACCTATTATTCAGCCCGTCGACACTCTACTCGCTATTATGGTCTTTTGATCTCTCTGATGATTGAGTCTGTTCTTGAGTGCTTTCTTCACTTCACCTGACAAAGGGTCAATGCTCTGAAAGCTTGTGATTTCAAATAGAGCTGTTGGATTATAACCGGGTATCGTGTAACTTTTGACCTTAACCTGGTTGTGGATAAAGATTTAGAATATTAGTTCTTCCCATTCTTCCATCTACTACTGTCTCTTATTCCAATCTGTAATTGAAGATGAAATTGATAAACTTTGAAAAAGGTTTGAGCACATCAGAAACTATCTGGATGGATAAATTGGGCTTGATTAATGATTTATATGGTTTAAGGAAATTTCATGAAATATGAAGAAAATGTAACATATTTTCAGAAGCTCTTTGGCTAGCAATTATTGTCTGCAAACACAAAGCAGAGATTTTAAACCATGGACTAAATAAGAGTAAAGTGGATGGAGCATTGGTGACAATCACCTAAAGCCAAGTTCAAGATAGCCAGAAGATTTTCAAGTTCATCTTAATTTCACACAGCCAAGCAGACATGGCCACCAAAAAGACTTTCCACCACAGTTTGTTAATATTGAAGAGTTGAAAATCATCATTATCAAAATGAAACTGGCTGGATTAGATATATCGTCAGGCAACCTAAACAGGTTAGAAGACTTCTGCGAAAAGAAGAACATTTATGATTCTTCCTATTCCACAAAATCTTAAAAGAAAACCTTAAAAATTATTTTTTGTTTTTCTGAGCAGCTTGCAGTGATTGCTTTAAGCATTATTTGTTCAACAATTTAAATGTACTTGCATTTGTATAGCACTTTTCACAATCATGGCACATTTCAAAATGCCTTATGAGGAACAACTTTGGAAACAAAGTGACTGTTGTAAAGTAGAAATTGTGACAACCAATCTATGCGCAGCAAACTCTTACAAGCAGCCAAATGATAATTTGATATTTTTTTTTACAATGTCATTGGAGGTAAAAATATTAGCCAGAACTCCATGGATAACACTCCTGCTCAAATCCATTACAATGCCATGGTATATTTTACATCCACTTAAAAGAGCAGATGGAATCTTGGTTCAATACCTCATCTGAAAGACAATCTCTGACTGTACATGCTTCCTACTGGAGGGGTCTTGAACCTACAACTATTTGGTTCACTACGTTATCAATTGAGTCACAACAACACTGAAATATCGAAAATCCACTATGAATTAACCCCGTATGTACAATGCACACTGTTCATTTGCACATCTTGATAGCTTCCTGCCTGCTTTGGGCAGGATTGCTGGGTGCCCATGTAAAGACTTCTCTGAAAATTGGGTAAGGTAGACTGTGGATGTCAAAGGGAAGGTCATTTTGTCCACCCAATTCTCTTCTTCCAGTTGTGTTTTTCCTTCATGGTGGGGAAAAGGTGACATGCAGTTGATCTGCATGTCCATTGTTTTAAGGGAATGTAGACCTTTGGCAGGGATCCAGTAAAGAGAGTACTGGATGCTAAACTCAAAAAAATTGTGTTAATTTTAATTAAGATTAAAGAAACAGACATTTCAAGGTGTAAGAAACATAATTATTTTTAAAGTTACAAGTTCATACCTTTCAAACATTTTCTGTTTTGAGGTTTTATATAATGCATGAATAATGCAAAAACAGGAAGTAATGTTAAATTTGTACAAAATATTGTTTCAGCCACAGCTGAACTATTGTGTGCCAACACTATTGTAAGAAGGCTATTAGATCTATAGAAGAGCAACAGAAAAGATTCACTTGAATGATACAAGGAACAAGAGGTTATAATAACAAAGGCTAAATTCAACTTACTTTCCTCAGAAGAGAACTGAACAAAGGATGTAATATAGGTTTTCAAAATGGTGAAAGATTTAGAGAGTTAAAGTATGAGAAACTGTTTGCATTGGGTAAATAATCAATGACAAAGGAGCTTGAAATCAAAGTCATCACTCAAATGAAGAGGGAATTAATAATATTATTAGAATATATAAGTGTTCATGTGTGTGAAAATTTTGGTTGTGATACCTACTAAATTTAAAGGTAAAATCGTGGTTTAACCTGAAGGTCCATAGCTGAGGTGAAGGAGAAGGAGAATTCTTTACAGTAACTTCAGCCAATGCAGGAATTGAACCCATGCTATTGGCAGTGCCCTGTGTCAAAATTCAACTGCCAGTTCAACTAAGCTAACCAACACCTTGATACCTACTCAAACCAACAAGCCGACCAATCTGAAATATCAAAACTCACTTATGAATCATGACCACTATCGTAAAAATAGAGGAGAAAGTGAGGTCTGCAGATGCTGGAGATCAGAGCCGAAAATGTGTTGCTGGAAAAGCGCAGCAGGTCAGGCAGCATCCAAGGAACAGGAGATTCGATGTTTTGGGCATAAGCCCTTCTTCAGGAATGAGGAAAGAGAGGGCTTATGCCTGAAATGTCGAATCTCCTGTTCCGTAAAAATAGACGGCCTGGTACCTGTGAAACCAAATGCAGCAATAAAATTAATGAAAAACTGGGAGAAAAAGATTCAAAAGCTTGTCACACGCTGACGCTTGTATGTACTTGATCAGCAGGACTAATATCCAGCCATCTTACAATACTTTGAATATCATGAAACAGTTAAAAAAGTGCAATTATTCTTCCGCAGAGAAAAATGGCAACCATTTGTAAATAACAAGATTCTATATATAGCAATTAAATAAATGAATATTTTTTGGATTTGTTGCTGCTTCACACATAATTGTCCAAGACACCAAAAAACACTTTTCTCTTATTAATAGTTTTTTGTGAATTCTTAAAGTATACCTGAAACGTCAAGACGGGTAACAACTTGATCCATGATTCTGTAACCTCCTTGATCTCAACAATATCCAAGAACTCTCTGCTCTTCCAATTTTCTTGCACATTCTTTATGTTAATTGTTCTTCATTGGCAGTAAACCTTCAGTTCCCTTAGCTCTTATACTGTGGAAATCTTTGATTCAGAGATTCCCGTGTTGGATAGGGGTGGGCAAAGTCAGAAGTTCAGCAGGTTAAAATCCAATAAGTTTACTTGAAATCACATGCTTTCAGAGTTCTGCTGCTTCACCTGATGAAGAAGCTGTACTCTGAAAGCTTGTGATTTCAAATAAACCTGTTGGACTATAAGCTGGTGTCCTGTGACTTCTGACCTGGAAATCTTTGCTAAATTTCTCCATCTGACATCCCTTCAAAGTTTCCTAAAACCTACTTCTCATCTGTCAAACTCATTTGATAATGTTCTGCAAGCACTTTGGGATGCTGACTGTGCTAACATTGCAAAAGAAATTCAATTTTTTTTAATGTTTTCATCAAAAATGAATGCTAGCAAGGCCAGCATTCGTTGATCATAAATGCATAGCTCAGGGATGGAATATCCAACAATTCAGTGCATTACAGTCTCATCCAAGGTTATGGAGTGTGGTTTGAACCCAAGACTCATGTAACCAAACTGCTGAATGAAATTCCACCTCCGGGCCCTCTTTTTCTCACCCACTCACAGACAACCCCTTCTCTCACCTCCAATACAGCCCATCCATCTGGACATCCCATGCTGGCCTGTTACCTTCCTTTGACCTCTTCACTTCTAACTGCTGCCATGACATAGACCACCTTAATCTATCTACTGCCCTCATCCACTCCAACCTCCTGCCCTCGCAAAATGCAGCCCTCCACTCCAAGCCCAACATCATCACCATACCAGCAGACAAGCGGGATGCTGTGGTAGTTTGGTGCACCAACCTCTACACCGCTGAAGCTAGGCGCCAACTTGCAGACACCTCCTCTGACTGCCTCCTCAACCATGACCTCACCTTCCATCACCAAACCATCATCTCCTAGACCATCCATAACCTCACCTCAAAGGATAAGCCATCCACAACCTCCGACCCCATCGTCCGCGAACCCTGCACTGTCCAATTCTACCTCCGACTGAAGATTAACAAACCTGACTTCCCCGGTTGACCCACTGACTCAGTCTGCTCCTGTCCCACTGAACTCATCTCTGTGTATCTTGACACCATCCTGTCCCCCTTAGTCCAGGAACTCCCCACCTACGTTCAGGACATTACATACGCCCTTCACCTCCAACACTTTCATTTCCCTGGTCCCCAAGCCTTATCTTCACCATGGACATCCAGTCCCTGTACACATCTATCCATCCAATCCTGATGAAGGGCGTATGCCTGAAACGTCGATTCTCCTGCTCCTCAGATGCTGCCTGACCTGCTGTGCTTTTCCAGCACCACACTCTTGGCTGAACGAAAATGTAAATGACTATGACCTGACAAAAAAAGTACAATATTAGTTGGCTGTCACCTTTGCATGAGAGGCCTTATTTAGCTGAGTCAAAAACAGAAATTGTTGGAGAAACTTGACAGCATCTGTGTAGAGCAAACAATGTTAATATTTTGAGTCCAGTCAACCTTCTTTAGTCATTGAAACATTAACTCTGTTTTTCTCTTTACAGATGCTGCCAGACCTGCTGAGTTTCTCCAGCAGTTTTTGTTATGGATTTCCAGCATCCGCAGTTCTAGGCCTTTTTTTCAGCCCAATGTC
Organism: Hemiscyllium ocellatum; assembly: GCF_020745735.1. Lineage (NCBI taxonomy): Eukaryota > Metazoa > Chordata > Chondrichthyes > Orectolobiformes > Hemiscylliidae > Hemiscyllium > Hemiscyllium ocellatum. The sequence goes on from NC_083428.1 coordinate 40,371,630, forward strand.
TGGAATCATTGTGACTTGTTATAAATTACTCTTAGGTAAAACAAAATGGTCACTTGGGAATGGCTGCAAACAATATAATGGGAATTTGAATTCGAAACACGGTTGTTATTAAATACTGCGGTTAGTTGTGGTGATTTTTCTTCAATCTACGACTGTTCATTTAGTTAGAAGACGAGAGCGAGGTGCTGATTAAAGCCAACAGAATGGGTTCAATCCCCTCACCGGCTCTGAAAGAGATGACAATGGCCCTTTGTGAGTTATGACTCTTTAATATAACTCCAAAACTGAGTATATTTCTTTTTAAAAATCGGCCGAGTTTCTTTAACGCACTTCCGCAACCAGTCTGGAAAATTCTACTTAAAAATGAAATTTAGAATTCATCTCGCCATTTAAGAGCCCCTGAAGAACCTTTTTTTTGCCTTTTTGTTTACTTTTTTGTCCTCTATAAACGATCACTTAAATAAATTTTCGATATATTAACGTAAATTATGAGTTTACCCCCTTCCAAACAAAAAATCAGTTACCCCGGGTGCTGTAAATAACAAAAAAAATTTGATTGCATTTCTTTTGGAGCAGATGCTGCAGATCTTTCTGTTGCAACTCCAAAAATAGGGATACCGTTTGCTTGTGTACTGTACATTGCCTCTTCTCAGTTACTCCGCCCCTCGCCTCAACCTTCAGGTATAAAAAATCCTGGGGGCAAGCTGCTCCCTCACATCACAGGAAACAACTGAAGAGGCCAGACTTCAGTACTGGTTACTCATTAGAGACCCATCACAAAAGAGAGAAAAAAAATCCTTCCAAGATATTTCCAGCAGCCTTTTGTTTCAAAAAGAATAGTTTTTTTTACATTAATGAAGTCATCACACAACCGACCCTGCTAGAGATGCAGGTTGGACCCGATCGTCTCACTGATTCGTGATTCAACTCGGTTTCAGTTTCTGATAGGGTAACAGCATTGTCACTCAGTCCAGATCCCGGCCCATTCCATCGTTAGGTTGACTCGTGAGTACTTTCCTATTCTTATCTGAGGTGTACATCATTTTTATTTTAGTTTCAATTCGTGGACTGCTTCAGGTAAGGATGTAATTCTTTCTTTTTCAGTTTCATTTATATATGGCAAAATAAATTCCTTTCCTAGTATCTACCGTTTGATACGTACATATTATTGCACCACTGTTTAGACAGCTATAATAGAGCTATAATTATTTTACAAAAATAATGTATTGTAATATTCGACACCTTCTCAGATGTTTCAAAACCGATGTTAAATTAGTTAATCCTTTTAAATGTATTGTACTTCATGTGAATTTTAAACAAGCGTTTAGATTTTTTTCAGCAAACTAGAGACATACTGTAAAAAAACAAATGCTGGTAACACTCAGGTAGGTCAGGAGACACAGTAAATGTTTGGGAGCCTGTTAACTTGTATTTAATGTTTATTAAATAAAAATGCAATTCTTGCTGACTGCAAGATATAAATCAAAGTTGACATTTTAAATCGGATTTATTTTTGTCAGCGCTAAATTCCCACTCCATCAATTATCCCATAACCCAGTGTAAAATAAATGTGAAGTGATAGTAATAAACCTAACGGGAACAGACCCAAAATGCAAATCGATACTTACTGAACTTTAGAGTGATTCAGAGGGATCACTCTGTTGATAACTCTTTGTCCAATTACAATAAAGTAAGCGGGAATTTTAAAGTTTAAACGCAACCAAGGCCAGTGTATAATTTGAGGTGTCAATTATTGGTATGGAGGGAGAAAGGGTATGAGGATTTGTTGTAAGGATCTTATTGCAGCGTGTCATCGAAAATTAAAAACGCTCATTAAAAGGTAACCTGCAGATGAGTGCTGGAAATATAAAGCATCAAGACTAGACTGGCTCACACTTAGGGTGTGCCGCGTTGATGTCTATAGTTGCCCCCAGCGATATCTACCAAACTAGTTCACTCCGATCTCCGTGCCCAGGTTTGAGCGGAGGATATTCTGCTCTTGTTTCCATGTCAGAGTAACTGAATTTCTGCCTCCTACTACTTTACTAAAAGCCGAATAAAACGTAAAAATCCAGGGCAGATCTCATGAATATTGAGCTATGAAGTTTGCTTGTAAATGCTATTTCTAAGAAATAGTTCGCATTTAAATCATTGACGACTTTGACAATAATTGAATTTAAATATTCATGAATTATTTAAATATGAGTTGTATTTTGTCCAATAAGCTTCCTAACTTTTCACATTTCTGCAATTTGAAGTAGAGTTGAATGTTATTTTAAAAAATAACAATTGTTCACAAGTCGTCATGGGCAGGGGAGGGAAATGATTCACTTTAATTACTGTTTTGTTTAATACACGCCTCTGCTGCTGTATCTGAGGTCATTAACGTTGCGTGGAGGTTTCTGTGCTAAATGAATTGTTGGGGAAATTCCACTGTTAATGAGCCTGCTTAACAAACAGACCGACCAAGTAGAGGTAATTACTGCAATCTGGCGTGAAATTGGTGCGAGAAAAGAAATCTTTCCCAAAACCTAGTGATTATCTGTCGAGTTTAACTTAAAACCGTTATATTTAACGCGAACACTTCACGGTTTGATTTTTTTTCTCTCTCCCCTCCTAGCTTCACGGGAGTTTTAGCCGAAGTTACTCCATTGAGTATCCTGTCTATATCGGGTTACGCATAAAATGCTGTTCGACGATGGATTGTGATAGATTTAGAATTATAAATGAATTTATAGTTAACTAGTTCTGCTGACGAATTGCCTTCGATTTTAAACGACAGACTGTGTGAAATGAAACTCTCTTCATTTTGTCTATAACCCTAAAAGCTCTCAGCAGGTAAGTGAGCATCAGAAACCTGGTCCATGAATCCGGTTTTGTTTATGGAATGACAGTGGCGCTGGCGGAAGGAAATCTTTAAGATGCGTTAGTTCGTTTTCGGAAAACGACACTGGACTCTGTGCAAAAGCGCTTGGTCTGAAGTCTACATCTTGCACCAATAGAAAGTCCTGTTTATCAGCAGACTTGCAGTAGTATTGTAGCTTCTCCCCGACAATTTAAGCTCTTGGAATTCTAACCTATTCGCACTCAAGGGGTTAACTTTAGGCGCTAAGCGGAGAGGCTCTTTGCTGAAGCTGTGGGCCAGAACTGCCAGACCCATCTCTGTTAACTCTCAGTTAGCACGAAGGTCCTACTGGGTATGCGATGGCGGGGGTTTGTAAATATTTGAAATGTATTTTCATATGTTGGAGTTCCAGTAAAAAATGAAATGCTGATATATTTAGGGATCGAATCACTTGTCAAAAATGAGCATATTTAATTAGACTAAATAGGTTGGAGCCGTCTGCATCCAGACACTGTTCACCTATTATTGGAAGAAGTCTCCAAACCGTGCAGTTTGTTTTAACAGCTGCAGTTAAACGGCTGCTTATTGTGAGGGTTTTGTATTTTTCCCAGATTTACTGCCCTTGCACGTTTTGTCAACGACAGACGAGATTTCCGCTGATCTCCATTCAATCACTTGTTTAAATGCAAATATCATGGCTACACTTTTACATTCACGGCATTTGAATTCAATTACCTTTTTTGTACATTTACAAACCCAATAAAACCAGAGTTGGGGCAACTGACCATTCGACGTGACTGAGAATAATGTGAGCTTTATATAAAACAACCTGTCATGGGAAGGGCCTGGATTAATTTTCACGTCAGACAGCGACTTTCTGTAAACATGAAACGAAAATGCAACGTGTCACGTTCCTACCTCACACAATTTGGCTTTTGTTTGGCAGCTGCGAATATTTTCTGTCGCATTGGAACGCCGTTTTGTTTAAAACTTCAGCAAATAATTTGATATTGACTTGATTGGTCCTGTATAATATAACAAATGAGGTCTTAAAAGGGAACATAAAGGAGCAGGTGTTTGAAAAGGTTGTTATACTGATGCTCAGTTTTTATTTCGCAAAGACTATTTGCAGTTAAATACAGAAGTTTTACATCAGTGAAAATAAAACTTAAATTTCAGTGAAATTAACCACTGATATCAGAGGCCTTGTAACATGATTTTCACTCCGCGCTGTTTTTTTTACAATTTGACTGCAGCATCTATCTTGTAAGTTGTTTTTCCCCTAAATAATTTCCCTCTTTGGTCGCTAAATCATCCAAACCGGTCCGGGCGGGCAGGGATGAGGAACTAGTTATCTCCTCGACCCCAACTTGCTGATTTAAATTCATTTGCGATGTCAATCAAAAACATGTCTAGTTAACAATGTATTCGTTAGCGTTGTCAACAATCAGACTACAGGCAACACTTCTAAATGTACGAGTTACCGAAGGGGTCTCTGGCCTACATAAACGAATGCTGAGTCTAAGACAAATGTGGTAAATGGGATAGCTTAATTTTAAGTTTATTCAAAGCAAAATACTGTTTAAAATTGGGATCGGTAACTTTTTTTAAAAAAAAGACGAACTGTTGAAACTTAGAATAAATGTACAGGAGGTCGTCCATACTCCGAGACCAATAAAAAGTCAACCTCAAGTGAGACCCAGCATCAGACAGGCAAGGTGACATCTGTCCACGTTGGAAATACTGCAGTGATGCTCTGAGACACAACAACACACATACTGTAATCCTACTCCAGTTTCATCGTGAATCCGTTCTCATCGGTGAGATTGCAGTTTCCGCACTTGGTGATCTCCCCTCCTTAGGCAGGATTTATCTATTTTCAAAATGAATATATAAACTAGACGATTGGACCATCTACAAGCACTTAACTGCTTAATTAAAAACAAATTACTGCAGATGCTGGAATCGGAAACCAAAAGAGAAAATGCTGGAAAATCTCAGCAGGTATGGCAGCATCTGTAAGGAGAGAAAAGAGCTGATGTTTGGAGTGAAACTGACCCTTTGTCAAAGCTAAAAAAGGGGGAGAAATTTTATTACTATTTACCAGCATTTGCCTCCCTATATACCAGCATTTTCTCTAACTGCTTAATTGTCTTTTTTTTTGTTTTTCCAGAAGCTTCCTTCTGTTATTGTTCCATTAATTCCCATTTTGGATAATGAACTGAATGGGGTAATGGTAAGGTTTGGTTTCAAAATGTTTTGAACTAGTTAATGTATAAATCTTAATATATCAAGACAAAAGGTCATTGCAAAGCCCTGGTAACAATGTTTAGTGTACCTGAATCTAGGCTAAAAACTTTGAATCAAAAGTAGCAAAATATTTTAAAAATACTAATGTAGGTTAAGATGCAGTTAGTATACTGCATCCAGTTTTGGTATCTTATTTTGAAAATGCACATAACTGATGCTGAGAGGCTTTACTTGCAAGATATGGCTGGAGACACCAGTGCACTTCATGTCAGGGGTAAAAGAATTGGGTATAAAGGAAGTTTAAGAGAAATAGTGAGGTTTTAATGTGCTATGTCCAGTAAATAGCCCAACAGTTATTTTATTAACCAGAAATAATTTAACACTGGGATATAGAAATAATGGTTGAAGTAGAATCTAGAGTGTCTTGGGCAGGTTGAGTGGCAATTTAGTGAATGTGAGGAAGAGCTCAGGTAACTGGATGAAATGAAGACTACTTCAATCAGCTCTTTGTTAATTGGCCTCTCCAGTACTATAAACTTCTAAGCTATTCATCTTCCTGATGCATGTTTTTCTGAGTCAGAAGAAAACAGATGGATGATGATTTTAAACCATCAGTTGCTTTGCTACTGAGCAAGGTTGATTAGAACAGTACATCAGCAGATTTTGTTCCTATTAATGGATGGGCAATCAATGTTTCGTGAATTTTGCTTTGGCAAGGCTCTCTTGGCTTTAAGTGATTAAACCATAAGGTTAATTCAGTAGAATTTATTGATTTTAAAATGTTAGGAATTACAGCATGGAAACAGACCCTTTAGTCCAACTCGTCCTTGCTGACCATGTTCTCAAACTAAACTATTCCACTTGCGTTTGGCCCATATCCATCCAAACATTCCTATTCGTGTACTTCTCCAAATGTCTTTTAAATGTTTATACTATACCTCCTCCCACCACTTCATCTGACAATTAATTCCACATCTTTGTAGAAAGAAAGTCACCCTTGTCCTTTTCAAAAAAAACCTTTCCTCCCTCCTTAGAAAATATGCTCCCTTGTTTCGAATCACCCTCTACCCTAGAGAAAAGACCTTTGTTGGCCACCTTATCTATGCCCATCATGATTTTATAACCCTCTAAAGTCGCCCCTCACCTCCTATGCTTCTGGGGGATGGTTCCCAACAACATCCTGATAAATATTTTCTGAACTGTCTCCAGTTTATTTATATCCTTCCTATATCAGAGTGACCAAAACTGCATATAGTATTCTAGAAGAGGCGTCGCCAATGTCCTGTACAAGCTCAAGAATTATGTACCTGAACCCCTAGGTGTCTCTGTTCTACAACGCTGCACAGGGCCTTACTATTAATTGTAAAAGGGTAAAAACAATGACTGCAGATGTTGGAAACCAGATTCTGGATTAATGGTGCTGGAAGAGCACAGCAGTTCAGGCAGCATCCAAGGAGCAGTAAAATTGACGTTTTGGGCAAAATCCCTTCATCAGGAATACTGGAATATTAATTGTAACAGTTCTTCCCTTGTTTGTTTTACCATAATGCAATGCCCCTCATTATCTAAATCAAATTCCGTCTGCTACTCAGCCCATTAATCCAACTGATCAAGATCTCTTTGTAATATTGGATAACTTTCTTCACTGTCCACTATACCACCAATTTTGGTGTTGTGTATAATCTTACTAACTATGCTTCCTACATTCTCATCCAAATTGTTTTTATAAATGACAAATATAAGAGGATCCAGTTTCCTGTGGAACACCAATGGTCATATGCCTCCAGTCTGAAAAACAACCTTCCACCATCCTCTATCTCATACCAGCAAGCCAATTTTGCATCCAGTTGGCAAGCTCATCCTGATTCCCATATGATCTAACTTTGTTATTTAGCCTACCATGCAGAACCTGCTCAAAGGCTTTCCTAAAGTCCATTGAAACCATGTCTACTGCTCCATTCTCATCAATCTTTTTGGTTACTACTTAAATCAATCAAGTTTGTGAGATACTATTTCCCTTGCACAAAACCATGCTGACTATCCCGAACTGGTCCTCGTCTCTCCAAATACATGTTAATCCTAATTCATAATGGTCTCTAACCATCTACTCCCACCGATGTCAGGCTCGCAAGTCTATAGTACTCAAGATTCTCCTTACAGGCCTTCGTAAATAAAAGCACAATATTATCCACTCTCCAGTCCTTTGGCACCTCAGCCATGGTTATAGATGATACAAGTATTTCTGTTGGGGACCCTGCAATTTCTTCCCTAATTTTCCAAAATGGAGCCCAAGATAAAACAATCAAAAGAAACCAAACATATTCAATCTAGACAGTGTATGCTCCAAACCATTGCCCAACTTTTTAATGACCGTATTAATTCAAACTTAAAGCAGCAAAGACTATTAACATCAGTGGGAATGAATCCAATCAGGTAGCTGATTCTCCTTTTGACTGTAGTCAACAAGAAGCGAAGTCAGACAAACTAACGTTGGGCAGTTATCTAATGTCTACACTGCACCATCTGTCCAAATAGAAGTTCACTCTGCTACTTTTTTTTAAACAAATGGCCAAGAAAAAATTATGAAAGGTGCCAGTCTGTGTTCAAAGCAACCTGCTACTATCAGACGTTTTCTCTGCAGTTGCTGTTTTTGTACAAATGTTTTCTTTATCTAAACAAGTTCTTCCATAAAACCAATTGATGGCCTTCATGGGTTGTAATGAATCCCAAGGGTGCTGGTGTACAGTCTAATGCATGGTCTTGATCATCTTGGATCTTGTGTACAAGTTTATTTTTTAAAAGAAAAAAATTGGTTATTCAATTGCAGTTCTACAGTAGTCTGCTGCATGGTTTCTACAACAAACTGCCTTTGGATTTTTACAACTTTACTGTTTTAGTCTGTAATAGTTGAATGTGTACTAAAGTTTGACCATTTCCTCCAGTGAGATTCCTGGATTATTTTAGAATGTATAATTCCTATAACAGCAAATTGTATTAATCATTTTTGTGCCTACTCAAATTATGCCAGTTGTCTAATGTTGTATTGAAACATTTTCTTAATACTTGTAGGATGTTCCCTTTTGTACTGTCGCCTCATATTGACATAGAGCCAAGCTGCCTACACTGTCCCAACCTATAGTCACTTCATGCAACCAAATAATGCGATACATTTTGAATGTATTTCCAACAGCACCTCGCCTTAAGTCATTAGTAACAAATGCTGATGTTGCAGTGTAATCTTAGCCCGTCAAATAATAGTCTACTATTTCCTCGAACTTGTGTAAACTTCTCCTGTTGTTTCTTTTCCCGCTCATGCCTGTTCCTCTTTAGTCTTGCCTGTGCTGCCTACATTAGCCTCTGATCCCCCAAAGTTTCAAATCTTCCTTCTGAGTAAACTTTGAGGTATTGGATGAGCAGAAAATTCTTCCAAATAATTATTTGTAAGGCAAGCCATTGAGCTCAGGAAGTGAAGGTTACACCCTCTACAGTTATTAATTTTTTCCCTTTCCCTAGCCATGTGAGGCTATACAACAGAGATTTTCTGACCGCGTTTACCTACTTCTTCTTTACTTCTGCCTGGAAAAGAAATCACTTTATGTCCCTGTCTCAGTTTATCAGCTACTGATGCTTTTATCTGTACAATTTTGTTTCGGGCATGAAAAATGTGACACTAGAAAAGCAAAGCAGGTCAGGCAGCATCCTTGGAATCTACCTGACCTGTTGTGCTTTACCAGTGCCCCTGCTTCTTGGATGCTGCCTGACTTGCTGACCTTTCCAGTGCCACACTTTTCAACTCTGATCTCCAACATTGCTGTCCCTACTTTCTCCTACCATTCTAATGCTGACAGTAATTTCCTATTATAGATCACCCTTTAAAACTTGCTATTCTCTATACACAATCCCGTCTTTTAAAGTTCTTGATTTCAACCCACCATGTCTGTTTTCTAGCTTCTTAAAACACTCTGCGCTCCTCTACTTCTGCTGCCTTGAATATGACCAATTTTTAAAGTTGTACTGCATGAAAACAGAACATTTGGTCCATCTTATCTATGCTGACCAGATATTCTAAATTAATCTAGTCTCATTTGCCAGCATGGAATCCACATTTCTCCATATCCTTCCCATTCTTGTATCTATCTAGATATCTTTTAACTGTTGTAATTGTACCAACCTTCACCACCTCCTCTGGCAGCTCATTCCATACATACACCACTTACTCAGCTCGCTTCTTATATCTTTCCACCCCTCACCTTAAACCTATGACTCCTCCTAGGTTTGGACTCCCCCACCCCAGAGAAAAGACCTGGCTATTTACCTTGTTTATAAAATGAGAGGCATAAATCTCTAAGGTCCACTCCTCAGCCTCTGACACTACAGGGTAAATAGCTGCAGCCTATTTGGCCTCTCCCTAGAGCTCAAACCTTGCAACTTCAGAAACATCCTTGTAATTCCTTTCTATGCCTTTCAAGTTTCACAACATCTTTCCTATAGCAAGGACACCAGAAGTGAATGCAGTATTCCAAAAAAAACCAAAGTCCTGTACTACCACAACATGATCTCCTAATTCCTATACTCAATGCTCAAACCAATAAAGGCAAGTGTACCAACACCACCTTCACTACCCTGTCCACCAATAACTCCACCTTCAAGGAAATATGCACCTGCACCCCAAGGTCTTTGTTTGGCTACACATCCCAAGGACCCTCCTATTAAGTGTATAAGTTTTATCTTAACTTCCTTGCCAACATGGAAATACCTCCCATTTATCTGAATTAAAATTTGTCTGCCACTCCTCAGCCATCTGTTCAAGATCCGGTTGTTCTCGGAGATAACCTTCTCAGTGTGGATGAGTTGGATCAAAGGGTCTGTTTCCATGCTGTATGATTCTATAACATCCACAGCACCTTTGGATAACTCATTACATTTGGAGGGCAGTCACTGCTGTTTTGTAGTGAAGAATAGTAAGCACCTTATGCTCAGCAGATCTAAAACAGCACATGAGGAATTCCACCATGTTGCTGACAAAGGAGGAATGTTGACGGTCACTAGGGGTAGGTTCATGCTTAAATATAAATACTATAATTTCCATCTGCGATTAGTACAATTCCTTATCTCCTTTGACATTGCACCATTCTGAAGTATCAAAATAAATTACTTTGTTAGCAGTTGTGTACAAAAGTTCCCAGCCTTGTTGTGACAACTGAATTGTTTATGAAATGTCTGAAACAGTTTTCACTTGATTACATGTAATAAGTCCTACTTGCTGGGGTGCCACAGTGACTTAGTCAGTGAAAAGAAGGAGCTTTGTAAGTGATGGGCTAGTATGCTCCTGAACTGTCTCTGTAGTAAGGTGGGTTGTTCAGTAATCCTGTAAATGTAGACCTACTTATTGTCCATATATACAGTTTCCATCCCTCTGTTTGCCTCCTGTACATGTATCCATCAAGATATGACTTAAATGTTGGTAATGTACCTGCTTCCATCAACTCCATTGGCAGTGTATTCTAGGCACCCATCACCATGGTATGAATGTTATTTCCCTGCACTTCTCCCCTAAACTTTGTTCCTGTCACCTTGAACCTGTGCCCTCTTGTAGCTCATCTTTCTACCCTGTGGGGAGGGGGAGCCTCCGGCTACCCATCCTAATGATGCTTCTCATAGTTTTGTAGACCTCTATTATATTGTCTCAGTTTGCATCTTTCCAGTGAAAATAATTTGTTTCTCCAAGTTTTCCTCATAACTAACACCCTTCAGATCAGGCAACATCCTGGTAAAAGTATCCTTGTCACTGACAGCGTGGTGACCAAAACTGCACAACGTATTCCAAACGTGGCCTAGCTAAAATTTTTATAGTTTCTGTAATGTAACAAAGTTCATAGTTTGGCCTAACACAAGGAGTCTCCTTTAGGAGAAAGGTGGCATTCCTAAACCAAAGTAGCTTTGAAAAATCAACACAGTGGTTGTTGTACCTGAAGATTTTACTCATCAGCTGAGTTTGCAGTCTGTAATTCTATCAAGAACCATAGCTGATTCTCCTTCTCAACCAACCCTTGATGATGGACCATAAATTATACAATAAGCAAAAGGTTTACAATGCAAGATTAATTATCAATAAAATCCTGGTCAGTTGCAGTATAGAAATGATTGAGAGCATAGATTAGAGAATTCTTGATCATTTTTAATCATTTTTTTTTCCCCAAGAGAGAGAGTGCAAAATCTGATTGTTCTGTTCAGATAGACTGTGGTAATGATGGGGACTGGTTTTTTAATAATAATAATATTATTATTATTTCATGGGATTTGGCTGTTGCTGGCAATGCCACACTTATTGACCATCCTTAATTGAATTGGTATTTTTAAGCCAACATTCTGATATTGTTTAACAAGCCAAAGTTAATGGCATCACTGGATCTGACGTCAAACATAGGCTAGATTAAGAATGCCAGACTTCCTGTTTCTAAAGGATATTAGTGACCTGGCTGAATCCTTTATGGCAATCGATGGTTGTCATGGTTACAAATACTGAGACTGTGTTTATATTCCAGATTTATTACTTGAATTTAAATTCCACCAGCTGCCTTTATGTCCAGAAGCCCAGACTACTGTTAAGATATGGATTATGACCACTATACCACCAACTCTAAAGATGTGCAGGCTAGGTGGATTGGCCATGGTAAGTTGCCCAGTGTCCAGGGATGTGCAGGCTAGATGGATTAGCCATTGGAAATGCAGGGTTATGGTGTGTGTGTGGTGGTGGTGGTGGTGGGCTGAGTTGTATATAGTTCAAAAGGTAAGTGTGGACTCAATAAACTGAATGGTCTACTTCCATACAGAAGGGATTCTAAGTGTTTATTTTGCTCCTCTTGTGCTGGTGTTTTGTGAATTTTATGTTTGCTTTTTGTTGCTAAGAGAAGAAATGATCTTTTTTTCAAGAGGCATTTGGATGGTATATGAATAGGAAGGGTTTGGAGGGATATGGGTGCTGGCAGACGGAACTAGATTGGGTTGGGATATCTGGTCGGCATGGACAAGTTGGACCGAAGGGTCTGTTTCCATGCTGTACATATCTATGATACAATCTTGCTAACTCAAAGCAGCTTTGTGATGTCTGCCTGAATCTCTGAAGTTTTCAGGCTGTGAAGTTAGTTGGATGCTCAGCTGGAGAAATTACAAATGTTTAAACTTGCACTATACACTCAACTTGTACTTTGGGAATAATTTTGAATTTGTTAGGACTGCTGTTATCTTTCAGAGGGAGTGAGGAAGAGACCTTTTTTTTAAAAAAAAGAGAAAAAATGAATAAAGCACCACCCTCAGGATCGCAACAGTGATATGAAAGCCAGAAGGCAAATCTGTTGTTATTTTGACAATGGTGTAAAATAGATGATTGAAAATTGGCAGTACTTTTTAACATGCAGATTTTCATAATTAAGTTGCAAATGTAAAATGCTGCTTGTTCACCACTCATTTGCACAAGAGCACATTTTTTTAAGTTATCACTTGAGGAGAACGAAGGGTCTTCTGATATTTAACCATGTAGCTCTTAGGATCCTAGGTATAATCCCTAGTTTTTGAACAACTTGGACAGATGCATGTTAAATTGGCATGTTCCTCCTCTCTGGATGAAAACGGGGAGGGAAGCCCTAGATGTATGTAGCAGGTGCAGCAGGAAAGTGAGTGATTTTAGATGAATGGGAGCTCAGTGCTGACATACTATTCAGGGCTATATTCATGATGGAGCTTAGTACTGGTTTGTAATATAGCCAGTGTTTAGGATAATAGAATTCCTACAATGTGGAAAGAGACCATTCAGCCCATCAAGTCTGCACTGACTCTCTGTATTCCTCTCTGCATTTACCAATGTTAACCCACCTAACATGTGCACCACAGGGCAACTTAGCAAGGCCAATTCACCTAACCTGCATATCGTTGTGACTGAGGGGAAACTGGAGCACCCAGCAGAAAGGTACAAGGAAAATGTGCAAACTCCATAGAAACAGTCGGTCAAGGCTGTAATTGAACCTGGGTCTCTAGTACTGTGAGGAAACCGTACCAACCACTGAACCACTATGTTGCCCCTGTATTCAGGAGGGCAATAAAAGTAATTTGTATAAAGATTGCTACACAAAACTACTTCTTCAAAAAATGTGCTTGTGATATCAAGCTCATGTTCAGAATTTGAATACCTGACAATATCTTGCTATATTGTGTGGAATGGTTGGGAGTGATTACAAAAAATTGGTTCATTAAGACTTTTACTGATATCAATTGAGTACAGCAGAGATGGTCTGTTACCTGATCACCTCTTAATTCCCACACACCCTATTTTTAAAACAATAATAGCCAGCAGTGTTATTTTTAAATCGTGTTAAATACAGAAATTGAACTTGGTGTGCCACATGGCATATTTTGTTCATTGGCTGTTGTTGCTAATATGTGTGGACAGGATGCTTTTCATTTTGATTTTGAGACACTCTTAAAGATGAATGCTTGTTCTTCTGACTCTAGTTTTCTTTTCTTTTGCCTGGCTGAATTTTCATTTGAAGTATTGGGTTTGCAGTGCCCCACTGGTACTTGATCGACAAGATATTACCTTTTGTACTCCAAAACTGAACTGCAGATGTTTGATCCACACTGGAAGTGCTAGCACAATGATAATGAACAGGATTTACACACTACAATATTATCAGGGATTTTTGGACCAGTGAGACAAATCACTAATTCCACTTTTGTATGCAATCCTATGTCTGAATTTCACTGCAGAGAGGAGGTGATCAGATCTCCCATTAAGATAGCACAGTTTCCCCTGGCAAGCTCAAACAAGGCTCATTGCCGAGAGGCATGGTTTCCATTATCATCCATTGACCAAAAGCAGAATCCATGACCTGATATGATTGCAGCAAACTGATGAATCATGATAAAACTACGTTCTATTTGTGTAGTACAACAGTCTGTATTATTGCATCTACAGGCCCATAATGACATTCAGTATAACTTTGGTTAATTTTTCAACTCTGATTTAAAAGTGTGATCTGGGTTGTTTGCTTCGAATGGGTATGAAAATACTTTTGTATTCAGCAAGTTGCAAACTCCTTCCAAAGACTTCAGAAACTGTTGACATTTGCATTATGCAATGTTTTGATGCTTAACATGTTGACTGTTTTGCTGCTACTTTAAAAACAAGGGATGAGAGGTTTGAGTGAATGGCTGTCAACTTTAATACCTAAATTCATTCAGTTGGCTGTTCTATCAATCATATCAAAATTATTTTGCAAAATTTAGGTACAAATATTCACACAGTTATCACATTGTAGACACTGGCTATCTCTAAAGTGCAACAAATGTGTCTGAAACGGAGTGAAATGATGTAGTGACCTAAAACTAAAGTTCTTTCCTCCTTTCTGATCTTCAAAATGTGCTGTTCCGACTGTTGGTCATGACCAAGAATGTTAGCAAACATTGCCTGAGTTTTTTTGCTGTGCTGTGTTTGTATGGAGCACATCTGTATCGAGGTTCTGCATGTCCTAAAGTTAACCATCAGAATTGCAATGCCCCTATATCTTGACCAAGCAGTTATAAAGTTGAAGGAGTGTACAGTACATTTTGAGAGTTTTTCACTGAGGTTGCAGGCACTGTCATGTGACTGACTAGCAGTCTGAGTGTACCGGAAATTTCAAAGTATGTAACATTTGGCTGTTTTCACACGTTTGAATTTAACCAATAAGTTTTTAAATTATGCTCCAAATACTAAAACCCAATCGAATTTGAATTTTACTATTTTGCCAACATCAAACCAATGAGATGATCCAATATTTAGGGTATAAAAGATGCTGGCATTTTGGAGAGTTTTATTCATTCACAGGGTGAGGGTGTTGCTGGCTAGGCAGCATTTATTGCCCATCCCTAAATGCCCAGAGGGCAGTTAAGAGTCAACCACATTGTGGGTCTGGAATTACCTAGACCAGACAAGGATGGCAGTTTTCTTCCCTGGAAAAGGGCATTAGTGAACCAGCTGGGTTTTCTAACAATCAACAGTGGATTCATGGTCATCATTAGATTTACGTCTGAATTTTTTTAATATTTAATTCAAATTCCACCATCTGCTTTGGTGGGACTTGAACCTGGGTTCCCAGAACATTTATCTGGGTTTCTGGATTAACAGTCCAGCGATAATACCATGAAGCCATTGCCTCCCCTAAGCTAGACAGAGCGACAACCCACCATCTATAGAGAGACTGCCAATCAAAATATTCTCTATAAAAGGTATCTTTCATTACATGAAACATCTTTGCAGCAAAATCTGCAGCTGAAAGTGGTTTTGATGTAACTTTAATTGGGGCTTTTATAGGATCAGTACCTTGTTATAGAGTGGGAGGTAGATAACAGACCTTTAAGTGAAAGGAGGCTTAGAGTTGCAAATAGTTTAATAATTTTTTTAGAGTTAAAGAATAAATCTGACATTTTTCTTTAAACAGTGGAATTTGGGGAGTTCTGTCACTCCTATTTTGACAGATTACAATGCGAGGTGAGCTCTTCTATGTTTAGTTTAAATAGCAGCTGCTGTAACACAGTGCAGATGAGAAATGGCAGAGTGGTCAACTCCCCAGATGAGAAATCCCAAATACCAAACTGAAGAATTTGCTTGGATATCCTGAGTGCTTTAAAATGAATGAAGCATATTACAAACAGTACCTGTTAGAATTGTGGTAGTCTGTTTGCTCTCAGCAATAAGCAGATGACATGCAGGTGATATTAATTGAAGGATAAATATCAGTTGGACCCTGGAAGAATTCCCTAACTTCTCTAATTGTCATGCATTTTTTTTTGTATCCCATGTAAAATGCACAGGCTGAGAATACTTCTCTACCTAAACCGTCTGTCTCAAGTAGATCTTGAATCTTGTTTCAGAGAGCTACTCATTAAGCTATTGCTGCACTTTGTGGGAATCCTTCATCCCTGTAACCTCTGTCCAGTAATTCACTTACTGCAGTCTGTCACTTTTAATGTCTCTCCCTGCTTCTATTCTCCCCCACCCAGCACAAAGGTATATTATAACCTTGTAGCTGCAGAGACTGTGTTCACAGGTTGCTAGGCAACAGAAGATATTACATGATCAAAGGTAAGGTTGAGATTTAAGAGCTTTGCCTCACACTGACAGTGATCAGTTAAAAGCAGGTGGCTTGAGAGAGAACCTTTTTTAAGTGTTTAAAACAGTAAATGAAGTGGGATAGTGCTGAAATGCAGAACATGACCTGCTTTAAGCCTGATGTCAAGCAAGTTCTTCAGTAAATGAAGCAATTAACATGTAGAATGGTGGAGGCATAAATCATACAATTGTGGTGAAGAGTGATCACTGGTCCTTTCTAGATAGATCAGCTGGGATGAGCTCCAAAGGTCCTTTTCTTGTGTATTTTTATGGATCGTGTGTTGGGAACAATTTACAATAAATTTAAACTCTTAATCACAAACCTCATTAATGTATCATAGAACATTTACAGCACAGTATAGGCCCTTCAGCGCTCTCTGGTTTCACAGGTTGGTACAACAATCGGAAGCCCATCTAACC
Source organism: Hemiscyllium ocellatum (assembly GCF_020745735.1). Taxonomy (NCBI): domain Eukaryota; kingdom Metazoa; phylum Chordata; class Chondrichthyes; order Orectolobiformes; family Hemiscylliidae; genus Hemiscyllium; species Hemiscyllium ocellatum. The sequence continues at coordinate 40,388,291 of NC_083428.1, forward strand.
TATGCTATGTCATTCTCGTCCATATGCCTATCCAAAGACCATTTAAATGCCTTTTAAAGTTGGTGAGTCTACTACTGTTGCAGGTAGTGCATTCCATACTCCTACCACTGAATAAAGAAACTACCTCTGACATCTGTCTTTTATCTATCACCCCTCAATTTAAAATTATGTCCCCTTGTGCTAGCCATTGCCATCTGAAGAAAAAGTATCTCACTGTCCAACCTTCTAATTCTTATGTCTCAATTAAGTCACTTCTCAATCTTCTCTCGAACAAAAACAGCCTCAAGTCCCTCGACCTTTCCTCCATAGCAGCAACATCCTAGTAAATCTCATCTGAATGCTTTCCAAAGCTTCCACATCTTCTGAAACTCAACTTCTCTGCCAATAAAGGCTAACATACCATATGCTGCCTTGATGACCCTATCAACCTGGGTGGCAACTTTCAAGGATCTATGTAGATAGATACTGAGATCTCTCTGCTCACCTACACTACCAAGAATCTTGCTATTCGCCCAGTACCATGCATTCCTGTTACTCTTTTTCCAAAGTGAATCACCTCACACTTCTCTGCATTAAACTCCATTTGCCACCTCTCAGCCCAATTCTGCAGCTTATCGATGTCCCTCTGTAACCTGCAATATTCTTTGTCACTATCCACACTCTACTGACCTTTGTGTCATCTGCAAATTGACTAACCCATCCTTCTATGCCCTCATCCAAGTCATTTATAAAAATAACAAATAGCAGTGGACCCAAGACCGTTCCTTGTGGTACACCAGTAGTAACTGAACTCCAGGATGAATATTTCCCATCAACCACCACCCTTTGTCTGCCAACTAACCAATTTCTGATCCACACAGCTAAATCACCCTCGATCCCATGCCTGTGTGTTTTCTGCAATACCTTATCAAACACCTTACTGAAATCCATATACACCACGTCAACCACTTTAGATATATAAGAGACCTAAGGGGCAACTTTTTCCACGCAGAGGGTGGTACGCGAATGGAATGAGCTGCCAGAGGAAGTGGTGGAGGCTGGTACAATTGCAACATTTTAATGGCATCTGGATGGGTATATGAATAGGAAAGGTTTGGAGGGACATGGGCCGTGTACTGGCAGGTGGGACTATGATTGAGTTGGGATACCCGCATGGACGGGTTGGACCGAAGGGTCTGTTTCTATGTTGTACATCTCTCTGACTCCATCCACCTGTCTGGTCACCATCTCAAAGAATTCAATAAGGTTTGTGAGACATGACCTACCCTTAACAAAAGTGCTGACTATCCCTATTCAACTTATTCCTTTCTAGATGATAAATCATATCTCTTATAACCCTTTCCGACACAAGTTTACAACTCATTTCATGACAATTTGAGATCTCGTCCTCGTCCTCCTCGTCCTCATTTTTATCTTTTGTTTATTGCCTTAGTTAGAAACACAAAATTCAATTCCAGGTTTTCCCTCTGGGAGGACCCAATGCTTCCTGGGATTGTGGTTGGGGAATCCACAACAATGTTGCAGCACTATGTTCAATCTGTGCTCTTATTACAGATAGCACAATTAAACTTCCAGTATCTAAAGCTAAATGATTACACCAAGGAAAAAACCTCATATTCTAATTTTTTATATTTTTATGGAAGGAATTTGCAAAAATAGGCTTTGGATTGGGGAAGGCAACCTTTCTTTAAAATAAGGCAACATCTAGCCGTGACTGGGAACAGCCACTGCTGAGTAAATCTACAGCAGAATGGGGTGGTGTATAAGGGAGAAGTCCCTCATCAGTGGTAGGGAAGATAATGGAGAAAATTAATCTCTCTATAGAGAAGTAAAAGTTTGATCAGCTTTTGTCAGTGGGAGGTCATGACTAACAAGCTTGTTTGAAATTTGACGAGGTGTGTAGTTAGTATAATGTAATATGGATTTCAGCAAAGTCTTTGAGAAGGTCCCATGTGGGAAATTTTTTGCAAGAAAATCCAGGGTAACTTGGCAAATTGAATATCAAATTGGCTTAGCTACAAGATGAAGGATGGTGGTAGAAAGCTTTTTGACTGGCGTGCAGTGTCTGATAGCGTACCACAGGACTAGGGCTGGGTCCTTTTTTTTTCTTGTTTATAAATGTGGGAGTGGGGGAAGGTGGATGACATTTGCAGGGTGATTGATTGTGACAAAGAAGGTTTTGGTTTTCAGGAAGATATAAATGATTTGGTCAGCTGGGTGGCAGACAAAATGTCATCCTGATAAGTGTGAGGTGATTCACTTTTAAAAGAAGGGACAACTTGATGAATGGCAAGACACCTTTCTTTGCTGTTGCTTTGTCAAAATGAAGGAATTCTCTTCCCTAAGGGTCAACCTACAGCACGTGGACTACAGTTCAAGAAAGTAGCTCAGAACCACCTTTCTCAAGGACAAATGGGGATGGGCAATAAATACTGGCGAGCCAGCAACACCCACATCCCACATGTGAATTAAAAACTTAGCTCAATAAAAAGGGATTCTGGTGTGTTTTGCCTACAGATTCCTGAAGGTGGCAGGAGAGATTAGTAGAGTAATTACAGCATCATACGGGGACATTTGACTTTCAGTTGTGACAGACGTGGCTAGGAAGGTTATGTTGGAGTGGTGTAGGATTTTGGTTAAGCCACAGCTGCAGTAGTGTGTATGTGTAGTTCTAGTCACTACACTGTTGGAAAGATGTGATCGCACTGGAGGTGGTGCAGAGAGGGTTGACCAGGAGATAACCAAAATGCTCTATTTCAGGCAACTAAGACAGGCTAGATACATTCAGGTTGTTTTAATTGGAGTGGAGAAGGTTGAGGGAGGATCTAATTTAAGGGACATGGACAAGGTAGGTAGAAAGCAGTTATATCCCTGTTCTGGACAACAAAGGGGCATAATTTCAAAGTGAAAGATAGAATGTTTAGAGAGAACAGTGACTGAGGATACTATTGAATTCTTCTAACTCTGCTTGAGGGTTAAAATATCGCATATATCAAAAATATAGCAAATGTTACTTTTTGACTGTCTCAACCAATTAAAGAATTGCTGAGAATAGGAAGGGAACCCTCGTGATAGGGTTGGTCAAGAAAACATTGTGCTTTCTTGTTAAGGTGAGAAACTAATGTTTGGTCTAACTGAGTAGAAGCAAGCTGGAGCTGAATGGCCTGTAGTATTAGGATGCTGATCAGTAATGCAGTTTGCACTGATTCCATTGATAGACTGAACCAGCAATGAAAGTGTTAATTCTGTCTCTTCCTCTAATTGATGCTGTTTGTGTAAATGTTGTTTTCACCTTTTTCAGCTGCGGCTTTGACAAGCTGAATAGCTTTTTTATGTGCTGAGGGAGCAGCTGTGTCCTATATGTTAGGAAATGGGTGAAACAATAGCCACCTAGTAAGGACTCATTACAACACAGTAACCTCCACATTATGCAGGAACACTTCAATATAAAGATTTATATGTTGACTAAGCTTTCAAATTTGGCTGGATAAATGTTGAATATAAAAAGTGTGATTTGAAGGGGAGCATGGACTTCTCCCACTGTCCTCACTTGACCACCATCAAATATGAAGAGCACTAGACAAACTGACCATTCATCTTACTGCTGTTTCTCATGTAAATTGTGTGCTTCAGAACCCAATATACTTTGAGTATTAAAAAAAGAACTTTTTTAAAAAAAATTGCCAATTAATTTGACTCTTGCATTAATATAATGCCCAGTTACTCCATAAGAAAAATGTACATGGTGGGAAAGATTTTATTTTGCATGAAGTATCCTCCTTCCCTAAGCCACCATTCTTGGCCACAGTTTCAAATGTTACACTCCTGCCTTTTTGAGAGGAAGGGGAAATTGAGAGACAAACTTGTAAGGAGATGTCAGCTACCTGTAAGAATAATACGGTGGTTATGGTCGGGGATTTTAACTTTCCAAACATCGACTGGGACTGCCATAGTGTTAAAGGTTTAGATGGGGAGGAATTTAAGTGTGTACAAGCAATATTTCTGATTCAGTATGTGGATGTACCTTTTAAGGTGCAAAACTTGACCTACTCTTGGGAAATAAGGCAAGGTAGGTGTCAGTGGGGGACCACTTTGGGGCCAGCGACCATAATTCTATTTGATTTAAAATAGTGATGGAAAAGGATAGATCAGATCTAAAAGTTGAAGTTTTTAAATTGGAGAAAGGCCAATTTTGACGGTATTAGGCAAGATCTTTCGAAAGCTAATTGGGGCATGTGTTCACAGGTAAAGGGACGGCTGGAAAATGGGGAAGCCTTCAGAAATGAGAGAATGAGAATTCGGACAGTATATTCCTGTTAGGGTGAAAGGAAAGGCTGGTAGGTATAGGGAATGCTGGATGACTAAAGAAATTGAGAGCTTGGTTAAGAAAAAGAAGGAAGCATATGTCAGGTATAGACAGGATAGATCGAGTGAATCCTTAGAGTATAAAGGCAGTAAGAGGGAAATCGGGAGGGCAAAAAGGGGACATGAGATAGCTTTGGCAAATGGAATTGAGGAGACTCAATGTATTTTAACAAATACATTTAAGGACAAAAAGGTAACTAGGGAGAGAACAGGGCCCCTCAAAGATCAGCAAGGTGACCTTAGTGTGGAGCCGCAGAAAATGGGGGAGATACTAAACGAGTATTTTGCATCAGTATTTACTGTGGAAAAGGATATGGCAGATATAGACTGGAAGGAAATAGATGGTGACACCTTGCAAAATGTCCAGATTACAGAGGAGGAAGTGCTGGATATCTTGAAACACACAAAGGTGGATAAATCTCCAGGACCTGATCAGGTGTACCCTCTAACCCTGTGGGAAGCTAGAGAAGTGATTTGGGCCTCTTGCTGAGATATTTGTATCATTGATAGTCACAGGTGAGGTGACGGAAGACTGGAGGTTGGCTAATGTGGTGCCACTCTTTAAGAAGGGTGGTAAGGACAAGCCAGGGAACTATAGTCCAGTGATCCTGATCTTGGTGTTGGGCAAATTGTTGGAGGGAATCCTGAGGGACAGGATGTACAGGTATTCGTAAAGACAAGGACTGGTTAGAGATAGTCAACATGGCTCTGTGCGTGGGAAATCATGTCTCTCAAACTTGATTGAGTTTGTTTTTGAAGAAGTAACAGAGGATTAGGGCAGAATGGTGGGCGTGACCTATGTGGACTTCAGTAAGGCATTCGACAAGGTTCCCCATGGGAGACTGATTTAGCAATGTTAGATCTCATGGAATACAGGGAGAACTAGCCATTTGGATACAGAACTGGCTCAAAGGTAGAAGACAGGGTGCTGGTGGAGTGCCAAAAAGATCGGTGCTGGGCCCTCTACTTTTTTGTCATTTACATAAATGATTTGGATGTGAGCATAAGAGGTACAGTTAGTAAGTTTGCAGATGACACCAAAATTGGAGGTGTAGTGGACAGCGAAGAGGGCTACCTCAGATTACAACAGGATCTTGACCAGATCAGCCAATGGGCTGAGAAGTGGCAGATGGAGTTTAATTTACACAAAGGTGAGGTGCTGCATTTTGGGAAAGCAAATCTTAGCAGGACTTAATGATCAGGTTCTAGGGAGTGTAGCTGAACAAAGAGACGTTGGCATGCAGGTTCATAGCTGCTTGAAAGTGGAGTCGCAGGTAGTTAGGATAGTGAAGGTGGCGTTTGGTATGCTTTCCTTTATTGGTCAGAGTATTGAGTACAGGAGTTGGGAGGTCATGTTGCGGCATTGGTTAGGCCGCTGTTGGAATATTGCGTGCAATTCTGGTCTCCAATTGGAAAGATGTTGTGAAACTTGAAAGGATTCAGAAAAGATTTTACAAGGATGTTGCCAGGGTTGGAGGATTTGAGCTACAAGGAGAGGCTGAACAGGCTGGGGCTGTTTTCCCTGGAGTGTGGGAGGCTGAGGGGTGACATTATAGAGCTTTCCAAAATTGAGGGGTATGGATAGGATAAATAGACAAAGTCTTTCCCTGGGGTGGGGGGAGTCCTGAACTAGAGGGCATAGGTTTAGGCTGAGAGGGGAAGAAAATGCGATCAGCACTGCTAGATTGCTGTTTCACATGTACTTTTGAGATTTTCACCATTTAAATTTGAAGTGATGATCAGTTACTAAAGAAGTTTTCAACAATTAAATGCATTTAATCCACAAAGGACCTTAACTCAATTAGATTATCTGTTACTCCATTGTGAAGTACAGTAAAACCATTATGTAAAAGGAATGAGTTCCACTATAATTCTTGTCCAAATCAATGATGTATCTTAATATTTTTGTGTAATGTTTACATTACAAATTTTACAAACCACAAAATTAATGAGCAGTAGATTTCACTGTTCTTGCTACTTACTAGGCCAGGGGTACTTGAACCAATAATAATTCAACAGCAAGTTGAACAAAGCCAGTGGTTCATACCTGGAATCTTCATGCTCATTGGAACACTGCTTTACAATGGCAAGGACACCTGGTCAGATGTCTTGGTTGGTATCAATTTTGGCCTTTTTAAAGTGCTTTAGGGACAACAAATCATACTTCTGAAAAAAGCACACGAGTTCAGTACACTGATACTCCAGTCCAATAAGGAGTGTCTCTTGTGTGGTCAGATGATGTATCCTTCAGCTGAAATGCTAAACTATCTGGTCTGATGACTTTAGGTGAATGTCAAAAGATCAGCAGCACAATTTGAAGAGGATCACTGAGTTCTCTACCACAATCAAAAAGGGAGAGACCAGACAAACTGGCCGCTCCCTGCTGATCCCTATGCAAATTGAGCCCCACTGGAATTCGTCAAGTGCTTTCCATGTAACAGGAAAAACATTTAAAATAAATTTTTAAAGAAAACATGAATTGCCCGTTCATCTGAACTCTTCCGTTATTGATATCTGTGCTGCTTTAAAAGGCAGCAGTAAAAATCAGAGCATCCTGTCATCACACTCTTTTTCAAAGTTATCTTCAGGTTGTAAAGGTAATACAAGTTTGTTCTTTTTGGCTTCAATCACCTACAGAGGGAGGGGCCCAAACCTGTCATGTAATGATGTTCTGCTTATTTTATTGCCATTGGTATCATTGTAGCTGATTTTGCACAGACTTGAGATAATTCTAATGTGTTGATTTCATTTGTGCTAAAATCATGACTGAAAGGCAGGACTCCATCCCAGGTCTCGTGGTTTGAATCAATGCTGGCTGTTTGACATTTATTTGATGCTTTTGTAGTGGCTAAGGTCTTCAGAACCCTTTTGATTTGCCATAACCTTGTCAATGGCTGAACTTAGTCATCGTACCTGGGTGTCTGAACCTTCTGTGACAAGGCACTACACAAGTCTGTCTGTCTGTGTTTTTCTCTTTTAATTCTAGCTATTACTTGCTGATTTCTTTTTTGGATGTCTCTTTTTGTCTTTTTTATGCTTGCAGAGATGGAACAGTTCTTAAATTTATTTTATAGAAAGCAAATTTGTACCTGTGGCAACCACCAGTGCCAGAGGCAACTTAACACAGGATGTTCATGGAAGAAGAGAAACTACTTTGCAGCACAGTGAAATGAATTTGAAACAAGGTAATGATTCAACGTCTATCAGGACTTTGGGCTTCAAGTGCTATGCAGTAGGTTTCGGATTACAACTGCACAGTCTGGGGAAAAAAATTAAACTGCAAAATTACAATCTGCTGTTGCAAGATATGGCACGTTAATATAAAAGTAAAAGGCAACCAGTTCGGAATTGCAGAAGCTATTTAGTCACTGGGGAAGGGCCTATCTTGAAAACAATGGTTGCAGATGTTTCAGGAATGTTGTGTAAATCCTCAAAAATCCAGGCAGTTTTTAAAGACTTGTTTCCCTTTTTTGTTGGATCCAAAGCTAAATTTAGGAAAATGGCAGCAATATACAGAATAGGATGTGGTATGGGAGGAAATAGTAAAGAAGAATGTGATGAAACTGAGCAAAATGAGAAGTTTCCTTTTTCAGTCTTATCTCTAAAATCCTAGAGAAAATTGTTCCTATAAAATATAAATGGGGAGGTATGAGATTAGCATGAATTAATTTCACATTTCATATGTCCTATTGACTCTATAATTTTCTTTTTCCACACTACTCTTTTAGTGTTCTGCCCAAATTAGTTAGCAATAACACAGAGGCAACTAGTTCTTGCAGGTACTGGACTGGTTGATAGGTGAATGTTGATTTGAGGATGGGAAAAATCTATTGTCTAAAATTGAGAGTTTGAATTCAGGTTGGTCGTTTTTGCAAACTATTCAGTTCAATTCCTTTCACCTTTCAGACAGACTCCTCAAACTTGGCTTTCTTTTTAGATAAATTATGACTGTTGGCTGGCCTGTTCAATTGCATTGTCTGACTATATCTTCTCTTTAGCAACTATGAAAGACCATATCAGTGTCAAGGCCAAGACTAAGAGAGAGCTCACTGGCAGCTCTCCAATCTGCCCAGAAAGAATGTGTGTGCCCATACATTGCAGGGTGTACTTTATGAATGTATGCTGCTGGACAGCTTTGTTCCTTTTGAACTTTTGGAAATCATGGCTGTCATCCATACAGAATTGAAAACTATAAGTGGTTTGCATAAACATTAAACTACAATTAGTGACTGGGAAGGCTGCTCGCTAGTGGGCAATCACAACATTTACTCTGTTCACTGACCAGGACATTTCTCTGGTAAAGCCATGGACAAACAGGTGGTTGGATGCAAACAATATCCAAGCCACTGCTGAATGATTGATTGGTGTCAGTGGTAGCTCTCTTGAGCCATAGATTAATTTGGCTTATTTTGAGCTTTGCTCCACTTAAGCACATTATCCAGCCGATGCTTAATGCACTGAAGAAGTAGTGCACATTTAGGATGCCATCTTTTAGATGCTTTACAGATCAGTTGGATGCTTTTTCAAAGAAAGTCACCTTTGACACAATTTGCAGAGATGATTAGAATAGCAACCGACTTGGATTTGTGACTACAGTTGAATATTGCACTGACTGCTCAAATGAAGAATAGCATGATGATAACTCTGTTGAAACAAGAGGTATTCGGTATTGATGTGGGCCGGATCGTATGAAGTCTGGTTAATAAGTGTAGGTGCCTTTTTCTGTGAACCAGTTGTGTGGCTTCTTTATGACTAACTGCCAGATTTATGGAATTCAATTTGAGCTCAGTCTGAGTATTGTCAGGACTGTTAATATTTGCTGATCAAATCATTAGTGAAGGGTCTTTTATTTATCAATTGTTTGAAAGTGAATAGGAAAAGATTGTGCTCTGCCCCGAGGTGGTGAGGAAATTTTAAACTTTAAAAAGCAACTCTATCTATGTACAAAGACATCAACTTATCTGAGAGCATACAGCATTTTAAACTATCTGAATTGAACCAGAGAGTTGGATCCTTAAAAAAGGAAGTGTAGATGAGGATCTGAAACCTGAATACAGGCTGAGGTAATCAGTTGTTGTCGGGAACAACCACTTAACACAGGCTGTAACTAACTTAGGTGGCAATAAAATGGCTTCTTAATACAAATAACATAACAAAATGGCTTCTAGGCTGCAAATTGACAATTGTGCTTAAAGCTGCATAAAATGGCGTTTAACCCTGCTAAAGCTGCATAATTGACTTGACCACAGTCTGTCTGCTAATCTTCATTGAGACAATGTTTACTTTACAGCATAGAAATAATTAGACTACATAAGACACTACTGGCCATCCTAACTGATCTTCAAGTGCAGGTGCAAAAGCTTGGTTCATGAGATAAGAATGGCTTAAGTTTTGGAAAACTAAGTTGGTTCCCAGGAAATATCATTGGGTTGAGTTGCTGTCAATAAAACCATTCGTTAAATTGATTGGTAATTGTTTGAGTGAACTGTACAATTGTGGTCTGAAAACTCTAAGAAAGGTATAAAAGTGTCTTTGTTTTAAGCCATGTGCGCAGTTCCTATGAAGAACAGTAAGTGTTTAAACTGTGTTTCTGAATGGTCTGTGCCTGCGTGAGTAATAAAGTGTGAAGTCTTAAAGAACCAGACCAATTTGCGGAACAGAGACGCCCCACCCCAGATCTTTGTCGGTACCCATTTTAAAAAAAAACACAATAATTAGGACTGATTTGGTAAAGCCTTGTTGAATGATCTCTTTCCATATTATCAACCTCTTAATCTGCTGGGTTACGGTTGTAAGAAAATACAAACTCCTGAGAACCAATACTTAAAAATCTGCCTATTGAAGAGTCTGTGCAACAACATTCTGGAGGGAAAAGAGCATGCAAACTCATACTTAGTAATTTTACATGGTGAATTATCAATTTATCTTTACAGAAGTGCTGAGTAACCTATTTCATCAAGAATAATTATCACTATAATGCTGACTTGTATTCTAATTGTGTTTCAATAAATTTTCTTCATTGCAGGGAAATGGGTTAACACACTTGTTAATTCTAGGAGTGAATTGGAGCATTGTTGTCATGGCAATGTGCCGTATCAATGTGACAGCAGCAGGTAAGTGTCTGATTAACTGTCTAATGTGGGAGGTAGTTCAAGAGCAAAGATCAATGAGGCAAATGTTCAGTCCCCTGCTGTTGTTGCCCTTTCCAGATCTGTGGGTGAGGAGGTGGATTTTTTCTTTTGCAGGGGGTGTGGAGGAGAAAGGAGAAAAAGGATCAGCATCTATAGATGCACCATAAGATGCCTGCCAGGACTGTCCCCACAAATTCACACATTATTTGCAATATGTGCATTAACCCCTCTACATAGGCCACTTTACAATCACCAAGGAGCAGAGCCCGAAACGTCGATTCTCCTGCTCCTTGGATGCTGCCTGACCTACTGCGCTTTTCCAGCAACACACTTTCAGCTCTGATCTGCAGTCCTCACTTTCTCCTCCACTTTACAATCATAACCACCACTATCCTGATTGAAGGGCTTTTGCCCAAAACTTCGATTTTCCTGCTCCTCGGATGCTGCCTTACTTGCTGTGCTTCTCCACCAACTATTGACTCCGATCTCCAGCATCTGCAGTCCTCACTTCTGTTCACTTTACAATCACCTCTTGTGTAACATTTTTCAAGGTAAGAGCTGAAGGGTTAGATTCCCTACAGTGTGGAAATAGATCCTTCGGCCCAACAAGTCCACACCGACCCTCTGCAAAATAACCCACCCAGATCCATTTCCCTATCCTAAATTTACTCCTAATGCACCTAACTTTGGATTATGGGAGGAAACCCACATGAACACTGGGACAATGTGCAAACTCCACAGACAGTCATCCGAGGTGGGAATTGAACCTGGATCCCTGGCGCTGAGGCATCAGTACTAACCACTAAGCAACCAAGCTACCTAGGCAGCGGGGGATGGATTACTAATAAGAAAAGGGTAAAGACACATTATGAACGGAGCACACAGTACCTAAAAGATTGATAGAGAAGGGTTGTTGAGCAGTAACCCTAAATCTGGGCTATGACTGATTCATTCCCTTCTATGGGAAGACTTGCTGTTTGACAAAATTATAACTTGCAGTTTTTAACATTCTGGTTACAACCATTTGAAAAATAAAATTCTCTCAACCAAACTGAACTGTAAATCATAGCCTTTCCAGCCACAGGTTTGAGTCAGGCTGAGGTTTACATGTTATTAGGTTGAGCTTTTAATGTCATTGTGATTCCCTGTTGCTAAGCGACTGGTGTCTTGGTAACCTACTATAAGAGCGGTCAATATAAATGAACAGATTTTGGTGAAAATGTAGCTTGTAATAAAATGTTTAATCATTTCATTTGTCTAATGATAACCTGTTCAAACTGAAAATTTCCATAGTAATTGTAAGCAACCAAATATTAAATTTATTTCCATACCAGAAGTCATATGAAATGTATACATATAAATATCAACATTAAGTTTGAGGAAGAGATTCTTTGGATGTTGCAGGAAAGAAGTTTGAAGAAATGTTGATATTTTGTAATATTTATTAACCTTTCCATCCTTGCCTCATCTAATCTGCTGAAAAGTCATCCATGCCTTTGTTATAGGCTAAGTTTTTACAATGCCGTCCTGGCCTGCCTCCCATTTTACACCTCTTAACTTGAATGCATTCAAAACTCTCTGCCTCTTACTTGAGCTGTAACAAATCCCATTTAAGCTATCACCTCTGTGCTAACTGAACTGCATTGCCTCTTTTTTAGTTTGTCATTTCTCCATCTCCTGTAATCTTCTACATACCTCTGATGTTTTTGAACTCTTGCACATTTGTTCCACGTTCTGCTGTCTTTGCTGCATTCTCTGGATTACTTAGTACTCTGCCTATACTTATCTCCTCTTGTAAGATGTTCCTTAATACTTACCCTAAAATCTTTGGGGCTTGGTGTCAAATTTTGTTCAGTAAATTGCAATCCTCAAGTGGAGGGTAGCTGCATTTTAAACAGCTGTTCTGGATTTAATTCTAATGACTACAACCACCTAGCTTCTACATTGTACTCCAAGTGTCAGATTAGATTAGATTAGATTTACAGTGTGGAAACAGGCCCTTCGGCCCAACAAGTCCACACCGACCCGCCGAAGCGCAACCCACCCATACCCCTACATTTACCCCTTACCTAACACTACGGGCAATTTAGCTTGGCCAATTCACCTGACCCGCACATCTTTGTGACTGTGGGAGGAAACCGGAGCACCCGGAGGAAACCCACGCAGACACGGGGAGAACGTGCAAACTCCACACAGTCAGTCGCCTGAGTCGGGAATTGAACCCGGGTCTACAGGCGCTGTGAGGCAGCAGTGCTAACCACTGTGCCACCGTGCCGCCTGTTTCAGCATAATGCTAATTTTTTTTTTGTTTGAGTATCCGTTTTGTGACAATGGACTAATGTTCTACATGGCAGTGCACTGGGAAGCACAGAATCATGACCGTGTGGAAGCAGGTCCATCAGATCTTGCTGACCCTCAGCATAACCAACCCACTTCCGTCTGGGAGAAAGTGAGGACTGGAGATTAGAGTCAGAGTGGTGTTGGAAAAGCATAGCTGGTCAGGCAGCAGCCGAGGAGCAGGAGCGTTGACATTTCCTGACGAAGAGCTTATGCTCAAAATGTGGATTCTCCTGCTCCTTGAATGCTACCTGACTGGCTGTGCTTTTCCAACACCACACCCTTCCACCCAGAACCATCCCCCTACCATATCCTTGATTTCTAGCATTTCCCATAGCTAAATCACTTAGCGTGTAAATCCCTGCATGCAATGGACAATATAGCATGACCAATCCATCTAACCTGCACATCTTTTGACTGGGAGGAAATGGAGGTCCCAGAGGAAACCCATGCAGACACTGGGAGAATGTGCAAACTCCACACACCAGTTGCACAAGGGTGGAATTTAACCCAAGTCCCTGGTGCTGTGAGGCAGTACTACCAACCTGAGTCACTGTACTGTATGATATGTCTTTTCCATACTCTTAATATTGATCATCCCACAAACAAACATTGACTAGTGCCTCATACAAGTCACAGTATTTTTTTTTGTATCTGGCCACATGAGTAGTGTGGGTATTGGGAGTATTTCAACAAAGTTTTATTTTCTCACCTGAGTTCTCTCATTCACTTGATGGCCACCAGAGGAAAATACTGCCTCTTCCTCTTTCTTGTTGTCTTTCACTCAACAATTCTGAAGCCGGATTGTGCTTCAGCTGAGATTGCACAATCTTTTGAGTTACTTGTGCAAAAGCCGAGATGTCCCTCAACTCTAAAGATGCTACAATTAGTACTTCAATAACCAAACATTTTAAAATTAGAAAGGATTAAAGACTACTTTAAGAAGCTTACTTCATAATTTCATGGGTGTTCACAGGCTTACTAATACCTGTTCAGCCAAAATAGTACTGTTCAAGAACTGAGCAAGGGATAAACCCAAAAAACAACAACCTCAATGTTGCAAAACTATATTGGAAGCAATCAAGGGACAGAATTAACCTTCTTTTGGAGAGGGAGGGATTAATTGAAGAGTCAACATGTTTTGTTAAGGGGAGGTCATCTCAGACTACAAACTGATTGAATTTTTATACGTGTATAGAACGTAGAACAATACAGCGCAGAACAGGCCTTCGGCCCTCTGTTGCGCCGACCTGTGAACACGGTCATGATTCTGTGAACTCATTTAAGCTCATCCCCCTACACTACCCCATCATCATGCAAGGGTTGTTTAAGTCTTTCTAATGTGGCTGTTAACTACATTGGCAGGCAGGGCTTCCTATGCCCTTACCACTCTGCGTAAAGAACCTGTCTCTGACATCTGCTTCAAGCTGATGTCATCATCCTAGGAAAAAGACTTTCACTGTCTACCCTATCTAATCTTCTGGTCATCTTGTATGTCTCTATCAAATCCCCTCTTAGCTGCCACCTTTCCAATGAGAACAGACCCAAGTCTCTCTACCTTTCCTCCAGACCAAGAAACATCCTGTTAAATCTCCTCTGAACCTTTTCCAATGCTTCCACAGAACTGTACACAATATTCCAAGTGTGGCAGAGTTTTGTATAGGTGCAGCATGAGATCATGGCTCCGGAACTCAATCCTTTGACCAATAAAATCTAACATACCCTATGCCTTCTTAACAGCATTATCAACCTGGGTGGCAACTTTCAGGGATCTATGTGCATGGACTCCATGATCCCTCTGCACATCCACATTATCAAGAATCTTTCTGTTGACTCTGTATTCTGCCTTTCTGTTATTCTTCCCAAAGTGAATCTCCTCCCATTTATCTGCATTGAACTCCATTTGCCTCCTCTCAGCCCAATTCTGCAGTTTATCCCAGTCCCTCTGCAATGTGCAACACTCTTGCACACTGTCCACTACTCTACTGATTTTGGTATCACCTGCAAATTTACTAATCCATCCACCTATGCCTGTGTCTAAGTCATTTATGAAAATGACAAACAGCAGTAATTCCAAAACAGATCCATGTGGAACACCACTAATAACCAGACTCCAAGCTGAATATTTTCCATCAACCACCACTCACTGTCTTCTGACAGAAAGTCAGTTTCTAATCCAGACTGCTAAATCATCCTCAATCCCATGTCTCTACATTTTCTCCAACAGCCTATCATATGGAACCTAAACAAAGGCTTTACTGAATTCCACATACACCATGTCAACTGCCCTACCCTCAGCTACATGCTTGGTCACCTTCTCAAAAAAAAAACCAGAGGTTTGTGAGACGTGACCTGCCCTTGACGAAACCATGTTGACTATCTAAAATCAAATCAAATTGTTGCTTGCTAGTGTAATTGAGGGCAGTACAGCGTACTTGGTCTTCAGCAAAGTTTTTGAACGTCTTGCAATGGAAGACTGATAGTGAAGGTAAGAGCCTGTGGGATCCAAAGAAACTTGGCAGATTGGTTGACAGGCAGGAAGTAGAGTGAGTCATAGAGATGTACAGCATAAAACAGATCCTTCGGTCCAACCCGTCCATGCCGACCCAATCTAGTCCCACCTGCCAGCACCTGGCCCATATCCCTCCAAACCCTTCCTATTCCTATACCCATCCAAATGCCTCTTAAATGCTGCAATTGTACCAGCCTCCACCACCTCCTCTGGCAACTCATTCCATACACGTAACACCCTCTGCGTGAAAAAGTTGCCCCTTAGGTCTCTTTTTTTTAATCTTTCCCCTCACCCTTAAACCCCTTTCCCCCCCCCCCCCCCCCCCCTCCCGAGAAAAGACTTTGTCTATTTATCCTTTCCATGCCCCTCATGATTTTGTAAACCTCCATAAGGTCACCCCTCAGCCTCTGACACTCCAGGGAAAACAACCCCAGCCTGTTCAGCCTCTCCTGTAGCTCAGATCCTCCAACCCTGGCATCATCCTTGTAAATCTTTTCTGAACCATTTCAAGTTTCACAACATCTTTCCGACAGGAAGAAGACCAGAACTGCACGCAGTATTCCAACAGTGGCCTAACCAATGTCCTGTATAGCCGCAACATACCTCCCAACTCCTGTACTCGGTACTCTGACCATAAAGGAAAGCATACCAAACGCTGCCTTCACTATCCTATCTACTTGCGACTCCACTTTCAAGGAGCTATGAACCTGCACTCCAAGGTCTCTTTATTCAGCAACACTCCCTAGAACCTTACCATGAAGTGTATAAGTCCTGCTAAGATTTGCTTTCCCAAAATGCAGCACCTCGCATTTATCTGAATTAAACTCCATCTGCCACTTCTCAGCCCATTGGCCCATCTGGTTCAGATCCTGTTGTAATCTGAGGTAACTCTCTTCGCTGTCCATTACATCTCCAATTTTGGTGTCATCTACAAACTTACTAACTGTACCTTTTTTTTTATGCACCCATCCAAATCATTTATGTAAATGACAAAAAGTAGAGAGCCCAGCACCGATCCTTGTGGCACTCCACTAGTCACAGGCCTCCAGTCTGGAAAACAACCCACCCCCACCACCCTCTGTTTTCTACCTTTTCAGCCAGTTTTGTATCCAAATGGCTAGTTCTCCCTGTATTCCATGAGATCTAACCTTGCTAATCAGTCTCCCATGGGGAACCTTGTCGAACGCCTTACTGAAGTCCATATAGATCACATCTACTGCTCTGCCCTCATCAATCTTCTTTGTTACTTCTTCAAAAAACTCAATCAAGTTTGTGAGACATGATTTCCCATGCACAAAGCCATGTTGACTATCCCTAATCAGTCCTTGCTTTTCCAAATACATGTACGTCCTGTCCCTCAAGATTCCCTCCAACAACTTGCCCACCACCGAGGTCAGGCTCACCAGTCTATAGTTCCCTAGCTTGTCTTTACCGCCCTTCTTAAACAGTGGCACCACATTTGCCAACCTCCAGTCTTCCGACACTTCACCTGTGACTATCGATGATACAAATACCTCCGCAAGAGGCCCAGCAATCACTTCTCTAGTTTCCCACAGAGTCCTCAGGTACACCTGATCAGAGTGATAGTTCAGTTTTTTTTAACTATTGGACTCTGCCCAGTGGTGTTCCACAGATATCCATATTTGAGGCCCTTGCTGTTTGTGGTATATCGATGATTTAGACTTAAATGTAGGAGGGTTGATCACTAAGTTTGTGGTTGATATTAAAGCAAATTGGTGGTGTCTGTTACCTCCTCTTGGGATTTGAACTATATGATAACTGGAAATATCAAGTGGAAATGTGATCATCTGGTTATCTTGCTTTGAAAAGGAAAGAAAACATTACCTATTATCGGATGCATTAATACTAAGGTAATGTGTTTTGTGAGACAGATGTCTGTTTCGTAGTTTTAAAGATTTGGGTGAACTCTATACAAAAGATGATCTATTTTGAGGCATGACCAATCTTTGATAGATCTAGGAAAATATCGGAGGCATACCTCCCATGCAGTAACTGAGAGTTCAGACATCAAATTGAATTTTGTTAGCCTTAGGGGTTCCTTGGATCAGTGGTATTCAAATTGCTAAATTGTTATAAGATTTATCACCATGGGCCACTGGTTTTCACTGGCATTCATTTTTTTTTCAAAAGGAGATGTCATATCAGGCATAGGTCGTTCTGCTATAATGTAATAGTTGTATTCCTCTGCAACCTTGCACTACGGAAAACACGGTATGCCCATTCAGCGGAAAGTCCACGTTATGAAATCAATTGCATTATAGCCAATGTGCTTTACAGATGAACTACCTCTATCTCTTTCAGCACTTAAAACAAGTAATTCAGCAGGAGAGAAGAAAAATTGTTTCTGACTCTCCTTGGAACAAATACAATGTATGCAGTGATGCAATACAGTGATCCATGGACTCCTTTCAAAATGTTCCAGGCAATGCCACGTTTTCTTGAAGGTTAAAGTGAGAGATTTCGGATGGAAACTGTTTTTTTTTTAAAAATCTTGCTATTATAGTGTAAAAAAAGTTTGGAATAGCATTGAATTATTGGAAAGCCCATGGAAAAACATTTAATAGATATTCAGGTGTGACTTAAATTGACCTGTAGAGAATTGAGGAAGAGGAAGGAAATGACTGACTAGGATACTTGGTTTGGATCAGTACTCCTGTGAACATTAGTTGCACTCCACCTTTTAAATGCTCAGTGGTTAATTGGTGTTTGCACTCAAAAGTATGTGGGATGAATGGTGGTTAAAATATTACTTGAATTCTCTGGGTTGTATAATTTTAAGCACTATGAAAGTATTAAGTTGCCAAACCAAAAACACATCAGGTTTGACTGATTCAAATTCTTCTTCCCCAAAAAAAGTAGCATCTTGCAAAATTGTGGCTTTTTCAATAACTGAACTACTGTGGGGAGTTTGCACTGGGAGAGTGTGTATGCGTGGGTTTTCTCCGGGTGCTCAAGTTTCCTCCCACAGTCCAAAGATGTGCAGGTTAGGTGAATTGGCCATGCTAAATTGCCCGTAGTGTTAGGTGAAGGGGTAAATGTACGGGAATGGGTCTGGATGGGTCGCGCTTCAGTGGGTCGCGCTTCAGTGGGTCGCGCTTCAGTGGGTCGCGCTTCAGTGGGTCGGTGTGGACTTGTTGGGCCGAAGGGCCTGTTTCCATACTAAGTAATCTAATAGCTACATTCTCAAGAATCTGTCTAAAAGAGCTAGTACTTCCAAATAAACCTGTTGGATTACAGCCTGATGTTGTGCAATTTTTAACTTTGTCCACCCCAGCACCAGCACCTCCACATCATAACATACCCAGTACAGGAAACTGGAGCACCTAGCATAAACCTATTCAGAAACAGCAAGAATATGTGTGGAATTGCACAGTTGCCAGAGGCAGAAATTAAATCTGGGTCCCTGGCGCATGAGTCAGCAGTGCTAACCACTCTTCCACCATGCCATCCACCGATCAAAATCCTTGAACTCCCTGGCAAAAGTCACTACGTACCAAATGGCCAGCTGCAGTTCGAGGAAGCAGCTCACCACCCCCTCCTGAGGGGATGTGGAGAGATGGGCTTACCAATGATGCTTTCATACTGGGGGAGAAAAACCTGTCTAAAAGTTGCATAAAATTATCAGTCCTGCAAAAGATTGTGTGGAGGTGGAATTTTTAGTGCTAAATATGAAATCTATTTTAAAAACTATAAATGTTGGATAACCTCACATTGTGAAACTTCCAATGATATGGGTATTTAATGAGTTGATCCTCATGGATCTAAATGTAAAGGTCAAAGACACTGCACTTCGTTCCATACTTGTACATCCAGTGACCAGATTTAAGCTTTCTGCAATACCTCACAAAGAGGTTCTTGTAGACAATGGCGAAATGAGTAGGGTCCAAACTTCCAATAACAGTGACATTCCTGACCAAGATGGAGTAGAAATGTAAAAATGGGTAGTCATTGTCATGGGTCTAATGAGCTCTGGTAATATACTTGCCAAAAGTAGGTCCCAAAGCTTAAGGTTCGTTTTATCTTGATTGTTTTATTAATAATCATTCTGGGTACTTGAATCATTGTATTTTCATATTGCTTAACATTGTACAATCCAGAAAATTCAAGTAATATTTTAACGATCATTCATTCCACATACTGTTGAAGTGCAAACCCTGTCTAACCACTGAGCATTTAAAAAGGGGAGTGGACATTCAAAGAGGCAGCAGACAAAAACCAAAGCAATCTGCCTTGTCGGAATACTGCTTCCAGACTCTGGTATTTTGAGGAAGATCTGTTTTTTTCTGAAAGTTTGTTGGATACAAGTCCTGCAATTTTTCAGTTTTGTTATTACAAAGGAACATTTTCAGGCATGTTCACAGTGCATGTTAACTGCTTCTAGAATGATGCTGAGGATTTTAAAATTGTGGGCTTGTAAGCCACAATTATTTACTGTTTTAGATATTAAGTAGAATAGGTCTGGAATAACTCAAACTTAAATATTTGTGATTTGTAATGACTATCCATTTAATTGCATGAACTTGTCACAGTAAAATGTTATCTAAAGTGGCAGGGCATTGTTCAACCAGTTAAGGTTGAAAATAATTTGGCAGGATGCAACTTTTTAATGTGTTGGAGTTAAGTACTCTACTCTGACAAAATAGTGTATTAAGAAAATTTTAGGGAAAATCAAGCATAACCTAAGTCTGGGTAAATATGAAGCTGGTTATTTTCAGTATTGCTTCCATGATCTCTTTGATACAGTTGTTTTCATATTTTTTTCAAATAATGGGGAATGTTTCCCTTTAGGCTTAAAAAGAAAGGGTTGTCAAAAGTATTTTGCTGAAACATTTTACCTTTTGGTGTGTAAGAAGGGGATATGGGATTCTATTTGCCAAAACTTACAAATGGTATTCTCTATAAAAGGCTTACTGAAGATCATATACCCTTTTGAATGTGGGTAATCTTCAATAATGTATCTTTTATATATAAAGGGTTTAAGTGAGAAAAGATTGTGAATTGACCTTGCTTGCTTCAATCAAATCTTGGAGTAAAAATAAATCTTAAATATAAGCAGATGCAGACTATCAAATTGTTTGACTATTCTAATGATCACAGTTGATTTGAGATACTTGAACAAGTCAGATCCCAGAGTGAATTGTCACTTGATAGACAATGAGTTTATTTTTCTGGTTGTTTCCCGTGGTCAGTCACCTAAACATGGAAGACATTGCTGATATATGTTTTACCAAAGCATGTTTTTCTCTTTTTAAAAAAAATCCTTTTACACTTTTATGAACAATTGGAATTATCTCATTACGAACATGAGGAAAGATTTCTTCCCTTTTTATCTCAGGATTAGCTTTAAACAGAGAATTTAAAGCTCTGTGAACCCCTATCTCTACATACAGATATGCTGGCTGAGCAAGAGGCTATAATCGTCTTCCTTTTAGCAAATTGCTGTGCACTTACCAGATGTTGTTTTCTTCAGTTCATGTCTCTCATCAACAGGCTCACTTAAGATAAGTTCGCTAACTAATGTCTTTTTCTGACTACCATTTAAGCCTTCTGGTTCCAAAGCTTTTTAGTTTCTAACATCTAAAAATCTTAGGACTTCTCCAGCCTGGACTGCTTGGAGATTCTGCTGTTTATGAGCCTTTTTCCCTCTGAGCATGTTGCTTCGAACTCAGTCAGTAACACTCCTTTCAATAACACAATACATTTATTTCTGTCAAACAATGAGCAGGGGTGCTACAGGAAGGACGTATTGCAAACTAATGCTATGCAAAGAATATGTAAGTCTTCACATAGCCCATTTTTATTTAAAAAGAGGATTTGTTTAATTGTATGCAGGTGGTGAGGATTAATTACACACCTATAAATAAGCTTCGACTGATTTTAGGTTAATGTATATTTGCAATGGGTAACTCTACAAACTCCAGGCTTTCATTTACAAAGGTTGTCTTGAAGAATTCCAAAAAGCCAGTTATTGTAAGGTAGAATTGAATTCAAGGTGAAGACCCATTTGTCCAGTGTATGAGCCTGTTTTTTTAAACCCCCTCCATGGCTTGAACGTTTTTTTTTATATTCCATGAATGACATTTACTTTACCTCTTTATGTACTCATGTGATCAGATTAGGTCATTACTTCAGCCAGAGTGAGTTATGTTTCAGCTACAAATTTGGGCCACTTTGTAATGTCTAAAGACCATTGTTCAACTACTTCCTGTGGAAAATTGTGGTGAGTGGAAATTGTAAATGGTTGAGTATTTTCTTCAGCATTCTAAAAAGGTTTTCTGATTTGCTGATTCAATAGGTCAGGTGACATCTGCAAAGAGAAATAGGTGGTTGGCCTATTTCATCAGAACTGGGAGATGTCACAAATGAGCAATTTTAAAACCAATGTAGCCTTAGGAATAGGGTTGGGGAAGTGGAGAAACCAAACAAAAGAAGACCTGTAATCAGGTGAGAAGGCAGGAGTGGGTTTAGATGGTTTGAATGAGGGTATCGAACAAGTGAAGACTTGAAAGATGGTCCAGTGTATAAAGGGGGAAAGCAGAGATCACTATAAAAATGTGGTAGGGCAGAATACTCCTTTTGGTTTGAAAATGTGGCTAAAGGAAGCAATGTAGATTGCAGGGATGAAAACCACCTCACCTCTCACTTGTTGAGGGATTCTATCCCAACACTAGATAATAATATTTCCATTCCCAGTGCCTTTATGGTAGCTATTGTCCATTGCCAGCACATGTGAGAAAATGGGTACTGATGAATTTATGAAGCCAGTTCGAGATCAGGAAACTATATTAATTTCTTGGCATTCTTAATTGTTCAAAATCCATAATACCATAAGAGTGTCTGTAAAGTACATAATCCATGTATGACTTATTTTGTTTTATAGCCTGTACTGTTCCTTCGAAGGAAGTTTGACCACTTCCTGCTCTTACCCTTGTTCACTTGCAGAGTTCAGGCTCTTGTCCAAGTGGCTAATTTTCCCAGTTGGGCTCTCATGTCACCAGAATATTCCACCTTTGGTGAGGGAAGGGTGGGGAAGAATATAATTCCTAGGTCTGATCTTCTGAACCCTCCATTGGTGTTGGAATACTTAATGTGTAACGAATTACTTGTAACTGCAATGACTATGGCTATTGCCCAACAATTAGTTCAAATTTAAGATATAAGGTCACATTAACTTAATTCTGTTATTGGGAGAGAAACATTGTGGCTTTGTTGATATCTTAAACGAGAATCCAGGCAACTTTTTTTTAAAAGACAAAATAGCACTTTGGCTTGTAGTTAATCACCTGAATAGACAGCTTAACTTGTCATGAATTGCTTCCTCACGCTGTATATAATGTAGCCTGGGTGCTGATGTCAATCTACCAGCAGCCTAAAGGCTGTGGCAGCACTAAACAGAGCTAACGAGACAGCTGTGAGAATGTTGGCATGGCGACAAATCAATTTAGTCCCTGTATGCCCCTAGTCTTTCCCCTCGTGTGATTCCATTGGACACCTACTGACTCTAATTATTTTAAAAATGTAGTTGCATTATGGTCTGAGCACTCTTTTCCAGCTTTCAATCAACACTGCTGAAAGTACGAAAGACTAGTTAAAGCTGGGTAATATACAATTTTCAGGCACTTGTAATTTATTTCCTGGCACTTGAGCATTTTGGGCAAAGCTAGTAGTTATTGTTCCTTCTCTATTTCACCATTTGAGTAGGTGATTCATCATAGCAATATCATTAGTGTACACATCTGGAAAATTGGGTACCCAAATTTTCATCAAGACATAATCCCTAACCTGACACATGGTTTTATTAGAACCACTTAAAACTATTTGAAAGCCCAACTCTTGTCTTGATGACCATAGCGCTCATTTGTTTACCTGCCTCCAGAAATAGCTGAGTCAGGCAGTCAAATGGGAAAGGCTGCAAGCACAAGCTCAAATCAGTGCTGACTCAGTTGTACGTACTTGTGACCATGGATTATGGAGGGAAAAATTGGGCAGTCTTTCAGCTGGATGATTGTGTGCGTGTGCGTGTGCGTGTGCGTGTGCGTGTGCGTGTGCGTGTGCGTGTGCGTGTGCACATTCTATAGCCTCTGACCACACTTAAGATTCACCGCATGCAATGTACTCATTTGGGCAGTCATCTCTTCTCCAGGATACATCTGCAGGAATTCCTTGGCATAATATCATAGCCTCCAACATCTGCAGTTACTTTACCAATGACCTTCACTTCTACTCTTACAGTGGAGCAAAGATTTTTGCTGATCTGCACCATGTTTCAGCAGCTGAAGAATCATCTGTCCAAATGCTGCAAGACCTGGTTAATACTGACAAATAGTGTTGCCTGGCACTTGTGAGCATGGATGACCACTTCCTGCAAGTGCTTAACCATTGCCCCTTGATAGTCTATGGTATTATCACTGAATTCCCCCATTATCCTGTGAGGGATAGTGAGATTAAAGTTGGCATTTTTGTCAATCTCTCCTGCGGTCACTATCTCACTGATCTAGAGATTACCATATTTAGTTCAGTTGGCTATTTCTGATCCTTTTCTTTGTTCTCTTCCCCTTTTTCTGAAGACACCATTGGATATAAATGATCATCTTTCATGGGATATGGGAAATCACTGACAAGGCCAGAATTTGCCCATCCATAATTACCCCAAATGAATATCTTGCTAGGAGAACGAAGACTGGATAAGGATGACCGACTTCCTTCCCTTAAAAAAGGAGTATTAATAAAGTAGACATTTTTCCAAATCTACAATAGTTGCAACCATTATTATTAGATTAACTTTTCTTTCAAATTTTTTAAACTGGTTTTCAATTTTGCCAGCTGCCCTGGTGCAATTTGAACCCAGAAGCCTGGTTTCTAGTCCCAGTGACATTTGCCACAATTCTTTCCTTTTTACCTTGGATATTAGATTGGCCCAATTGTTTGAGGATTGTTGGTTTAAGCTAACCTAATTCAGCAATTAAAACCCTAAACCCTACTTTAGTATAAATTCAGATTCATAGTTATTTGGTTCGTTGTTTGCTTTTGTGGCACAAACAGCAATACCTACACTTCAAGATACAGTAATAACTGTGCTCGATGCCTTGAGGTTTTGAAAGGCATTATCTGAATACATATTATTTTCATTGTGCACAGTGCTGTGAACAACAGTTGTCCTCTAAATTGAAACAAACAAAAATTAACTGGTTTTTCTAATCAACTTGTTATTGTACAGTTCTGCTGCAAGTGGGACTTGTCCCTGGATCAAGAGGTCCAGGTTTATTACTATAACCACAAGAGGGCCCTCTAATAGCTTTTTTAATATTACACCCAAGTGATTGTCAGCCAAGCTACTGCCTTTTGGCACCAAGGGAGGTGCCAAAAATTCAAACCCAGAAAATCAAAGGCTCAATTTTTTTTTTGTTCTATTCTTCATCTGGTTTACAGATACCAAGGACCTAGCTGTGTTCCAATCCCTGATCCAGATGCCAATTGTTCATACAGAACCTTATCGCTGGAGTTCTATCAGACATTCAAATGAGAACATCACAACCAAATTTTTATTTCTATCACACTCTCAAAAGCTATGCAGTGCTGCAAAATAGGAATACATTGCCAATGACAAATGGTGTATGTGATGTTTTTATTGTAAGAAGGAGCTCCAGTTTGTGAATTTGACAACTTGATTAGGATTATTAATAATGGAAGCTTTCCATTGTATTTAATATTCACAGCAGACAAATTGTTATGACTCTCTTACAGTATTCCAGTCTCCGTTCTTAGCTACAGAATTACTTTTGACTCCTGAAATGATTACTCCGTTGTCTCTCGTTCAAGTCACACTGGTTAACCACGGTGAGCTCTAAACTGTCACTAGTGATTCATTTTATGACATGGTTTTTTTTTAAAGGACAGACCAATCACTTGGAAATCTAGACTGTAATTTACTTGAGGTTCTGTTAAACAAGCTGACTTTGTTTTTGTCTGTCATAATTTCATACTTGCACTATATTCAAACGTAAAGATGCAGCAGCATGTTAGATCACTTCAGCCTCCCTTGTGCATGTCTTTTCTCAATTTGTCTCTGATTCCTTCCTCTGACTAGGGAATTCCTATAACTTACGTCTGTGATTAAAGGTGAGTTAACATTAATGTCACTCTGTATGCCTCGCATATGTCAAAGTACACATGGGCATATGTATGTGTGCAGGTCAATACAGGTTTGCGAAGAAAAAACACTAATATGGCCATACACACACTGTGCATAGGAATCCAATGAGTTGGATGTTTATAAGTACAAATGGAAACCCAGTAGAGATTTACATTGGCACAGTAGGCGAGGCATACATAGATGGATACATAGACAATTTTTTGCATTGGGAGGCTGTGGATAGAGGTCATGCCTCTGGATTAGTAAGCCCATGCTCTGGGACATGGATTTAAATCCCACTATGGCAATGAAATATGCATTTTTGTTTTAAATTCTGGAATGAAAAGCTAATCTAATAGCAACTGATCTGGTGTACATACATTAGAAACCAATAAAGAGAAAATAAAATGGATTATTTTCAAAAATCTATCACTACTCCTCTTTACCATGTATCCAAAAGTAGACATTTATTTTGCGTGTACATTCCCACTGAGGAACCTTGGCTGCTGAGGGTGAAGTCAAGACCCAGTGGAGGATGATGGTCTGTGTGTACTCACTTAGAGTGTTTGCCTTTGAGACTCTGATTCCTTGGGTGAGCCTATAGACATCAGGGTTTCTTTACAACTATTGGTGCATGCTGGCTTTCATTGGGGAAAAACAAGCAACCAGCATTTTCTCTGGTCTTTACTCTGTCACTTTTGCTGGAAACTCTGCATCTGTGGGCATCACTGATGAAACTTAGTACTTTATAAAACAAGCTTTTGTCAGCTAGCATTTTTGGAGAAAATAATAAAAAAGCAGAAAGGACACTTCACACTTGCTTTGTTCCTACAAAACTGAATGACCGCTGTTATGTGCTCTAATGCACTAATCAACTGTGGGAAGAACTGAGCAGAAGGAGGAGCTGTGAATAAAATCTCTCCGGAGTCACGTTAGAGGGGCTAAGCTGCGAGTTGGAAGAACAATGAGGAAAATGTAACAACATTGCAGTGCAAGATACAAATACAGGAGCATTAACTGGAAAAGTTATCTACTACTATGAGGCATTGCTACTAACCTTAGTCCCCAGTTATACTACCATAGCTTACCCCAATGCACCCCTTTCAAAATCTTTAAACTGTAAAGGTTCTACTTTACAATTACAATCCGATTTGTACTCTTTCAATCCATTCAGCTGTTTTATTTGGTTGGTGTATGTTTTATAGATCAGCTTCTGTGATAAGAATTGTTCAGTTGGATCAGCATCTCTGGCCTGATTCTGTTTGGAAGACTAGTGATTTTGTTGTTTTTTTTTTCTGATTTGACAACAAGTCACAGTCTGCCATACAGCATCAAGCAGAACACCAGTGACTGCAACAATACTTATACATTCTTAATGTTAGAGCTTTTATAGTAGCAATTGGCAGGGAAAATGCTCTTGAATTTTATTTGTTTTCTAAGATAGCGTGCCACTAATTGTGCAAATTTTCCTCCACTATGTCAATCAGTATATGCTGAGGTAGCTAATCAAGGTTAGCCTGATGACACTGACACTACAAAATCTATAGAGTCTTACTGCACAATGACAGGCCCTTGGCCTAAACTGATAAATGCCAACCAACATGTCCGTCTACTCTAACCCTATTTCCCTGCATTTGACCTATATCCTTTGAAACCTTTCCTATGATTTGGAGATGCTGGTGTTGGACTGGGGTGGACAATGTTAAAAATCACAGAACATGAGGTTATAGTCGAAACAAGTCTATTTGGAAGCACTAGCTTTCAGAGCACTGCCCCTTTATCAGGTGTTGTGATTTTTAACTTTCCTATCCATGTATTTGTCCAAATGCGTTTTAAATGTTGTTAGTATACCTGCCTCTATATGTCTGCTGGCACCTCATTTCATATGCATACCACCCTCTTTTTTTTTTAAAAAAGTGCCCCTCAGGTTCCCTTTTGTTCTTTCAACTCTAACCTTAAACTGATGCCCTCCAGTACTTGATTCTCCAATCCTGGGAAAAAGACTTGACAGCATTCACCCTATCCATGCCTCTCATGATTTTACACACTTCTTTAAGATTCCCCCCTCAGTCTCCCTCACTCTTAAGAAAAAAAACTCCTAGCTTGTCCAACCTCTCTGTATAATTCTGACAGTCTCTTGGCAACTTCCTTGTAAATTTCTTCTGTACTCCTTTCTAGTTTAATAACATTCTTCCTGTAGCAAAGTGACCAAAGCT
Source organism: Hemiscyllium ocellatum (assembly GCF_020745735.1). Taxonomy (NCBI): domain Eukaryota; kingdom Metazoa; phylum Chordata; class Chondrichthyes; order Orectolobiformes; family Hemiscylliidae; genus Hemiscyllium; species Hemiscyllium ocellatum. The sequence continues at coordinate 40,416,005 of NC_083428.1, forward strand.
GAACACAATACTCCAAGTTTGGCCTCACCAACTACAATATAACTTCCCAACGTCTATACTCCATGGCCTGACTGATTGAAGGAGGTTTTAGGCACACTGGCCTTCAATTTCCTGTCTACCCGTGACTCCACTTTCAGAGAACCATGAACTTGAACTCCAAGATCTGTGATAGGTAAGTTCTACCTCACTCCTAAAGGTTCTACCATTCACCATGAAACTCCTGCCTTGATTTGACTTTCCAAAAAGCAAGACCTCACACTTATCTATATTAAACTTCATTTGCCATTTCTAGGCCCACTTCCCAGCTGACAAGGTCCTGCTGCAATTTCTGACAACCTTCCTCACTGTTCACGATACTTCCTATTTCAGTGTCATTGCAAACTTACTAATTTATTCCTTTGGGCATTCTCATCTCATCACCAAATTATAGATAACAAACAACAATGTGACACACTACTAGTCATAGGTCACCAGTCCAAAAAGCATCCTTTCAAGCCAATTCTGCATCCAATTTGCCAGACCCCCTCCCTCCCCCTCCAAATTCCATGCAATCTAACCTTCTAAAGCAGTCTATCATGTGGAACTAATCAAGGCCTTACTGAAATCCATATTGACTACATCTACTACCCTGCCCTCGTCAACCTTCCCTGTCACTTAATCAAAGAAACTTAATGAATTTGTGAGACATATTCTCCCATTCTCAAAGTCATACTGACTCTTCATAATCAAATCCTGTCTTTCCAAATGCAAGTATATCTAATCCTTCAATCTTCTCAAGTAACTTACCTACCACAGATGTTAGGCTTACTGGTCTATACTTCCCAGGTTTTCTCTGCAGTCCTTCTTGAATAAGGGCATAACATTCGGTACCCTCCAGTCTTCCAGGACCTCACCTGTAGCTAACAATGATGCAAAAATATCAGCCAGAGCTCCCACAATTTCTTCTCTCGCCTCTAGCAGTATTCTTCGATTTATATTTGGTCAGGACCAGGAGATTTGTCCTCCTTTATACATTGTTATACATCCAAAACCACCTCTACTGTGATATGGACTGTCCCCAAGATATCACCACTTAAGATTTATTCATTGAGGACCTCATCCATCTCCTGTGGTTCTACACAAACATGTCCACTTTGGTCCTTGAGGAGTCCTATTCTCTCTCTAGTCATTCTTTTTCCGTTAACGTACTTAGAGGTACTTGGATTCACAAATCTTCTCAGCCAAGGCTATCTTGTGCCCCTCTTTCACCCTCCTGATTTCTTTTTTCAGTAAACTCCTGTATCCCCAGAGGAACCTCGATTATCCAAATATCGATTATCCGAAGGAGATGTTGAGGTCCCCATAGAAACATTACGTCAAAGACATGTTTCCAACACTGATTGCTTCTTTTGTTTACAGTGAATAAAAGTGAACTGTGCTTACTGAAATGCTGACGAGAACAGTCCTGAACTGATGGGAACTCGGGCACCATCTCCAAATGACTGACCTCCCGCCCTCCCTCCACATGCTTTCCCTGGACTTCTACACAGGCATGTGCCCTAAACCTCCATTCCCCAGATAATCTCTCCAACATTGTTCTATACAGGTGTCCAGTCCTGCTGTCCCAGAGAGGAGGCGAGGATGGGGGGTGATATTGGATGGAGTTGAGGGTGGGGGGTGTTTGCACATGCGGTGTACTGCTGCCTAGTCTGCTGAACGGGGAACAGACTACCCAGTGCCCCAGAGGAAAGGCATTAAATCAATTAACTGAATAATCAATTATCCATACGAAATAGTGTCCACCCATCTCGTTCGGATAATCAAAATTCCTCTGTGTATAAGGGATTCCCTTGATCAAGGGATTCCCTTGATTCCAACTGTCTATACTTCAACTATCGATGCTTCGGGCATAAGCCCTTCTTCAGGGCTTATGCCTAAAATGTCAATTGTCTTGCTCCATGGATGCTGCTTGACCTGCTACGCTTTTCCAGCAACACATTTTTCAGCTTTGATCTCCAGCATCTGCAGTCCTCATTTTCTCCTACACTTTAACTATACCTCCTCCTTTTTATCTGGTTAATATTTCTCATCATCCACTGTTCTCTACTCGTGTTAACCTTGCCTTTCATCCTCACAGGAACACATAGACCTTGAACTCTAGCTATCTGACCTTTAAAAGCCTCCCACTTACTGGAGGTCCCTTTGCCTACAACCAACCTACTCCAATTAACCCTACAAACTCCAGTCTAATTCCATCAAAATTCTGTTTGCCCCAATTTAGAACTTGAACATAAAGACCAATTTTGTCCTGCTCCATAACTATTTTAAAAATGAATAAAACTGTGGTCACTGATCCCAAAGTTATTCCCCACTGTTACCTCAGTCATCTGTATTGCCCTATTTCCCAAGAGTAGGTTGAGTTTTGCCTCTTCTTGAGCATAGCTCTCTATATACTCCTTGAGGAAACTTTCCTGAATACACTTAACAAATTCCACCCCATCTAAGCCTTTAATGCTCAGGCAGCGCCCAGTTTATGTTAGGGGATTTTAATTTTCCTATGATAACCCTGGTCTCCCCAATATCTCTGCATATTTGTTCCTCTAATTCCCATTGACTATTTGGGAGCCTATAATACAATCCCAATAACATAATCATCACCTTATTTCTTAGCTCCACCCACAATGCCTCACTAGATGATCCTTCATTTATTGCTGAAAATGTGTTGCTGGTTAAAGCACAGCAGGTTAGGCAGCATCTCAGGAATAGGGAATTCGACGTTTCGAGCATAAGCCCTTCATCAGGAACGTCGAATTCCCTATTCCTGAGATGCTGCCTAACCTGCTGTGCTTTAACCAGCAACACATTTTCAGCTGTGATCTCCAGCATCTGCAGACCTCATTTTTTTTACTCGATCCTTCATTTATTTCCTCTAACTACTGCAGAGATACTCAACATCAAAAATGCTACTCCCTTTTCCTTCTTTCCACCACCTCTGGCCTACTTAAAGCACCTGGCACATTACGCTGCCAGTCCTGTCCCTCCCTTACTGATGTTTCTGTAATGGCTACAATATTCCAGTCCCACGTCCCTGTTCGTTGGCCTTTCCTGTCAACCTTCTTACATTGAAAAAGATGCAATTTAATCCAACAGGCATTCCTTTCTCCCTGTTGTGTTCCAGCCTGACCTGTCACTTCATTTTAATATTTGGATTACTGTATCTCCTTCTAACCTTGCACTTGCCTCCCTGCTATTGAGGATCCCACCCCTGCCAATGCAGTTTAAACTGTCCCTTGTAGCACTAGCAAATCTGGCCACAGAGATATTGGTGTCCCTCCAGTTCAGATACAACCTGTCCCTCTTGAACAGGTCACTACTGCTCCAGAAAAGATCCCAATGATCTAAAATTCTGAATTCCTGTCCCCAGTACCAGTTCTTTAACCACACATTCATCTGCCATAGCCTTCTGTTCTTACCCTCACTAGCACGTGGCATTGGAAGTAATCCAGAGATTACCACCGATCGAGGTCCTATCAGCTAGCTATGTCTCTGATTCTTAACTGATAAAGTGCAAGGTATCAAAGCTAGGTGCAGGGGGTCAGCCATTCGTTCGAGCCACCATTTAATATGATCATGGCTGATCGTGCAATCCCTGTATCACATTCCTGCTTTTTCTCCATATCCCTTGATCCCTTAAGCTACAAGGGCCATACACAGTTCCCTCTTGATTATATCCAATGAACTGGCCCCAACAACTTCTTCCTGTGGGAAAGAATTCCACAGGTTCACAACTTAGTTAAGAAATTCTTCCATATCTCAATCCAGAATGGCTTAGCTCTTATTCTTAAAGTGTAACCCCTGTAAACTGATTCTCCCAACATCAGGAACATTCTTCCTGCATCGAGCGGTCTAGACCCATCAGGATTTTATTTTTGAGACTTTGCCCATCATTCTTCTAAATTCCAGTGAGTACAAGTCCAGTCGATCCGGTTTTTCCTCATAGGTCAGTCCTGCCAATCGGGAAATCAGTCTGATGAACCTGTGCTGGACTCCCTCCATAGCAAGAATGTCCTTCCTCAGACTAGGAGACCAAAACTGCATACAATACTCAAGATGTGACCTCATAATTCCCTGTAAACCTGCAGCCAGACATCCCTGCTCTGATACTCAAATCCTCTTGCTCTGAAGGCCAGCATGCCATTAGCTTTCCTCACTGCCTGCTGCACCTTCACACCAACCTTCAATTACTGTTCCATCATGACCCACATCTTGTTTCAGCTCGCCTTTTCATAAACTGCCATTCAAGTAATAACCTGTCTTCCTGCTTTTACAATCAAAGTGGATTACCTCATATTTATATTGCATTCTTCCACTCAGCCAGTCTGTCTGAATTACCCTGCAGCCTCTTAGCATCTTCCTCACAACACAAACTACTACCCAGCTTAGAGTTATTTGCAGATATGGCGTTCAATTCCTTTATCCGAATAGTTAATATATATTCTGAACAGCTCGGGTCCCAGCACTGAACCCCACTCATGATTGCCTGCCACTCTGAAAAGGGCCTATTTATTCCAACTCTCTGCTTCCTGTCTGCCAACCAGTTCTCTGTCCTTGTCAAGACATTATCTCGAATACTATGAGCTTTAACTTTGGTTAATCTCTTGTGTGGAATCTTGTCAAAAGCATTTTGAGAGTCCAGATACCCAACATCTACTGATTCACCATTGTCTATTCTATTGGTCACATCCTCAAAACATTCTGAATGTATGTGAATATTTTGCAATTTTCCAGGCCCAGTTGTGATGACAGTCAAGATGAGCCTATTGATGTGGGGTTTTCACTGAAATCTCTGTAGGTGGTACAGTGAAGAAAATTAAAACTGTTGAATAGAGAGTCCTCCAATTGCACCTCCTCACAACTGAACAAAACAATATGAGGGGGTCAGGGGTGGCTACAGCAAGCCAACCATGCCAGTTTCCCTACTCTGTCTCCTTTTGAATCAGACAGTCAGGGGATCAAACCAGATTCTGACACAAAATACAGAGTACAAAATAAAATCTGAAAGAACTGCAGATGCTTTAAATCAGAAACAAAAACAGAAGTTGCTGGAAAAGCTCAGCAGGGCTGGTAGCATCAGTTAATGTTTTGAGTCCAGTGACCCTTCCTCAATTGAGTATAAAATATAGACTAATATTTTAGTGAATATTAACATTAACCTTTTCAGAACCATTACCTTACACAACACTCCAAGTGTTTTGAGCGGTACGGTGACTCAGTAGTTTGCACTGCTGCCTCACAGTGCCAGGGATATCGGTTCAAATCAGACAGTGCGGAGTTCACACATTCTCCCCATGTCTGTCCCCAGTTTCCTCCCACAGTCCAAAGATGTGCAAGTTAGGTAGATTGGGCAATTTAGCATGGCCATAGTGTCCAAGGATGTGCAGGCTAGGTGAATCATTGATGGGAAATGCAGGGTCACAAGGATAAGGTATGGGAGTGCATCTGGGTGGGATGCTCTTCAGAGGTTCAATGTGGACTTGATGGGCTGAATGGCCTGCTTCCACTTTGTAGGGATTCTATAATTCCATAGTTAACCCACCATACTATCGTGCATATAACAAATTTTACACGTGCCAATACTCAATTCCTGCATAAAGTTAAAAATCACACAACACCGGGTTATACTCCAACAGGTTTAATTGGAAGCACACTAGCTTTCGGAATGCCGCTCCTTCATCAGGTGATTAATTGCTGCATGTTTGACTTATTAAATGTAGGCCTTCTGGATGTTTCTCACTTCTCAGAATAGACTCAACTCAAACTTAAAGGACTAATAGGTTGCATGCTTGAGGAATGTTGGCCCTGATTTGTAGATCATTTCTATGCTGAAGGATCATTTATCTTTTGATTAACTTCCATGGAGGTACAGTTCTTTGTAGACATTTAGTCCATTTATATTAAACTGAAGACACTTAAATTTCCTGAATTTTCTTTCTCGAAGACAGTTGCTCTTATAAAATATATACTCTCTTGTACCGAGCCAGACATCTGATCAGGCAATCACTTTCTAATTAGAAAACATAGTGTCTCTCTTTATTAGGCAGTTTCTTCATCTTGATCATGTCCCAGATCTGTGGATGTCGATCTAACTGTTATGAAATTGTACACCATTTATTCCTCGTGTATTTGATCAGGCTGGACGTCTTCAGTCACAGGATGTAGGTTTACTCACTGATTTGGAAGGTTTGTTTTCAGATGTTTCACCACCATACTAGGTAACATCTTCAGTGAGCCTCCGAATGAAGCACTAGTGGTGTAGCCCGCTTTCTATTTTGATGTTTCAGTTTCCTTGGGTTATATAAATATATAAACCCAAGCAGATTTATATAGCTCAGCGAGCAAACCTACATCCAGAGCCTCAACCTGAGCTACAAATCTTCTCAAAACTCGGCTTTGACAGCAGAAATGAACTTTCAGACTCTCTGTTACTGAAATATTTCTGCTCACCCAGCACTATCTCTGGTCACTAGAAATGATTTCTGTTGTCTAAAAATGATCAGTGGAAAATAGCTAATTGGGCTCCAGTGATTATACTGTTCATTCTTGTGCTTGGACTTTACTGCTGCTTGCAAGTTTTGCTGAGTATTATCTTCTAATCTATTTTTAATGCTGACAGGTGTTTTTCAATCTGTATAAATCAAATTTCATAATGAGTTGAATTAAATTTCTTGAGACCTCTAACCACCGTACAGCTAACTGAACCCTGGCTATACACTTAGCAATATTAGTGTTTCCAATACATTCCTCCCCCGCCCCCACCCCCAAAATAAAACTGGAATAGCTAAAAGTTTTTGTCACAGACTATAATTTCAATTATAAAATGCTTACAGTGCTTTAATTATGTGTTCTGTATTAACTTGCTGGGCTTTTGGTGTTGCCATCCTCTAACACAATACTCATAAATGGCAGCACAGTCTTGGTCACTTTGTTAATGTCAAATTTGATTGAGTCTCTTTTGCCTTGCTGGCCTAGTTTTTTTTTAAGTTCTTGGTATATGGTGGACATAACAAATGTTTCAATTTCAGCAGATTCTTTCTTTTGGATTCTAACAGGGGTTTAAGAAGCCCAATGAAACCTTCTACTTGTTGCCCTTTGACCACTGGTCGATGACTACTTGTAGCCCCAGTAGTTCTCTTGGAAGTAGAACTCCCCTCACTTAAAGAGTTAAGGTTCAAACATGCACGTTCATTACCATAGTTGTAGTGTAACAAATAGCATTCATATGCTCTTGACAGATGCAGTCTCAACCCGGAAGGTTGTAGTTTCTGCTTCTTCAGCCATGGTAACTAGTCGAATAGATAACAATCTCCATTTGCATCAAGCTTAAATGCAATAAAATACCCATGGATGTCAGTTCTGTGAATCCCAGATCTGGCATCACAAAGTTTCCTGTGTAAATGCCCCAGTTATCTCTTCTAAAGGAAGTTGTTGCATCATATAAAAATATAACCTCCCTTTTCTCTTTCACAGAGAGGAGCTCTAAATCTGTGCTTGTTGATCACTTACTGTACTAAATTGCCTCCAAATCCAACACACATTTAAAAGAACTGCTCCTCCATTGTTAGATCAGGTAAAGCGGTTGTTCGGAAGAGCTATACTAAACTCCACTTAATCTGATGTCTCACAGCCTCTGGCTGGAAAATCAACTGGACTGAGCATGGAATTTATGGATATTTTCTCGAGCTCTTGTTAGTAGTGAATATGTCTGAGTTAATATAATCTGTATATAATTACTGAGATGTAATAAATTACATCTTATCTAAAATGGCAGCCTCTTCTGAGACTTATTCGTGGTCCACCCTCCATTACAGAATACTGAACAGCACCTTACATTATCACCGATGACAGCAATAAATAAAAATACATTTGGTCAGACATAGTTTAAACACCTTGGGTAGTTGCTACAGATACTCTGTTGCCTCCAAAAGCTATAATAGAACACCTGCCTCCATCCATAGGGTTTGAAATCAATAAAAAAAAGTGAAGTTGCTATAATAGATATTTTAACCCCTTCAGATTCACTGTTCCAAGACTTGATCCCCTGAGTTTGTCCTTCTCGTTTTTCTCCTCTCTCCCCTCATGCTCTCTAATTCATCTTGTTTTAGATCCTCCACCTGCTTCCTTGATCCTTTTTCCACTTAAATTCCCTTTGTGGCTCCCATGCAAGTTGATTATAAGTAACAATATATTCATTGGACACTGCACTTTCCCACTTCAAATTTATCAGCATGCCCCTCCTCCAAAAACTGATCCTTAGATTTCTATCCTTGTACAAGATCTCTCAGCCCCAATGTCTCTCTGTGTATCCAAAACTTTAGAGTGATTATAGACAGCGAGGGAAAAAAAAGCTAAAATTCAGGACCTCGATGGTGGTAATCTCCAGAACAGGAGGACATGGCAGATGAATGTGTGGCTAAAGGATTGGTGCAGGGAGCAAGGATTCAGATTTTTTTAGGTCATTGGGATCGTTTCTGGGGCAGAGGCGACCAGTTCAAGAGGGACAGGTGCCACCTGAACTGGAGGAGCACCGATATCTTGGCCAGGTTTGCTATTGCTACAAGGGAGGGTTTAAACCACATTAGCAGGGGGTGGGCTCCTAAACAGAGGGCAGGCAAGTGTGAGGCTAGAAGAAGATACAGTAGAGTCATAGAGATGTACAGCACGGAAACAGACCCTCCAGTCCAACCCATCCATGCCAACCAGATATCCCAACCCAATCTAGTCCCACCTGCCAGCACCCGGCCCATATCCCTCTAAACCTTTCTTAGTCATATACCCATCCAAATGCCTCTTAAATGTTGCAATTGTACCAGCCTCTTCCACTTCCTCTGGCAGCTCATTCCATACACTAATCACCCTGTGTGAAACAGTTGCCCCTTAGGTCTCTTTTATAATCTTTCCCCTCTCACCCTAAACCTATCCCTCCAGTTCTGGACTCCCTGACCTCAGGGAAAAGACTTTGTCTATTTATGCTATCCATGCCCCTCACAATTTTGTAAACCTCTATAAGGTCACGCCTCAGTCTCCGACGCGCCAGGGAAAAAAGCCCCAGCCTGTTCAGCCTCTCCCTGTAGCTCAAATCCTCCAACCTTGGCAACATCCTTGTAAATCTTTTCTGAACCCTTTCAAGTTTCACAACATCTTTCTGATAGGAAGGAGACCAGAGTTGCACACAATATTCCAAAGGTGGCCTAACCAATGTCCTGTACAGCCGCAACATGACCTCCCAATTCCTGTATCCAATACTCTGACCAATAAAAGAAAAGCATACCAAACGCCACCTTCACTATCCTATCTACCTGCGACTTCACTATCCTATCTACCTGCGACTCCACTTTCAAGGAGCTATGAGCCTGCACTCCAAGGTCTCTTTGTTCAGCAACACTCCCTAGGACCTTACCATTAAGTGTATAAGTCTTGTTAAGATTTGCTTTCCCAAAATGCAGCATCTTGCATTTATCTGAATTAAACTACATCTGCTACTTCTCAACCTATTGGTCAAGATCCTGTTGTAATCTGAGGTAACCCTCTTTGCTGTCCACTACACCTCCAAGTTTGGTGTCATCTGCAAACTTACTATCTACACCTCTTATACTCATATCCAAATCATTTATGTAAATGACAAAAAGTACAGGACCCAGCACCGATCCTTGTGGCACTCCACTAGTCACAGGCCTCCAGTCTGAAAAACAACCCTCCACCACCACCCTCTGCTTTCTACCTTTTGAGCCAGTTCTGTATTCAAATGGCTAGGTCTCCCTGAATTCCGTGAGATCTAACTTTGCTAATCAGTCTCCCATGGGGAACCTTGTTTAACACGTCACTGAAGTCCATACAGATCACATCTACCGCTCTGCCCTCATCAATCCTGTGTTACTTCTTCAAAAAACTCAATCAAGTTTGTGAGACATGATTTCCCATGCACAAAGCCATGTTGACTATCCCTAATCAGTCCTTGCCTTTCCAAATACACGTACATCCTGTCCCTCAGGATTCTCTCCAACAACTTGCCCACCCCCAACGTCTGGCTCACTGGTCTATAGTTGGCTTATCCTTACCACCCTTCTTAAACAGTGTAAATCAGGAATAATACGTTGAAGAGAAGGTCAGCTTGAACCGACAGTGAGCTTTCCTGATGAAGGGCTTATGCTCAAAATGTCTATTCTCCTCCTCCTTGGATGCTGCCTGACTGGCTGTGCTTTTCCAGCACCACACTCTTTGACAGAGAGCAAAGATTGTCTGTTGGATTAAATTGTATGTATTTCAATACAGGAAGGCTGACTGGCTCAGGGTGTAGATAGGTACATGGGACTGGGATATTATAGCCGATACAGAGAGCTAGGTTGTTCTCAGTGCATCAATTTTCCAGGTCTTTCACCGCCCTGTCTGTAATCTGTTTCGTCACCATCTGAGATTTGACTGACTTACGGTGGTGTCATCAGTGAACTTGTAAATGGCATTAGTCGGATATTTGCCAGCGCAGTCATGGGTATACAGTGAGTACAGTAGGGGGCTGAGTACGCACCCTGGAGGAAGTTCCAGTGTTGAGTGTTAAAGAAGATGAAATATTGTCCCCTAATCTTCACTGATAGTGGCCTGTGGATCAGGAAACTGAGGATCCAGTTTCAGAGAGGGGTGCTTAGTCCAAGATCCCTAAGTTTAGTAATCAGTCTCTATGGGATAGTAGTGTTGAAGGCTGCTGAACTGTAGTCAATGAGTAGGATTCTTGTGTAGCTGTTCTTGGTGTCAAGATGTTCTAGGGAGGAGTGAAGGGCAAATGATATGGCATCTGACGTGAATCTGTTGGTCCGATAGACAATAGGAAATAAGAAAGGGTTGGTTACGTTATTGGTGTTGTACTATAGGCTCCCAAATAATCAAAGGGAGTTAAAGGAAAAAAAACATGCAGGGAAACTGGGGAGACTTGCAGGAGCAATAAGGTTTTCATCGTAAGGGATTGCAATTTTCCGAACATAGACTGGGGCTACCTGAGCATTAAAGGCTTAGATGGGGTGGAATTTAAGTCTGTTCAGGAAAGTTTCCACTAACAGTATATGGAGGGTTCTACTCATGAAGGGGCAAAACTTGACCTATTCTTGGGAAATAAGGCAAGACAGATGACTGAGGTGACAGTGGGGGAGCACTTTGGGATCAGTGACCATAGTTCTATTCATTTTAAAATAGTTATGAAGAGGGACAAAACTGGTCCACAGGTTCAAGTTCTAAACTGGTGCAAACCAAATTTTGATGGAATTAGACAGAGCTTGCAGGGATTGATTGGAATAGTTTGTTTGCAGGCAAAGGAACCTCTGGCAAGTGAGAGGACTGTAAAAGCCAGATAGCTCAAGTTCAAGGTCTAGATGTTCCCGTGAGGGTGAGGTTCAAGGTTGGCAGGAATAGAGAATCCTGGATGACAAGAGATTTTGAGGCTTTGACCAGAAAAGAGGAGGAGGTATGGCTCAGGTATAGACAGCTGAGATCAAGGGAATCCCTGGAGGTATTAGGGGATGAAGAAGTTTACTGAAGAAAGAAATCAGAAGAGTGAAAGGGAGTACAAAATAGGCTTGTCTGAAAAGGTTAAGGTGCATTCATCGAGGTTCTTTAAGTACATTAAAGGAAAATGAATAACTCGAGAGAATCGGACCTTTCAAGGACCATGTTTGTGTAGAACCATACAAGATGGGCCAGGTCCACAATGAATATTTCTCTTTGTTTACTATGGAGAAAGACATAAAGACTTAGGAACTTGGGGGTTAGTGGTGATATCTTGGGGATAGTCTATATCATAGTACAGGTGATTTTGGATGTATTAGAATGTATGAATGTGGATAAATCTCCTGGTCCTGACCATATATATCCAAGAATCCTGCAAAAGGCTAGAGAAAAATATGTGAGTGCCCTGGCTAATATTTTTGTATCAGTGTTAGCCACAGGTGAGGTTTCGGAAGACTGGATGGCAGCGAATCTTGTACCCCTATTAGGTGATGCAAAGAAAAACCTGGGAACTAAAGACCAATAAGTCTAACATCCGTGGGAGTACGTTACTTGAGAAGATTGAGGGATAAGATGTCGATGCATTTGGAAAGACAGGATTGATTAGGAATAGTCAGCATGGTTATGTTCCTGGCAGATCATGCGTCATAGATTCATTACAGTTCTTTGATGAAGTAACCAGAAAGGTTGATGATGGCAGGGCTGTAGATGTAGCTTATATGGATTTCAGATAGGCTGATCTTGAAGGTTAGGTCACATGGAATCCATGGGGAGCTGGCAAATTGGATTGATGGTAGGAAGCAGAAGGTAATAGTAGAAGGATGCTTGTTGGACTGGAGGCCTGTGACTAGTGGAGTGCCTCAGGGGTCGGTGCTGGGTCCATTGCTGTTTGTTATCTGTATCAGTAATTCGGATGAGAATGTCCAAGGCACGATTAGTAAGTTTGCAGATGACACTAAAATAGGTGATATGAACAGTGAGGAAGGTTATCAGAAATCGCAGCAGAATCTTGATTTGGTTTTTGAAGAAGTGAACAGAGAATTGGCAGATGGAGTTTAACATAAATAAGTGAGAGGTCTTGCATTTTGGAAAGTCAAATCAAGGCAGGAGTTTCATGGTGAATGGTAGGGCCTTAAGGAGTGTAGTAAAGCAGAAGAACCTTGGAGTTCAGGTGCATGGTTCTTTGAAAGTGGAGTCACGGGTAGACAGGGCAGTAAAGATGGCTTTTGGCACACTGGCCTTCATCAGTCAGGGCATTGAGTATAGAAATTAGGAAGTTATCTTGCAGTTGTACAAGGCATTGGTGAAGCCGCACTTAGGAGTACTGTGTTCAGTTTTGGTCTCCGTGCTAGAGGAAGGATGTTATTAAACTGGAAAGAGTACAGAAGTAATTTACAAGGATGTTGCCACGACTCAACTTTGAGTTACAGGGAGAGGTTGGATAAGCTAGGACCTGGGTGGGGGAGGGGGGTGTTTCTGTGTAGAAGTGTATAAGATCATGACTGCATTGATACAGTGATCATACTCAGTCTTTTTCCCAGGGTTTGGGAATGGAAGACTGGAGGGCATAAGTTTAAGTTTAGAGGGGAAAGAATAAAAAGGAAGCTGAGGGGCAATTTTTTTACATAGAGGATGGTATGCATATGGAATGAGCTGCCTGTGGAAGTGGTTGAGGTGGGTACACTAACAACACTTAAGAGGCATTTGGACAAATACATAGATAGGAAATGCTAAGAAGGATATGGGCCAAGTGCAGGCAAATGGGGTTAGCGTAGGTGGACACGTTGGTCAGCATAGACCAGTTGGGGCCGAAATGTCTGTGTCCGTGCTGTAGGACTTTATGACTCTAAAATGTTTGAATTTGCTGTTGTTTCTGAAATCATTATTCATCTTTGTTAGATTGCAATCTTCAAATTTTTCCAATTGTTTTTTTCTCCTTCCTCATTACCACAACAGCTTTTATTAATGACACAAATGATCACCTTTGACGATGCCAAAGATGCCCATGTCCTCTTGGTCTGTCTTGACCTGTCTGAGTTTTCAGTACATTAGGTCCAACATCTCTGCATGATCCAAATAGGTAGGACTACACCTGCCTGATTTCACCATATCTATCCAGTTATGGTAGTAAACTCTGCATTGTTTTTGTTTCCACTGTCTTACACCATTAGAATTGGTGCTTTCCCCTATAATTCTGATTTACATGCTTTCCCTCTGCATCTTCATTTTGAAACTTTTCATCTATTTCCAAAAATACCCCAAAAACACACAGCTCTACTGTAACACCATGTCACTACCTAAATTGTCCTAAGTTATCCACTGTCTCATGTCAGATGAGCTGAAATTATCTGTGACCATATTTGAAGATGAAAACCATTGTCTTTGGTCCCCACTATGATCTCCATTGCCTACCCACCACCATCCTCCCTCTCCCTAGCAACTGAGGCTCAACCAAAATCAGACTGTTTTCGATAGGTATCACATCTGATTATAATTTGAGCTGCAAACACTTACTGCACCATCTCCAAGATTGTTTATTTCCACCTCTGCAATATTGTCTCACCTCAGCACACTTACAGTGAAACCCTTGCTTCTCTCTCCTCTTAACTGTTCCAATGCTTTCCAGGAGGTTACAAACTTGCAACTATTCAAAATTCCATAGGTTTGCCTAATTCACATTAAGTTCCATTCACCCACCACCACTACTTGTTTTTTTTTCTATGTTGGCTCTTGGTAATTCCTTAATTTCAAAATTTCTTGATTTTGAAATTGTTTTTCTTGTTTACAAATCCTATGGAAATCTTGCCTGCTTGACCAAGGCGGCTTGGATAGAGATAAGTTCAACAAGCAGTCTCCAAAGCTGTAAACTCATTCATGACCTAATTTAACTTTACCTACTTTACACTTCGGATTTTTGTAGCTGGCACTGCAAAAGGTACATCTGATGGAAAGGGTGTACACACCCAGTTTGTGACAATGAAGTTAGGCGGCAACAAGTCAGTGCCTGTCCACACAAGGCTCTTTTGAGAGTGCTAGTGCAGAGGAGCCATTCGTATGCTCTCATTTGTGGACAGCTGAGTTGACACCAACATAGACATTGTGCTGTTTCATTCAGGAAACTAATTTATTTTTCTGTTTGCAGGAGAAAACCAATAAGGAAGAGGTTAAGACCAGGCAGAGACTTGTCTCTAACTGAACATCCTGTCTCGCACAAATGGAAAAGCCTTGGGGAAAAATAGCAGAGCACCAGGGCTGCCTATTATTACTGATGGTGAAGCAGAGTTGGCTGCCTAAGATGGTGAGTGAGTTCAGTAGGTACACATGGCATAGTGCTCAGGTCTATCTGTTGATGGACACGATCATGCAATTGATGACTATTTCAAGAAAGCCATTGTTGGCCCTGAACTCAATGGATCTCTCCACCTAATTTGTCTGTCTGGATTGCAGCAATAACACACATAGTGTAAATCCTCTGAAAGACATTAATCAGCTCCCTGTTGCACTGAAGGGATACATATTGGGAAATCTTATACTTATCCCTGGAAAAATAAATCCAGCACCATAGCATTTGAAAGACACAGTGATCTTTAATGCTAACTGTGGGGAAGTTCCCACCACACATGAGTCTCAGCTCATACAGTAATATGGCAAAGAACAGCAATTGTCTCACTGTAGAGTCCTGGTCCTCACTAACAATGCTATGTGGGACATCTGCCAATTCATCCACTTCAGTTTATTTCTTGAAGATGGCCATTGGCATGCCCTTCTCTTGTTGAGTGATGGCTGTTTTATTTTGTCTTCGCATGGTCCCTGATTTCTATGCATGGCATATACTTGGTGAGTGGCTATGAAGAGCCTTGGGTCCAATTTAGGACAAGGGTTTGAAGATCATGGATCATTCCTATACTGCTGAGTAGACTTATATGTTTGTTCCTACATCTTTGTCACTGGCTGAAAATCCTAGAGCAGAGTGTCTGGGATAATTCCTTGCCTCACCATAAAAAGAGTAGAGGGAATGCAGAAACTTTGATAAGAGTGCCCAAGGAACTGGCTGGAGACCAGACCTTCACCTCTGACTCAGGAGGAAGTCTTGTAGTACAGTGGTCAGGACTAGGACAAAAAGCAGTCCAAGTTTCTAGGTCCTTGATGCAGGACCAGATAAGTGCAGGTGATCTCACAGCAGAGAGGTGTACAAAATTTGTTGTTAATGAAAATATATACATTACTATCCATTGACTCCATCTATACTTCCCACTGCCTTGGAAAAGCAGCCAATATGATTAGACTCGTCCCAACCCAGTTATACCCTCTTCCATTGGGCAGAAGATATAAAAGTTTGAATACACGTCAGATGAGATTCAAGAACAGCCTCTTTTATGTTTTTAACCAGACATTTGAATGACCTCTTAAATGTAAATGTTGATCTCTCTTTGCAGCTCTAATAATGTATTCTGCACTCTGTTCTGCTATCCTAATGCAATTTGTGCTGGTATAAGCATGCAAAACAAGACTTTTCACTGTATCTCGGTATATGTGATAACAATAAATTAATCTGCAATTTTCACCAGCACTTTCAATTCCAATCTGAAGATATTGCACATGTGGAATACACAGCTGATATTTCCACCAATTCGCCAAGTCCTGCTGCAAGACCGACACAATGTTAGAATTCTGATTTGCAAATAACTCACTCAATTGCTTTAGTTTGAGCAAGCCTTTTGACTATAAGACATAGGAGCAGAAATTAGGCCGTTTGGCCCATCAAAACTGCTCCGTCATTCAATCGTGGCTGACAGGTCTTTCAACCCCATTTTCCCACTTTCTCCCCTTGGTAATAACTTATTTATCTCTGTTTTAAGTATACTCTATGACCTAGCCTCCACAGCATTCTGTGGCAATGAATTCCACAGATTCACCACTCTCTGACTTAAGATGTTTCTGTTTATCTCCATTCTAAAAGGTCTACCCTTTACTCTAAGGGTGTGGCATCGGGTCCTCGTCTCTCCTGCCAATGGAAATATCTTCCAAACATCCATTCTGTCCATGCTGTTCAGTATTCTGTAAGTTTCAGTCAGATTTTGCACCCCCCATCCTTCTAAATTCCATCAAGTATAATCCCAGAGTCCTCAAATGTTCATTATACGTTAAGCCTTTCATTTCTGGGATCATCCTCATGAACCCCACTCCAGGGCAAATACAACTTTCCTGTGGTATAGGGCCCAAAATTGCTCACAATCCTCTATAAGGGTCTGATCAGATCACATTTAAAGCCTCAGAAATACATCTCTGCTTTCATATTCTAGTCTGTTCGAGATGAATGACAACATTGCACCTGCCTTTCTAACTACTGACTCAACCTGCAAGTTTACCTTAACAGAAACATGGACTAGGACTCGTTTTGCACTTCTGATTTCTGAATTTTCTCTACATTTAGAAAATAGTTTATGCCTCTATTCTCCCAACCAAAGTGCATGACCTCACACTTTCTCACTATGTATTTCATCTGCCACTTTTTTTTAAACCCACTCTCCTAACAGAGGAAATAAGTGTGAAATGGAAATCTCAATAAATTGTAAGGTTATTTGAAAAAAAAATTATCAATACGTAAAGTTACTTATCAAAACAGTACATCTTCCAGCAGCTGATCTGCCTGAAGAAATGTAACCTTCAGCAGCTCATTTTTGACAATAAAGAAATTTACTTGGCTCTTCTAGTACACTGCTTGTCCTGCAAATCTTTTGCTTTTCCTTCCTTTTAATGGGCATCATGCTATGTTAGGTCAAGATAATTATTTTAATCAACCTGTTGTTATTACACACCTTTAATGTATGTGGAACATGAACCCAAGACCAAAGGTAGGGATATGAATAATGCACCGTAAGAGCCCTATTAGGTCAAAAATAACCTCTATTATCCGAACATCAATTATCCAAATTTCAGATTATCGGAACAAGATCTCAACATCCTGTAAAACACTGTCCATTATCCGAACAATCAATCATCCATCTCTCATTTATCTGAACGAAATATTCACTGCGCGTCTTGTTCAGATAATCGAGGTTGTTCTCTTTTAAGAATATTTAATTTCTGAAAAAGTCCCAGGTGACTGGAAAACTGCCAATGCTCAAAAAGGTAACTATAGAATGTTGGTTTAACACCTATTATGAAGGATGTAATAACATGGTATTTAGAAATATAAAATTAAGCAGAGTCAGCATGGCTTCATGAAGAGGAAATCATGCCTGTTAAATATATTGGAATTCTCCAAAGAGGCAACAAACAGCAGAGGTAAAGGGAAACCAGTAGATGTAATATATTTGGATTTCCAAAGGTATTTGATAAGATATCGCACATAAGCCGCCTCAACAAAATAAAGGCCCATGGTGTTAGGGGTAGTAAATTTGCATTGACAAAGAATCGGCTCATGAAGAGACAACTCAGTTGGGATAAAAGGGGCACTTTTAAAATGGCAACTTTGTAACTGGTGGAGTACTACAGGGATCAATCCTGGGGCCAGTTATTTACAACATGAATGACTCTGATGATGGAAGTAAATTACTATTTGCAGATGTCACAAAAATAAGTGTAAAGTCTCAAATGACGAGGATTATACATTGTTTTGAATGGCGTAGGCAGATTAAGTAAGTGGACAAAAAATTGCCAGATGGAACACAATGTGGAAAAATGTGAATTTATACATTGTGGCAGAAAAATGCCGATTATAATTTAAATGGAGGAAGCTGCAACGAAGGGATTTAGAGGTCATTGTGTATGAATCATAAAATGCAAGCATCAAAGTTCATGGGTAATATGGAAGATAAATGGACTGTTCACCTTTATTTATAAAAAAAATGGAGTATAAAAATAGGGACATCTTGGTAAAACTATACAAAGCTCTACTCAGATCACAGCTGGAATATTGTGGACAGTTTTGGTTCCCTTATCAAAGGAAAGATACACCAGCATTAGAGGTAGCAAAGAACAATACAGCACAGGAACAGGTATTCAGCCCACCAAAGCAGTGTCGACACATGACACTTTTCTAATCTAAAAACCTTTTGCCTTCATGGAGTCCACATCCCTTCATGTCCATGTCAAGATACATCTTAAACATTGCTCTTGTATTTGCTGCTACACCTTCTCTGGCAGCATATTCTAGGCACTTACATAGTCTGTGTAAAAGAAAAATGCTCCTTGCATCTCCTTTTAAATTTTTTCCCAGTTTTACCTTAAACCTATGTCCCCTAGTAATTGATATTTCTACCCTGGGAAAAAAAAGACTTTGACTATCCATTCTATTCATGCCTTTTATAATTTTGTAAACTTCTATCAGGTCACCCTGTCTTCTGTTCAGGTGTAAACAAATACTTGACCAATCTCTCCTCACAGATAGGCAACATCCTGGCAAACCTTTTCTATACCCTCTCCTAAATCTTCTGGTAGTGCGATGACCAGAACTGTACACAATAGTGCAAATGTACCCTAACTAAAATTCTATACAGCTGTAACATGATATGCCAATTTTTTTACATTCTGTCCTGACTGTTCAAGGCAAGCATACCAAATGCCAGTGAAGAGGGAGATGGTACAGGGCAGGATGACACTAGGCACACTGACAGACAAGATGGCCGCTGAGCCATCAGCTGGCCAGCTTGACACACAAGATGGTCGAGCATCCGAGGAGCAGTAAAATCGACGTTTTGGGCAAAAGCCTTTCATCAAGAATAAAAGCAGAAAGCCTGAAGGGTAGAGAGATAAACGAGAGGAGGGTGGGGGTGGGGAGGAAGTAGCATAGAGTACAACAGGTGAGTGGGGGAGGGGATGAAGGTGATAGATTGGGGGGGAGGGTGGTGTGGATAGGTGGAAAAGAAGATAGGCAGGTAGGACAAGTCATGGGGACAGTACTGAGTTGGAAGTTTGGAACTGGGGTGAGGTGGGGGAAGGGGAAATGAGGAAACTGTTGGAGTCCACATTGATGCCCTGTGGTTAAAGTGTGCCGAGGCAGAAGATGAGGCGTTCTTCCTCCAGGTGTCTGGTGGTGAGGGAGCAGCGGTGAAGGAGGCCCAGGACCTCCATGTCCTCAGCAGAGTGGGAGGGGGAGCTGAAATGTTGGGCCACAGGGCGGTGTGGTTGATTGGTGCGGGTGTCCCAGAGATGTTCCCATAAGCGCTCACCGGTGAAGTGTTCCTTCACCGCTGCTCCCTCACCACCAGATGCCTGGAGGAAGAACGCCTCATCTTCTGCCTCGGAACACTTCAACCCCAGGGCATCAATATGGACTTCAACAGTTTCCTCATTTCCCCTTCCCCCACCTCACCCCAGTTCCAAATTTCCAGCTCAGCAATGTCCCCATGACTTGTCCTACCTGCCTATCTTCTTTTCCACCTATCCACTCTCCCCCCCGCCCCCCCACAATCTATCACCTTCATCCCCTCCCCACTCACCTATTGTACTCTATGCTACTTTCTCCCCACCCTCCTCTCATTTATCTCTCCACCCTTCAGGCTCTCTGCCCCTTTTCCTGATAAAGGGCATTTGCCAAAACCATCGATTTTACTGCTCCTTGGATGCTGCCTGAACTGCTCTGCTTTTCCAGCACCACTCTAATCTAGAATCTGGTTTCCAGCATCTGCAGTAATCGTCCTTTTCAGGAAGAGCTATAAGTGCCTTTTACTACAACAGTGGATTTCCATGCAGACGTTGAAACTGACAATGACCATGTGGAAATTAACAAAGGCTGAGTTGAAACTGACAAAAAGACTGTATCAAAACTATCAATGATTCTGCAATGATTGCCATAAAAAAACCATATTACAAAGACCACTGTGCTGTTGGTGTCGTTCTCTCCCTGGAGTTCCGGTATTTTCTTGTGCAATAAACTCTGCCATTGAACCCCGATTCTGACTCCGAGAGTGGTGTTTTTCCCCTCAACAACTGGCGCTGCAACAAGGTTCTTATTACTGGTGCCCTGGTTGAGAGTGTAGGGTCCCACAGGCAGGAGATAGACCAGAGAACAATGTAAAATACGGCAGCCACTGCAAAAGAACAGGACTGGGACACTGCGGAACAGTGGAAGTCCCGAGTTTAACAGAGCTGACAACCAGCTGCCCCCACTTATGAGGGTAAGGGAGCGGGGAGAGTTTACATACCTGTAGTCATAGGAGGGAGGAAATGAGAGATGCTACTGGACACAGGAGCCGCTGTATCCATCACAAACCTACCCTTACACCACACAAACAAAATGATTCACTTAGCCGAGGTAGGAGGGGGATAAAACACCAGCTTATCTAAGCAAAACCACCCTCGTAGAAATAAATAACATATGTGTCCCCATGAGATTCTACGTATGCCATAATTGGCAATGATCTCATGAAAGAATACAGTATTCTAATCAATCGTGCAAAAGGGAAATTGATTTGGCCCAGACAGGACCGTTGAAAGACTGAGATTGGGAAACTTACAATTCACCTTGAAACTATTAAAATGGCTACAGTCATCAGTAGGGACTGGAATCTCAAAAAGGGGGGATTCAGAGCCATCTGCATCTCCGTCCCCTGAGCCTGGGCAGAAACAAAGTTAGATACAGGTCTAGTTAACATAGACCCGATGAAGGTTCCCAGACCAGAGCATAAGCCCCACTGGCAATACCCAATAAAACCCGAAGCAGAACAAGCAGTTGTGGAGATAGTGCAAGGATTAGTGAAACAGGGAGTCTTGAAACAAACCACAAGTACAACTAATTCCCCAACATGGCCAGTAATAAAGCCTGATGGGAGCTATAGGCTCACCATTGATTATACAGGATGAAATAAGGTCACCCCCAAACTGCATCCCATTGTAGCAGACCCCTCCACCGTTTTAAATGGCTTGGCCCCAGAGCACAAGATTTTTACTGTTTTAGACATAGCCAATGGCTTTTGGTCTATTCTGTTACACCACGAGTCCTAGAACAGATTTGCTTTTACAGTAAAGGGCAGACAGTACACGTGGACTCGCCTGCCACAAGGATTCCACAACAGCCTCACTACTTTTCACAGGATGATGAGCGACATCTTAAAGAGAGTTGATTTTTTTTTGTCTTTTTTCTTTTCTTTTTTTTCCCCCCACACTACCACCTAACTGCGGTAGTGCTTATTTTTTCCCCGCAGTGAGAGACACAAAGTGCACGAATCTTTATTTAATTTCCACCACCAGAAAAATAGGAAAACACCCGAGTGGCCTGTTACAAGCAGTGCCCTTCACATCATAGGGCAATGCTGTGTGATCAAACAGTGAAGGGGAGGGAAAGAGAGTTGATTTACCAGAGAGTAGCATTGCCCTCCAATAAGTAGATGATATCCTAATTGCCTCAGAGTTCAAGCCAGGGCACCAGGAAGCTTTAGGGCGAGTATTGCAGGAATTAGCAACCACAAGGTTAAAAGTCAGCCTCACAAAGGCACAGATTGGCAAAACACAAGTCTTATACCTGGGACACCTCATATCCCAGGGACTCAAAGGAATGTCCAACGACCACAAGAAGGCAATCCAACAGATGCCACGACCTGTCACTGTCAGGGGGGTCAGAAAGGTCTAGGGGCTATTCAACTACAGTCGGAGCTTCAAACCAGAGTTCGCAAAATTGGCTGAACTGATCCAGAGACTAATTAAAGGAGGCAAGCCCGTCTTGGAACCTGTAACCTGGGGACCAGAACAGGAGGAGGCATACAGTCAGCTTAAAACCCAGTTCATATCAGCCCCCGGGCTAGGGCTGCCAGATCCCAGCAAGGATTTTCACATCCACTGAAATAATGCAGGGGTGGTTTATTCTGCAGTGGTCAGCCAAGACCATGGTAGCAGGAGAAGGCCCGTAGGGTACTACTCAATTACAGAAGGGCCTGTAGTCACCGGGTTGCCCAGGTGCATAGCAGCCTCAGACTGTGCTGCTTGGGCCGTTAGGGTTAGCGAGCCCTTAGTAGTGACAGGGAATGTCATCCTCCACACTAAACACACCTGAGTAGAGATGCTAAACACAGGGAAACTGAGGGTCGTTTCCAATGAGAAGGGCAAAGTGGGAGGCAGTTCTTTTAACCTCCCCCCCCGAGACACAATCGAGGAGGCCCTCTCTGTGGACGGGTCACGAAATTATGTAGCAGCGTCACCCCAAACAGGATGGGCTGTGGTAAATGATAACTTAGAAACAATTATATCTGAGAGGATTGATGGAAGCCAGTCTGGTAGCACTCACCAAAGCACTGGAACTAGCAAAAGGAAAATCTGTGAATATATATACGGACAGTCAATATGCCTTCAGTGCAGTCCATGACTACATGGTGGCACGGGGCAGAAGAGGGTTCACTGCTGCAGGGGGAACTCCTATAAGACACCAGTTAAGAATTCAGGCACTCCCCATGCCAGTGAACAGCCAAAAGAGGCTGCAGTAATAAAAATAAAGGCCCAGCAAAAGAGAGCCTAAATTGGCTACAATTCAAAGGAAACCAGACAGCAGACCAAGCAGCTCAGAAAGCCCCAGAAAAGAAGCCATTAATGGTGGGCGGCATGGTGGTACAGTGGTTAGCACTACTGCCTTACAGCGCCAGAGACCCAGGTTCAATTCCCGCCTCAGGTGACTCTCAGTCTGGAGTTTGCACATTCTGGGTGGGTTTCCTCCGGGTGCTCCGGTTTCCTCCCACAGTCCAAAAATGTTCAGATTAGGTGAATTGGCCATGCTAAATTGCCCATAGTGTTAGCGGCAGGGGTAAATGTAGGGGAATGGGTCTGGGTGGGTTGCGCTTCGGCGGGTCGGTGTGGACTTGTTGGGCTGAAGGGCCTATTTCCAAACTGTAAGTAATCTAATCTAATCTAATGAGACCGCAATTAGCGAAAGATGCTATCCAGAAGGGCATCCCGCAGGAAGAGAAAGAACAATGGAAACTGCAGGGGGCATTCAATGGGGAGGATGGTGTCTGGCGGCAAGCAGACAAGGTGGTAGACCCATAAAAGTTAGGATGGGACACCAGCCCAGACCTAGGGGACCCTGGGAACACCTTAAGGTGGATTTCAGAGGGTGACTACCACCTTCTGGTGGGAAAACATACTGCTGATCATCATAGACCAATTCACCCTGTGGGCAGAAGCATTCCCATCCAAAAGCTGCACTGCAACCACAGTGGCCAGAATATTAGCGGGGGAGGTAATCCCTAGGTGGGGGCTACCTCTCCAGATCGACACATTTTACAGAAAAGTCATGAAGACTGTCTGTCAATTGCTCAGCATTTCACAATAATTCCACATCCCCTATCACCCTCGGAGTTCAGGGTTGGCAGAGAGAATGAATAGAACTTCAAAAATGCTTTAGCTAAGGCTATGCCAGCCTCAGGCAGACTTGGGCTGATGTATTGCCAACCATACTGAAGAGAATAAGAGCCACCACGAATCAGGCAACCAGGCTAACACCATATGAATTAATGACACGGCGAGCAATGCAATTGCCAGAGACAATAGTCACAGGTGGCACCGATGTGGGTCCACCAAAAGACAAAATTCGGCGATATGTCATAGAATTAAGTGCCTAATTGAAAAGGATGTGGAAATCTGACAAACAGGACAAAAAAGACAGGGCTGGGGAACTCGAAGTCTTCCCTGATGTCCCAGCAGCAGAAAGCCACGTCCTAGTGCGAGCAATGCCTGACAAACCAGACTTTGCACCAAAATGAAATGGGTTATATGATGTGATTATAAGTGGGTAGACCTGGGCCTGCCTAGACATTAAAGGAAAAGGTACATGGAAACACTGGACCCAACTAAAACCATTTAAAGACTCCTGTGACCAAACTAATGTCACTGACCATTCCCCAGGTGTAAGCAGCAAAGGCATACAAGACAATCATCTGGGGGAAGAGTACTGAAAACAGAAGAGAACAAGGCATGACTGCACCTCCTAATGGGAACGACTTTAACTGTTAACCGTATTTTAACAGTAACATGTATGTAGCTATCCATTTGCCGAGAGGTGTGAGGGAGGAGCGAAGGACTTCTGGGAAGGTTTTAATGGGTGAGATATGGATTTCTGGGATCTCTATTTTTTGGGGGGTGCAGCAGGAGTTGTCAGCTTTAAAAACCGAAATTATCTTGTAAGTAGCCTGACTATCCCAGGCAACAGGACCTCGAAAGCTCTGGAAACAATTAGCACAGAACTGACTGAACTCAGACTATACACACAACAGACATGTTATGCGGTGGATTATCAATTAGCACAGCAAGGGGGAGTTTGTACAATTATTGGTGACAATTGTATTACCCACATTATTGATGCCTCTTATAATATTGCGGAAGCCATCAAGAAAATCCGAGAACAGCTAGACAGTTTTCCACAGGGAACCACAATTACAGACAGCTAAATTGGTTGCTCAGTAAATCTTGGGGACCCTACTTGGTACATGGGATAGTTTTCCTCATTGCACTCATGCTGGTATTCTATGTGGGCCTAGGGTGTTTAAAGCCCTGCTCTAAGGTGCTACTTACAAGAAATGTACCAGCAGCGAGTGTTGCCATGGAAGAGCCCCCAAAGAAATTGGCATTCCCCGGGAGGGGTAGCTCCTAGAGATGACCTACCTCTACATTTAAATTGGGTGGTCTGAGGGAGATTAGATTAGACTAGATTCCCTACAGTATGGAAACAGGCCCTTTGGCCCAACAAGTCCATACCGACCCTCCGAGGAGTAGCCCACTCAGACCCGTTTCCCCATGTTTACCCCTGCCTATGGGCAATTTAGCATGACTAATTTACCTAATCTGCACATCTTTGGATTGTGGGAGGAAACCGGAGCATCCGGAGGAAACCCACGCAGACACAGGGAGAATATGCAAACTCCACACAGTCAGTTACCCAAGGCAGGGATCGAACCTTGGTCCCTTGAGCTGTAAGGCAGCAGTGCTAACCACTGAGCCCCTCTGAAGTTGCCTCCATTACCACAAAGGGAGGAGTGAAGAGGGAGATGGCATGGGGCAGGGTGACACCAGGCATGTGGACACACAAGATGGCCGCTGAGCCATCAGTTGGCCAACTTGACACTCAAGATGGCTGCTGGATCACAATATGGACAGAAACAGCAGAGCAGGTACAGGCACGGCCTGGGGCCACCAGAATGCATTCACAACCCCGTTGAATAGTTTAAGGGGGGTGGGGGAGACAATATACATGAGTAAAGAACACTGCCCGCCAAAGTGTCTGGGTCCAGCCGATACCTCTTATAGAAATGCTAACAGCTTGATACAGACTCAGTACAAAATGCCTAATAGCCAGAGCTGCAGTCATCGTCCTTGGCAGGAAGAGCAATTAGCATGCATTACCACAGCAATGGATTTCCATGTAGACATTGAAACTGACAATGACCACACGGAAATTAACAAAGGCTGCGCTGGAACTGACAAAGACTATATCGAAACTATCACTGATTCTGCAACGATTGCTACAAATAAACCATGTTACAAAGACAACAATCTCATCACTGACCTATTGTATCACAAGATGTATAAAGGTTTCTTGACATGTTGGTCGAGAGAAGACTCGCAGCTGACCACTGTGCTGTTGGTTCCTTTCTCTCCCTGTAGCTCCAGTATTTCTCTGCCATTGAACCCCGATTCTGACTCTGAGACTGGTGTTTTTCCCAACAACATCACCTTATCCACTTGTGCTGCCACTTTTAAAGAACTGTGGGCATTTTGTCTAAATCCCTCTCGATGTGAATGTTTCTAAGGATTCTGCCATTTATTGTATACTACCGTCTTGCATTATATCTTGCAAATGTTTCACTTTGCATTTGTCTGGATTACATTCCATCTGCCATTTCTCTGCCCAAGTCACCAGCCCATCTAGATCCTGCTGTACCCTTTGGCAATCTTCTTCACCATTTGCAGCTCACCCAACTTTTGTGTGGCTAGCAAACGTACTAATCAGACCACCCACATTTTTCTCCAAATCATTTACACATACAGATATCAGCAGGCTAATCCCTGGGGAACACCACTGGTCCCAGATCTCCAGTCAGAAAACCACCCTTTACTGCTCCTTGTCTTCTATAGCCAAATCAGTTCCATCTCCATCACACCAGATCACTGCAGATTCCATGTGACTTCACCTTCTGTACCAGCTTGCCATGACTGACATGATCAAAAGCCTTGCTAAAGTCCATTTGCGACAACATCCACTGCTCTGCCCTCAGTAATCTGAGACATGACCTCCTCCTACTCAAAGCCATGCTGCCTGTTTCTAGTAAGTTAATATTTTTCCAAATGTGAGTACATCCTGACTCTTAAGAATCTTCTCCAATAATTTCCCTACCACTGACATAAGGTTCACCAGGCTGTAATTTCTTGGATTATCCCTGTTACCCTTCTTAAACAAAAGGAAAACACTGGCTATTCATCACCTGTGACCTAAGAAGATATAAAGATTTCATGTAAGATCTTGCAATTTCCTTCCTCACCTTCTTCAGTATTCTGGGATAGATCGCATTAATTACTGGGGACGTATCCACATTATTGCTTTTCAAAACACCCAACACCACCACCACCACCATTGTTTTATATTGACATGTCCGAGTGAAGATCTGGAATTTCTCGGTTCCACTCGCAATTGGTCTAGCTTTGAAGACTTCACTCTTTATTTTTCATATGGTCAGAAACACAGAGGAACTGTGCACATGGCCTAAGACAAAGACATTTTATACTTTTCTTAAAGAAGGGTACAGGCCATGATCACATAGTACATTCAAACAACTACCAATCAATACACCATACGGCTTTATTTGACAGTTACTTGGTCCAATAATATTTACTGCGAACTAACTTTGTTTTCCAACACTCAGGCCACCCTTATCTCACTAACTAAGCCATTGCACATGCATGTGAAGGTCAGTTAGGATGGCCAGTAATGTCATATCTAGTCTAGTCATTTCTATGCTGTAAAGGGAGCACTGTCTGCTAATCTCTTATTAAAGCGTACTGTGATTAGTCAATTATGCAGCTATAGCAGAATTAGCAGTTAGTAACTGAAAAGCCATTTTACGCAGCTTTGGTTGAATTGTCAATTTGCAGCCTAGAAGCCATTTTGTCATGATATTTGCATCAAGAAGCCATCTTGTTGCCACCTAAGTTATTAAGAGCATCTGTTAAATGGTTGTTCCTGACAACTGGTGACATCAGCCTGTATTCAGGTTTCAGATCCTCACCTCCCCGCTTTGGTCATTCCACGGCAAAATATTCCATGATCTCCGAGGAGGAGGAAGTAGAGGTGGCCAACCGCTCCTCCTCATCTTCATTGGGATGGACAAGAAGCATTTTCTGAGGGGAACCAATGTTATCAACAGAAGTTAATAGCTTGACGATAATACATTTAATAATAGCAATGCCAGCAAAGAGACAACTTAAAATAATACGAATATTCATGGCTAGATTTATCAACCAGTTGTATCGTGAGTCATGAGGGGGGTTCCCAATAAGAAACAGGCCTGTCTTTCTGACTACCCCAAACATACGGGTAGCCCATGACGACAAAGTATGGTTGTCTTGGGTGCTTAGGGTGAAAGCTGTTCAATAAAAAGAGATGGGTCTTTCGGTAAGGGATGCAGTTATTGTCCCAGACTGGTTGCTTCCATCCCACAAGTGGGAAGATGGAGGTACCATTAGGGGTCTCATAGTAAGGAGGGTGTCATTACCCGTCCCACAAAGAGCCCAAATACCAGCAATAATAGAGACAACTACTCCAGTAGGCATACGCCCCACAGGGGAGAGCAGTAGCGGTTGGTACATTTAACCAAGGCGCATGGAATAGTCTTTGTCACACGCTCGTATGTGCACCCCCATCCCGTACCATTGTAACAATTGGGATAAGCTACCCCAGACTTATTAGAGGAAGTCCACAAGCAACGAGCAGGTGGGAATAAGTCATAGTCTAAAGAAGCATTATGTCCGGCAAACGCCTTAGAAGTGTTCCATACTCCATCATTGGGATTTGGGAGAGGAAAAGGGGTCAACAGATGTGAGGGCGTAACAGACCACTTCAGCCCGGCTGAATACTTTATTAGATTAGATTACTTAGTGTGTAAACAGGCCCTTAGGTCCAACAAGTCCACACCAACCCTCTGAACAGAATCCACCTAGACCCATTCCCCTACATTTACCCTTTCACCTAACACTATGGGCAATTTAGCATGGCCAGTTCACCTACCCTGCACATTTTTAGAAACCCACGCAGACACGGGGAGATTGTGCAAACACCATACAGCAGTTGCCTGAGGCGGGAATTGAACCCGGTTCTCTGGCGCTGTGAGGCAGCAGTGCTAACCACGGTGCCACCGTGCCACCCGTGACTTTGAAAAAACAAACTGCTAGTGAAAGATGACATTTCCCCTTTTCCTCTTTTGCGACATGCCAATTTAGAGCTCTTCGAAAAGAAGCAACGCTTTCCAGGGCAGCCCAAAGCACAACTGAAATCAAACTGGCACAAAACACCTTGACAGGGTAAAGACCATTGTGACTTGTTTGATAAATGAACTGCCCGATTTTCTTGATGGAGTTGGCCATTGTGACAGTCATTCTTTATAACGTTCCATGCATCGAATGAATCAGTTTCTTGGCACACTAGGGCGTCTTTTCGGTGTAAATGGGTCACAGTCTCTGGTTGCTCAGGATCACACAGATAAACAGTCCCTTTTTGAGCACTAATGCTGGCAATGACAAATCCACATTTTAGGTAAGCAGATCGATCTTCATCATAATGGTCACTCTGGATCAACGATTAGGATATCTGAAACGGAAGAAGAATTACTATTCGAAACATGCAGCTATATCTTAGTAGTCTGGTTTGATTCCGGTTCCTCTCACAGTTCCCAATCGTCTCCATCTTCATTATCTCCCCCCTTGCAGGGGCTCATGTTGCAATGATGGAGGTGAGCCCAGGTGGCGTGCCCGGTGACCTTAACAGCAGTCTGGGTAGTGAGGAGGTCCTTCCCATCAAGGTTGGAAGCCACAGTGTGTCCAATTCTTGATATGAATGAAGGAGCCTTGTTCAACAGTTGGAACACTGTCAAGGGAGGGGAGCTTCTCCTGAGCAGCATGGACCCGGGAGTGAAGACCTCGCAAAATTTTAGTCAAGGAAAGAACATAGGACGACATGTCCTCAGTCATGTGGTGGGAGTGAATAGGGGAGCAAGCATCATTCCAAGGCCTGCGGAATGCTCGACCGTAGACTCTTTCAGCTGGGGACAAGCAAGTTTTACCCACAGAGTGCATCGTAGGTGGAAAAATACCAGAGACAATAACCTAACCCAGGAAAGACCTGTCTCAGTAGTCAAGTTGGCGAGTTTAGTTTTCAAGTCTGGTTACAATGCTCCACGAGCCCTGCATCTGTGGGCAATAAGCACAATGAAGTTGGCGGCCGATCCCAAAATGACAGCATAATTCCTCATTAATATCACCAACAAAATGAGGACCATTGTCAGAAGACAGGCAGAAAGGAATGCCAAAGCAGGGAATAATCTCCTTGAGTAAAATATTTACAATAGTTTTGGCAGTAGCGTTGGAAGTGGGGTAAGCTTCAACCCATTTAGAAAAAACATCAACAATGACCGAAACATGCTTATAGCACTGACACCTTTGGAACTCAATGAAGTCAAGCTGAAGGGTTTGGAAGAGCCCTTCAGGGATGGGTGTCTGCCCCACTGGGTAAGGCACACCCTTGCCTGGGTTGTGTTCTTGGCAGGGGGTGACGCCTTGAGCACTGACACTGAGGGCCATCTGTTGCAGGTGAAGGTGCCACCAGATGGTCAAGAGAAGGTCAGATGTCCAGTGAGCACCGCAATGAGTAGCTTTGTGGAGACAGATCCATAAGGCAAGAGCATCAGACATTCAAATTTGACCAGCCGAAGTGGTCCAGAGTTTAGTAACAGAATTACAATAACAGCCAGCCTTGGACCAGAAAGACCCTTTTCAGAATCATAGGCGTTCCCCCTGTAAGGTAACAATAGTTTTAATGGTTGGCATTAGTTTGTCTGAGGTCGACTCACCCTTGTCAGAGCTTTCAGTCTGGCTTATCATTTTAGACATAATCATAAGATGCCCGTGAGAGGCTTCTTTCGCGGCCTCATCAGCAGTATGGTTACCAATGTCGACAGGAGACTGGCCAGTGGTATGGGCAGCACATTTGATAACAGAAATCTGTTTTGGGAGCAGGAGCGCAGTTAAAAGGTTCAAGATGAGCTGGCGGTGAGAAATGGGAGTACCTGAAGACGTCAAAAACCTTCTATTTTTCCAGAGCGGACCAAAATCGTGTACAACTCCAAAAACATTGCGGGAGTCAGTGTAAATGTTAACACTTAGGCCAGTCCTGAGGATGCAGGCATGAATCAGGGCAAAAATTTCAGAAGGGTGTCCCAAAAGAAGCTGATTCCAGGATGGAGCCCTGGTCATTAACTCAGTAGATGTGATCTATATGGACTTCAGTAAGGCGTTCGACAAGGTTCCTCATGGGAGACTGATTAGCAAGGTTAGATCTCATGGAATACAGGGAGAACTAGCCATTTGGATACAGAACTGGCTCAAAGTAGAAGACAGAGAGTGGTGGTGGAGGGTTGTTTTTCAGACTGGAGGCCTGCGACCAGTAGAGTGCCACAAGGATCAGTGCTGGGCCCTCTACTTTTTGTCATTTACATAAATGATTTGAATGTGAGCATAAGAGGTACAGTTAGTAAGTTTGCAGATGACACCAAAATTGGAGGTGTAGTGGACAGCGGAGAGGGTTACCTCAGATTACAACAGGATCTGGACCAGATGGGCCAATGGGCTGAGAAGTGGCACATGAAGTTTAATTCAGATAAATGCGAGCTGCTGCATTTTGGGAAAGCAAATCTTACCAGGACTTATACACTTAATGGTAAGGTTCTAGGGAGTGTTGCTGAACAAAGAGACCTTGGAGTGCAGGTTCATATCTCCTTGAAAGTGGAGTTGCAGGTAGATAGGATAGTGAAGAAGGCGTTTGGTATGCTTTCCTTTATGGTCAGAGTATTGAGTACAGGAGTTGGGAGGTCATGTTGCGGCTGTACAGGACATTGGTTAGGCCACTGTTGGGATATCGCGTGCAATTCTGGGCTCCTTCCTATCGGAAAGATGTTGTGAAACTTGAAAGGGTTCAGAAAAGATTTACAAGGATGTTGCCAGGGTTGGAGGATTTGAGCTACAGGGAGAGGCTGAACAGGCTGGGGCTGTTTTCCCTGGAGTGTCAGAGGCTGAGGGGTGACCTTGTAGAGGTTTACAAAATTATGATGGGCATGGATAGGATGAATAGACAAAGTCTTTTTCCTGGGGTCAGGGAGTCCACAACTAGGGAATATAGGTTTAGGGTGAGATGGGAAAGATATAAAAGAGACCTAAGGGGCGACTTTTTCACGCAGAGGGTGGTATGTGTATGGAATGAGCTGCCAGAGGAAGTGGTGGAGGCTGGTACAATTGCAACATTTAAGAGGCATTTGGATGGGTATATGAAAAGGAAGGGTTTGGAGGGATATGGGCCGGGTGCTGGCAGGTGGGACTAGAGTGGGTTGGGATATCTGGTCGGCATGGATGGGTTGGACCGAAGGGTCTGTTTCAATGCTGTACATATCTATGAGGCGAGTACCTGTATGGTCGGGAGAAGAACTACCATCAGTGAACATACTGATATCAGGGTATGGGATAGGAGCGTTGGAAAGATCTGAACGAATTTGGATGCCCTCATTGTTGAGGAGAAAACAGTCATGATCTGGAGTGGATAAAGGTGATGTACTAGGAAATCAGCAGGATTAATGATGGTATAGTACTTAAAGGTCAGTCGGGGGTTGTTGAGGGGTACATCTCATAAAGGTTCTGGTGAGCAGCAGTCAAATGTTGAGTTTGCAATTGGCCTAACAGAGCGATCACTGCATGAGAACTGTAGATGACAATGTCCTGCTGAAGTGTGAGGTTTCCTGCAGACTGTAAACGAAGATAAATTGTGGTAAGGATCTGAGTACAACAGGGATGTCCTAAGGCAACAGAGTCAAGGTTAGTAGAGAAATAGGCAACTGGACGGTGTCGATCTACAGGTAGCTGAGTGAGAACTGAGGAAGCGAAGTCATCCAGAATAATGCAGTAAAGTTGGAAAGGTCTGTCATCGAGGGGTCTTCCCAAAGCTGGAACTTGTGACAAGGCTTGATAAAGTTCGTCAAAGGCTTGCTTTGCCTCTCAGGAGAGCTCAAAGGTACCTTTGTAGGAAGTAAAAGGGGTGAACATCTTAACAAGGAGGGCAGCATGAGGGATCCATTGTTGGCAGAAGTTGACCATGCCCAGCCACTAGTAAACCTGTTTTGCAGTTGTTGGGATCGGGAAGTTCACAATAGGAATGATGCGGCTCTGTTCAAGAGAGCTCGAGTCTGCTGACAGAATGAAACCTAGAAACTTTACCTGGTGTTGTGCAATTGAGACCTTTTTTGGGAGAAACAACATAGCTCAGGTGTTTCGGATAGTTGAAGAGGACGACGACATCAAAGCAATTAGATCCTTCATCTAGACTGGCAACAAGGAGGTCATCTACACATTGGATCAAAGCAGACTCACCTGTGAGGGTGAAAGACCAAAATTGTTTTCGTAAGGCCTAAAAGAAAAGGGTTGGAGAATGTATGAAGCCTTGAGGTAGTTGAGTCCACATCAACTGGTGGCCTTTAAAGGTAAAGGCAAATAGGTACTGACTGTCTGCATGAAGAGGCAGAGAGAAAAAAAGCATGCATGCAGCAAAAAATGTAGCATCTGATAGTACCAAGGCTACAATATGAGCTGGATTTGGGACCAGGCTATACAAAAGCGTTGATAGCTCTTAAGTCTTGAACCAGTCTATACTGGTCTGGCTTGCCAGGTTTTGGGACAGCTATAATTGGAGTTTTATAGGGTGAATGGCAAGGGACCAGGATGCCTTGGTGGAACCTCAAGTAGAGCAGTGATGTTCGGTATTGCCTACTGTTTCAGCGGGTATTGGCGGATGGATGGTAGAGTAACATTTGATTTCAGAGCGATCTGAATGGGTTCACATTCTGTAAGTCTAACATGAGGTGATGTTTCAGCCCATACATCAGGGTGAACCAAATCAAGGACATCCCGACTTTCATGGTGCAGGAGTGTGGCTCTGAGAGAGTAGGATTTGAATAATAGAGGATAGTCATCCCTCCTTGGAATGTTTATAGATGATACCAGTGTGGATCAGCTTGGTGGTTGCATTGTGGACCAAAGGGCCCAGGTCTTTAGAATGATGAGGCGGATTGACCTTCCGGGTGATGTGAGGGGCTGAGGTATCTGCTTGTTTCCATAGGTGAGTGCGTATTTGAACATAATCTGCTTCACCCTCCGACCTGACCGGAGCCAGGATCTGTATAGTCCATTCAGTACCAATTAAATCCCTGAAAAAAATCTTCAAGGGATTGGTCTTGGCCTGTCCGATCATAAGCAAGGGTGGCATGACTTCCAGAACTTTGGGGGTCAAGGTCAAGTGACCACCATTAGGGTTTAGTGGAAACGTATAGTTGGTGTTCAACTGAGTCAGAATCAAATTGGACACCATCGGGGAACAGGCAAGTTTGACTTGAATGGAACACAGCAGGTCTCGTCCCATTACGTTGCAGGATAATGTGGTAGTAATCACGAAGCGGTGGTCCAGGGAATAACCTTGGAAATAAACAAGAACTGGATCAGAAACTGGATAACCATGGTTTTCTCCTTGGAAGCCACATAATCTTTGGGTCTTAGAGATTGGACGGTTCATGTCAGATTTCACGGAGGACATTGAGGGTCCTGTGACAATCAGAAAGGGATACCATCTGTTTTCAACTTGAAGTAAGACTGTAGGTTTCTGCTTGCAAGACACAAATTTCAAAGGAAAGTTACTTAGTCATTGGGAAAAGGAGTTATTTTGTGGAAAATTGGTGAATCATCCTCTGCCTCTCGCTTGCGTCAAAGGGTGATTACTATTATGGAGTTTCCCCCAGTTGTCATAAAAGTGCTGAGGGTAATGTTCATATCTGCACCCTTGATTTCCCCCTATGGCCCCTTTAGGGTAATTAGAAGTCCAATGAAAGGAGTGGCCACAATTAAAGCAGCCTTGGGGGTCAGGCAGTGACGAGCCAAGTGATATGGGTGCCACAATTGAACCAGCTCTGAGGGAGTTGTGGCAAAGCATGGTGAGACTTTTTAGAGGATTGGCGAGATCTTGATTTTAGTTGACTGCAAGTATTCCAAGCTACAGAGTTGTTAAACTGAGGAGGGAGCAGAGGAAAGGCGTGGCTACAGCAGCAGAGTATGTCTGAGGATGAGCTGCAGCTGCCGAACTAACAGGAGTCTGAGGAGTACGAGAAGATGCGGTGATAGCGAGGGTGAATCCAGATGGGAGAATGGCAGAGGCCTGTAGCAGGGGAACAACGGAGATTTGAGAATTAGGGGCAACAGTTAGATAAGCAGGAGGGTAAATAATCTGTGGTAAAGGGGCTAGGGCAGGGGACGCTTGACTTGTTGATTTGCAGGGACTGGAATAACCAATAATTAAGATTCACTTGTGGGCTAGGTAGGGGTGGGGGAGGCGGAGGCGGTACGAGGCGCAGGTAGGAACATCAATCATCTAAATCTGAATTTTCATTGTCTCCTGCACCCAAACCAAGGCCAACCATCAACCAGCACAGTTCTTTTTGTTTATCAGTGACCGGTGACTTTTCTTTTTGTTTCTGTTGATGTTTGACTCGAGCACATTCATTTTTGGAGGATCTCAATAGATTTCTTGGTATCATCAATAATTAATTCAATTCCCAATTTGGTGGCAGTATCCTGCCATGAATGCAAAATCAATCCTTTGTGGCTTTCACAATAAAATTGCCGCCATAGTCCAATCAATTCTTTTACTTTTGACCCTAGGTTTCATCACCAAATCAATTGCTGGGCTGATTTAACCAACTGAGTATTTTTAGGGCCGCCCAGTGGCTATTGCTTATCACCAAATGTCTTAATTAAGGTGCCAGAAAGTTTTTGCAGGCTTTCAGACTTTTCCTGATACTTTTCACATGGACCACCAATGAAGAAGACAGATCTTCCATCTGATCTATATTATTCCCCATCTTAAAACAACCTTCCTTTTATAATCCCAACTTAAGACCTTCACTATTCAATAACCTGACAACAAACAACAAAACTAATGACTTCCATAAACCCTTCTCAACATTCCAAAAACCCTCAACAGTCTTATTATGATGTATTGCGATACTTCCTTATTTAGTCTTTCACAAAACAATTTGGAAGTCAGTTTAGACAACACTAATTCGACCGAATCGGAGTCTCTGACTCATTTGAGTACTTCCTTACACAGGTCCCTGACTCCCTGGAGTCCCCAGCTCCTTTTTTTGTTAAGAGTCCCCAACTCTATTTGGATCCCCAATCTGCAGGTCCCCGACCTTTTAATGGGAGTCCCCGACTCCATTTCTCTTTAGTGAAATCTTACCAGGACCGATCCTTTTCGGGCTGGACTTACACGATAGACAGCAAGGGGTCAAATCAACCATGACTTGAATGAGAGGAAAACCAAACGGAGGAAAAACATACGTCAGGCTGGCCAATTCCTCTACATTCAATAATGGAGGACTCAAGGATCTTACATAACTGCCCACAATTCGTCCATACTGAGTCCGCGTCACGGCACCAGATGAAGATCTGGACACCTGGCAGGGTCTCTCGGTTCCATGATCGATCAATAAACACCCGTAATCGGTCTGGCTTTTAAGACTTCGCTCCCTATATTGCATACGGCCGTGCACAGAGCGTCCAGAAATACAAAGGTTATACACTTCTGTATTCCTCAGAGGAACTGTGCACATGGCTTAAAACAAAGACATTTTTATACTTTTCTTAAAGAAGGGTACAGGCCATGATCACATAGTACATTCAAACAACTACCAATCAATACACCATATGGCTTTATTTGACAGTTACTTGGTCCTATAATATTTACTGGGAACCGACTTTGTTTTCCGACACTCAGGCCACCCTAATCTCACTAAACAAGCCATTGCACCTGCATATGAAGGTCAGTTAGGATGGCCAGTAATATAGTATCCAGTCTAGTTACTTCTATGCTGTAAAGGGAGCACTGTCAGCTAATCTCTTATTAAAGCAGACTGTGGTTAGTCAATTATGCAGCTATAGCAGAATTAGCAGTTAGTAACTGAAAAGCCATTTTACGCAGCTTTAGCAGAATTGTCAATTTTCAGCCTAGAAGCCATTTTGTCATGTTATTTGCATCGAGAAGCCATCTTGTTGCCACCTAAGTTATTAAGAGCATCTGTTAAGTGGTTGTCCCTGCCAACAGCTAATCACCTCAGCCGTATTCAGGTTTCAGATCCTCACAAGAACATTGACATACCCTCTCTCAACTCACCATCCATCATGTCCTTCACCTTTGTGAACATTGATACAAAGTATTTGTTGAGGATCTCTCCCATTTGTTCCACACATAAATTTTCTCCTTTATACTTGAATGGACCTACCTTTTCCCTAGATACACTCTTGCTCTTCATGTATGTACAAAAAGCCTTGGGATTTTCCTTAATCCTGTTTTGAAAATGTGTTGCTGGAAAAACGCAGCAGGTCAGGCAGCATCCAAGGATGCTGACAAGGGATGTCCTTGTTGCGCTTTTCCAGCAACACATTTTCAGCTCTGATCTCCAGCATCTGCAGTTCTCACTTTCTCCTTAATCCTGTTTTGCCAAGTTCATTTCACGGCTCCTTGTAACCCTCCTACCCTCTTGTTTAAGTTCTTCCCTGCTTTCTTTATATTGCTCGAGGGCTCTGTCTTCAGTTTCCTCAATCTTTATGTCTGCTTCCTTTTTCTCTTCAAAGCACAGCAGGTTAGGCAGCATCTCAGGAATAGAGAATTCGACGTTTCGAGCATAAGCCCTTCATCTTATGCTCGAAACGTCGAATTCTCTATTCCTGAGATGCTGCCTAACCTGCTGTGCTTTGACCAGCAACACATTTGCAGCTGTGATCTCCAGCATCTGCAGACCTCATTTTTTACTTCCTTTTTCTCTTGTCACCCAAGATTCCTGAATTTTTGCAATCCTCATCCTTCACCTTCACAGGTCCTGAACTCTAATCAACAGGCATTTAAAAGATTCACATATGACAGATGTGGATTTATCCTCAAACAGTCGTCCCCATTCTACATTCCTCAGTTCCAGCCTAATATTGTCGTAGTTAGCCTTTCCCCAGTTTAGTACTTTCACTACAGGACTACTCTTAGGGATTGATCTTTAAGGGGACCTATTCTCTCTCTAGCCACCCTTTTGCTCTTAGTATAGCTATAGAACCTCTTGGCATTATCTTTAACCTTATCAGCTAGATTCATCTCATACCCTTGTTTCTAATTTCCCTCTTAAGCATGCTCCTATATGTTTTAAAGTCATCTAGGAATTCACTTGAGCAGTCTTTTTCCAGAGCCTCAACATCCCTTGTCAGCTAGGGATCCCCAAATCTGCCTGCTTTTCCCTTCACCCTAATAGGGACATACTGTCCCTTGACTCTAGATATCAGTTTTAAAAGCATCCCATTCCTTCAAACAGACTCTGTGAGATGCTGCTTAATGGCCCCAAATTTGACCCTGCTCCAGTTTAGCATCTTAACCTGAGCACCTAACCTCTCGTCATTTGGCTCGCAACCCCAAGATCTCATTTTGTGACCCTGCCGAGGGGTTGTGATCCATAGTTTGAGAAGACATGGGTTAAGATAAATTGTTCTTGCAGAGGGATTGCACAAACACATTGGGACAACAAACCTCTTTCTATGCTGTAGCAATTCGAAAATACTGTGATATATCACTTAGAATGTGAATCTCAGCTTCTCAAGGTGAAAGGTCTATCGCTGATGCAGAACATGCTAAGTTTGGAACTCAGTACAACAGAAAATCTTCGTCAACAATTTTCTGCTTTTACTACCAATCAAAACTGAAGTTAAAAGTAATGCAAATATCAGTTTAACCCTTAAGTACGACGAATGTTTCGTCTTTAAACTCATGTATGATCACATATGTATAAATCTGCAAAGGAAACTGTAATGTAAGAAAGACATTTCTGGAAATCATTTTAGTTTCTGTAAACTCTCATGTTTAGGCAGCAGGTGGTGCTGTTGCTCACAGCTCAGACCCGCTCCTGTGGCTGGCTGAGCAGGCTAAGCAAAAGTTGCAGAGCTCTGGATGTACCTGTATCAGGAGCACCCTTACTGAACTCATCTGTAGATACAATGTGAGCAACATGTATCCACACCAATATTGAGTCGAGAAGTGTGGTGCAGGAAAAGCACAGCAGGTCAGGCACCATCCGAGAAGGAGAATCGACACTTTGGGCATAAGCCTTTATCAGGAATGAGTCCTCAGATGCTGCCTGACTTGCTGTGCTTTTCCACTACATGTTTGGGCTCTGATGTCCAGTATCTGCAGTCCTCACTTTCTCCTCTGCAATAATATACGAATCAGTGGAAAAAGTTGGAAGTAAAATATGAAGTATTAATAAATAAGTGATATTCTCCACACAAACAAATTCAAGTATCACAAATTCTACCAAAGTTTTTATTGAATACCAATTTTCTCTCACTAAAGAGAACAACTCCAGCTTTTACTTATCAATAACAGAAATCGGTCATCACTCGATCCATTTTCAAAAATCCTGTCTACACCTTCTCGAAAGTCTTTGCATCTCCTGAGGTTTGGTGTCTAGAATTGGCAAATATGCCAATATTGTTTCACAAAGATTCATCAGCACTCACTGACCTTTGTAACTTACACCTTTATTTATAAAACCTAAGATCCTATATGCCTTTTGAACCAGCTTCTCAACATCTTCTGCCACCTCCATTAACCCACCAAGTCATTCATGTAGATTAAGAAAAGCAGTAGTCCCAGTACTGACCCCTGGGAACAATATATCTTCTTTCATTCTGAAAAACAACCATTTACCACTACTCTCTGTCTCTGTCACTGTCAATTTTCTATCTGTTCTGCCAGAGTGACCTTTAGTTTACAGACCTAACATGTGGCTCTTTATCAAATGGCTTTTGGAAGTTAATGTACATTACTCCCACACCTCCCAAAAAGACTAATTTAATTATGATTTGCCTTTAGAAAATCTGTTCCAGTTTTCCTGAATCACCCACCACCACTTGTCCAAGGAACTGTTAAGAAAGGTGATGACCTTGTAATATTATCCTGAATCGGTGGTTTACAGAGCAGTTTGACGCCAACAGCGTGGATTCAATTCCTATCACTAGTTTAAGGTTACCGTGAAGGGTTTCCTTCTCAACCTTTTCCCTCTCCTGAGGTTTGGTGGCCCTCAGGTTAAATCACCACCAATCGCTTCTCTCTCTAATGAGAGAGCAGCCACTATGGTCTGGTAAGACTATGACGATACAACAACAAATCCAGATACCCAGGTAATTTTCTAAGGATCTGGACTCAAATTTAGCAGACGGTTGAATTTGAATTCAATTTTAAAAATCTGGAATTAAGAATATAATGATGACCATGAAAAATTGTCGATCGTCAGGAAAAACCCACCTGGTTCATTAACGTCCTTTGGGTAGGGAAGCTGTCATTTTTACCTGCTCTGACCTACATGTGACTCCAATGTAGTTGATTCTTAACTGCCCTCTGGGTAATTAGAGATGGAAAATAAATGCTGTCCTAGATAGCGACATCCACATCCCATGAATGAATAAAAAATAATTTTTCCTGTTATCATTTCTAAAAGATTTCCCATTGAGGTTTAGTGTAACTAACCAGGAGTTGCTGGACTTATCTTTACACTTTTTGTTTGGACACAGGTGTAACATTTTTATTTGGCTAGTCCCCTCGAACCACCCATGTATCAAAGAAGGATTGGAAGATAACAGCTAATGCCTCCACAATTTCCACCCTCTCTTTCCTTTGTATTTTTGGGTACATTTCATCCTGTCCTGGTCATTTAGCAAACTTAACGATAGCCAACTTTTTCACTCTGAGTTCCCCAATTCCCCACAATTCTTGAAAAAAAGTTTGAAACAGAATAGTCAACAAGCAAAAGACAAATTAGTCCCATGGATAACTGAAAGGTGGAGTACTATGGAAATTATGAATTCGAAATTTAAGAAAACAGAAAATGTTGGAAAAGACTCATCAGGTTAAGCAGTAGTAATGGGAAGAGAGAAACGAGAGTGAAATGTTTCAAATCTGAGAGCTTTTCATCAGTCTGGGAAAGTGTGATAATCCCCAGAAGGTCCAAGGGACATCACTAAATAATTTCCTCAATAAGCTGTTTAAAATTCATTTATGGGTGTGAGCGATGCTGACTGGTCAGTATTTATTGTCTGCCCCTAGTTGCCTTTGTGAAGGTGGTGGTGAGCTGCCTTCTCGAACTGTGGCAGTCAATCTGTGGGTTGACCCAAAATGCTATTAAGGAGGGAAATTCCAGGATTTCAACTGAGCGACAATGAATGAATGGCTATATATTTCCAAGTCAGGATGGTGAGTGGCTTGGAGTGGAACTTGCAGGTGATTTGATTTATTGTAGTCAGTATCTAGTTGGCATGGATGAGTTGGATAGAAGGGCCTGTTTCCATGTTGTACATTTCTATGGCTTTATGTACCTAAGTACAGCGAAAAGCTTTGTTTTGCGAGCAGTACAGGCAGATCACAGCAAACAAGGGCATACAAATCATGGGTGCATAGACATAGCAAGGCCTCCAGGTTACAATTACACAGGAGATGCACAAAGCAAGATCAACACGAACAAGATCAAAAATACTTGAAGTTAGAGAGTCCATTCAGGAGTCTAACAATAGCAGGAAGAAGCTGTTGTTGAAATTGTTGGTTTGTGTATTCAATCTTATGTGTTGGTGGTGTTCCCAAGTATTTGCTGCTCTTATCTACCTAGATGGAAGTGGTTATGGGTTTCGAAGGTGCTGTATAGGGATCTTTGATGAATTCCTGCAACGCATCTTGTACACACTGCTGCTATTGAGCATCACTGTTTGAGGGAATGAATGCTTGTGGATGTGGTGCCAATCAAGCAGGCTGCTTTGTCCTGGATGGTGTCAACCTTCTTGAGTGTTGTTAGAGTTACACCCATCCAGTTAAGTGGGATATTTGTGGAGCCTTCTCTTCCATTCTGTTGTTTAATTGTTCACCACCATTCGCAACTGGATGTGACAGGACTGTGACTGTAGGATCACTTAGCTCTGTCTATCACTTGCTGCTTATGTGTTTGGTTATATGTGGTCTTGTTTGGTGGCTTTACCTGGCTTGTTGAGGCCTCTTCTGGAACACTGTGCACAGTTCTGGTCACCCTGCAA
Organism: Hemiscyllium ocellatum; assembly: GCF_020745735.1. Lineage (NCBI taxonomy): Eukaryota > Metazoa > Chordata > Chondrichthyes > Orectolobiformes > Hemiscylliidae > Hemiscyllium > Hemiscyllium ocellatum. Next base: position 40,457,927 of record NC_083428.1, read on the forward strand.
TAGGAAGGATGTTATTAAATTGGACACGGTTCAAAAAGACTTACTGGGATGTTGCTGAGAATGGAGGGTTTGGGTTATAAAAATAGACTGGATAGGCTAAGCCTTTTTTTTCTGAAGCATGGGAGATTGAGGGGTGACCTTCTCGAGGATTATAAAATTATGAGGGACATAGATAAGGTGAACAGCAAGGGTTTTTATCCTAGAGTCGGAGAATTCACACTAGGGGGCATATTTTGAAGGTGAGAGGAGAAAGATTTAAAAAGGATATGAGGGGCAAACTTTTCACACGAAGTGTGGTTCATTTGTGGCATTTGAGCTACCAAAGAAAATTGTAGCTCTTGGTATAATTACAACATTTAAAAGACATTTGGAGAAGTACATGAATAGGAATGGTTTGGAGGGATGTGGCCCAAATGCAGGCAAGTGGGAATATTTTATGATTTGGAGATGCCGGTGTTGGACTGGCGTATACAGAGTTAAAAATCATACAACACCAGATTATAGTCCAACAGGTTTAATTGGAAGCACCAGCTTTCAGAGCACTGCTCCTTCATCAGGTGGTGGTCAAGTGGTTAAGGTGATTAAGGGAGTATTTTAATTAGGGAACATGGTCAGCATGATCTAATTGGACAGGCAGCATCCAAGGAGCAGGAGAATCTATGTTTCGAGCATGAGCCCTTCTTCAGGAATGAGGAAAGTGTGTCCAGCAGGCTAAGATAAAAGGTAGGGAGGAGGGACTTGGGGGAGGGGCGATGGGAATGTGATAGGTGGAAGGAGGTTAAGGTGAGGGTGATAGGCTGGAGAGGGGGTGGGGGCAGAGAGGTCGGGATTTCTGCAGATTTCTCCAGCTTCCTCATTTCCCCTCCCCCCACCTTATCTCAGTCCCAACCCTCGGACTCAGCACCACCTTCTTGACCTGCAATCTTCTTCCTGATTTTCTTCCAATCTTCTCCACTGAACCAGGGTTGATCCCCTAGCTTCATGGCAATAGTTGAGTGGAGAATATGCCAGATTATGGGGTTATAGATTATGCTGGAGTACAATTCTACTGCTGTCGATGGCCCACAGCATTTCATGAATGCCCAATCGAATTGCTCGATCTGTTTGAAGTCTGTCCCATTTATTATGATGGAAAGTATTCTCAACGTGAAAGTGGGACTTGGTCTCTACAAGGAATGTGTGCTGGTCACTCTTATTGATATTGTAAGACAAATGCATCTGCAGCCTGCAGATTGGTAAGGATGAGATCGAGAATGTTTTTCCCACTTAACAGCTATGTCCTTTAGGATCAGACTAGCTCGATCTGTAGCACTGCTGCCAAACCACACTCAGTGGTGGACATTGGAATCCCCCACCAAGAGTACATTTTGTGTCCTTGCCATCCTCAGTGCTTCCTCCAATTGTTGTTCAACAAGGAGGAGTACCAATTCATCAGCCGAGGGAGGACGGTAAATGGTAATCAGCAGGAAGTTTCCTTGCCAACATTTAACCTGAAACTACGAGACTTCATAGGGTCCAGAGTCAATGCTGAAGACTCCCAGAGAACTCCCTCTCTCTCTATTGTGTACCACTGTGCCCCACCTCTACTGGGTCTATTCTGCTGGTGAGACAGGACATATCCAGGTATGGTGATTGTGGTGTCTGGGACACTGCCTGTAAAATTGGATTGCATGAATTTGACTGTGAGACTGCTGTTTGATTAGTCTGTGAGATAGCTGTCCCAATGTTGGCACTAGCCTCCAGATGTTAGTAAGGAGGATTTTGCAGGGTTGACAGGATTTTTTCAAGCCCCCAGGTGGTCTATTCAGTTTGATTTCTTTGAGACTTTGTAGTAATTAGTACAACTGAATGGCTTGCTCGGCCATTTCAGAGGGTAATTGAGAGTCAACCACATTGGGTCTAGAGTCACATGTAGGCCAGACTAGGTGAGGATGGCAGATTTCCTTCCCTGAAGGGCATTAGTGAATCAGATGAGTTTTTCTGACAATCACTGGTTCATGAGGTCATCAGTAGATTCTTAATCCCAGATTTTTTTTTAATTGAATTCAATTTCCACCATCTAATGTGGCAGGATTTGAACCTCAAGTCCCCAGAACATTAGCAGAGTTTTTGGATTAATAGTCCAGCAATAATACTAGAAGGCAATCACATTCCCACTGTTTGTTGAGTATGAGTTTCTTTTGTAACAGGCATCACCTGACCCCTAAATAAAATACACCCAAAAGATTCTTCTGTTACAGTAGTAGTGTCCCCACCTATGAGCCAGAAGGCCTGCATTCAAGTCCCAACTTGAAAACAGTAAAACATCTCTGGACAGGTTGACTTGAAAATATCTATAAAGTAGACTCAGCACATTGTGACGCAGTGATACAGTCCCAACGACTTGGCCAGGAGGCCTGATTCAAGTTCCAATTGTTTCAGAGGTGTATAATGACATTTCTAAACAGGTTGAATAGAAAAACAAAATGAAGGAGAGTCAATGTTTAAAAAAAAGTAGACCCATTCCCCTCCAACTCCATTTTGATTTAGTCCCTTCCTGCTCTCCCCATGCCCCCCCCAACTTTCAATGACGGGCATTACATGCAAACATCTAATTACCTATGAGAAAGCTGGTAGCCTTACACATCTGCTGCAGGATATGCGGAAAAGTGCTTTACAAGGGGGAGGGGTCCATTTGTTCATAAGAATTAAGAACATCTGTTCTTAGTATCAATGGATCGGTGTAAATAAGGTGATAATATTTCTTCACTTATGGAATGGGTGGCAGTATTTCCTTTTGACCCCGAGGGCTGGCAGCTGTGCATATTTCACAGTTGGATGATGGATAACTGAATTTCTGGTTTATATTGAAGACTCTTCAGAAAACTCATACTCAATAGGAAAAGAATCCATAATTTAATAAGCTGAGTGGAATATACACGTGATAGAACAGTCATAATACATTTTCATGTACACCACACTGAGCAGATTTGAATTTATGAAGCTCAGCTCCCTAATCTTCACTTTCTGGAATGTGAATGCCTCATGACATCTGCAAGCTAGGAAAACACAAAAGCTGAAACTGTCATAGTAAGAAAGTTGGAAGATGTTCGTGTGAGAGAGAGACAAAAAACATTCTTCTAAAAATTACATTGACTGAAAGGTTAACTCTTTGCGATTTAATCTGAATGTAAACTTGCTTGTCATTGAATGTTTGTGTGTTGTTCCCTGGAGCTGGAGATCCAAGCATGTTGTGAATTTAATTAGCATTTTGGAAATCTAAGATAATTTTAAAAGAAAAAAGCCATTTTGTAGGACAACAATACTGGACATGTTAGCTGAGCAAGGTTGCCTCATGACCTTTTCCATGTATTTTAGACTAGTCTCTCGTTATGAGATACTGTTAAAAGGGAAGGTTATCGAGCCAAAGCAATTTGGCCTGGCTTGATCTGGTTTCCACTTTGAACTGCATTCAGCTTAATTAGTCAAGCGTACTCAGACCTGTCAATAAGTTTCTCTTCCTCTGCAAACTTTTGCCATTTTATTGCTGCATATCTGAGTAAGTACATGTGGTGTTTTTGTAATTTTAATACCAATTTCTGAATAAAGACAGCTTGTTTGCAGCAACAAGGGGAGTAACCTGACAGAGATCTTAGGGCTAAGAGCTGGCGCCGCTACTCTGCTTATGGTTTTACAACTTTAGCTCAAGCCTGGCTTGTAGGTATCTATGTTATAGTGTAACATTAATGCCATTGGTAAATAAAGGTAATAATTAAAACTAAATTGTCTGTAAGAGTTTTATATTCCAGACTACCACAGAGTATGATCTCTGGGACGAACCAAGACAGGCTTACAGGTTGAGTCCATCAGGGATTCCCTGATCTGTCTTGAATAGGTAGTGAACACCAATGTAGTTGTACTGATCAGTTAAAATAAACAAAATCATGCTTATTTGGTGTTGGGAAGCCATTTGGTTGTATTCGATAATACTCCCAGATATTAAAAAATAGACGCAGATAATTAATTATCTATCTGGGAAGAGATTTGCCAACCCACAATAGGCCCACAAAAGCAAAATTGGCCAAACTGTACCAGAACACCCGGAATTCCCATGCAGCTCACAAGCTGAATCAGACAGCACGCAGACAAGGGAATACACTTTAAGCTCCCATGGACATGATAGAGCACCACAGATATGTCAAAGCCCAAAGGGCAGTTTCACAACCCAGCACTACCAAAGCCACACAAACAGCAGGACAGACAGACAGGCACCAGCAAGGACATGCTCCAGGAACTGGACAATGGAAGCTCCTCACCACTTCAGAAGAGACTTTAACACCTACCTGTGAAGATGAATGGAACCATGATACTATGAGGATGTTGCATTGCGAGATGGAACAGGACATTCATCCGATAACTATTTCAATTAGCTCCTTGTAATTAAATCATTCCATTTCAAAACATTGCAGTTTCCCATTTCATAATCAGGGTCATTGTGTAGCATTACTATAAAACTGGTCTCATCCTCAGTTCTGGGAAGAGAAATTCTGATCTACCTGTACAGACTGTCAGTTCTGTGTCACCGTAGTCAACTTCTCTCCCAGCGATATCACTTGCAGTAAACTGTTTGTCAATTTCACTTCAAGCTGTATTTTGTGATCTCTAACCTATTGGGCAAATTTCTCTGACACTCCAAGAAATTTTTTAAAATATCTGTTATCAGAAGACAGAATGATTTTTTGATGCATTGTGCTGATTATTTAATCTTAAACATTGCCCTAATGGGTTTAGCAATGCAAGTATACAATTGGTTACATGAGTGATTTACCTGTGTCAGCTAAGACTTTAAAACAACAAAAAAAGTCACGGTGATTTGGTGATGGGAAAATAACTATTCAGTTGTGGGTAAAAGCACCTCCAGATATAGAACATAGAACAATACAGAGCAGAACAGGTCCTTCAGCCCTCGATGTTGTGCCGACCTGTGAACTAATCTACGCCCTCCCCCCTACACTATCCCATCACCATCCATGTGCTTATCCAAGGATTGTTTAAATCTCCCTAATGTGGCTGAGTTAACTATATTGGCCGATAGGGCATTCTACGCCCTTATCACTCCCTGAATAAAGAACCTGCCTCTGACATCTGTCTTAAATCTATCACCCCTCAATTTGTAGTTATGCTCCCTCATACAAGCTGACGTAATCATCCTAGGAAAAAGACTTTCACTGTCTACCCTATCTAATCCTCTAATCATCTTGTATGTCTCTATCAAATCCCCTCTTCGTCTTCTTCTCTCCAATGAGAACAGATCCAACTGTCTCAGCCTTTCCTCATAGGACCTTTCCTCCAGATCGAGCAACATCCTGGTAAATCTCCTCTGCACCTTTTTCCAATGCTTCCACATCCTTCCTGTAATGGGGCTAATAAACAAAGCAGATCCAGGTGGTTAATAGTTACAAACAAACAAAAAAAAAGTCATGATGATTTGATTATGACAAAAAAACAGTCAGTTATATGTGATAGCACTTCTGGATATAAACAAAAGTAAAGCAGGCCCAGAGGTAGTGTCCCTGTCTTTGAGTCAGCTGTGTCACAGGGTTGAAGGCAGGAGGGATTGAATGATTGGGAATGGAAATGGAGCAAGAAAACATTTGAAAAGAATAGAAACAAAATGTGTGTCTAGAAGCAGATGAAATGAGAAAAGAAACAGAAACAGCATACGGATAGAATTTACAGTCTGAAATATTTTGAAACTTTGAAAGTTAATGTTGTTGAATTAACTCCAGGAGAGGGTGAAGTGTTTAAGTGAAAAGTGAGGCTTCATTGGAGGAGTATAGCAGGCTGAGACAAGTGGAGAATTAAAATGATAGACCCTTGGAAAGTCTGGATTGGTGTTATCCTTAAGAACTTTACAACCTTCTGGATTCAGTATGGAGTTCAACAATTTCAGATCATAAACCATCTCTCCAGGGCAGATGTTTTTCTTGTCTTAAGAGCTATACTGTTACTTTTTTTAATTCTCACAAACACTTTATGAGGTGACCTAGTCCAGTAGTAATATACTCTGCTGTATTTGTATTGACCTATATGGTCTTTGAAGGCACACAGAAGCAGATGTAGAAGAATTCATTTATATCCTTAAGTTATTTAACCATTATTCAGAAATTTAATGCCACAATATACAGGAAAGTATTAATTTCCTGGCTACCAGTGTATTGAAATTGACAAAAGACAACAACCATAAGGTAGGGAAAGGTCTTGTTTTCGAACTAACTGGTACATGTTCCACACAAAAAGCCATTACCCTAAACAGAACTTTCACAGACTGAAGACATGGCTAAATTGCTTCCACTACATATGACAAACCTGTAATGTTTTTAAACTGGAAGTTATTATGCATTTTACCATATCTCACACCTCAAAGGCTTAAATGTAACAAATTGAATGTTCATTGCAACAGCATTCACAATAATCTTCCACATAGACTAAATCTTGAACATATTCAGCCCAACAGACTTGTCACATTCATTTGCTAGCCATTCATTACTACAGGGATTTTACAATTTCCAAGTTTCCAGTTAGATATATGCTCCTTCTGTTATGTTATGATCCCAGCTAATGTTATTAAAGTCAGATTCCAGACTAAAATCTAGCTTGTTTTGTTTAATGAGGTGATCTTCCACTAAACACAAGCATGCAATGGTATAGGTTTGTTTTCATAAACAGAAATTAGTTACACAAAAGATAAAATATACTAAACACAATTTGACAGATTTCAAACGATACTATAAAAATATAATTCCATGTATCTGAACACGATCACATATGGCACTCCAACAAGGAGGAGAGTTTGATTTTATTTAATATTTATTCGTTTCTCAGTCTTGAGAGTTTGATAGCCTCTTACTCAATTGTTTCCTGAGTTTAGACATTCTCAGTTTCAAATAACCTCTTCTGCATTTTATCCCAACACTTTGGTCTGGTCCTTTCAAATTAAAATCTTTACAGCCTTCTAGACTCAGTATGGAGTTCAACAATCAGTTCATGAACCATCTCTCCAGGGCAGATGTTCTTCTTTTCTTAACAGCTATTTTAAGTTAAGCTATTTCCTAACTGTTTAAAATTAACTCCTTTCTTTAAGAAAAATGATTTTACGTATCCAATTTCAAACATAACTTTTGTGAACTGAAATAAAAAAGCTTTCCAGGCCTTTCCAATCATCTCATCTTTAGCCCGATCAAAAAAAATTATTCTAAACAGAAAGCAAGTTAATGGTCTTCAAAGTTTAATCTGGAAGTGTCAGTGTTGGACTGGGGCATACAAAGTTAAAAATCACACAACGAGGAGAAAGTGAGGTCTGCAGATGCTGGAGATCAGAGCTGAAAATGTGTTGCTGGAAAAGCGCAGCAGGTCAGGCAGCATCCAAGGAGCAGGAGAAGGAGGGCTCATGCCCAAAACGTCGATACAGCAATACATTTTCAGCTAAAAATCACACAACATCAGGTGATAGACCAACAGGTTTATTTGGAAGCACTAGCTTTTGGAGCACTGACCCTTCATCACACAACCACCTGATGAAGGAGCAGTGCTCTGAAAGCTTGTGCTTCCAATTAAACCTGTTGGTCTATCACCTGATGTTGTGTGATTTTTAACAATGTTTAATCTGTCTCTCCCAAGACCAAACCCCCTTCATCACCATAGGACTCCCCCTGTCACACTGATCTAATTATATCTTTAGAAATACTTAATGAATACGAATTAATTATTAAACTTCATAAACACTAAAACACATATGCCATAAGTTCAGAATCAAAAGAAACTATGCATACAAAACACAAATCTTACCTCACAGACCGAATTCTTAACTGTTCTCCCGACTTTGCCACCTCTTCCGACACCATTCCAGCCGCCCACTCCCTCACACCTGTCCAGCCGCTCACACCTGTCCAGCCGCCCACACCCTCACACCTGTCCAGCCGCCCACACCCTCACACCTGTCCAGCCGCCCACTCCCTCACACCTGTCCAGCCGCCCACACCCTCACACCTGTCCAGCCGCCCACACCCTCACACCTGTCCAGCCGCCCACTCCCTCACACCTGTCCAGCCGCCCACACCCTCACACCTGTCCAGCCGCCCACTCCCTCACACCTGTCCAGCCGCCCACACCCTCACACCTGTCCAGCCGCCCACTCCCTCACACCTGTCCAGCCGCCCACTCCCTCACACCTGTCCAGCCGCCCACACCCTCACACCTGTCCAGCCGCCCACACCCTCACACCTGTCCAGCCGCCCACTCCCTCACACCTGTCCAGCCGCCCACACCCTCACACCTGTCCAGCCGCCCACACCCTCACACCTGTCCAGCCGCCCACACCCTCACACCTGTCCAGCCGCCCACTCCCTCACACCTGTCCAGCCGCTCACACCTGTCCAGCCGCCCACACCCTCACACCTGTCCAGCCGCCCACTCCCTCACACCTGTCCAGCGTCTCCCGCTACATTTCGATCCCTGATCTCACTTCAAACGAACCTCCTCCTAACGGCCATCTCTTTCCTCCCACCTCCCAGCAGTGGCCACTGTTCCACCGCCTATGGAAGGCGCTATGAGTCATCCGAACCTTGGGAGGCGCTGTGAATCCTTCGGGCGACACCGTGAGTCCACCGAGCCCAGAGACAGAGTCCTCAGGGCGGCGGGAGGCGCTGTGAGTCCTCCGGGCCGCGGGAGGCGCAGTGTGCGCTCCTAGTCCCGGGAGGCGCTGTGTGTCCTCCGAGCCGCGGGAGGCGCAGTGTGCGCTCCTAGTCCCGGGAGGCGCTGTGTGTCCTCCGAGCCGCGGGAGGCGCCCCCTCTCTGCGGGGCGAGGATGCTCCTGTGGCCGCGGTTGCCTTGTCGCGGGATGAAAGGTCGGAGTTGCGGTACCGTGTGTGTCCGGCGTCCTACCTCCTTGTCGGATTGAATGAAGCCGGAGGGGGAGTCTGTGACATCTCCTGGGCCTGTGGAAGGTGAGGATTGGGGTGTGAGGGAGAGGACGGGTGGGTGGTGTGAAACAAAAACAAATTGCTGGGGAACCGCAGCAGACCCATCGGTACCTGCGGAGACAAAGCGGAGTTAACACCTTTTTCGGAAGAGTGACAGGCGGCTGCCGCCAGGAGCCCGGACCTCACCCCCCGCCTGTCCTGAGGCCTGAGCCGAGTCGTGTGCAGCGGGCCCGAGCCCCGGGCCCTGCCTCTGGGGCTTGCGGTTCCATTAAATGGTGAGAGGGCCGGAGCGCCAGCGGCGGTTGGCCTGGGGAGGGCGGGATCGTTTGCGGCTGGACGGAGTATCTCAGAGCCCGGCCTTCCCGCTCCTCAGGCCCGCCAGCAGTCTGCAGCCTCCCTCTGTCAGCGAGGCCTAAGCTGCTTCCAGCAGGAAGGTGGCTGGGTGTTTGTAGTAGACTGTGCGGAGTCACCCTGACTCCGATTATATTTGCGGCACGGACATTTCCATTTAAATTACATTTTTAGTAGTTACAGTCCCCTCCGCTTCCTGTTACAATAACTCAGTATAGGAAGGATTAGGGATAGGGAGGATGCAATCCAGTTGCATCTCCAACTTTGACGGAGTTTTCGCTGAAAAACTTTTCTTTGGGCTGCAAACAATGTTTGAATTTCAAAGGGGGTATGTTTTTTCGTTTTAGAAAGTAGATCTCGGATATTTCATTAATCTGTCAATCTAGCTTCAGTTGTGGTAGTTTTACTACCTTCATGTCATTAATTTGTAAACTTGTATTTGATGGCTTAACGAGTAATTGATATGGTACTGAGTTATACGGAGTAGGAAAACCCTAAATGTGAGCTTTCGTGTTGATTATCAAAAAGTGGGTAACTATAGAATTGTAGTTGGTTTTGGGATCCACAGGCTGAGGGAATGGAAAAAAAGTGCCTTAAAAACTTGCTTTTGAACCGTTTGGGTTGCTGGGTAGGCCATTTCAGATAGCGGATAAGATTGAACAACCATTCCACCACTGAATGGTGTTAGTGAACCAGTTCACTTTTTATCACCATCAACAGTGTGCCATCATACTAACCTTTTTAAAAATTCCAATGTTTCGTCATCTGCCTGGTAGCATTTGAACCAAGAGATAAAAATCAGTGCAAGAGAAATTCGGCAATTCTGGCAGCATCTGTTGGGAGAGAAAGAGCTAACTTTGAATCTGATCTGACTCCTTGTCAGAACTGTTTTCAAGTCATCTCAGACTTGAAACTTTGTTTCATTTTCCACAGATACTGCAAGACCTGCTAAGTTTCTTCAGCACTTTGTTTTTATTTCAGATTTCCAACATCTGCAGTAATTTGCTTTTATTTGAGCATTAATCTGAGGCTAATTCAGTTAATTGACAGTACTGCTATGGATTTCCACTAAGTTTTGGTGGCTTGGAGATGTATCAGTAGTGCAGATGTGAGATGGGATTGGATTTAATTGTGATATCATGATGGACAAATAAACTACCCACTCACTGTTTAACTTTATTGACGATCAAGTGAATTTGAGAGGACTTATCAGGGCTCATGTAATTCCATATTCCTGAGTTTGTAATTATCTTTAGGCTCTTTATGCCACTTGAGTGGTATTTAGCTTAATCAGTTAAAACTTTGTTCAGTGGGGATTATACACCGGATGGAATAGGTGGACTCAGCAGAAAAAAATGTAATCTGTGTAAGAGCTGTTACTTAGCACATTTTAAAATTAACAAGCTTTTGAAGTGCTTCTTTTCGAAAACAAGGTATGAACTGATGACACTTCACCAGTAAAATGATAGAAGAGGTCAATAACCTGCTCAGGGAAGTTGAGTTTGGGTTCTGCCAGGGCCACTCAGCTCCTGACCTCATTACACCTTGGTTCAAACATGGACAAAAGACCCAAATTCTACAGGTGAGATGACAAAGTGTGGCATCAAGGAATGCTGGCAAAACTGGAATCAATCGGTATCGGGGGCAAACTCTCCGCTGATTGGACTCATGCCTGACATGTAGGAATATGGTTGTGATTGTTGGAGGTGGGTCATCTCACCTTCAGGACATCTCTGTTGGGGTTCCTCAAGACAGTATCCTAGGCCCAACCTATCTTCAGCTGCTTCATCAATGACCTAACTCCCTTGTAAGGTAAGACATGGGGTTGTTCCCTGGTAATGCACAATGTTCACCGTTCATGATTCCTCATGCTCCGAAAGCTAGTGTGCTTCCAATTAAACCTGTTGGACTATAACCTGGTGTTGTATGATTTTTAACATGATTCCTCAGGTACTGAAGTAGTTTATGTTCAAGTGTAACTGGATCTGGATAATATGGAAGCTTGGGCTGGTAAGTGGCATTTATGCCACTCCAATGCCAGGCTATGACCATCACCAAAAAGAGACTATCTAGCCACTGCCTCTTGACTTTCAATAGTGTTACCATCAAAGGACTCCCCCACTACCAACATCCTGGGGGTTGTCTTTAACCAGAAGCTCAACTGGACTCGCCACATAAACACAGTGGCAACAAGCACAGGTTAGAGGCTCGTAATATTATGGTGAGTAACTCCATTCCTGACGTCCCAAATCCCATCGTCCATCTATAAGGCACAAGTCAGAAGTGTGATGGCATGCTCCCCACTTGCCTGGGTGGGTACATCTCCAACAACACTCAAGCTTGACACCATATCGGATAAACTAGCTACTTGATTGGCACTACATTGACAAACATCCATTTCCTCCACCACAGTAGAAGTCACAGTAGAGTGTACTGTCTACAAGATGGGACACAGCAGAAATTCCCCAATGAGCCTCAGACAGCACTTTCCAAATGCACACCACTTTGATCTAAAAGGACATGGGTAACAGATACCTGGAACAACACAATCTTCAAGTTCTCCTCCAAGCCGCTCACCATCCTGACTTGGCCACTGTTCCTTCACTGTCACTGGGTCAAAATCTTGGAATTCCCTCTATTAGGGCATGGATTCAATCCACGGCATGTGGACTGCAGCAGTTCAGGAAGACACCTTACCATCACACCTCAAGGACAACTAAAAATGGGCAATAAATACTGGTCAGCTTGCAATGCCCACGTCCCACAAATGAATTTTTAAAAAGCTACAGTGAAGTTTTGGGTCAGATGAAAAGAAGTTTGGGTAAGGAGGTTGATTTGAATTAGCGTCTCAAAGGAAGAAAGCAAGTTGGAGATTCTAAAAAGAATATTCCAAAACTTGGGACTGAGGCAGTTGGAACCGTGATCACCAATGTTGGAGCATTATAAACCAGATAAAGCAGCTAAAGGTATTTGGTAAGCTATCACATAAAATATTACTGCACAAAATTAGGGTTCTGGGTATTGAGATAGAGGACTGCCTAATGGAAATGGAGTTGATGTCAATGAGTCGTTTTTTGTTGGCAAATTGTTAACTAGTAGAATGTTGCAGGAACCATTGCTGGGACCATAATGATTTGTAATCTATACCAATGTATTTGGTGAAGGGACTGCCTATCTATTTTAATCAAATTTGCTGATGATACAAAATTAGGTAGCAAGAGGTTTTGTAAAGAGGATACAGAGTGTTCTAAAAGACATAGGCTAAGTTGGTGTAAAAAAAAAGTACATGGAGCATCTGTGAGAAAATGTGAACTTTTTCATTTGGGCAGGAAGATTAGAAAGGCAGAATGTTATCCAAAGGGAGAGGGACTGCAGAATGATTTGTTCAGATCAACCTGGGTATCCTCATGAATGAAACAGAAAAATATTAGCACGTCATACCTAACTCATACGGATGACAAATAAAATGTTGGACTCTATTTTCGTAGAATGTGGGTGTTACTGGCAAGGCCAGTATTTATTGTCTATTCTTAATTGCTCTTGGGAAGATGGTGGTGAGCTGTCTCCTCTAACGGCTGCAATCCCTTGTGATCGAGGTACGTTCACAATGTTTTACTAAGGGTGTTACAAGATTTTGACCCAATGGCAATGAAGGATTGTCGATATAATTCTAAGTCAGGATGATCTGTAACTTGGAGGGACACTTGCAATTGATGTTCATATGCATACGCTGCCCTTGTCTTTCTAGGTGGTAGAGATAGTAGATGGAGTGTGCCGTTGCAGGCATGTTGCTTTGCCACTGCAGTATGTCTTTTTTGAATGGTACACATCGGAGTGAGGAGATTAATTGTTGGAAGTGGTGACCTGGATGGAGTAATGAAACTTGAGCATTGTTGAATCTGCACTCTTCCAGACAAATGGAGAGTAATCCATTGCACTCTTGACTGTGCCTTCCAGATGGTGTTGAGAATTTTGGGAGTCAGAAGTCAGTTTCACCTCGGAGTTCTGAACCTTTGACATGCTCTTATTGGCACAGTATTTATAGATATTTTTAATCGATCTGTTTAGGCATGTGGCACAAGTTTGAAGTGTTTGGGACTTGAGCCCAACCCTCTTTGAACAGAGATCACGATCTTACCACTCTACTGCAAGAGCCCTGCTTATAGTTGGTCCATTTCAACTTCTGGTCAATGGTAACCTTCAGGATATGGACAATGGGGGGTGTCAGCAATGGTAATGCCATTGAATGTTAAGGAATTGTATATGAATTATTCCCCTTTGCAGGTGATAGGAGATTTTTAACTTTCCAAACATAAACTGGGACTGCCATGTGTTAAGGACTTGGATGAGAGGAATTTAAGTGTGTATATGAAACTGTTCTCAGATGGCCCTACTGAATAAGGAGCAAAACTTGACCTTCTCTTGGGTAATAAGGCAGACAGGTGACTGAAGTGTAAGTGGGGAAGCACTTTGGGGCTGGTGATCATCATTCTATTTGTTTCAATATAGCTATGAAAAGGATAGACCAGATCTAAAAGCTAAAATTCTAAATTGGAGGAAGGTCAATTTTGACAGTATTGAGTAAGAAATTTTCAGAAGTTGATTTGCAGGTAAAGGGATGGCTGGAAGGTGGGAAGCCTTCAAAAATGAGATATTGAGAGTATTGAGAAAGTGTGTTCCTGTTAATGTGAAGGGCAGGGCTGGTGGGTGTAGCGATTGCTGGATGAAGAGAGAAATTGAGGCTCTGGTCAGGGCTTATGCTCGAAACGTCGAATTCTCTATTCCTGAGATGCTGCCTGGCCTGCTGTGCTTTGACCAGCAACACATTTGCAGCTGTGATCTCCAGCATCTGCAGATCTCATTTTTTACTCAAGAAAAAGGAGGCATACACACAGCTGGGATTGAGTGAATCCCTAGAAGAATATAAAGGCAGTGGGAGTACACCTAAGGAAATCGGGAGGGCTAAAAGGGGGCATGAAGTAGTTTTGGAGAAAGTAAGGATTGTGGATACTGGAAATCAGTCGAAAAGTATGGCACTGGAAAAGCACAGCAGGTCAGGCAGCATCCGAGGAGCAGGAAAGTTGATGTTTTGGGAATTATCAGGAATGTTTGGGAGGTGTGTGGGGAAGTGGGCTGAGCGATAAATGGGAGGGTGAGGGTGGAGGCAAAGTAACTGTGACGGTGATAGGTAGATGCAGGTGGGAGTGATATTGATAGATCGGAGGGGAGGCTGGAGAGGATAGGTGGAAAAGGAAGGTTAACAGAATAGTTCAAGAGGGCGGTGATGTGTTGGAGGATTGGATCTGGGATGAGGTGGGGGAAGGGGCGATTAGGAAACTGGTGAAGTCTATGTTGATGCCACGTGGTTGAAGGGTCCCAAGGTGGAAGGGATGTCGGGTGGCTTGGATTTGGCAATGGCAGAGGTGGAGGAATTGCATGTCCTTGACAGAGTGGGAGGGGGACTAAAGGGCGATGGGCTTGTTTGGTGCGTGTGTCCCAGAGATGTCCCCTGAAACGTTCCGTGAGTTGGCTTCCTGTCTCCAATGTAGAGTTTCCTGAAGAAGGGCTTATGCCTGAAATGTCGATTCTCCTGCTCCTTGGATGCTGCCTGACCTGCTGCGCTTTTCCAGCAACACATTTTTCAGCTCTGATCTCCAGCATCTGCAGTCCTCACTTTTTCTCCAATGTAGAGGAGACCACATTGAAACCAACAGACACAATAGATGAGGTGTTCAGATATGCAAGAAAATCTCTCAGATGTGAAATGATCCTTTGGGGCCTTGGATGGAGGTGAGGGGGAAAGGTGTAGGCACCAGTTTTACCCCACCTGTGGTGGCAAGGGAAGGTGTTGGCAGTGGAGGGCGGGTTGGTGGGGGGGGGGGGATGGAGGGAGTCACAGGGAATAGATTAAGGTGAGAGGGCAAAAATTTAAAAGGGACCTGGAGCAACGTATTCAAGGTGGTGCTTCCAGGGAATGTGGAGGCTGGTACAATTACAACATTTAAGAGGCATCTGGATGAGTACATACATAGGAAGGTTTTAGAAAGATCTGTGCCAGATGCTGGCAGATGGTACTAGATTTATTTAGGATATCTGGTCAGCATAGATGAATTAGACCGAAGGGTCTCTTTCCGTACTGTACAACTCTTATGACTATCCAGAAATCTCCTGCATGAGAATTCCAGATGCAGCAGAATCTGGTTTATATCTGGATAACATTAATTTTGCTATATTGGAAAAGAAGAATGAGTGTTTAGAGATGAATAGACTGCTGAAATAATATGGAAATGCAATTTATGGAAAATGATATGGAAATGTAACTTCGTATCTTGCATGTCTGTTATATTTTCTGAATGCAAATAGTCATTTGGTAGCACGAAACTTGAGCATTGCTGAAAACAGACACATTTTGTCAAGGCTTTTCATTAGGACTCATCTGGACAACTCACAAGAAATATCAATGTAAATGGAAACATTTATAATGTAAGAGAGGAGAGTTCTGAGTGGTTGGCAAGTGGACTTTGATTGCTGAGGCATTACTGTGGAGACTGCACTAGTTTCATTCCATGTATATATTAAGTTTTGTTTCCTTTATACTTTGGTTTACTTGTGAATTGTCGTTTTAAGGGAGAGGTAAAAAGCCTTGAATAAACATCTTTTGAAAACTTTTCATTTTTCAATAAATAGAATTCTTTCTTAAAGTTTCAGCTTATACGGTGGTGTGAAATTCCCTTTCATCCATCCACCTCTCCACTTCCCTGTTTTCATCCAACACACTTGAAGCCAATTTTTTGTCCACCCTGCTAACATTTCCTCCATCAGTTAAATGTCCATTTTTGTTAACTTTACTTGCAAAACATCTCAGCTTACTTGAAAAATTGTTGTATAAACAGAGTGAAAATTTGATCTGTGAACATTTGTACATTGGCAGTTAATTGCAGCAATGGATGATGGGTATCTACTCGGGGAACCTAGCGTTGTTTCAATACCAACTAACAAAGATCTAACTGCATGAATACTGCTTTCCAAATATTGGGTCCAAAATTGCTCCTCCCTTGTTGGGCTTTCTACCTACTCACCAAATAAAGTTCTGCTGGATGGATGACTGAAGAACTTTACTTTCTCCTGACCGTAAAACGATTTGGGAGGCCTTTAGTATCCACCCAAATGCATGTTAGCCCCTTTTGTGTTGTTTTCACGTCTACCCATGTGGCCCTAGTAGAGTCATACAGATGTACAGCACAGAAACTCATCCATGCCGACCAGGTATCCCAACCCAATCTAGTCCCACCTGCCAGCACTCGGTCCGTATCTCTCCAAACCTTTCCTATTCATATACCTGTCCATTTGCCTTTTAAATGTTGCAATTGTACTAGCCTCCACCACTTCATCTGGCAGCCTGTTCCACACACATACCACCTTCTGGTGCATAAGTTGCCTGTTAGGTCTCTTTTATATGTTGCCCCTCTCACCTTAAACCTATGCCCTCTAGTGCTGGACTCCCCTACCTCGGGGAAAAGACCTTGTCTGTTTACCCTATCCATGCCCCTCATGATTTTATAAACCTCTTATAATGTTACCCCTCAGCCTCTGCTCCATGTAAAACAGCCCGAGCCTATTCAACCTCTCCCTATAACTGAAATCGTCCAATCCTGGCAACATCCTTGTAAATCTTTTCTGAACGCTTTTGAGTTTTGCAATATCCTTCCGATAGGAAGAAGACCAGAATTGCACGCAGTATTCCAAAAGTGGCCTAACCAATGTCCTGTACAGCCACAACATGACCTCCCAACTCCTGTACCAATGCTCTGACCAATAAAGGAAAGAATACTAAACACCACCTTCATTATCCTATCCACCTGCGACTCTACTTTCAAGGAGCTATGAACCTGCATTTCAAGGTGTCTTTGTTCAGCAACCCTCTCCCTAAGACCTTACCATTAAGTGTATAAGTCCTGCTAAGACTTGCTTTTTCAAAATGCAGCTCCTCGCATTTATCTGAATTAAACTCCATTTACCACTTCTCAGTCCATTGGCCCATCTGGTCAAGATTCTGTTGTAATCTGAGGTAACCTTCTTCGCTGTCCACTACACCTCCAGTTTTGGTGTCATCTGCAAACTTACTAACAATACCTCTTAAGCTTACATTCAAATCATTTATATAAGCAATGAAAAGTAGAGGACCCAGCACCAATCCTTGTGGCATTCCACTAGTCACCAGTCTCCAATCTGAAAAACAACCCTCCTCCACCACCCTCTGTCTTCTCCCTTTGAGCCAGTTCTGTTTCCAAATGGCTAGTTCTCCCTGTATTCCATGAGATCTAACCTTGCTAACCAGTCTCCCATGGGGAACCTTGTCGATCGCCTTCCCGAAATCCATAATAGATGACATCTAGGAAATAGTTTGGGCATTAAACAAATTGTCTGCTGCTCTTCAAGCAGTTCTTTTGATCCTTCATCCAAACAGGAAGGCAGGCCCTCAGTTTAACAACATGCCCAGAAGGCTACTCCAATATTGCATTGCACTTTACTATCCTCAAGTGTCAACCCACATTATCTGATCATATTCCAAAGTGGGACTTATACTCAGCCTTCTGATTGCCAAGTGAGAAAGCTACCACTGCCCTAAAATTGCACATGAAACTATCACAAAGGAATTATTTTAAAAATGGGAAGCTTTCTGTGAGGCTTTGTCATCAGTTGCAGGAGATGCATGTATAATTCAAGGACTGATATCTTCCTCCTCTAGAAAATGTTCTTGAGCCAACTGACTACATTGATATGATCGTAGGGAAAAAAAGCCATCTTCCCCCACTATCCCCGTGAAGTGTTTAGCAAGACTGGTAATTGGCTTGCAGTGATTAGCGAGGATGTATTTAACTTCTGTTCTCCAACTGTGAAGGAAAGAAAGGAATTTCTTTTGCAAAGCACCTTTCGCAACCTCTGGATTTCCAAAATGTCTGTGCAGCTCATGACCTTTGGAGTATTTATACTGAAGTTTGAAGCTTTAGCATAAATACTACCTTTTTCCTAGCTGTTAACTGTTCTGATGAAAGTTACAGAATTCAACTGTTAATTCTGCTTTCTTCCTACAAATGCTGTCAGACCTGCTGAGTTGTTTCAAGCAATATCTGTTTTTGTTTCAGATCTCCACCATCTGCAGTTCTGTGTCTTACTTTTGGAATATTGTTACTGCTGCAAGGCAGGAAATGTGACAATCAATTTGAACACACAAAGGTCCCACAATAAGGTAATACCCAGATTACCACCTTTTGGTAATAGGTATCCTGGCCAAGATACGAGTGTGAATTCCACAACTATTGTGAAAATAGATCCTTGGGATATTTTCATGTGTTTTAGTGGGTCAGTACAACATACCTGAAAGTTGGCACTTCTGACTGTGTACTCTCCCTTGGTATTGCATTGCACTGTCAGCCTAGATTTAGTGCCTAGTCTTTGGAGTGCATATTGAATTCCCACACTTTTTACTGAATTGAGACTGTTACCAAGCTGAACCACACTTAATAGATTTTAGATTAGATTCCCTACAGTGTGCAAACAGGCCCTTCGGCCCAACCAGTCACACCGATCCTCCGAAGTGTAACCCACCCAGACCCATTTCCCTCTGACAAATTGACCTAACACTATGGGGCAACTTAGCATGGCCAATTCACCTAACCTGCACGTCTTTGGACTGTGGGAGGAAACTGGCGCATCCAGGGGAAACCCACGCAGACACAGGGAGAATGTGCAAACTCCACACAGGCAGTCACCCGAGGCTGGCTGGAATCGAAACTTGGGACCCTGGTGCTGTGAGACAGCAGTGCTCACCACTAACCTACTGTGCATTGGGCTGTTCTGAAGAAAGTGACTGTACTGAAAAGTTTGGTGCAGATATCGGATACAGTGCAACCTTGATTATCCAAGCATCAATTATCCAAATTTTGGATTATCAGAACAAGATCTCAAGGTCCCGGTTGGGTAAACTGTGTCACCTGCACATTCGATTGTCTGAACAAAATACTCCCTGTCTGTGTCATTCAGATAATCAAGGTTGCCCTGTAGACAGCAATTGAGAGATGGAGTTTATATTAAATTCAATAAATTTTGCAGTTTGTAGGAAGATGCCATGAAATTCACCGGAATAACTCCGTCTTTCAGGAAAGAAAGATGTAGCATTTGATTGTTTGAGCTCTACTTCCCTGCTGTGTCTGATTAGCTAAAGTGGCCTACCAATCCACTTGGTTATAAAACAATCACTTAAGAAACAAGACTATCACCATTTTCATAACTTCGAATTAGCAATACATGAAAGTTTGTCAGTGTTGAGTTCACAACCACAGATTTTAAAAACACCATTGGATTTACTATCTCAGCTTGGGATTTGAATTCATTAAACTCCAAATCTGAATCTGCGGAAAAGTCCTTTAAAATGTTCCTTTATTTGCATTTGTAGAATCAGAGAATGATCAGAGCGCGTCAGGATTGCTGATGTATGATTTGTCAGGAGTAGCTGAAAAAATAGGTTTGAATTAGCAGCAGGTCAGTTTTCATTTCCTGTAGATAGAACCTAGATATTGTGGAAGATATTGCAATGCAGTTTATCTTCTTATCACAGTTCCAATGCTGTTTATCTTCTTATTACAGTTCCAATGCTGTATTTATTTTTTGAGTAGACTCCCATAATCTTTTGTTCATATCGTTGATATCTACAGAATTGTCCGTGTAATATCTTTTAATGCCAGCAGATTTCATAACGGGTATGGCACTGTTAATTTCTGAATACTTATCGCCTGTGTCTGTTAGTAACTGATTATGATCATTCTGCTATAAAATCTGCAGGATGGGAATTATTTGGTAAGTGTAACCTATTGGTGGTGTTGTGGACAGTGAACATAGTTATCTGAAGAGTACAATGGGACTTGGATCCAATGGACAGATGGGCCAATGGACCAAAGAGTGGCAGATGGAGTTTAATCTAGATAAATGAGGTGCTACATTTTGGAGGGCAAATCCGGGCCAGACTTATACATTTTAATGATAAGGTCCTGGAGAGTCAAACAAAGCGACCTTGGAATTCAGGTTCACAGGTTCCTTGAAAGTGAAGTCACACGTAGACAAGATAGTGAAGAAGGCGTTTGGATGCTTGCCTTTATTGGTCAGTGCATTAACTATAGGAGTTGGGAGGTAAAGTTGTGACTGAACAGGATATTGGTTTGGCCACTTTTGGAATATTGAGTGCAATTCTGGTCTCTCTCCTTGAGAAATGATGCTGTGAAACTTGAAAGAGTTCAGAAAAGATTTACAAGGATATTGCCAGAGCTTTAGGGAGAAGCTGAATAGGCTGTGGCTGCTTTCTCTGGAGCACTGGAGGCTGAGGGATGACCTTTTTGAGATTTATAAATTCATGAAGGGTATGGATAGAGTGAATAGTCATGGCCTTTCCCCAGGGTAGAGAAGTTCAAAACTAGAGGCCATAGGTGTAAGGTGAGAAGGGAAAGATTTAAAATGACTTAAGGAGCAATATTTTCACACGAGGATTATGCATGTATGGAATGAACTACTAGAGGAAGTGGTGGAGGCCAATAAAATTACAACATTGAAAAGGCATCTGTATGGGTATATGAATAGTAAGGGTTTCGAGGAATATGGGCCAAATGCTGGCTAGATTAATTTAGGCTATCTAGCTGGCATTGACATATTGGACTGTTTCCGTGCTATACATCTCTTAAAAACTCCAAAATGTGGAATTGTCAGATATCTGATCGGTTGCTGGATTGAAAAGAGCATTAACAGATTCCTGTCTACAGACTATGTGCCTGTCTTGCTGCTCAGATGGTGTAACATGAGACCCATGATGCAAGGAAGGAATTTAGATTGGCTTTATCACAGTTTGATATTAATAGACACAACTGCTTTCCACTTAACCGTCTGTGTGGTATATTGATCTCAAGCCAGCAATTTTGTTAGGTAATTTGCTTCATAACTAAGGATTTCTTTGACCTTTCTGTAATGACTGTTTTGTATTCTGTTCAGTTTTTTCAACATGAATTTCAGATACATTGGAAGCACCCTTCAAATGTTTAGATTAGAATGTGTTGTACAACAAAAAAAAATTCAAAATAAATATGTGGGTGAAAGTGGAGATTGGTGAATTAGTTAAGTTGTAAGGGTTTTTGCTGCTTGAGTGCTTGACTAAAACCCGAATCTGTTCAGAAACCTGCATTTCTAGCATTTAGAACACACAAGTTAGGATCGGGGTAGGCCTTTTGGTCCATTGTGCCTTTTGGATCATTAATCCCTTGGGTAGATCAGAAGTGATCAGTGGAAAGGAGTGTAGAAGCTGTTCAAGTCATCGCAATCCCTTGTTCCGTGAAGTTTGCATAAGATTGGCACAGATCAGTGCCACGTGGATTACAAGGAAGCAATGCCAGAGATGGATAGAGTGGTAATCACTGTGAAAGACAGCAGCAAGAAAAATGAAGAGTCATAGAGAGGGACAGCACAAAGTGTATTACATGTGACTGCAACTTCAGCACTGCATTTATGGAATAACCTACGTTGAAAGTGGTCTGAAACCAGATGTGATGGGAATAGATCAGGTTTATTCGTGTGTCAGTCGTTTGTGACATTGAGTGAAGTTTTAGGAATTGTGTGGAATATGACTTGTTCAGTCTTTCTACTTACCAATTTGCATGATGTGGTGGGGTTTAAAATTTCATAATGTGTGGCCTAGAAGCAAAGGACACAGCTTCAAAATAAGAGGTGGATCAGTTAGGACTGATTTGAGGAGAATTTTCTTCACTTGGAGGTTGTAAATTTTTGCAATTCTCTATCCCAGAGGCATATGCAGGCTCAGTTATTGAATATTTTCAAGGCATAATAGTTGTTTTTAATAGGATCTAGGGGTATGGGGAAATGCCATTGTGGTAGAGCATCACCCATGATCCAGTTGAATAGTGGAGAGACTCGATGGGTTGAAAAGCCAATTCCTACTGCTAATAGGTATGTAAGAAACAGGAGCAGGTGTAGGCCATAGGGCCTTGTTGCAACTTCTATTAAAATCAAGTCTTGGCAAGAGAGTAGAATTTGATGCTTCTTCCTTGTAACCCAGAGTCCTGTAGATGAAGCATTGGCGTTTCAGCTTTGGAATGTGCTGTCACCACAGCTTTCTGGGGAAGAAATTCTTTTCATCTCCATCTTAAATGGGTAGAAATGAAGGCAAGAGAGGAGGGGGAGTGGTGTTTTTGATAAGGGATAGTAAGCTAAGCTCACAATGGCAGGGGACCTCAGACCCATGACATGTGCCTCTTGCTTGATGTGGGAGCTTAGGAACGTGTCTGACGTTCCTGACTCTTAGGCTTGCAAGAAGTGAGTCCAGCTGCAGCTCTTGTTTGACCGCATGACAGCTCTGGAGCTGCTGATGGACTCACTGTGGAGCATCAGCGATGCTGAGGAGGTCATGGATAGCGCATTTAGTGAACTGGTCACACCACAGGTTAGACTTGCTAAGGAAGACAGTGAATGGGTGACCAAAAGATAGAAAAAGAGTAGGAAGGCAGTGCAGGTGTCCTCTGCGGTCATCTTCCTCCAAAACAGAGGCTCATGCCCGAAACGTCGATTCTCCTGCTCCTTGGATGCTGCCTGACCTCCTGCGCTTTTCCAGCAACACATTTTCAGCTCTGGAGAAGGTGGGACTATTACAAAATGGACAGTCTACATCTGAACCAAACCGGAATCAATGTCCTTGGGGGGAGTTTTTGCTACTGCTGTTGGGGAAGTTTTAAATTAATGTGGCAGGGGACTGGGAACTGGGAACCAGAAGAGGAAACACGTAGGCAGCGAGGTGGAGACTGGAGCCTGTAAGAATCATGAAGATAGCATTAATAAAAGGAAGAGTAGCAGAGAGCAGATGAGTGCAAAAGAACTGGTGGCCTGAAATGCAAGGAGTATAGTGTGTAAGGCAGATGAACTTGGGGCTTGGATTGGTGCCTGGGAGTATGATGTTATTGCAATCATCGGCCCTGACCAGCAATACAACTCTACCCCCCCCTTTTATTTCCCTCCCTGTCCTGTCTGAAGCGACCCTCCTGGAACATTTAGTTGCCAATTATCATGCTGAAGGAAGGGCATGATAATTGGCAACTAAATGTTCCAGGAGGGTCGCTTCAGACAGGACAGGGAGGGAAATAAAAGGGGGGATAGAGTTGCATTGCTGGTCAGGGCTGATATCGCTGCTGTGCTAAAGGAGGACACTATGGAGGTCTTAAGTAATGAGGCATTATGGGTGGAACTGAGAAATAAGGATGCATTTACAAAGTTGGGGCTGTATTGCAGACCTCCCAACAGTGAGCGTGAGGTAGAAGAACTAACAGGTAAACAGACTACGGAAAGATGTAGAGGCAATAGGGTAGTGGTGATGGGAGATTTTAATTTTCCCAACACTGACTGGGATACACATAGCGTCAGAAGTCTGGATGGGGTAGAATTTGTAAGAAGTGTCCAGGAGAGTTTTCTAGAGCAGTATGTCAATTGTCCGACTAGGGAAGGGGCCATCTTGGACCTGGTACTGGGGAGCGAGCCATGACAGGTGGTAGAAGTTGCGGTGGGGGATTTCTTTGGCAACAGTGACTCCAATTCTGTAAGTTTCAGAATACTCGTAGATAAAGATGGGAGTAGTCCTCAGGGAAGAGTACTAAACTGGGCCATGGCCAATTTTATCAACGTTAGGCAGGAGCTCGGAAATGTGGATTGGACACAGCTATTTGAAGGCAAATCCACATTTGATATGTGGGAGGCTTTCGAAGATAGTGCAGGATAGGCATGTCCCGTTGACTGCAAAGGACAAGTAGGGCAAGATTCGTGAACCATGGATGACAGGAGAAATTATATGACTAACCAAGAGGAAAAGGGAAACATACGTAAGGTCTGGGCAGCTAAGAACAGAACGGTTTCTGGAGGAATATCGGAAGAGTAGGGCAAGTCTTAAATGAGGAATCATCCGGGCTAAAAGGAGTCATGAAATAGCTTTAGCAAGCAGAATTAAGAAGAATCCCAAAGCATTTTATTCTTATATAAGAAGCAAGCGGGTAACTAGAGAAAGGATTGGTCCACTAAACGATCATGAAGGAAGGCTGTGTGTCGAAACTGAGAGAATGGGTGAGATTCTGAATGATTACTTTGCATCACTGTTCACGGAGGAGAGGAACATGATGAATCTTGAGATTAAAGATAGAAGTTTGATTGGTCTGGATCACGTTGACATAAGTAGGGAGGATATGTTGGGTAGGCTAGAGGTTATTAAGGTGGACAAATCCCCAGGATCAGATGGGATCTATACAAGGTTGCTGAGGGAGAGGAGAGAGGAAATAACTGGGACCCTGACAGATATCTTTGTGGCATCCTTAAATACAGGTGAGGTGCCGGAGGACTGGAAGGTTGTTCATGTTGTCCCCCTGTACAAGAAGGGTAGTAGGTATTTTCCGGGTAACTACCGACCAGTGAGCCTGATGTTGGTGGTGGGGAAGTTGCTGGAGAGGGTACTGAGTGATAGGTTCTATTTATATTTAGAAAAGGATTGGCTTATCAGTGATAGACAGCATGGTTTTGTGTGGGGGAGATCATGCCTTACCAATTTAATAGAGTTCTTTGAGGAAGTGACCAAGTTGATAGGTGAAGGAAAGGCTGTTGATGTCATATACATGGACTTTAGTAAGGCATTTGATAAGGTTCCCCATGGTAGACTAATGGAGAAAGTGAAGTCACATGTTGTGCAGGATGTTCTAGCTAGGTGGGTAAAGAACTGTTGAGCAACAGGAGACAGAGTAGTGGTAGTTGAAGGGAGTTTCTCAAAATGGAGAAAGGTGACCAGTGATGTCCCACAGGAGTCAGTGTTGGGGCCACTGTTGTTTGTAATATACATAAATGATCTAGAAGATGGAACAAGTTTTCAGATGACATGAAGATTGGTGAAATAGCAGAAAGCATAAGAGACTGTCAAAGAATATAGGAGGATATAGATAGTCAGGAGAGTTGGCAGAAATGTGATAAAAGGATTTCAATCCAGACAAATGTGAGGTGATGCATTTACACAAGACTAATTCTAGAGCGAATTATATAATGAACAGAAGAGCCTTGGGAAAAGTTGATGGGCAGAGAGATCTGGGAGTGCAGGTTCATTGTACCCTGAAGGTTGCTGCACAGGTGGATAGAGTGGTCAAGAAGGCATATAGTATGCTTGCCTTCATTGGATGGGGTATTGAGTATAAGAGCTGGCAAAGCATGTTAAAATTGTACAAGCTGAAAATGTGTTGCTGGAAAAGCGCAGCAGGTCAGGCAGCATCCAAGGAGCAGGAGAATTGACGTTTTGGGCATGAGCCCTTCTTCAGGAATGAGGAAAGTGTGCCAAGCAGGCTAAGATAAAAGATAGGGAGGACGAACTTGGGGGAGGGACGTTAGAAATGCGATAGGTGGAAGGAGGTCAAGGTGAGGGTGATAGGCCACAGTGGGGGTGGGGGCAGAGAGGTCAGGAAGAAGATTGCAGGTTAAGAAGGTGGTGCTGAGTTCGAGGGTTAGGACTGAGACAAGGTGTCGGGAGGGGAAATGAGGAAACTGGAGAAATCTGAGTTCATCCCTTGTGGTTGGAGGGTTCCTAGGCGGAAGATGAGGCGATCTTCCTCCAGCCATCATGTTGCTATGGTCTGATGATGGAGGAGTCCAAGGACCTGCATGTCCTTGGTGGAGTGGGAGGGGGAGGTGAAGTGTTGCACCACGGGGTAGTTGGATTGGTTGGTCTGAGTGTCCCAGAGGAGCGCTCTGAACCATTCTGCAAGTAGGCGGCCTGTCTCCCCAATATAGAGGAGGCCACATCGGGTGCAGCGGATGAAGTAAATGATGTGTGTGGAGATGCAGGTGAATTTGTGGCGGATATGGAAGGATCCCTTGGGGCCTTGGAGGGAAGTAAGGGGGAGATGTGGGCGCAAGTTTTGCATTTCTTGCGGTTGCAGGGGAAGGTGCTGGGAGTGGAGGTTGTGGGGTGGGGGATGTAGACCTGACGAGGGAGTGGTCTTTACGGAACGCTGATAGGGGAGGGGAGAGAAATATATCCCTGGTGGTGTGGTCTGTTTGGAGGTGGCAGAAATGGTGACAGATGATATGAAGTATCTGGAGGTTTGATCGGTTGGTAGGTGAGGACCAGTGGGGTTCTGTCCTGGTGGCGATTGGAGGGGCGGGGCTCGAAGGCGGAGGAGCGGGAAGTGGAGGAGATGCGGTGGAGAGCATCGTCGATCACGTTGGTGGGGAAATTGCGGTTCGGTATTGGAACTGGTCCTCCTGGGAGCAGATGTGGCGGAGATGAAGGAATTGGGAATGTGGGATGGCGTTTTTACAGGGGGCAGGGTGGGAGGAGGTGTAGTCTAGGTAGCTGTGGGAGTCAGTCGGTTTATAGTAACACTAGACTACCTAGACCACAGCTACCTAGATTAAGAACACTTCAACTTCCCCTCCCACTCCACTAAGGGCATACAGATCCTTGGACTCCTCCATCACCAGACCATAGCAACATGACGGTTGGAGGAAGAGCGCCTCATCTTCTGCCTAGAAACCCTCCAACCACAAGGGATGAACTCAGATTTCTCCAGTTTCCTCTTTTCCCCTCCCCACACCTTGTCTCAGTCCCAACCCTCGAACTCAGCACCACCTTCCTAACCTGCAATCTTCTTCCTAACCTCTCCGCCCCCACCCCCACCCCCACTACGGGCTATCACCCTCACCTTATCACCCTCACCTTAACCTCCTTCCACCTATTGCATTTCCAACGCCCCTCCCCCAAGTCCCTCCTCCCTACCTTTTATCTTAGCCTGCTTGGCACAATTTCCTCATTCCTGAAGAAGGGTTCGTGCCCTAAAAGTTGATTCTCCTGCTCTTTGGATGCTGCCTGACCTGCTGCGCTTTTCCAGCAACACACTTTCACTTATACACTTAATGGTAAGTTCCTAGGGAGTGTTGCTGAACAAAGAGACCTTGGAGTGCAGGTTCATAGCTCCTTGAAAGTGGAGTCACAGGTAGATAGGATAGTGAAGAAGGCATTTGGTATGCTTTCTTTTATTGGTCAGAGTATTGAGTACAGGAGTTAGGAGGTCATGTTGCGACTGTACAGGACATTGGTTAGGCCCCTGCTGGAATATTGCATGCAATTCTGGTCTCCTTCCTATCGGAAGGATGTTGTGAAACTTGAAAGGGTTCAGAAAAGATTTACAAGGATGTTGCCAGGGTTGGAGGCTCTGACCTATAGGGAGAGGCTGAACAGGCTGGGACTGTTTTCCCTGGAGTGTCGGAGACTGAGGGGTGACCTTGTAGAGGTTTACAAAATTGAAGAGCATGGATAGAATAAATAGGCAAAATCTTTTCCCTAGGGTCGGGGAGTCCAGAACTAGAGGGCATAGGTTTAGGGTGAGAGGGGAAAGATATAAAAGAGACCTAATGGGTGACTTTTTCATACAGAGAGTGGTACGTGTATGGAATGAGCTGCCAGAGGATGTGGTAGAGGCTGGTACAAATACAACATTTAAGAGGCATTTGGATGGGTATATGAATAGGATATGGGCCGGATGCTGGCAAGTGGGACTAGATTGGGTTGGGATATCTGGTCGGCATGGACGGGTTGGACTGAAGGGTCTGTTTCCATGCTGTACATCTCTATGACTCAGAACATTTTCTGATTCACTATGTGGATGTACCTACTAGGGAAGGTATTACACCTGACCTACTGTTGGGAAATAAGGCAGGGCGGGTGACTGAGGTGTCAGTGGGGGAGCACTTTGGGGCCAGCGATCATAATACTATTAGATTTTAAAATAGTGATGGAAAGGGATAGACCAGATTGAAAAGTTGAAGTTCTAAATTGGAGAAATGCCAATTTTGATGGTATTAGGCAAGAACTTTGAAAAGCTGATTGAGGGTGATGTTTGAAAGTAGAGGGACGGCAGAAAATGGGAAGTCTTCAGAAATTAGATGACAAGAATTCAGAAAAAGTATATTCCTGTTAGGGCGATAGGAAAGGCTGGTCAATATAGAGAATGGATGACTAAAGAAATTGAGGGCTTGGTTTAGAAAAAGGAGGAAGCAGATGTCAGGTATTGACAGGATAGTTAGAATGAATCCTTAGAAGAGTCTAAAGGCAGTAGGAGTATACTTAAAACAAAAATCAGGAGGGCAAAAAGGGGACATGAGATAGCTTTGGCAAATAGAATTAAGGAGAATCCAAAGGGTTTTTACAAATACATTAAGGACAAAAGGGTAACAAGGGAGAGAATAGGACCCTTCAAAGATCAGCCATTTGTGTGGAGCCGCAGAGAATGGAATTCCTAAACAAGTATTTTGGATCAGTATTTACTGTGGAAAAGGATATGGAAGATATAAAATGTAGGGAAACAGATGGTGACCTATTGAAAAATGTCCATACTACAGAGGAGGAAGTGTTGGATATCTTGAAACGTGTAAAGGTGGATAAATCCCCAGGACCTGATCAGGTATACCCGAGAACTCTGGGAAGCTAGGGAAGTGATTGCTGGGCCTCTCACTGAGATATTTGTATTATCGATAGCCACAGGTGAGGTGCCAGAACACTGGAGTTTGGCTAAAGCTGGGCCACTGTTTAGAAAGGGTGGTAAGGACAAGCCAGGAAAATATAGACCAGTGAGCCTGACATCGGTGGTGGGCAAGTTGTTGGAGGGAATCCTAAGGGACAGGATGTATATGTATTTGGAAAGGCAAGGACTGGTTAGGGATAGTCAACATGGCTTTGTGCTTGTGAAATCATTTCTCACAAACTTGATTGAGTTTTTTGAAGAAGTAACAAAGAGGATTGATGAGGGCAGAGCAGTAGATGTGATCTATATGGATTTCAGTAAGGTGTTCAACAAGGTTTCCCATGGGAGACTGGTTAGCAAGGTTAGATCTCAAGGAATACAGGGAGAACTAACCAATTGGATATAGAACTGGCTTAAAGGTAGAAGACAGAGGGTGGTGGTGGAGGGTTATTTTTCAGACTGGAGGCCTGTGACCAGTGGAGTGCCACAAGAATCAGTGCTGGTACCTCTACTTTTTGTCATTTATATAAATGATTTGCATATGAGCTTAAGAGGTACAGTTAGTAAGTTTGCAGATGACACCAAAACTGGAGGTGTAGTGGACAGCGAAGAAGGTTACCTCAGATTACAATGGGATCTTAATCAGATGGGTCAGTGGGCTGAGAAGTGGCAGATGGAGTTTAATTCAGATAAATGCGAGGTGCTGCATTTTGGTAAAGCAAATCTTAGCAGGACTTATACACTTAATGGTAAGGTCCTTGGGAGTGTTGCTGAACAAAGAGACCTTGGAGCTTAAAAATGTGTTGCTGAAAAAGCACAACAGGTCAGGCAGCATCAAAGGAGCAGGAGACTCGATGTTTCAGGCATAAGCCTTTCTTCAGGAATGAGGAGGGTGTGCCAAGCAGGCTAAGATAAAAGGTAGGGAGGAGGGACTTGGGGGAGGGGCGTTGGGAATACGATAGGTGAAAGGAGGTTAAGGTGAGGGTGATAGGTCGGAGAGGGGGTGGGGGCGGAAAGGTCGGGAAGATTGCAGGTCAAGAAGGCGGTGCTGAGTCAGAGGGTTGGGACTGAGAAAAGGTAGGGGGAAGGGAAATGAGAAAGCTTGTGGTTGAAGGGTTCCTCGGCGGAAGATGAGGCACTCTTCCTCCAGGCATCGTGTTGCTATGGTCTGGCGATGGTGGAGGCCAAGGAACTGCACGTCCTTGGAGTGGGAGGGGGAGTTAAAGTGTTCATCCACAGGGCGGTTGGGTTGGTTGGTGCAGGTGTCCCAGAGGTGTTCTCTGAAACGTTCCGCAAGTAGGCGGCCTGTCTCCCCAATATATAGGAGGCCACATCGGGTGCAGCGGATGCAGTAAATGATGTGTGCTTGGCACACCCTCCTCATTCCTGAAGAAGGGCTTATGCCCGAAACGTCGATTCTCCTGCTCGTTTGATGCTGCCTGACTTGCTACGCTTTTCCAGCAACACATTTTTAAGCTCTGATCTCGAGCACCTGCAGTCCTCACTTTCTCCTAAAGAGACCTGGGAGTTGCAGGTAGATAGGATAATGAAGAAGCGTTTAGTATGCTTTCTTTTATTGGTCAGAGTATTGAGTACGGGAGTTGGAAGGTCATGTTGCTGCTGTACGTGACATTGGTTAGGCCACTGTTGGAATATTGCATGCAATTCTGGTATCTTTCCTGTTGGAAAGATGTTGTGAATCTTGAAAGGATTCAAAAAAGATTTACAAGGATGTTGCCAAGGTTGGAGGATTTGAACTGTAGGGAGAGGCTGAACAGGCTGGAGCTGTATTCCCTGGAACATCAGAGGCTGAGGGGTGATCTTATAGAGGTTTACAAAATTATGAGGGGCATTGATAGGATAAATAGACAAAGTCTTTTCCCTGGGGTCAGGGAGTCCAGAACTAGAGGGCATAGGTTTAGGGAGAGAGAGGAAAGATATAAAAGGGACCAAAGGGCAACTTTTTCACGCAGAGGGTGGTACGTGTATGGAATGAGCTGCCAGAAGTAGTGGTGGAGGCTGGTACAATTGCAACTTTTAAAAAGTATTTGGATGGGCTTATGAATTGAAAGGGCTTGGAGGGATATGGGCCGGGTGCTGGCAGGTGGGACTAGATAGGGTTGGGATATCTGGTTGGCATGGACGGGTTGGACCGAATGGTTTGTTCTAGGACTCTAAATGAAGGATCGCTTACACTGGAACTTGTTCCAGATATCTAACTTACTCCAAGGAGGAAACATGATCTCTGCATTATCTTCTTGTTGAATCTCCTAAGAATATTGTTTCTCGTTCTTCTAAACTCCATGAGTACAGGCCCGACCTACTCAACATTTCTTTGTAAGTTGTGACGATGGTACCAACTATTGGGCCAAATTTTCTGCCTTCCTGGATTCATGAGAGTGAATGAATGAGAAGGAAAAGAAATGGATCATACCTTCTTGCATGTCTACCAATGCTATTCATAGATTTCACTTGTCAGAAAGTCAGTTATCTTTCTCTCCCTCTTCCTGTCTCTCTCTATCCACCCACTCCCAGGATACACCTGACTTTCGTTAATGCTTGAATCAGTTCGTGGAGCCGTGTCCTGATCAGTACTGTATCGAAATAAAGTTTCGATCTCTTTGAAGCTGCATTTCATAAGTGTGCCACACTGCCATTCAGAACTCTTACACAAGTTGTTTATAATTTTTCAATGTATATTTGTTACATGTTACTTCAGGATATCACAGGAGGGTACAAACCTTACATAATATATTAGACCATGTTTAATTTGTACTGCTGAATGCTCATGCCCAGCGATTATTCTTGTAACTTTTCACGGAGAGCAGCAGCATCTTGTCCTCCTCATAAACGTGTTCAATCCTGTGGTTATTGGACAAGTAACGATTCTCGTTTGAGTCACTCGATAGCCACAGGCATTGTTAGCTATGGATGGTTTTTTTGCACAATCAAGCCAATATCACCTAAATTCGATGCATTAACAGTGGTGTGAGTGTCTATCTCTTTCTTTGGCTCTTACTACTGCTTACCCCTATTCCAGGGGCATTGATACCACTTCACTGGCTGGAGTCTGCTGAATCAACACAGATTACGTCAAACTTAACTATGTGGAGTTCATGTCCCAGTTCTCCAACACATGAAAGGTAAATTGAAAAAGCCTCTAGTTTAAACTTGAGAACGGTGTTGATTGTTTAGTTTGAAGCATTATTTATTTCTGCAGATAGTTTTATTTGAGACAGTGACCACTCACACATGATGGTTAAAACTACAAAATACTTAGGGGCATTTCAATCGATGCCTTTCTTGGAAAGGGTCAAATTCCAGTTTTCCAGTCAGAAACTGCTATTTTTAGGTATGGGTCAGTCGGCAATGATGGTCTGAAGTCCTGGACATTGTGCAAACTCGCAAATTAAACTGATTGGTGAGTTTTAATCTGTGTGCTCTGACCAGTAGTAAAGGTCAGTTGAAATAAGTTGAAAATCAAAGGGGATTGAAATGTCAAAAGAATTAACAGGAAGAAAATGCTGAAGCAATCCCAGTAGAACATTGTTTTCGTGAAAATATAAAGGATGGTTATTACGGTTTATGATGCCTTTGGAAGTAGATACTTGAACTGCAATGCTCTGAAAAGATATACGGGTAAATAGAGACCTTCAGGTCCTTATTCACAATGATTGTTACCAGCTGCAGAAACAGGAATGAGTGACCATTAGCAAACACGCAAGTGGGCATCCTTGTTTGCGATGCAAGTGAAGACAACTTTGGAGATTGGTCTCCTTAAGAATGAGAACAAGTAAGAAATTCTAGATGGTGTATTTGCTGTAATGTGAAGAGGCAGACCTCCATAGAAAATGTGACCTGAGAGCCTCCATGAAAATCATAGTACCATCTGTCAACCTGAGTTTGTATTTTTTAAATACTTCAGGGGATGTGGGTTTTGTTGGTTCGGCCAATATTTATTGTCAGCCCCTAATTGAGTTTGTGAAGATAGCGGTGAACTTGGTCCTTGAAATCCTTTCAGTCCATTTGGTGTAGGTACACCCACAGTCTTGTCAGGGAGGGAGTTCTAGAAATTTGACTCGATGATAATGAACATCATTCCAAATCAGGATGCTCAGTGGCTTGGAGAGGTGCCTACTGTGGTGGTGTTTCCATTTATGGGCTACACTGTCCATTAGGGTGGGCTTGGAAGGTGCTGCCTTGGCAGTCTTGGGGAATTTCCATATGTTGTAGATCATGCACACTGCTGCTTCTGAGCATTTGTGGTGGAAGGAGTGAATGTGAATTTTGAATTTGGTAGTAGTTGAGCAGATTTCATTGTTGAGCTTCTTGAGGCTGTTGGGAGCTTTCCATCACAGTCTTGACTTGTGCCTTGTAAATGGTGAACAGGCTTTCAGGACTCATTAGTCAAGTTACTTCTGCATGGTTCTGAGCTTCTGATCTGGTCCAATAGGCACAGTATTTATGTGACTCACCCAGTGCAATTGCTTGGCAATAATAATCCCCAGGATGTAGATAATGTGAGATTGTGATGGTAATGCCATTGAATCTCAAGGTGCAATAGTTAGATTCTCTCTTATTGGAGATGGTTATTGCCTGGCACTCGCTTGCTGCTGTCAACTCGATTGTCCAGATCTTGCTGCATTTGGATGTGGCCTCCTTTGGCACCTGAGGAGCCATGAATGGTGGCTCATCATATAATCATCAGTTAACATCTCCACATCTGATCATGTGAAAGTGAGGGGGATCATTGGTGAAGCCATAGAAGACAATTGGGCCTAGAACTCCAATGAACTCCTGCAGTGGTGTTCTCGAGCTGAAATTGCTGACTTCCAGTGACCACAATCATATTCGTTTCTGCTAAGTAGGATTGGAATCTTCCCTGATTCCCATTTGCTCCAGTTTTGCCATGGCTACTTGATGCTACATTCAGTCAATTGTGGCACTTGATCTCAAGGGCAGGCAGTCACTCCCTCTTTGGAGTTGAGCTGTTTTTCTCCGTGTTTGGACCAAAGAGCTGAGTGTTCTCCGCGAAACCGAAGCTTAGTGATGCTTGGTAGCACTGATAACACGTTCTATCACTTGTTTGATTGATTGCCAAGAGTAGATTGAGTGATTAATAACTGGATTTATATATTTTTTTGAATGTACAGGAGAGAATTGGGCAAAGTTCAACATGCTGGGCAGTTTTCGGTGCTGTAGCTATACTTGAACAGCTTAGCAGGTGTGGCAAATTCTGGAACATGTCTTCAATAACACATCTGGATTATTGTCAAGGCCCATTCCCTTTGCAATATCTGGTCTCTTCAGCCCTTTCTTCATATCACACAGAGTGAATCAAATTGGCTGAAAGCTGGCATCTGTGATGGGGGCATCAAGAGACTGAGATGGATCAGCAACTTGACACCCACGCCTGGGGTTGTGGCAAATACTTCAGATTTACCTTCTGTGCTGTTGTGCTGTGAGGATAGGGTCATTTATGGTGCTGCTATCTCCAGTCAGTCCATCATTTGTGGTTGGACTGCAGAGCTTAAATTTTGTTCTGTTGGTTATGGAGTCAATTGGCTCTGTCTGTCACTTGAGCTTATGCTGCTTGACATGAAGTTAGTGCCATAGCTTCAGATAGACACCTCATTTTTAGATATGCTTGGGACTGCTCCTAGCATGCCCTCCTGTACACCTCTTTGATTTATTGTTGGAACCTTGCTTAATGGTAAAGGTGTATGAATCTTTGAAATGGAGAGCAAGAAACATCATGCTGGAGTTTCAATCCTGTTGTTAAGGAGGTTTTCTCAACAGCTGATTCAGCTACAATTCCAGCACGTGACTGCTTTTGGCTATTGAGAGGAAGGAGGGAACAGTTTCCAGCATTAATAAGGTAAAGTTTCACCACAAAATCCACAATTAAAGTAATGAAGAGTGAAAGCAGATTACCTCATTTCTAATATTTAAAATTTGTCAACCACTTTGAGGTTTACAAAATTATGGATAGGTTGAATAGTAAAGGTCTTTTCCCTAGGGTGGGTAAGTCCAAAACTAGAGGGCATACATTTAAGGTGAGAAGGGAAAGATTTCAAAGTGACCCAAGGGGCAACTTTTTCTCACAGGGGGTGGTGCATGTATGGAATGAGCTGCCAGAGGATGTGGTGGAGGTTAGTACAATAACAACATTTAAAAAGGATATGGAGGGGTATATGAATAGAAAGGAATTTGAAGGATATGGGCCAAAAGCTGGCTAATGAGACTAGATTAATTTGGCGTATCTGGTCAGCATGGACAAGTTTAGACTTGATGTGTTTCCGTGCTGTAGATTCCATGAGTCCATGAAAAGTACAGGCCAGGTCGTAATGATACAGATTGAATATGATGCTGTTTCTGATCCTGTATAGTTAGTCAAGGATGCAAAATCAGGTATTGTTAGACCTGTTTGAAACTTACTCCATGATAGTCCACACAATATAATGGAGGGTGGTGGCATTGTGAATATAGGGCTTCACCTCCGCATGGACTGTGAGATGGCCAATCTTACCAGCACTGTCATGGGCAGATCAATGTACTGTAGATGCATTGGTGAGAATGGTTCCTCTTGTTGGTTTGCTCACCACCTGTCATATTGTCACCCCATTTCCCCCACCCCTCAATCAAAGCAAAACGCTCAGATATACTGTGCAGTTTTACCTCCTTCAAGTTTATTCCTCCAGGGAGAGACAATGATCACCATGTGCACAGAGATATGAGTTTTCAGTCTTCTCTGGAGTAGCAGTTTCTTCATGAATAATGTCATTTTACACAGAGGAACATCCAGATAAGGCAATATACATATTGATTGGGTGACCATTAAAATCAGTGAGTATCAATAGTAAAGATTAAGCCATCTGCTGTTACAGTGAATAACTGACTTTAGTTAATGAGTACTTTTCACCTTGTTAAACTGACCTCACATACTGAATGCTACCTCATCTTGTTAAATGGTTGTACATAATGATTGCTTTTCCACCTTGTTAACCCATTACCCTTGCCTCCAGCACCCCATTGTTAACTGTAACGTCATATCTGATATGAGTCACGCTCAGCTGAACCTCTGCCTGTCTGCTTATACCCTGTATACATTTTCATTTAGATCCGTTTGAAACTTACTCCATTTGACATTATAGAGCATATAGGGCTTCGCCTCCGTATGGATTGTGTGATTGCCGATCTTACCAGTACTGTCATGGCCAGATATATCTACTGTAAACATGTTGGTGAATAATTCCTCTTGGTTTGCTCACCACCTGTCGCAGATCTAATTGAGTAGAAAGGTCTTTTAGGAATCAGCTAGTTTGGTCACTAGTGGTGTCCAGTCCTGGTAGATGTTCAAGTCATACCAGAGTATGTACTTGTCACCTTCAATAGTTTCTCCAGGGGTACTCAGCATAGAGGAATATTGAGTCATCAGCTGAGACAGATCGAGAATGACCAAGGTTTGAATTCCAGGAAGCAGAGAGTGAGATTTGAAATCAAATAATCAGGAATTAATCTCTAATTATGTCCATCGAATTGTAATTGTTGTAAAAGTATATCTGTTCACTAACATCCATTTGAGAAGGAAATTTGCCGTCCTTACAGAGTCTAGTCTACATGTGACTCCACGCTCTCAGGAATATGGTTGACTCTTAGTTGTCCTCTGGGATGGCCTTGCCAACCATTAATAAATTATTACTGCAACCAAACTAGGTGAACCGTCAGGCCTTGATCTAGACACGGGGAAACAGCACAATTGCAAACTTACCCCGTCAACCTTGCAATACCCCCATAGTAATGTCTGGGGCCCAGTGTCAAAATTGCAGGTGAGAAACCAACAGCTTGACACAGTCATAGCCCATTTCCAGACAATGCCATTCTAGCCCCTGTCCCACAAGCAATGTATGACACAGTAGAAGTAGTCCCTCCTCCCTACCTTTTATCTTAGCCTGCTTGGCTCTCTCTCTCTTATTCCTGATGAAGGGCTTATGCTCGAAACGTCGAATTCTCTACTTTAACTCCCCCTCCCACTCCACCGAGGACATGCAGGTCCTTGGACTCCTCCACCGGCAGAACACAACTACACGACGGCTGGAGGAGGAGCGCCTCATCTTCCGCCTGGGAACCCTCCAACCACAAGGTATGAATTCAGATTTCTCCAGCTTCCTCATTTCCCCTCCCCCCACCTTGTCTCAGTCGGTTCCCTCAACTCAGCACCGCCCTCCTAACCTGCAATCCTCTTCCTGACCTCTCCGCCCCCACCCCACTCCGGCCTATCACCCTCACCTTGACCTCCTTCCACCTATCCCACCTCCATCGCCCCTCCCCCTAGTCCCTCCTCCCTACCTTTTATCTTAGCCTGCTTGGCTCTCTCTCTCTTATTCCTGATGAAGGGCTTATGCTCGAAACGTCGAATTCTCTATTCCTGAGATGCTGCCTAACCTGCTGTGCTTTGACCAGCAACACATTTACAGTAGAAGTAATGATAGATGGAATGCTGTCAACATTGGCTTCTGACCCCATGAAAACTCATGGTATCAGGTCAGATATGGGCACGGAAACTGCCTCCTGAATGCCATGTACTGATTATCCGCTCAACTGATACGTCACTATTTCATGTTGAACATCATTTGGAAGAAGCATCGATGTAAGGGCACAATATGTACTTTGAGTCAGGAACTTCAGGGTCCATTATATTGTGACTTGAGATTGGTGGAAAAGTAAATTATGAAATTGTAAATTCATTTGTAGTTGCTGGGTCAAATTCATGGAATTTGTCAAGCAGTGGATGTTGCTGCACTAAATGGGCTTTGATGGTTCAAGAAGGAAGGTCACCACCATCCTCCCAGGGTAGTAAGTAAATGCTAGCTCAGGATACTTTAATCCCTTAATAGAATGGTAATACAAAATAATCAGTGTAGAGATTTCCTTGCCCTGACATTTCATGGGTCCAGAGTCAGTTTTGAGGACTCTCAAGGCACCTCTCTCCTGATTGTATACTATTGTGCTGCCACTGTCTATCTTGTTGCTGGGGTAGACATGTCTATGGATGATGATGATGATGGTGGTGTCTGGGATATTGTCACTACGATACAGTTCCATCGGAATGACTGTAAGGTT
Organism: Hemiscyllium ocellatum; assembly: GCF_020745735.1. Lineage (NCBI taxonomy): Eukaryota > Metazoa > Chordata > Chondrichthyes > Orectolobiformes > Hemiscylliidae > Hemiscyllium > Hemiscyllium ocellatum. The sequence goes on from NC_083428.1 coordinate 40,495,950, forward strand.
GCTGTTTGATTAGTCAATGAGAAAGCTCTGCATTTCAGCAATAACCCAGCTTTTAATAAGGAGATTTGGCAGGGTTAACATGGTTGTATGCCATTGTCATTTCTGGTACCTGGGTTGATGGTTCTTTCCTTTCCTAGTTTCATTTCTTTGAGACTTCCTAGCTGTTGATGCAACTAACTGCCTTGATGAGCCATTTCAGAAGACAGTCAAGAGTCAAATACTTCACTAGAGTTACATGTAAGGTCTGGCAAATTTCCTTCCTGAAAAGGCATTATTGGGGTCTTGAGTGGGATTGAACCCTGGTCCCCAGAGCATTGCCAGGGTTTCTAGGTTACTAGTTCAGAGACAATACCCCAACGTCATTGATGCTTAAACTTTGATTCTTAAGTAACTCGAGAAAGAAGGAGACTTTTACAAAAAAGTATTTTGTTTGCATTTTACTTAAAGCCTGAGAGACAATAAGACTTAAGGGGTGAGAAAATGAGGACTTGCGATAAGAGATGGCAAGAATGGATTTAACAAATTCCCCAGCTGGCATGATCACTAGAAATACCAGAACACTCCAGGGAATAAGTGTAGTAATGAAATTGGTTGTTTGCACGGTATATCTGCTTAGTGATGAGATCAAATCTCTTTCAGGCTAGATCTCACTATGCTTTGAATTGAAGAGGACACTGGGGAACCACTTTTTTGGAAAAGACATTGGTTCTTTTGTTGCCTTTAGATGGGTAAATGTTGAGGGTCTCAACTAAGCACAACACTTGGGCAATCTGCTGCTGGTTCTTTCAACTTGAGTTTGTCACAACTGAAGTGAAAGCTGAGAGTTAAAAGGAGGCAGAAGCTGAAGTCAGCCTGGACTTGACTTGACTTTTGACTTTTTTTTTGCGTTTCAGTTGACTAGTGTTAAAATAAAACTTGGTATCATATGAAACTGTAATTTTAAGGGTGTCTTTAAAGAAGCTGTACTAATAAATTGACTACTGCAGGAGATTCACAGCAGCCAAGAAATATTGTGTTGTTTTACTGCTTGCTTGTTAGGAAATGCTCCAAACTATAGCATCTCAGCCAAGGAATATAAATTAAAATGTAGTAAATCATAGCAGAGAGCCTTGTATCATAGAATTGCTGCAAGCTTTTGACTTCTTGCCTCAGTAAGCTTAGTATAATCTAAATCAGTCATTGCACAGAAAAGCCTTTTTTTGTGTTGGTTCATTGTGATTTGCAGTCCACTCTTGTGTAGCATTGAAGTTAAAAATTGTAATATTTCGTCGCATGAATTAAGTATAGTAAGGCGCATAGGAAAGACGCTTCTGTTCAACTTTAGTCTGAATTAAAGGGATTTTGATTTAAGCAACATTATTTGTCAAGGAAATGACCAACGAACCAATATGTTAAATGAGAAACTGGAATTACATAGGAAATCCTGCCATAATCCTAAAATGTTATCCTTGCCTTCCCCTCTCAGTCAAGGTTGGCAGATATGCTGTTTCTGTATGGGATTTACAGGTATTTTTACTTGTGACAGGAAATGTTAGGGTTAGTGAGTTTTAAGATTTGTAGCTCGGGTTGATGTTCTGGATGTAGGTTTGCACATTGAGCTGAAGGTTTGTTTTCAGACGTTTTGTCACCATGCTAGATAACATCATCAGTGGTATATATTCCTTTTTGTCCCCATTCTAAGTAATTGATGTAGATTGTTAATAGCTGAGACCAAACACTGGTTCTTGTGGCAATCCCTGTCATGCTGAAAATAATCCATTTGTTTCTACTTGCTGGCGTTTCTTTTATTCATTCATGAGTTGTAGACATTGCTGACTGGAGCAACATTTATTGCCCATCTATAATTGCCCTTCAGAAGATGGTGATGAGTTGTCATCTTGAAAAGCTGTAGTGCATGTGCCATTGGGAGGGGAGTTTCAGAATTTTAACCCAGCAACACTGAACAAAAATGATATATTTCCAGTTCAGTGTAATGAGGCCTTTGAGGGACAGTTGCAGATAGCAGTTTTCTGTGTCGCTACTTACCTTGTTCATCTTGATAGAAATGATTGTGGGTGCCTGAGGAAACTTGGTGAATCCCTGCAGTGCAATGTGTTGGTGCTACATGCCACTACTACAACCTGAGTACTTTTTCAATTCTCTTTGGATTTCAAACTGAGTTGTTCAGAACTTAGTTTCAAGCACCTTACTTGTCTTTCTTTTTTGACAATTAAATGCCAATCTTTCAGGTTTGACCTTTGCAGCTTGCAATTTTGTTGTCAGATAGTATCTGCCTTGTATAAGTGCTGCCACAACACCACCTTTTCAGGCATGTTAGGCTATGCTAATTTCCACTCATCCCTTTCATTTTTTTTCTTCTGAAGGAGCTTGCATAATGGCGATAGTTCCACAGGCTCCATGCAGCTTAGCACTAAGGAAACCTGTTGTGTTTAAACAATGACAATCTGCTTCTGGATTTGCCTACATTCATCTATCCTGTCAAGACTGCACGGGATCTTTAATCCTTCAAACAAGTTGTCTTTTACTTGTCTAAATGCCAGTGAATACAATCCTAACTTACCCAACTTTTGCTCAAAAAGCAATAGCCTATTCCTGCTGTTAGTCAAATGAAACTTCCATGAAGTTGCTTCCAATGCATTTACATCCTAAATGTGGTCCCACCATTGACCTGTCTACCTGAAGCATAACTGCTCTACTTTTTTATTCTCTAACCCCTCAAAGTAAATTGTTGCAAACATTTGCTTTCCCGATTAATTGTTGTACTTGAAAACTAGCCTTCTGTGATTCATGTGCCACAATACCCAGATCCTTCTGCATCTCAGAACTCTACCTGAATGGACAAATTCTTACTTTCAAACTCCATTATACTCCATTTGCTGATCTTTGCCCATTGACTTAACTTGAATTTCTTTGTAAGAATCTTGTTGTCTTCACAGCATCTTTGTCATTGTTGTTGAAGCTGCAGCACTGAACCCTGTGGCACGCCACTTGTTACATTTTGCCTACCAGAAAATGAACCACCTAAATTTTATTGAATTCAGAGTCATCTTTCTGCCATGGTAGGATTTGAACCCATTACCCGGGTCTCTGAATTATTAGTCCAATGACACTCCATTACACCACCGCCACCTCCTTTCCTGTTGTTTTCTGTCAGCTAGCCAATCTTCTGTCCATGTCAATATGTCAGCCCTTATACCCTGAGATTTTATTTTCTGCAATAACTTTGGGGCATTAAATGCCTTCTGGGTCTTGAATGTACTATTTCCTCAAAGAGCAACAAAACAAATCAGTTAAATATGATTTTTCTATCACAACACCGTGTTGCCTCTGCTCAATTGCTGTGAATTTATCCAAGTCTCTTATATAAATGCAGTAAGTCTGCCATACCTCTGAGCTCCAAACATTTTTCACTAAAGTGCTGTTTGGTTTGCTACTTACTTGCTGTACTTGCAAGTGAACTTTCTGTGTAAATCTCTCAGCATTTACTTTTCTTTTGCAAAAATATCCCAGTCTTCCTAAGCGAGTGCATTGTGATAAATTGAAATGACGTATGTTTAATTAACCTGTGGTTTCATGCTTTTTTTTAATGAGGGAGTTGCACTCACTGTTTTGCAAACTATTGGAAACTTGTCCAAATGTAGGGAAGTTTGGAAACTTATATTCAATGCATCATTCTGTTCACTTAGCATTTCTTTTAAGACTAGAATGAGTCCATCAGAACCTGGAACTACTTAGCTTGCAACTTTTGATAACTTGCTCTACACCACTTCCGTTGTGATAGTAATTTATCTGCGTTCTTTCATCCCTTTCATTCTCTGATTTACAGCCATTACTTCTATTCTTAATAATGTAGTCTGACATAGAATCTGTCACTTTTTCATTACTTTTTTCTTTCTGTGCAATGGAAATCTGTTCTAATTCTGCCCTTTTTAAATAGCTACAGAAGCTCTTACTTCCTGTTCCTGTATTTCTTGCAGCTTTTTCTCCTAATGTTTCCGCCTTATTTATCTTTCATCATTCTGTGTCTTTTTATTTTCTGTGTAATCTTCTACACAACCTTTACAGCCTCTCCATCTTTGTATCAGAGTTCAAAAGCAAGTTGTACAAATATAAATCTATTTTCATTAACCAAGGACAATAAGTCAGTCCCTTTTTGAATGTTTCTTCCTCATTGGCATGTATTTATTTCATGATTTCTGAAATGTTCCCTTCAGCGTCTGCTATTGCATGTTTATTGACCTATCCTTTAACATAGTTTGAGTTCATTATAACTAAATAAGTAATTTAACATTTAAATAACAAGGAATAGTTAAAAAGCATGTGTTGTTTTCGCCGATTCTATTTGTTGTCAAAGCACAGGCAAAATATATGCCCCACAAAGACAGATTTCTCCTTGATTGCTTCATTGGGAAAATTTATGCAGAGTAATAGTGTTGCCACTAATAGTTACAGAGAGAAGAAGGAATTGCTAACCACCCTCGAGGAAACATGTTTCCTGTTATTCCTGATGCATTTAGCAACACCATTTAACAATTAAAATCACCTGCAGGCTATACAGCTTTTAAAAGTTCATAAAGACCGCAAATTCTTTGAGAGAATACCTATTGGAAATTCTGCTTAATATGCAGTTTTCCCACATTGGCTAATGTGATAGTGAACTGAGTGCTCAGAGTTCCACAGTCAGCATTTTTGCTGTTATACACAGGCTAGAACTTTTTTGAGAAATGCTTCATTATCTCTTGATTCTGTTGTTGCAGACTTTATTCAAGAACCTAATTATACAATGGCCTGTACTGTCTGGTTTTTTGAATATGACGTAGAAGACATCATTTCAGCTCAGATGTTTCATGTTTGAAAGTAATCGCTGGTAAGCACTATATGCTTTCTCCTGTTTTCAAGTTTGCTATCTCTTGCCTTGATTAAAGTAGAAATGCTTGCGGTTTCTAAGAACACTGCCCAATGGCATAATTGAATGTCGAATCACCATGTGTGGAATTAGATTTTTAATCCACATCCACTATAACTAACGCTTGTGTTGTCAGTGTGTTTTTCCCAGGGACCATTGTAAATCAATTTTAAATGATTATATGTTGCAACCATACTGTGACAGTTCTACTCATCTCATCATTATTTTCAGGGCTTTGTAAAGTTCTTTTTCTGAAGTTCTTCAGGTGCCATCTTGTGATTATTTATTCCAGCCAACTGTTAGTTGTCTTTATGACATCTTTGGCGTCTTAAAAGGGCTTCTTTTAGCACTGTTTCCCAAAAGGCAGATAAATTTCTTAAGGATTCGGAGACTGAGCTGTACATAAATTAGTAATAGAATTAAATGTATATTTAGGACTATACATTATGGTACATCCATATGATCCACAAGAATTAAAGCTTGGGCACCCTTGTAATACTGAGCTATAGAGAAGAAAAGCTTGCATGTATAAGATTTTACCACATCTTAAACATCCCAACTACTACAAAGAATGATGAGAACTTAACAGACTGACTTTTTGATCCCATTAGTATTAATTTATTCAAGTGTTGTCTTCTTTTAGATTGCTGACTTGGTGGAGGCTTGTTAGCCTGTTAATGCATAGAGTAAAGAAAGTTAAACTTGAAGACGATACCACAGAAAGTTGGAAAAGGTAAGTGGCTTAAAAAATTGCCTTACCCTGTTCACTTTTGAAGTTGATGAAATTTGAACAAAATTGCAATAATCTGGATGTGTTAGAGTGTACTACAATCTGGGTTTTTCTATACTGTTATTGATATCCAGTATCTTACTGCTTGTTATAAAGAAAGTTTTATACTAAGCGAATATAGTCAGAAACCTGATTTAAATCCCAAATTCTTTAGAGCTGCCTTGTATAAAAGATGCTGTCAAAGCACTCTGAACAATGTTTTTCACTTGTCATCTTGGATAATGGATTCTGATTGGCTACATCATAATTACAGTCTGAGTGAATGGCTGATGGAAGAACCCACAGTAGCAATACACCATTGGTTTATAACTATCAGCTGAACCCCAAGAAAGATGGAAATAAAACCCAAATATCCTTTTAGAAACATATTGTGGGTGTTTATTCATAATATGGGAGTCACACATATCCTTGCAAAACCATGTATTCTTGGATAAGTAATCCATTATGCCCATGCTAAGGGGTTATAGAACTTTGAACGGTATTGATTATAATATTCACTGAGAAAACAGTCTGCAACTAGTTTAATACATTTATTTATTTTCCTGGGCAAGAATTGATACTTCAGTAGCAGGTGGGAAAGGCAATATTTTAATTTAGTTTAGCAAATATGCGTGGAGAGAGTAGTAATTTAAGAATCTAGTTCCTACATTCTCTTGCAGAGCGGAGCAGTAAAGCAAGATGTTGTATGTAACATGCATTCGGTGATTGCATACGTGGATCCAATTTGACATGGCCTGATAAGCGAGGGAAAAAGTTCGGAGGGTTGAAGGCTGGCTAGCCATGTGTCCGAAAAAGATAGGCAGAAACTTCAGCAACAACATCAGAAATTAGGATTGTATTCAGGATTCGCAGGCAAAGGTGCACCAGGTGCGCAATGATCACGTTTTTATGTGCTGCAACTTTAAATACCTGAATATAGTTAATGCAGTTGTATAAACAGTAGTTTCTTGCAGTTTAATCTGTTAATTCTGTTACTGAACTTTCGAGTAAGAATTAGATGAATAGAATTTTTTTTAGTGAAGGAGAATGTTATGTGCAGAGTGATATATCTGAGGTAAATCCCAGCAGCCTTTTGTTACTTTCGGGGAACTTGATCAAATACATATGTTGCACTGGTGCGTTTCAACCTTTGAAGCAGTTAAATATGGATTGTTTCTTCACTCAATATCAGATTTGTTTTTTGGGTGGTAGGGATAGATGGAATATAAATGTAGAATGATCTTGAGGGAAGTAAAAAGCAAGCTCAATTATTCAGTCGGGGACCACATTCTGGCACTGGGCATTGATACGTTTGGTTTAGTTAGTGGCAACAGGGATCCATGTTGCCACTATAAAAATATTGAAGTGAAATACTATTGTGTGGCAATTTCAAATTGTGAAAAGCCAATCTTGATTAATTCTGGAGGGCCGTTGTGCATTATGGGATGAACTGCTGGTGATCGCAGATCTGTCACTAGGTAGAAGATGTTTGAAATGTTGTCACTAACCACGAATGTATTTAGATACAATATTTGAGCATATTGAGAGTTTTTCTGCTTTTCGGAATGTCGAATCTCAAATGCTAAAAATTCCAGGTGGAAATACTGGATACTCACGCTGAATTGATGGGACTCAAAAGTTTTTTTTGGAAGAAGCCCTTCATTTAGAATTTCAGTTTAAAATGCATTTTTTCTTTATCTCCGAAAATTTCATTTCTTTGTCCTAATGTATTTTAATTTTCCTGGTTAATAAGCCTTTATTTTAATAAGCCCGTTTTGAGAACCAATGCTTAGAAATGGAATATCATTTGAAGGCTGTTCATTTTTATTCAAGGAAGGCTGTAAAAAGTTATTTGTTTCGAGGTTCACCAATACATGGATAGTATCTCTATTGCAACTGTTTTACAAGAGAATAACAAAAGTGAAATACTCTGGATGCTGTAAAATTACAATAGAAACAATACGTTAGAAATACTCAGCAGGCCACACTGTCTGTCTGGAGGGAGAACAACAGAGTTGATGCAAATTGATATCCTGACATCAGAACAGGAACATGCACAGGTGTTGAGCAAGCATGGAGAAAGATGGGCATGATGGGAAAAGAAAACCGAAATCCGTAATAAGTAGCCTTACTCGGATGCGTTTTGGAAATGCAAATATTTTGCCTATCCTGATTCTGCTTTTCTCTCCTGCTTACTAACTCTAAGAATTCTAAAGTTTGTCAGGCATAACTTTCCCTTCATGAATCCATGCTGATTCTGCTTTATTTGTAGAATGTATTTCTAAATGTACTGCTATTACATCCTTTTATGACAGACTCTAACATTATACCAATAAGATTATCCCAATTGTTGCGACTTTCCAAGTGGTTAGCTTTTGAATTTTGTGAACCTCTCAAAGTTTCATTACAGTACTGAGATTAGATTACCATCTAATGGACTACCACCTATTCCTCCTCATCTGGCATTTAAGGTAGACTTCATCTCCTCATTAGTTCTTTGCTTTTCAAACAACAACCCTCAGAAATGGAGTCTAAACCAATCTCTATTTGGTATAACTTACTCAATTCAGGATATATTTGTTGGATTTCTCCAAAGAAAAAGACTAAACCTGTCAGCCCTATTCTCCTTGCTTTTATTCTTCTTATTTAGACTTTTTAAAAATGATCAAATAACTGAATGTTTAAGACATCTCCCTTTTCATGTGCTCTTCCTTTTTTTTGTATCAGTCTGAGATCTAGTCATAGAGATGTACAGCATGGAAACAGACCCTTCGGTCCAACCCATCCGTGCTGACCAGATATTCCAACCCTATCTAGCCCCACCTGCTAGCACCCGGCCCAGATCCCTCCAAACCCTTCCTATTCATATATCCATTTAAATGTTGCAATTGGATTAGCCTCCACCACTGTCTCTGGCAACTCATTCCATACACATACCACCTTCTGCGTGAAAAAGTTGTCCCTTAGGTCTCTTTTTATATCTTTCCCCTCTCATCCTGCACCTATGCCCTCTAGATCTGGATTCCCCCACCCCAGGGAAAAGACTTGTCTATTTATCCTATCCATGCCCCTCATAATTTTGTAAACCTTAATAAGGTCACCCCTCAGCCTCCGACACTACAAGGAAAACAGCCCCAGCCCGTTCAGCCTCTCCCAATAGCTCAAATCCTGCAACCCTGGCAACATCCTTCTAAATCTTTTCAGAACTCTTTCAAGTTTCACAACATCTTTCCAATAGGAAGGAGACCAGAATTGCACGCAATATTCCAACTGTGGCCTAACCAATGTCCTGTACAGCCGCAACATGACCTCCCAACCGCTGTACTCAATACTCTGACCGATAAAGGAAAGCATACCAAACGTCGTCTTCAATATCCAATCGACCTGCAACTTCATTTTCAAGGAGCCATGAACCTGCACTCCAAGGTCTCTGTTCAGCAGCACTCCCTAGGACCTTACCGTTAAGTGTATAAGTCCTGCTAAGATTTGCTTTTCCAAAATGCAGCATCTTGCATTTATCTGAAGTAAACTCCATCCGCCTCTTCTCAGCCCATTGACCCATCTGGTCAAGAACCTGAGGCAACCTTCTTCGCTGTCCACGACACCGCCAATTTTGGTGTCATCTGCAAACTTACTAACTATATCTCTTATGCTCACATCCAAATCATTTATATAAATGACAAAAAGTAGAGGAGCCAACACTGGCACTCCACTGGTCACTGGCCTCCAGCCTGAAAAACAACCCTTCACCATTCGCCTTTGAGCCAGTTCTGTATCCAAATGGCTAGTTCTCCGTGTATTCCGTGAGATCTAACTTTGCTAACCAGTCTCTCGTAGGGAACCTTGTCGAACGCCTTACTGAAGTCCATATAGATCACATCCATCATTCTGCCCTCATCACTCCTCTTTGTTACTTCTTCAAAAAACTCGATCATGTTTATGAGAAATGATTTCCCACGCACAAAGCCATGTTGACTATCCCTAATCAGTCCTTGTCTTTCCAAATACATATGCATCCTGCCCCATATGATTCCTTCCAACAGCTTCCCCACCACCGAGGTCAGGCTCACTGGTCTGTAGTTCCCTGGCTTGTCCTTACCATCTTTCTTAAAGAGTGGCACCACATTAGCCAACTCCAGTCTTCTGGTACCTCACCTGTGACTATTGATGATTCAAATATCTCAGCAAGAGGCACAGCAATCATTTCCTGAGCTTCCCAGAGAGTTCTGGGGTACACCTGATCAGGTCCTGGGGACTTATCCACTTTTATGTGTTTCAAGGCATCCAGCATTTCCTCCTCTGTTATACAGACATTTTTAAGATGTCACCATCTATTTCCCTACCTTCTTTATTTTCCATGTCCTTTTCCACAGTAAATACTGATGCAAAATACTCGTTTAGTATCTCCCCCATTTTCTGTGGCTCCACACAAAGGCCGCCTTGCTGATCTTTGAGAGGCCCTATTCTCTCCCTAGTTACCCTTTTGTCCTTAATGTATTTGTAAAAACCCTTGGATTCTCCTTAATTCTATTTGCCGAAACTATCTCATGTCCCCCTTTTGCCCTCCTGATTTCTCTTTTAACTACTGCCTATTCCTACTGCCTTTATACTCTTCTGAGGATTCATTCGATCTATCCTGTCTATACCTGACATATGCTTCCTTCTTTTTCTTAACCAAGCTCTCAATTTCTTTAATCATCCAGCATTCCCTAATCCTACCAGCCTTTCCTTTTACCCTAACAGGAATATACTTTCTCCAGATTCTCATTATCTAATTTCTCATGGCTTCCCATTTTCCAGGTGTCCCTTTATTCACAAGGCAGTTTGTAAACAATCCAGTATGTTCGTCTGATAGAATCTGCTTCTGTTACTTCCTAGTTATTCCACTATTGAGACCAATATTTTTGAATCAGCCAACTATTCAATATACTCAGTCACTCTTGAATCCAACTGTGTATATTGGGATTGGTTTGTAATCCCCATATATGCATCCAATTGATATTTTCTTCAGTATCCCCTCTGGAAGACATATTTTTAACAACCAGCATAATTGACTGACTTGCACCATTGTCTCATATTTTGTTTACTTTCTTAATTTGAATTATAAAGACATACTTTGTCTTTTGAGTTTAAATCTCCAATACCTGATTTGCTTTAAAATCAAAATTCTTGTTTGTCCTGAGTCATCTTTCCCTAAAGAAACATGCACTTCAAATAGTTTTGATACCTTGCCTAATACACCACTTTCTGATGGTGTTTCTCGAGCAATTGACTTTGGTATGTTCAGTCTTACAATGGATATATGTTATTTTCTTTATAATATTATCCTAGGTTCCAGCATTTCACTTTCATTTTGGCATCTTTCTGTTTGTTCCCTAAAAGTAATACCTTTTCCGTCTGCAGTTTCTTTGTCAATTCCCAATAACCATTTCCTCACATATAACTGTAAGAGATATTGCAAGTATTTTTCAGAACGTTTGCATCTTTGATACATAACATTCATTTAAATAAGCTTTGAGTAAGTTTATTGGAATGCTGTTTCTGAAGTTTGAGAGTCATAGAGATGTACAGCACAGAAACTGACCCGTCGGTCCAAATTGTCCATGCCGACCAGATATCCCAACCCAATCTAGTCCCACCTGCCAGCACAATCATCATTTCCCTAATTCTCAATTTTTTTGTCCAACTTTCATGTTTGAAACCACTGATTCCCTGCTTTTTTTTCCCCTTTTATATTTTGTGAATTGTACACACACCTGATTTAAGGTTTTTTAAAGTCCTAAATTTTAATTGATACGCTTCGAGAACAAGCTGACAAGCACTGATTTTTGCTTTCTCTTAAGTTTCCATTGTCTGCAGTTTGCTTCTGTAACAAACTGGCATACACGTCCATAACTGCATCTGTCAAAACACTTTGCGATCTTGAGATCCAAACACCTTTGGCCAATTTGTTTGCCCAGCCAGCTTTTCAAATGAAATGAAGTACAGTATTCTTTCCACTCATTCCTTTCTAAATTTAGATTTCTAGTTAAATCAAATCTCATTGGGATCAAAATCTTCCTCTGAACTACTACCTCTTTTCCGTGTTGTTTTTCCACTTTGAATATTTCCATTTTCACTGCTCTTTACTTTTCATTCTCTTCCCTTTCCATTTTTCTGTGACGGTCTCTCCCTCATTTCCTCACCCCAAGCTCAAGTTACTTTTTGATTAAATTTTAGCTAATTTTAGAGGAGATATCTTAATGTCTGATTCCTCCTTTCAATTCTAAATTCTGGTTAATAGCTTTAAACAACTCATATAAGATTTTGCTTTAATTTATTCCTTAATTTCTCTGTTAAAACTCTCAGTTTATTCAAAGATTTTAAAAAATCCGCTGTATGTCTTCTACTCCCAGAGAAGCTTTTGCCATTTTGAAAGTCCAATCTGTGCAATGAATGTCTTCATGCTCCAGTGTTATGTACAGCACCTCCACATATTTACGCCTTGAAAAAAGATACAGTTCTGACTTAAATTCAATTATTCCAATTCAGCAAGAACCCTATTTCATAATCCTAGTTAATGGTAATACTGGATAGGTCAGATCCCAGAATGGAACCTGATTTGCTAGGTCATATTTTTAACTTTTGCAGTTGGTCGCAGTGGTTATTAGTCACTGAAACAAAGTCTCAGTTGAGACTGCAGAATTTTCTTTTAACCAGATGAAAAACGACGATACAGGACCATTTGAAATAGCACAAACAGTGAAATAAAATTTCAGTCTGTTTCCGAATATTACTCTTTTATAGATACTTAATCCCAAAGAGGAAAAATTACTCCTGTCTTGATTTGGGTTTTTAGATATTTCTCTCAGTTTCTTTCCCTTCGATTGAGAGAGAGATTAATGATACCTTTGGAATCAATGGCATGAATCCTCTGTGATTCTGAGGGCTGAAATGCTTTTCATTCTAGCAACTTGAAAGCTTCTGTCTGGGTTCTCCTTGCTGAGAAGGTCCATGTATTAAAATACTTTGGCTAGGGTCACTGGTTCCCTGATGTAAGAGCGTAATTCTTCTGCTGGAATAAACTGTTCTCCCATCTAAGTTGAACCTCAAGCTCAAACTATGACTTTTTTGGTCTCTCGTCAACTCAGTAGTGTAAAAGCTCCATCGTTAACGTTACAGGTGTTCTGTTTTAGATCAGCGAGCCTTCCTGTAATTAATCTATTTATGTCATCATTCCAAATGATATTCTGATGTGTTTTGAAAAGAATGCCAACACAGAACCGATCCACATTCATCTTCTATTTTAAAATCTAAATCCCAAATGATAATATGTAATACACCTTTTATTACAGTACATTGAGCGCTAAAACAAGGAAGTTTATGCCTAACCTTTATAAATCACCATTATAGTCTCAGTGGAAGTTTGACTATAATTATTTGCACTATGTGACATTAAGTCCAAAGAGAGGGTGTTAAAGCAGCTTTGTGAACAGATTGGAGAAACTTGGAGTATTCTTGCGTGAGCTTAAAAAGTTGTCCAGAGGCCTGACAGCTGTATAGAGAATTATAGAGGAATTTGGTACCACAATTAAGAAAATATTTGCTAAGTAGTTTGGTAGCTGGAAACCATATATCTAAAATATTTGGCAAAAGAAATAAATTTAAACTGAGAAATTGCTTCATATAGAGCATTCCAGATTGGAACAATCCTTTGTGAAAGAGAGCTCGAATCTGATTGCGTCATATTTTTCAAAAAACAAGAAGGCACATACTTGAAGAAGGTTAATTTTTCAGGTTTTTGTGCAAAACCCAGAGAATGGAACTAAATTGGGCACCTCTTTTCATGTGCTGACGCAGTTGTGATGAACAAAATAACAACTAATGCTTCTATAATTCTTTCTTGAAATAATTTGTAATTAGCTCCTCGGCAACTGGTAATAATTAAAGCATACTTGCTTCAATTCGTGTGTTTATATGCCACATTGCATTGATGATGGGGTTGTCAATCACTTGATATGCAGGAGGTCTAAAGAAATTTTTACTAATGTATCACTCTAGCCTTGTCTGGCCTCATGCTCTCTATTCCATTACAGATAGTTCTCCTATAGCGCTGTAATTGTGTTCCAGCAAAACCTCACTTAATAGAAAATCGCTTAATGAAATATTGGGGCCTATGGGAAATGTGGGGTTAGCAGCATACCAGCAAAAAAAATCTCACAGGAACACTCAAAAATCCTCCAAAGGTCTAACACAAAGTATAGCACAACCTGAATGAAGGTTGAAATCATATTTATTGATGAAACAAAAGTGAATATGACAGTGCATTTAAAAAAAGTAAGAAAGCTGCTCTCGGTACGATACCTCACAGAAAGCTGCTCTGTCAGCAGCTGACATCAGCGCTTGCGCAGTATGGCACAAAGACTAACCCCAACATCATGTTTGTGCAGAACGAAGTGTGTGAACTAATCCCTGCTCGAATCGCGCTATTGCCAATGGAGGTAAGCGTTCTCGAAAATACCATTCCCTAATTCTTCAGCAACATTATAGCCAAATTGCACTACTGAAATATGCATTATCCCAAACCAACCTGTAATCTGAAAAAAAAACATTCGGGCCAGCTACTGGCATGCAACCCAAATAGGAAGCACGTAAGGAGAAGTTAATTAACCTCTGCTTTTGTTTAATATGCAACCACTACATCAACAATGATTTAATCACAATAATTCTCTAGTCTCTGTATCTTCCTTATTGCTTGCCCTAGCTGAGCTAAGCTCACTGGGCACGTGTTGCTGAGAAATTGAAAAGATGCTGTCTTTCTAGTTCCAATTCTCTTTGGAATAGTTTGAAATCACACAACACCAGGTTATACTTCAGCAGGTTTAATTGGAAGCACTAGCATTCAGAGCGCCACTCCTTCATTAGGTAATTGTGGATGAAGGAACAATGCCCCGAAAGCTGGTGCTTCCAATTAAACCTGTTGGACTATAACCTGGTGTTGTGTGATTTTTAACTTTGTATACCCCAGTCCAACATCGGTATCTCCAAATCATGAAATAGTTTGGTTACAGTAACGCACAATCTTTAAATATGCCATGCAGTTCACTTAGGTTTGAGGTTATTTGGTTCAAACGTTTTAACATTAAATTCCATTTTCAACTGATGATAATTCAGAAGTTGTTAGTAGACCACTGTCAAAAAGCAGAGTAAAGGGGCTGTGTGGTTGTAAAGGACAAACATGCATTTGTATTACAACTTTTGTGACCACAGCATGTCTGAAAGCATTTTACAGACAATGAAGTACTTTGGAAGTGTAGTCACTGTTGTGGTGTATGGGGAGGTATGTAACAGTAACCAGCATTTTCTCGTTTAAGTTGTTTTTTTAACTGAACCATTATTGATATGGGTGACCTGTGGGTCGGTACCTGAAAGGGCAACTAATTATTTTTCTGTGATGGCCATTTTGTTATATCTGAATTTCTGTTGTGCCATTGATTTTAGGTAAGTGTGACCAGTGTTTTACATTTATTTCTAGAACGAGGGAATGGGATGTGATTTTGTTTTACGTTAAAACTACAGTCACAGTGGAAGTATGGTCCAAATCCAGCTTTGGGGCCAAACTGAACATGACACTGACCAGCACAGTGACTCCACTTTCACTTGGTACTAATGCACAAAAATAAAAATAATTGCTGTTGTTCATCTCAATCAATTTGCATTGATTCTGATCACAAATTTATCTGAGCATTTCAATGCTTTATTGGCTCGATGGGCATGAAACTGTTTGGCAGCTTTTCACAGAGTGGGGTCAGTGTTCAACATCAGTGGGTAAAGATATTATAGAGGATTTGTTCTGACAAATTTAAGAGAAATTAATCTCTGGTGTATATTGTGTTAATTAAGCTCAGTAGATTAGCAATCAATGTGCAACTATTGGCCTCAACATCTCAGGATTATGAGCAGGAGTGAGGGAATTCAGATTCACATTCCTGTGTTTCTTGCTGGCAAACATGAGCCAGAACAAGTAAAACTTGAAAATGGTAACTATATTAAGTGTGTATTTCCTTCACCACCAGCGAATTTGCGTGGTGTATTAAAAAATATATACAAAGGAGCAGAGACCTCAGATGTTGACGTCAGTATGTCTGCAACTGCTCCTTAATGTCTATAGATTCAACCAGTGTTTACTGAACTATGTTGGCAGTAAATATTGTCTTTTATATGGTATGCTTTTTTCTCCTTTTTTAAAGTAATCCAACTTGTTGCAATAGTAAGCAGTATTTATAGGAAATTTGTTGATATCTATTTATACTATGAACTATTTTGCATCTAGGAGACATCCATCATACTCCTGGTAGATGTGTCAAACTTCATTATAGAAGCATTAACCTGAAATTTACACCTGTGATTGCTCTCATAAATTTACAAGCAAATGACATGACTTGGATTTCCACAGAAAGTACGTAAGTAGTGCCCTTAAGGGTAGGGTAGATTAAGCATTGTTCTTGAATGGACACACTAGGTTAGCAACTCTAGATCTCAAATTATCTGCGTGCAACATAAGGAAGATGAGTTAATATTCTCTGGATGAACAACTGTTTCCATGCAATTGGTGGGATTCTGGCATCTATGAAAATATCACAACAGTAAAAAAAAAAGTCTTTTTGCAAATGGGCAGGAATTGAGAAGGGAAAAGAGATTTCTTGCGCAGACTGATGGTTTCCAAATTGAGCTTTTGTTTTATCTTGTTGTCGGGTTTAAAACTAAAATAATACAATGCTATCTTTAATTGCAAAGTTTACTTCCTTTTCAATCTGAGGGATGGAGGTTCTTATCTCTGTTTAAATGTTGACTTTATAAGGAAGTGCTTGAGAAAGGTGACAATCATCTGAATCGCTGAAAGAAACTTTGATCAGGTGACTGTCAGTGTGGTTTGTGTAACATTTCAAGGTGAAAGGGCTGGAAGGTTAGATTAGATTAGATTCTCCTTCTGTCCAACAGGGCGGCACGGTGGCTCAGTGGTTAGCACTGCTGCCTCACAGTGCCAGAGACCCGGGTTCAATTCCCGCCTCAGGCGACTGACTGTGTGTGGAGTTTGCACGTTCTCCCCGTGTCTGCGTGGGTTTCCTCCGGGTGCTCCGGTTTCCTCCCACAGTCCAAAGATGTGCAGGTCAGGTGAATTGGCCATGCTAAATTGCCCCTAGTGTTAGGTAAAAGGTAAATGTAGGGGTATGGGCGGGTTGTGCTTTGGCGGGTCGGTGTGGACTTGTTGGGCTGAAGGGCCTGTTTCCACACTCTAAGTAATCTAATCTAGATCCACACCGACCCTCCGAAGAGTAACCCATCCAGGCCCATTTCCCTATTCTATATTTATCCTTGACTAATGCACCTAACACTATGGGCATGGCCAATTCACCTGACCTGCACGTATTTGGATTATGGGAAGAAACCCACGCAGACACAGGAGAATGTGCAAACTCCACAAAGGCAGTCGGCTGAGGCGGGAATCAAACCCGGGTCCCAGGTGCAGTGAGGCAGCAGTGTTCACCACTGTGCCACTATGCTGCCAGGGCAGCAGGAGATGGGTTCCTAATAAGTAAAGGGCCAAGACACATCACAAACGCAGCAGGTTTGAGTACATTGATAGAAAGTTGCAAGCTAGGTACATTTATAAAAGGGTAACTTGTAAAAGTCTTGTTTCCACCACCCAAAAAAAACATTTTTAAGAAATGCTTTTTTTTAAGATTAGATTCCCTTCAGTGTGGAAACAAGCCCTTCGACCCAACTAGTCCATACCAACCTCCGAAGAGTAACTCACCCAGACCCACCTCCCTTTGACCAATACACCTACACCATGGGCAATTTAGCATGGTCAATTCACTTGACTTGTGGGAGGAAACCACGCAGACACGGGGAGAATGTGCAAACTCTATAAAGACAGTCACCTGAGGTTGAATTGAACCTGGGACCCTGGTGCTGTGAGGCAGCAGTGCTCACCACTGAGCCATCGTCACCCCATTTTTAACTGAAAACCACAAAACTGACCAGGGAATCTGAGAAATTGCTTGTTCTTATGCTTTAATTTATTAAGGACCCCAGTTCCTAACTTTACTCACTGTGCTTACTATATATTTGTAAACTGGTCAGTTTCTGCATGTCCACTTTCAGTATTTTGATTTTTCTCCCAGGATAGGCCACATTTAGAATACTGTATACAGTTCTGGTTGCCACATTACCAAAAGGATGTGGATGCTTTGGAGAGGGTGCAGAGAAGGTTAAAGAGGATGTTGCCAGGTATGGAAGGTGCTAGCTATGAAGAGACGTCAGGTTTGTTTTCATTAGAAAAAAGGAGATTGAGGAGGGACCTGATTGAGGTCTACAAAATCATGAAGGTTATGGACAAGCTACTTAGAAATGAGCTTTTTCCCCAGGGTGAAGGATTCAATAACAAGAGGTCACGCTTTCAAGGTGAGAGGTGAAACGTTTGAGGAGGATACATGCGGCAAGTATTTTAGAGTGTGGTGGGTGACTGGAACATGTTGCCAAGAGAGGTGGTAGAGGCAGACACAGTAGATTTATTAAGATGCGTCTGGACAGATGCATGAGTAGGTGGGGAGCAGAGGGATACAGATGCTAAGGAATTGGGCGACAGGTTTAGACAGTAGATTTGAATTGGCTCAAGCTTGGAGGGTCGAAGATCTTGTTCCTGGGCTGTAAATTTTCTTTGTTCTTTGATCTGTTTAGCTGTCTTTGTGCAGGAAATAGCCAGCATAAACTTTGATTTGGTAAGCTGATGGAACTTAGCTACATGCTTCATTTCTAAATATAGTCCAGGCAGACATTGTGCATTGGCGTGAATGCTTTTCTCTCCTTTCCAATAGGTTGATTTATTCCTGTCTACCTTTTGAAGATGTCAGCCTCTGAGCCAGAACATTCCAGAGATTTAATCTAGGCACATATTTCATTACAGCACTGAGGGAGTGCTATATTACTGGATGGCAAATCACAAGTTGCATCTTTGCTTTTGTTTGAATGTTAAAGATCTTATGTTAGTATTTGTAGAATAAGTAGGTTCGTATGAGGTCCTGGCTGTGATTTATCTGTCACTCAATCATTTTTTTAAAAAGCTGATTATTGTAGTCTTTGTCTCATTGCTATTTAGAATCTCTTTCTGTGCCCAAACTGACTATTTAATTTTCATGTTACAACAGTGACTGCAGTTCACAAGTGCTTTATTATCTGAAAAGTGTCTGGGCATATGCTGAATTCGTATTATTTCAAAATGCTTCAGTGAAGCAACTTGAGACATTTTATTAAAGGTGCTATATAAATGCATGCTGATGTTGGCAAAAGTTTGCAAAGTAGTTTTCCTTTGCTGGCACTTCTTAGACTCTAGCTTGTCTTTAGTTTAACATATTGGACTGTCAGGCTCTTATATCCTTTTTTTCATAACTATCTTTAATTAGCATTTTTATATTCTGAGTCACAAATTTTCCAAGATTCTGACAGTCTAACTAACTGGTTGAAGAGAGATTATTGATTCATATTGAATTGTGACTATGCTTTGAGATACTGCTGCCCTTGACAATAAGACTTAACCAGAAATTTCATGGGTCGCACAATAATATTGAGTGAGTGGTGGTTGTCTTGTGGTTCCAAGATTTGTCCATTCACATTACTGACCAGGATTTTCTGCTTTTCTAACCCCTCTAGACTTTCATTCAAAATAAAGTATTTGTATAACCTCAGAAAAGTCAGTTTTAACGATCACTGCAAATACCTGATTGTTAGTTCCATTGTTCACATGTTGTGCAAAATAGAAACACAATTAGTTTTTGCTGCTGACATTGTAAGCAGCCATGGAGGACCCTATATAGCAATTCTATGTAAATTTCTCCTGTGCTTCTGCATTTGTGGCAATCGTAATGTATCTCACATTGAGAGAGGATATTTTTATTCGCTGCAGCTGTGTAGCAAGGCCTGAAGAGATGGCTACCGTGGAAGCACTGTCTGAAAGCGCAGAGGTGGTGGATATGGAGGATGCACCCTCCCCATTCTACGTTGAGAAGCACACATGGGATGGATTGAGAGAGATAATCCACAGCAGCAGGAAGTATCCTGGCATTATCATTAACAAAGCACCTCATGATTTTCAATTCATTCCAAAAAATGATGAGTCTGGGCACCACTCGCATCGTGTCTATTACTTGGGTAAGTAGTCATTGATAATAGAATATCAAATTGCATGCACATAAGGGTTCAGACTACAAAGTCATGCTTAAATATTCACTTCAAGTACTGGATTCAGCAAAGTATAAAGGGAATATCTAATATACTGTAAACAGTTGAAATTGAAGCCAATTAAAGCATTAGACAGTTTAAGGAAAGATTGCGAGATAAATTGACTCTTCACCATTTTCAAGGAGGTGATTGTATTGTTGTTCTTTATAGAAGTACAATGAGAGGAAACTTGTCTCATTTTGATTTTAGGAATCTGTTAAAATTAGCTTGAAGTGGTTTTGTTGGAATTTTCTTCCAAATTGAGAAAAGGGCAAAGTTCATAATTTGAACAAGTATTGAAATAAAGTTTGCTCGCTAAGCTGAAAGGTTCGTTTTCAGACGTTTCATCACCATACTAGGTAACATCATCAATGAGCCTTCGATGAAGCGCTGGTGTTATGTCCCACTTTCTATGTATGTGTTTAGGCTTCCTTGGGTTGGTGATGCCAATTCCGGCTTTTTCTTAGAGGGTGGTAGATGGCGTCCAAATCAATGTGTTTGTTGATAGAGTTCCAGTTGGAATGTCATTTGTCTAGAAATTCTTGTGTCTCTCTCTCTCTGTTTGGCCTGTCCCAGGATGGATATGTTGTCCCAGTCAAGATGATGTGCTTCCTCCCCCCTCTGTATGTAAGGATACAAGTGATCCTTACTAGCATGCAATGCTCAGTGGTTAGTACTGCTGCCTCACAGCACCAGGGACCCGGGTTTGATTCCAGCCTTGGGTGACTGTCTGGAGTTTCTCCCCGTGTCTGCATGGTTTCCTCTTGGTGGTCCAGTTTCCTCCCACCAAAGATATGCAGGTTAGGTGAATTGGCAGTGCTAAATTGCCCATTAGGTGAATGAGGCAGAGGTGTATACAGGGGAATGGGTCTTCGGAGGGTCAGGGTGGACTTGTTGGGCCAAAGGACCTGTTTCCACAGTGTAGAGATTCTAATTCAAAAGGTTGGTGGAAGCCAGTTCAGTAATAATATTTACGGCAGAGAATTACATTTTCCCTTTTCAAATATATATTCATGGGGCTATAACACAAGATCCAGAGAATGGAGCAACTAGATGCCTATTACAGGGTGTGACGGGATACATGTGGATGGGATGCTTGCCCAAGCTGCTGACTTTCAAGAACAGAAACTGAATAAGGGGCAGCCATTTGAGATTGAGATGAGGGGGAAATTCTTGTCCCAAATGTGACCAATCTTTGTAATTGTCTACCTAGAGATCAGTGGGAAACAGTCATTGATTTCAACCTGTTCTGCTATAACATGGTAGTTCTGTTCTCATTCTTGTCCTGTGTTATAAGAAAATCATGTAATAGCAGCAAATTTAAACTAATGGGGCCGGAATCATGTTATAATTAATACATGGTTTAGAACTTTGTGCTTTAGAGACTGTCTCAATTCATCAATCATGTTATTGCGAATTCATGTTAACAAAGCACACATTATAGCCGAACGACCTGTATGTTCAAGACAAATTGAAAAACTAGAGACTAATGACCTCAAGCAAAATGCATATTGGGGGATAAAGGTATAGAGGAAGATGATCAGCCATTATCTATTTGAATGGTGGAGCAATTTTGATGGGCCAAATGGTCGTATGCATCCTCTTTCTCTGTTCCCATGTATTTCCAAAGAGTACAATGGGTACGATGGGTTGGATGACCTCAAGTGCTATATTTAATTCCAAGAATACATAATGTCAAGTTTGGCTGACTGGCTGAGTCAAGAGCTTGCAACAACATTGCAAAAGGCAGAAAAAAATGTTTTTGTGGCTTGTTATCAATCGTTAAATTGCCCCTCGTTCCCATCCAGTAGTGTGTGTTAGAGCTTCTCTCCTGTAATTGTAAATGGAAAGACTGACTTGCTGCAAAGTGAACTATTCACTTCAGTGCTTGTTCACCTGAAAGCTGACTGAGGTAGTTACTATATACTAGATGACTACTCTGGAACAGTTTGACCACGACACCAGTCAGTGTGAACAAATCTGGCATGATTCAATAGTAGATATCTTGCATTCGAAGGTGAGGAACAAAAATATTCTGTTTTGTGGGAATCATAATTTCAGTTCTCTTACCCATTTCTAAATTTTCCTCTTAAGACTAAGGTATTCATTTAATAGTTGACTCTTAATTTGAAAATGTCAATTTAAACTTTGAGTAAATATATTGAATGCTAAGTTCCTACTTTGTCTTTTAACTCCTTGAAGTGAAATTTTAAAGCATTAAAATAAGTTAGGAAGACTGGATTATATGATTGCAGTTTAAGTAACATAGCTCTTTCTCATTTTCTCTTGATTTTCTGTGTTCTGTCTTGTTTCCAATGCTATTAGAAAGTGAATTAAAGTTGATCATCTAAATGACTGATAGGAGACAGACCCTTCTGTGAAACATAGCACAAACATCTGACTCTAGTTACTAGTTGTTACAGTCTCGCCAAGACCTGTTTACCCTAGTGGAGAGGTTATTTACCAGGCCACAGATTTGAAGTAATCAGTTGAAGGATATATATGGTATCTTATTCACCCAGAGGCTGTTAGATGTCACTATCCAGTTTGGTGGTTGAGGTGGAAACCCAACTCATTTAAAAGGGGATGGCACAAAATTTGGTGGTATAGTGGGCAATGAAGAAAGTTGTTTAAGATTATAAAGAGATCTTGATTAATTGGGTCATTGAGCTGAGGAGTGGCAGATGGAATTTTATTTGGGATAAATGTGAGGTAGTGCATTTTGGTAATTCACACAAGGACGGGCCTTAATAAGGGACAAAGAGAAGTACAGCACATGAACAGGCCCTTCAGCCCTCCAAGCCTGTGCCAATCATCAAGACCTAGCTAAAAAACAAAGCTTCTGCTCTTAATTGGTCTGTATTCCACTGTTCCCTCCCTGTGCATGTAACCATCCAGATGCCTCTTAAATGTTGCCAATGTGCCTGCTTCCACCACCTCTTATAGCAGTGCGCTCCAGGCTCTTACCACTCTCTGCGTGAAAACATCCCTCACACATTTTCCTTAAACATACCCCCTCTCCCCTTGAACCTGTACCCCCTTGTAATTGAAACTTCATCCCTGGGACAAAGCCTCTGAATATCAACTCTATCTATGCCGTAATTGAAACTTCATCCCTGGGACAAAGCCTCTGAATATCAACTCTATCTATGCCTCTCATGGCTTTGTAGACATATCAGGTCTCCTCTCAGCCACTGTCTTTTCAGTGAAAACAATCCGAGTCACTTTAAACTTTTGTCATACCAGTGCCCTTGAGACTAACAATATCCTGGTGAACCTTCTCTGCACTCTCCAAAGCTTCCATGTGCTGCTTATAGTGTGGTGATCAAAATCACGTGCAATACTCCAAATGCAGCCTAGCTAGGGTTTTATGTAACTGCAACATTGTTTGCCATCTCTTGTACGGCTGATGAAGCAAACATGCCATATGCCTCGTTAATCACCTTGGCCACCTGTTTTGCCACTTTCAGTGAATTGGGGACCTGCACGCCCAGATCTTTCTGTATGTTAATGTTCTTAAGGATTCTGCCATTTACAGTATAATTTATGCCTAAATTTGATGCTCCAAAATGCATGACCTCATATATTTGTCTAGATTAAACTCATCTGCCATTTCTGTGCTCAAGTTGCCCATCTATCTGTATCCCGTTATATCCTTCACAATCGTTGGCGCTATCAGCAACTCTACCAATCTTGGTGTCCTCTGCAAAATTATTAATCAGACCACCCAAATTTTCCTTCAGATCAATTATATATGCTACAAACAACAGTGGACCTAAGACTGATCCCTGTGGAACACCACTAATTACCCGTCTCCGTTCTGAAGAACACCCTTCCACTGCTGTCCTGTTTCTTCTTTGACCAAGTCAATTTTGTATCCATGTAACCAACCCACCCCAAATCCCATGTGATTTTAGCTTTTGTACTAATCTACCATGTGAAACTTTGTTAAGTACCATAGTGAAGTCCATATAAATTACATCCACAGCCCTTCCTCATCCATTATCCTTATCACCTCTTCAAAGAATTCAATCAGGTTGGTAAGATATGACTTCCCCCTACAAAACCATGCTGTCTGTCATGTGCTAGTCCATTTCTTTCCGAGGTGCATATATCTTGTCCCTCAGTATCATCTTCAAGAGCTGCCCCACCACAGTAGTCCAGCTCACTGGCCAATAATTTCCTGAATTATTTCCTGAAGAAATTTCCTTTCTTAAACAAAGAAACAATATTGGCTAATCTCCAGTCCTCTAGAACCTCACCTGTGGTCAAAGAGGATCTGAAGATATCTGCTAGTGCCCAGCTGTTTCTTCCCTTGCCTATCACAGTAACCTCAGATAGATCCTATTTGGCTTTGGGGATTTGTCTTTCTTAATGCAATTAGGGTGCTCAAAGCCACCACCTTCAATATATTGACATTCTCTAGAGTCTTTACACACACATCCTTGATCTCAACATCAGTCATGTCTTTGAGATATAAAAATAGACTGGAAAGACAGCGACTTCTTTCACTGGAGCGTTGGAGGTTGAGGGGTGGCCTTATTGAAGTCTATAAAATCATGCAAGGCATAGATAAGATGAATGACTAGGGTCTTTTCCCTGGCGTTGGGGAATTCAAAACTAGGGGGCATATTTTTAAGGGGAGCATAGAAAGATTTTAAAAAGGATATGAGGGGGAGCATTTTTACACAGTGTGGTTCTTGTGTGGAATGAGCTGCCAGAGACATTGGTGGATACAAGTATAGTTACTATGTTTAAAAGTATAGGAAAAGTTTGAAGGGATATGGGCCAAAGCGCAGGCTGATGGAATGGGTTTAATTTGGGGTATATGGTCAGCATAGACTGGTTGGATGGAAGGGACTGTTTCGATGCTGTATGACTCTCATTCTATGAGTGCTAGATCTGCAGCTGAAGCATTCTAACCTGCAAGTGAGACTAGATTAGGCAGCTAGTTGGTTCACCTGGCACAGACCAGGTTGGCCAAATGGTCTGTCTTTGTGCTGTAATATTTCTATGATTCAAAAGTTGTAAGATTGTAAAATTGCCATTGATTAACAGTGGGAACTGCCTTTTTCTGTAGGGATGCCTTATGGAAGTAGAGAGAACTCTCTGTTGTACTCTGAAATCCCAAAAAAGGTCCGGAAGGATTCTCTCTTGCTGCTGTCCTGGAAGCAAATGCTTGATCATTTCCAGGTGAGAATTGTGTTCTCTTAACTACTTTTATCTTGAAATGCATAATAATACAGTGATTTTATTCTCCAATCTCATCTGCTGTGGAGTAGATGGATGGAGTTTTATCATTGCAATTCATTGGGTACTGTGAAATGACATGAGGCTAATATCTATTTAATGGGACAAACAACATCCTTGGCTGCTGTCATTACTAAATGAAAGTAGAAACCAAAATGTAAGGTCTCAGACCAGTACTACATGTTTTTGGAGTTTCCCTCACGTTTTCTGGCTAGGCTGATAGGAAGACAACATTCAATAATGATGGTAGTGTTATATTACAAAGAAATATATGCAAAGCCAAGGTGAAAACTGAAATTCTTTTTCTTTCTCTCCTCAGAGAAAATTAAAATGATTGACAGCAAAGGAAATGGCCCTTTAATCCATGTCAGTACTGGACTGTGTTAGTCTCACTTGCTGCCTTTTCTCTGTTGCTCTGTGTTAACTTTCAGATGTTTATTCAAATATCTTGTCAAAGCCACAATTGAATATTTCTTTCCTCTATTGGCTACATATTCACAATCCTAACTACTTAACTATGTTTAACAGATTATTTTTTTCATCCACTTTAAACATTCTTAAATCTGAGTGTTTTGTTTCTCAACCTCTGTGCTAATGGAAGCAGTTTTCTCCTCGCCTATAGTCTCCACATTTTTCCCTGAAAAAGAACATAATAGAAGTTCTTCCTCCCCCAGAAACATTCCTGTACACCATTTCTGCAGCCTCTCTTTATGCATTCATATCCTTCCTAAAGATGGGGACCCCAAATTGCATACATTACTTCATTTGAAGCTGCACCTGTGCTTTATAAAAAGTCATCTTAATTTCATTGAGTTTGTATTCCCTGCCTTTATTTGCAATTTTACAAAGTCTGGGAACCCCTCTGCTTTATTAGTTGATTTCTTAGTGTGCCCTGCAACTTTCAGTGATTTGAAAATATGCCTCGGTCACTCTGGTCTTGCATTCTTTGCAGAATTGTATACTACATGTTGTTTCTTGGTCTTCACAATGCATAATTCTGCTTTAATTCTCATCCATCATGTGACTGCCCATTTACAAGCCAGTCTGTTGTCTTGAAGACTACCACTGTCCTCATCTCTCCTTCTAAGGTTCATTCTTAACTTCCCCTTTAACAAATGATTAAAGGTATAGTAGTGAGCAAAACACTTAAGTGCTGTCTGATCTGTATAACTAAAGCATTATTTTAACTTTGTTCGAGTAAAAAGTGAGGTCTGCAGATGCTGGAGATCACAGTTGAAAATGTGTTGCTAGTTAAAGCACAGCAGGTCAGGCAGCATCCAAGGAACAGGAAATTCGACGTTTCGGGCCAGAGCCCTTCATCAGGAATGAGGAGAGGGTGCCAGGCAGGCTAAGATAAAAGGTAGGGAGGAGGGACTTGGGGGAGGGGCGCTGGAGATGTGATAGGTGGAAGGAGGTCAAGGTGAGGGTGATAGGCCGGAGTGGGGTGGGGGCGGAGAGGTCAGGAAGAAGATTGCAGGTTAGGAGGGCGGTGCTGAGTTCAAGGGAATCGACTGAGACAAGGTGGGGGGAGGGGAAATGAGGAAACTGGAGAAATCTGAGTTCATCATCCCTTGTGGTTGGAGGGTTCCCAGGCGGAAGATGAGGCCTCTTCCTCCAACTGTCATGTTGTTATGTTCTGGTGATGGAGGAGTCCAAGGACCTGCATGTCTTCGATGGAGTGGGAGGGAGAGTTAAAGTGTTGAGCCACGGGGTGGTTGGGTTGGTTGGTCCTGGCGTCCCAGAGGTGTTCCCTGAAGCGTTCCGCAAGTAGGCGGCCCGTCTCCCCAACATAGAGGAGGCCACATCGGGTGCAGCGGATGCAATAGATGATGTGTGTGGAGGTGCAGGTGAATTTGTGGCGGATATGGAAGGATCCCTTGGGGCCTTGGAGAGAGGTAAGGGAGGAGGTGTGGGCGCAAGTTTTGCATTTCCTGCGGTTGCAGGGGACCTTCTTCCATAAGGCATCCCTACAGAAAAAGGCAGTTCCCACTGTTAATCAATGGCAATTTTACAATCTTACAACTTTTGAATCATAGAAATATTACAGCACAAAGACAGACCATTTGGCCAACCTGGTCTGTGCCAGGTGAACCAACTAGCTGCCTAATCTAGTCTCACTTTTAACTTTGTTCAACCATTTTCCATGTTTGAACAAAACATGCAATGCCAATATTAATGCATTCAATGGTATAGATACTTTTTTGTGTTACATTGCAGTTCCTTCATCAAAGTTACTTCAAATTTTGTGTTCGAAATAGCAACATATCATGACTGACTGGGTATGACTTGCTGATCAGCTGCAAATGAGCAGAAATATCAGCTAACAATAATCAGAATTAAAAAGAAATTACAAAAGTGGTCATAGAGTCATAGAGCAAAGCACGGAAACAGACCCTTCGGTTCAACTCGTCCATGCTGACCCATTTGTCAGTATTTGGCCCATATCCCTCTAAACTCTTCCTATTCATAAATCCATCCAGGTGCCTTTTAAATGTTGTCATTGAATCAGATTCCTCCACTTCCTCTGGCAGGTCATTCCATACACGCACCGTCCTCAGTATGGAAAAGTTGCGCCTAAGGTCCCTTTTAAATTTTTCCCTCTGACCCGAAACCTTTGCCCTCTAGTTCTGGACTCCCTTGCCCAGGGAAAAGACTTTGTCTATTTATCCTATCCATGCCCCTCATGATTTTATAAACCTCTATAACCTCTACCTCAGCCTTTGACGCTCCAGGGAAAACAGCCCCAGCCTAGTCAGCCTTTCCCTGTAGCTCAAATCTTCCAACCCTGACAACATCCCTTTAAATCTTTTCTGAATCCTTGGGGAAGACCAGAATTGCACACACTGTTCCTAAAGTGGCCTAACCAATGTCCTGTGCAGCGGCAACATGACCTCCCAACTTCTATACTCAGTGCTCTGACCAATAAAGGAAAGCATACCAAACGCCACCTTCACTATCGTATCGACTTGTAACTCCACTTTCAAGGGGCTATGTACCTGCACTCCAAGGTCTCTGTTCAGCAACACTCTCTAGGACCTTACCATTAAGTCTATAAGTCTTGCCCTGATTTGCCTTTCCAAAATACAGCATCTCTCATTTATCTAAATTAAACTCCACCTGTCACTCCTTACCCCATTGGCCCATCTGATCAAGATTCCATTGTATTCTGAGGTAACCTTCTTCGCTGTCCACTACGCTGCAAATGTACTAACTATACCTCCTATATTCACAATCAGCAATCTACCATAATGAGGCAAAGAAAGCTTTCCTCAAGTAGCTTTTGGAAATACTTTGCATCTGCTGTTCTCCAGCAAGCTGAGTAAATTACTACTGGATGTAAAGATTTGAATAATTATAACATTTGAAGGTTACAGTTTACACTGTGCCTGGACTCCATGTAATAATATTTTATTGAACGCCTGTTCAAGGACCTGCATCTTTCTAGTTTATTCTGATGGTTTAGCTGCCAGATGAATATTCTGCCATGTAGTTGTGTTCAACACCTAAATAACATCCAGTAGCTTTGAAGAGCTAGATAAAGCAGTTAAATCACACCTTCAGTCCCTGTGGTTCCAGTTGGCGGAGCTTATTCTTTTTTTCCTAATTTTTTAATCATTGCTTTTATTTGAATTACTGTCGGAGCTGACAAACTTCCTGTTGTGTGCCAGTAGCCAGCCAGGTAGACTGATGAAATATTTATTTAGGTTTAATTTCTCAAGATCAGTACACTTGCTCGCTTCACAAACATGACATAAAAATACACTCTGCCCAGGGTTTTTTTTGTTCTCTGGCAAGACCAAACTTCGTGCTCCTTCCTTCCCACTGGGTTATGGACCAACCTTGCTAGGGTACTTCACAGAAAATTAAAAATTAATTGAGAAGTGTGGTACTGGGGTCAGATATGAGTGGATCAGTTAGGTTTTGAAGATGGTCAGATCGATTTGATACTCTTGATGTCAGCCCACCAGGTTTATTAAAATCAGTTTTGCAACTTCCTGTGGAGTTCGTAATCTGTTTTGTTAGTCTAGTACCAAGGTCACTCCACTGCCCTTTTTCCAGCTCACGAATGAATTTATTGACAACCTCTCAAATCACCCAATCCATGACTTGCATTTTATACACGTTTCAAATCATGCCAGTGGTTTTGAATATGCACATACCAAGATAAAACCTTACAGGCCCCCATGCCAACAAAACAGGTTTTGGAATTGTGTGGGTAGTTCCAGTAAATGAATCATACTTTTCCTAATAATTGTTCATCAACTTTGAAAAAATTATTACAATTGAAGGTTATTGTTGTGTTTAATTTACAGGCGACTCCACACCACGGAATGTACTCACGGGAGGAAGAGCTTCTGCGTGAGAGGAAGCGCCTCGGCACATTTGGAATTACCTCATATGACTATCACAGGGATAGTGGACTTTTTCTCTTCCAAGCCAGTAATAGTCTTTTCTTTTGCAAGGATGGAGGGACAAATGGTTTTAATGTAAGTGCAAAAGTAATGTAGCTACTGTGGTCAGGTTCTTGGCCTGTTGTTTCCACTATGAACAGTATTTGCATTGCCTGCAGTTTTGTGCTGATTGGCAGTTCATCTCAAGTTTTGGGATTTGGATCTTGGGCCCCCTAGTGGGGCCTTGTTTAAAAATAAAGTTTTTTTTATCTTAGACCCGTAGAAATTTTGACTTCAGCATGCATGTTTTCAAAAGCAAAGTAAGATTTAGTATAGAAAATACCAATCTTTAAAAAGTTACAATTTGAAGGAGCCTTACTGTATCTAAATGAAGTTGTAACTGTTTGACATGTGAGAGTATGGCATACCATTAATGCAGACTTTGCAGGTTCATTGAACGAGAGTTAAAAGTAGGTCCCTTGAAGACAGTGGAAAGCACAGTTGAGAACAGCTATGTCTTAACAGACCAATTCTGCAATAATTTCAAAATTGAGATTAACTTCCTTGCTGTCTTACATGACGAGCATTTAACTTTGAAGTTGAAAACCATTGAAGGAGCATCCCAGGTCTAGGCTCATGCAAGCCACTGCAGCAGAGGAGAAAAGTTCTTAGTTGATAGGTTTAGAAGATGTCATAATGACATCTCATCGGTATTTAGTAGTCCCTTCTCAACAGTGGAATGTAGCTACATACGGTGGTCACCTTCAATTTGCAGTTTCAAACACTAAGAACAAAACTTGATCAAGTTAATTTTGACCTTTTGAAAGAGATGGGCAGAATGTTGGAGGTAGAACAAAAATGAAACCTTACTTGAGTTAGTTTCTCGAACAAAGTGAAATGGGCCAATAGGGACTGTAAGTTATTTGGTAATCTTGTATGGCTTGTTAATTAAATAAACAACTAGCTTCTTACTGTCTGCACTCAACTTGTGGCAAGCATCATTTTTCTCTGGTATGATGAATACAATTCGTTCCTTTTTCTTCACGAGCTAGATCTTTGCTGTTTTACAGATATCGCCAATGAAGCCAGTAGAGATTAAAACAAATTGTTCAGGACCTCGAATGGATCCTAAGATATGTCCTGGAGACCCATCCTTCATCTCATTTATAAATAACAATGACTTATGGATAGTAAACATTGTGTCTGGTGAGGAGAAGCGATTAACATTTTGCCATAAAGGTAAGACAGTTTACAACTGGGTAGTAAAAGCCTGCTACAACGCATTAATGTTGTCAGCAACAAGTCTTTTTTGGATTCAACCTTCATGCACCCCCTTATGTTGTACTCTGATGTTTATGATTGAGCAATTCGCATCTCATGTAGGCGATGTTTCTTTACTATAGCCATTGTCATTCTTTTTGGCTGTTGTGCCGTGAAATCTTTTGTTATTTAACCTTTCTTGACTTGCATCTTATTGCAGACCTTTTTCTTTCCCTGTCGTCTTCCTGCTTCCACTGGCTTGAAATCTTATTTCTACAGCTGTGAGAGAGGAACATCAACCTGATAAACTAACTCATTTTTCTTCTTCAGTGCTATTTTAGCTATTGAGTTTACTTAACATTTCATTATTTTTATTTCCAACTTTCAGCATCAACAGTGCATTTTTTGTTTTATTAATGTTGGAGATGTGCTTCCAGAAATGGTCTTGCAAGGCCAACTTTGATCCCAGAAGCTGTCCAGTTCACCCTGTCAACAACATGCAGCAGTTTATGCAGAAGCAGATTTGCTTTAAACCAACTGCTAGCAGAATATTAAGCTAAAGTTCGACCGCAGTTATTTACCACAAATTGCCAATTATGTTGAAGCCAATTTTGAGGACGGTGGATAATTGTAATTTTTTTGCCCCAAGATTTCTCTTCTCTGCTGCTCCAGGTTTAAGTATTGTTGATGACAATCTTCACACATTAAAGTTAAACTTCCTATGTGACCCTGTGTTACATACTTCTAGTCTGACACGACGGTGGTGGTTAGCATTGTTGAGAGTATGTTGGAATACTATCAACGTGCTGATCTTATTTCCAATACCAAGTGACTAAAAGTCAGTTTGTTGATACAGGATCAGAATACTTTGAAAAAAAGCACATTTTGTTAAAGCTCTTTGTGTTGCACATATCAGAACTTTGACAAGAATACCAATGTATAGGAAACTGTATTTTTATCGCACTTTTCATTCATTATGAAAATGTTCATTTTTGCATTGTACTCTTGTGCGTGTCCTGATCAGTGCAAGACAAATAGCTTTGATGAAATTATTTTTCAGGCAGGCAGAGTCTAGATTAGAGTGATGCTGGAAAAGCACAACAGGTCAGGCAGCATCCGAGGAGCAGGAAAATCGACGTTTCGAGCAAAAGCTCTTCAGGAATGAAGGCAGGGAGCCTCCAGGTTAG
Source organism: Hemiscyllium ocellatum (assembly GCF_020745735.1). Classification (NCBI taxonomy): domain Eukaryota; kingdom Metazoa; phylum Chordata; class Chondrichthyes; order Orectolobiformes; family Hemiscylliidae; genus Hemiscyllium; species Hemiscyllium ocellatum. Next base: position 40,527,972 of record NC_083428.1, read on the forward strand.
GTGGTCAAGAACAAGTGTCTTGCCTGTTTAATGGATTTGAAGGCCACTATGTGTTATTGCTATAATATTAACATAATATTCACAATAGATTTACTGGTTCCTGGTTGGTCTCCCATTGGGATTGAAGGTATGAAATTGGCTGCAGCGCTTTGTTTTCTGGAATTCATAAAAGATTAAGCTCCACAGTGAATATTCTGATTGGTTTCATTGACTCTACTTTGAAAGTGAAGGTCTCTTAATAGTGTCACTTGTCTGACTCCAATCTGTGGTGCAATTCAGTTAGTACACCAATGCAAAGTCATACTGACTTCAAATTCACATTGTTTTGCTAGGTTTTGAATTTATTCTAAATGAGTATAATGTTTTCCTTTTCCAGCATTTGCTGTGCGTCATTTCCCAGTACTAAATCCTGTTGCTTCTTTTTTGGATGAGTAACTGTGAGAAATTCACTGTTTTAGGGGAAAAGATACTGGTGCATGTGTGGATGTTACTGTCATAGCCAGTATTTATTGCTCATCCCTTGCACTTGAAGTTGAGGTGCACTTTGAATCTAAGAGATGATGAGAAATGAGACCAGTTGGTCCAACAGTCCATGCTGATCTTTCTACTTCACATTAGATTTCTCTAACTCTTCCTCATCTGATATTCATCAAGATATCCTTTATTGTTGCGAAAAGGGGCACAAAGTTGCCCTCATCAGGAATTGGATGCAACAGCTAGGCTTGAAAAAGAAATATCTGTTTATAAAGTATGGGAATAGGGTGCTAATTTGTTGGGCCAATCTGATTTCTTGCATTTCACTCCTGATGAGTGCAAGAGAAAAGCTTCAAATTTATGTCTCCTAGCAAGTTTCATGTTCTGTACTGCCACGCAATTCTTCCTATCATTTGTCTGGCTTGCCCTTTATTTATCTCCTGATGAGTGGCTTATGTCCGAAACATCGATTCTCCTGCTCTTTGGATGCTGCCTGACCTGCTGTGCCCATCCAGGACCACACTCTTGATTCTGATCTCCAGTATCTGCAGTCCTCACTTTCTCCCTTTTATTTATCTTTGTCAATTTTCTCAGTTATCTGCTATGAGTTCCACATTCTAACCATTCCAGTGAGTTGCCTGCAGAGCCCAGATGCATAGGTCTACTGCTTAGATGAATTCTTTTCAAACTTCCATGGTATCTTAAAACAAGCCCTGATGTATGTCAGGTTATGAATTTTGTTTTTGAGACGTTATGATTTGTAAACTGGAGCAAAGCCAGTTTATCTATCCATGGTTAAGATGTAGCAAACATTGTAGAATGGCACCCATAGAACATTTGACTTAATGTTCCTTTATATTAAATTTCACAATGATTGCACTGTGACTAGAATGTTCTCTTTTTCAGGTTTGCCTAATGTAATAGAAGATTCTAAATCTGCAGGAGTAGCTACTTTCGTAATACAAGAAGAATTTGACAGGTTTACTGGTTATTGGTGGTCTCCCATAGGAATTGAAGGTATGAAATTGGCTGCAGTGCTTTGCATTTTTGGAATTTATAAAAGGTTAATCTCCACAGTAAATATTCTGATTGGTTTCACTGATTCTGCTTTGCATTTGAAGGTCGCCTAATGATATCACTTGTCTGACTCCAATCTGCAGTTCAGTCAGTACACTAATGCTAAGTCATACAGACTTCAAATTGCTAGATATTAAACTTATTCTAAACTAGTATAATGTTTTCCTTTTCCAACACTTGCTGTGTGTCATTTCCCAGTTCTAATTCGTGTTGCTTCCTTATTGGATGAGTAACTGTGAGAAATGCTCTGTTTTTGGGAAAAGATATTAGTTCATGTGTGGATGTTACTGTCAAAGCCAGCATTTATTGCTCATCCCATGCTCTTGAAGATGAGCTGCACTTTGAACCTAAAAGTTCGCAAGAAAAGAGGTAAGTCTGAGGCTGGTATAACAGATTTGGGGAGTAAGTTAAATAGTCAAGACAGGCAAGAGCACAGCAGAGAATGAGGTAAGACTGATAAATTAAACTGCATTTATTTCAATGCAAGAGGCTTGACTAATAAGGCAGAGGAATTTAGGGCATAGTTGGGAACATGAAATACATCAGTGATAGGTAAGTTGTTGGAGGAGATTCTGAGGGATAGAATTTGCATGCATTTGGAAAGGCATAGACTGATTATGGATAGTCAGCATGGCTTTGTGCATGGGAAATCATGTCTCACTAACTTGATATGAATAATTGACAAAATTGAGGACAAAGCAGCAAACGTTGGCTACGTGGACTTCAGCAAAGCATTTGACAAGGTTCCACACAGTAGACTGGTTAATAAGGTTACATCACTTGGGAGAGCTAACCAATTTGGATACAAAATTGGCTTGAAGGTAGGATGCAGAATGTAGTGGCACAGACTGGGGGCCTGTGTCCAATGGTGTGTTGCCAGGCTTGGTGATGGGTCCACTGCTTTTCCTCATTTACATAAATGATTTTGATGTAAATATAGCAGGTATGGTTAGTAAATTTGTAGATAACACCAAAGTAGGTTATGCAGGTGGACAGCGAAGGTTATTTCAGAGTGCAACAGGACCTTGATCAGATGAGCAAGTGAGTTGAGGAGTGACAGAGTTGAATTTAGATAAATATGACGTGTTACATTTTGGTAAGACAAACTAGGGTAGCATTTATACACTTAATGGTGGGGCCCTGGAGAGTGATGCCAAACAAAGAGACCTAGGAGTACAGGTGCATAGTTCTTTGAAAGTAGAGTTGTAGGTAAACACAGTGATGAAGAAGGCATTTGGCATGCTTGCCTTCATTGATGATATTATTGAGTATAAGAGTTGGGATGTATGTTGTGGCTGTGCAGAACATTGTTAAAGCTACTTTGGGAGAACTACGTGCAATTCTGATCACCCTTCAATAGGAAGGATATTGTTAAACTTGAGAGGCTGTGGAAAAGATTCACAAGGATTTTGTCGGGATTGGAGGGCTTGAGCTTTATGGAGAGGCTAATGGTTTTGTTCCCTGGAGCATTGGAGGCTGAGGGGTGACGTTGTATTAATCTATGAAGTTGAGGGAATGGAGAGAGTGTATGGTCAAGGTCGTTTTCCTAGAGTCGGGGATCCAAAACTTGAGGACATAGATTAAAGGTGAGAGGAGAAAGATTTAAAAAGGACCTGAGGGGCAACTTTTTCACGCAAAGAGTGGTGGATGTATGCAATGAGCTGTCAGAGGAAGTGGTGGAGGAAGGTATAATTACAGCATTTAAAAAGAATCTGGATGAGTACATGAATAGAAAGGGTTTAGAAGAATGTGGGTCAAATGCTGGCAAAGAGGACTAGGTCAGATTGCAATGTGTTGAATTGATGTGTCTGTTTCCACGCTGTATAAATCTTTTGATTCTGTGACACTCCTGACTTGTGCTTCTTAGATGACGGACAGATCTAGTGAGTTAGGAATTCATGCTACTTTCCTCCACGTACTCAGTCCCTAAATTGCTCTTGTAGTTGCAGTATTTGTGTAGCTAGTTCATTTTGGTTCCTGTTCAATGTGGTATCCAACTTACCAACTCACCATAGATTATAAGTGACTTAACCTTTCAGACCAGCCTACCATGAGCGACTATGTCAAATGCTTTATTGCACTGTTTGCAATTCCTCTGATACTAGTGCAGTGTATGTCCAAATATCGCAAAATCTGGACACCAATCAAGCTTGAACTGATGAGTGGCAAGTAACATTCACATAATTCAAGTGCCAGGCAATATCTTTTGCCAAAAGGGAAATCCAGCTACCACTCTATGACATTAAAGGACTTTATCACCATTAAATCCTCCTCTGTCAGTATTCTAGGGGTTACCATTGGTCAGAAACTGACATGTCAGAGGATTGTAATTCTGTGATGATTAACTCACCTCCTGACTGCTCAGTCTGTCCACTGTCATAAAGGCACAAGTTAGGAGTGTGGTAGAATATATTCCACTTGCCTGAATGATTACAGGTCCAACAACACTCGAGCTCAGTACTTGTCACTCCATCTAGTACATTCAACATTCATTCATTCCACAATTGAGGTATGGTGGCAGCAGAAGATATGAGTTGCAATGCAGCACTGTCCAGATCTGCAACTTGTACCATTTAGAAGGACAACGGCATGGAAACACCACCACTTGATGTCACGCAGCATCCTAACTTAGAACTGTATCACTTTCCCTTTTGCTGTTGCTGGCCAAAATCGTGGAGATTTCCTCCCTGTCAGCATTGTGGGTGTACCTACACAATAAGGACTGCAGCGGTTCAAGAAATCCCCTCGCCATCACCTTTTCAAAGGCAATTAGGGATGGAAAAGAAATACTGACTGAGCCAGTGATGTCGGTATCCTGTGAATGAATTTGCTGTCTGAAAACCAAAGTGAAAATAAAACCAAAACATACAAGGATAAAGCAATAAAATGATACCATGTCTTGAAGGTTTCAGTAATGTCATATGAGTTAATAAGTTTGCAGGCGAGTGGAGAAAATGCTGTGCAACGTGATGGTGGACAATGGTTGAGGGAGCAATGAAGAGATTGTAAGGGAGTGAATCAGGAGTGGGTACTGGATGTAATGGCGAGCGCACAACCAAGATTTAGAGGGGAGTGTGAGATTGAGTTTGTGGGGTGGGAAAGGGGAACATGTGGTTAAGACCTGTAATCCCCTGTCTTCCTTTCTCTCTCCGTCCCTCGCCTCCTGGTGCCCACAACTCCACCAGTTTCTCAATCTCTATGCTCCACTCCCTGCCGATCCATAAAACTGGTTGGGTGTAGAGATTGTGGTTACTGTTGTGTCAAATCACATCTTTCTAATATTTGTTCACCGGCCTCTTGATTGGGTGAAATATTCAAATGTTCACATGAAAAGGGAAAAGGATTAGAGAACCCTGTGTAAAGGCTTTGTTTTGCCTCCAAGAGTGAATGCATTATTTTAGTATCCTGGCCAACATTTATTGCTAACATTGCTAAGGCAAATTAGCTGGTTATCTTTCTGCTTATGAGATGCATTTCTTGGCCAACAGCAATGACTGAACTTCAGAGTATGCTATTGGCTGACAAATGCTTTGAGACATCTAAGGTCGTGAAAGGCAGTATGTAAATGAAAGTTCTTCTTTAGAACTGAACTTAGTACTCCAGTTTATTAAAGTCAGATACAATGTCCAGCATCATCATTAATTGTACAAATGTGTTTTTGGCTTACTTGTAGATTCAAATGGCGTGAAAACTTTTTATCTTTTGTATGAGGAAGTGGATGAGTCTGACGTGGAAATCATTCATGTACCATCCCCTGCACTGGAAGAGAGGAAAGCTGACACCTACAGATATCCACGAACAGGTTAGAAGTGAGACTCACGATTTGAGATGCACTGGCTTATTCTAAGAATAACAATTGTGAATATTACTGTTTGTACAGCTATTTATATTTAAATCCACAATTTCTCTGATGAGTTAATGAAGTATTTAAAAATAGTGGAATTTGTAGTCACTTTTTTCCTGTTTTAAAACTGTGGTCTCTGAACATTGGAGCGTTACACTCACCTAGCAGAGTTGTTTAACATTTTGATCCTGCTGTGCTGTGAATGGTGAAAAGCACCACGACATCCTGATGGTATGCTCCATCTTAACTCTCTTGATGTATACTGAATGCTAGGAGAAAGTGAGGACTGCAGATGCTGGAGATCAGAGCTGAAACATGTGTTGCTGGAAGAGCCCAGCAGGTCAGACAGCATCCAAGGAGCAGGAGAATTGACGTTTCTGGCATAAGCCCTTCTTCAGGAATGAGGAAGGTTTGCCGAGCAGGCTAAGATAAAAGCTAGGGAGGAGGGACTTGGGGGAGGGGTGTTGTGAATGCGATAGGTGGAAGGAGGTTAAGGTAAGGGTGATAGGCCGGAGTGGGGGTGGGGACAGAGAGGTCGGGAAGAAGATTGCAGGTCAAGAAGGCGGTGGCGAGTCAGAGGGTTGGGACTGAGATAAGGTGGGGGGAGGGGAAATGAGGAAGCTGGAGAAATCTGCATTCATCCCTTGTGGTTGGAGGGTTCCAAGGCGGAAGATGAGGCGCTCTTCCTCCAGGCATCGTGTTGCCATGGTCTGGCGATGGAGGAGGCCAAGGACCTGCATGTCCTTGGCGGATTGGGAGGGGGAGTTAAAGTGTTCAGCCATGGGGCAGTTGGGGTTGGTTGGTGCGGGTGTCCCAGAGGTGTTCTCTGAAACGTTCCGCAAGTAGGCGGCCTGTCTCCCCAATGTAGAGGAGGCCACATCGGGTGCAGCGGATGCAGTGAATGGTGTGTGTGGAGGTGCAGGTGAATTTGTGACGGATACGGAAGGATCCCTTGGGGTCTTGGAGGGAAGTGAATGGGGGAGGTGTGGGCGCAAGTTTTGCATTTCTTGTGTTGCATGGGAAGGTGCCAGGAATGGAGGTTGGGTTGGTGGGGGGTATGGACCTGACGAATGAGTCGCGGAGGGAGTGGTCTTTCCGGAACGCCGATAGGAGAGGGGAGGGAAATATATCCTTAGTGGTGGGGTCTGTTTGGAGGTGGCAGAAATGACGAAGAATGATACGATGTATTTGGAGGTTGGTGGGGTGGTAGGTGAGGACCAGTGGGGTTCTGTCCTGGTGGCGATTGGAGGGATGGGGTTCAAGGGCGGAGGAGCGGGAAGTGGAGGAGATGTGGTGGAGAGCATCGTCAACCACGTCTGAGGGGAAATTGGGGTCTTTGAAGAAGGAGGCCATCTAGGTTGTTCAGTATTGGAGCTGGTCCTCCTGGGAGCAGATGCGGCCGAGGCGAAGGAATTGGGAATATGGGATGGCGTTTATAGTAAATGTCTGTGTTGATTTCGGATTTGTTGTAGGTACTGGTTGTCCGACCGACTCCCACAGCTACCTAGATTACACCTCCTCTCACCCTGCCCCCTGTAAAAACGCTATCCCATATTCCCAATTCCTTCGCCTCCGCTGCATCTGCTCCCAGGAGGACCAATTCCAATACCGAACAACCCAGATGGTCTCCTTCTTCAAAGACCGCAATTTCCCCTCAGACATGGTTGCCGATGCTCTCCACTGCATCTCCTCCACTTCCCGCTCCTCCGCCCTTGAACCCCGCTCCTCCAATTGCCACCAGGACAGAACCCCACTGGTCCTCACCTACCACCCCACCAACCTCCAGATACATCGTATCATCCTTTGTCATTTCCGCCACCTCCAAACAGACCCTACTACCAGGGATATATTTCCCTCCCCTATCAGCATTCTGGAAAGACCACTCCCTCCGCGACTCCCTCGTCAGGTCCACACCCCCCACCAACCCATCCTTCACTCTCGGCACCTTCCTCTGCAACCACGTGAGATGCAAAACTTGCGCCCGCACCTCCCCCCTTCACTTCCATCCAAGGCCCCAAGGGATCCTTCCATATCCGTCACAAATTCACCTGCACCTCCACACACATCATTTACTGCATCTGCTGCACCCGATGTGGCCTCCTTTACATTGGGGAGACAGGCCGCCTACTTGCGGAACGTTTCCAAGAACACCTCTGGGACACCCCTGCACCAACCAACCCAACCGCCCCATGGCTGAACGCTTTAACTTCCCCTCCCACTCCGCCAAGGACATGCAGGTCCTTGGCCGCCTCCATCGCCAGACCATGGCAACACGACTCCTGGAGGAAGAGTGCCTCATCTTCCACCTCAGAACCCTCCAACCACAAGGGATGAACGCAGATTTCTCCAGCTTCCTCATTTCCCCTCCCCCCACCTTATCTCAGTCCCAATCCTCGGACTTAGCACCACCTTCTTGACCTGCAATCTTCTTCCTGACCTCTCCGCCCCCACCCCCCCTCCAGCCTACCACCCTCACCTTAACCTCCTTCCACCTATTGCATTCCCAACGCCCCTCCCCCAAGTCCCTCCTCCCTACCTTTTATCTTAGTATGCTTGGCACCCCTTCCTCATTCCTGAAGAAGGGCTTATGCCCAAAACATCGATTCTCCTGCTCCTTGGATGTTGCCTGACTTGCTGCGCTTTTCCAGCAACTTTCAGCTGTATACTGAATGCACTTGCCAAAGCCTCATCAATCTGTCAATGCAGAAATTTACAAAAAGGTTATGGTTGAAGTGTCACCTTTAATTTGAAATGGAACAAACCGTCTGAAGGATAGTGAGGTCATGATAAGCACCTCGACTTAGAGACTTGCCCATGTGCCCAGGTTGTTGTGGAGAGAGAAATTCAAACAAGCCAATTGGATAGTGTGTCAGTTTTAACATCATTTCACAGTAAAGGAAGATGCTTTTTTAGACACAGGCAAACAAATCATTGCTATGTGGCAGTAGGTTTTTTGGAAATGGGAAATATTTTTTGTTAACAGCAAAAGATGCCTAAGAATTTAGCTTCTGTTTCTTTCAAAAAGAATGGAGCTGAGCAGATGATTAGGGAGCAAAGGGTTGCTGTGTACTATGCTATTGATAATCAGATCCAGAAAACCTCAATGCAGAATGGGCAGTGGTTGAACAACTTTTGAAGGACAGTGGAAGTTTCAACCCATTGTGACATGGGGCAACAAACTGCTGGAGAACGTGTGGCAACTTGTGTAATACCCACATCTGTCAAAGTGTGGCACACATTGAAAGCAATTCATAAGATGTGTTTTAGTTGTGTTGGTTAATGTGTTCGTTGTCTTGATTTTGATATATCAGTTGCCTGTTAATTAACGATAGGTCTATTTTGATTTTAGTTTAATTTTTATATTAAGTGGACTATTTCATTGCTTCCATCACTTGCTGGGCAATTCAGCTCTCTCTCTAAATATTAGCAGTCTTTACGGGGACCAAAACAAATGATTTGTCACCCTTGTAATAGATTCTTTGAAAGCAGTATGAGTATTTGTATGCCACAAGAGGGAAAGGTATATGTGATGATGCCAAATATCAATACACCATAATAAAATCCATGGTGTTTTCACTTCCACAAATTTATTTGTTTCCATGTGTGGTCATTCATGTTTGAGATGTAGTCGTTTAGCAGGAAAAGAGCCAATATGTTTAAGCAGATAACAGGAGTTATCTTTTACAACAAGGTCAGTACCTAGGAATTGGTTACAGCAAGACTTTATGCTGTTACATTCTGGAAATTAATCTTTTTAAAACCACCAGTCAAGGTGTTTTTTTTTATCCCTTTTTATATTGTGCGCATCAAATTTGTACAGTTTTATTGTTTACTACTCTAGAATGTCTTTTGTGGAATTTCTGACCACTCGAGACGGCGGATCTGAAAACGAGTTTTTCGTTTTGACACATTGCTTACACATTTCCTAAATATTGAAATAATTCTGAATAGAATTAAACATAGAACAGTACAGGCCCTTCGGCTCTTGATGTTGTGCCAATCTTTTATCCTACTCTAAGATCAAACTAACCTATGTATCCTTCATTTTACTATCATCCATGTGCCTTTCCAAGACTCGTTTAAATGTCCCTAATGTATCTGAGTCCACTACCACCACTGACAATGCATTCTATGCACCCACGACTCCCTGGGCAAAGAACTGACCTCTGACATTTCCCCTGAACCTTCCTCCAGTCACTTTAAAATTATGCCTCCTAGTGATAGCCATGTCTGACCCTGGGAAAAACTATCTCTGGCTATCTACTCTATCTATGCCTCTCATCATCTTGTACACATCTATCAAGTCACCTCTCACCCTTCTTCGATCCAGTGAGAAAAGCCCAAACTCCCTCAACCTTTCTTCATAAGACATGCCCTTCAGTTCAGGCAGCAACCTGGTAAATCTCCTTTACACTCTCTAATGCTTCCGCATCTTTCCTATAATGAGGCAACCAGAACTGAACACAAAATTCTAAGCAAGGAGGCCTTTGTGTGGAGCTGCAGAAAATGGGGAAGATATTAAATGAGTATTTTGCATCTGTATTTACTGTGGAAAAGGATATGGAAGATATAGACTGTAGGGAAATAAATGGTGACATCTTGCAACATGTCCCGATTACAGAGGAGAAAGTGCTGGATGTCTTCAAATGGGTAAAGGTATATAAATCCCCAGGACCTCATCAGGTGTACCTGAGGACTCTGTGGGAAGCTAGAGAAGTGTTTGCTTGGCCTCTTGCTGAGATATTTGTATCATCGATAGTCAGAAGTGAGGTGCTAGAAGACTGGAGGTTGGTAAACGTGGTGCCACTGTGTAAGAAGGATGGTAAGGACAAGCCAGGGAACTATAGACTAGTGAGCCTGAGCTTGGTGGTGGGCAAGTTGTTGGAGGAAATCCTGAGGGACAGGATGTACATGTATTTGGAAAGGCAAGGACTGATTAGGGATAGTCAATATGGCTTTGTGCATGAAAAATCATTTCTCACAAACTTGATTGGGTTTTTTGAAGAAGTAACAAAGAGGATTGATGAGGGCAGAGTGGTAGATGTGATCTATATGGACTTCAGTCAGGTGTTTGACAAGGTTCCCCATGGGACACTGATTAGCAAGGTTAAGTCTCATGGAATACGTGGAGAACTAGCCATTTGGATACAGAACTGGCTCAAAGGGAGAAGACAGAGGGTGGTGGTGGAGCATTATTTTTCAGACTGGAGGCCTGTGACCAGTGGAATGCCACAAGGATCGGTGCTGGGTCCTCTACTTTTTGTCATTTACATAAATGATTGGGTATGAGCATAAGACGTACAGTTAGTAAGTTTGCAGATGACACCAAAATTGGAGGTGTAGTGGACAGCGAAGAACGTTACCTCAGATTACAACAGGATCTTGACCTAATGGGCCAATGGGCTGAGAAGTGTCAGATGGAGTTTGATTCGGATAAATGTGAAGTGCTGCATTTTGGGAAAGCTAATCTTAGCAGTACTTATCCACTTAATGGTAAGGTCCTAGGGAGTGTAGCTGAACAAAGAGACCTTGGAATGCAGGTTCATAGGTCCTTGAAAGTGGAGTCGCAGGTAGATAGGATAGTGAAGGAGGCGTTTGGTATGCTTTATTGGTCAGAGTATTGAGTACAGTAGTCGGGAGGTCATGTTGCGGCTGTACAGAACATTGATTAGGCCACTGTTGGAATATTGTGTGCACTTCTGGTCTCCTTCCTATCGGAAAGATGTTGTGAAACTTGAAAGGGTTCAGAAAAGATTTACAAGGATGTTGTCAGGGTTGGAGGATCTGAGCTATAGGGAGAGGCTGAACAGGCTGGGGCTGTTTTCCCTGGAGCGTCAGAGGCTGAGGGGTGACCTTATAGAGGTTTACAAAATTGAGGGGCATAGATAGGGTAAATAGGCAAAGTCTCTTTTCCCTGGGGTCAGGGAGTCCAGAACTAAAGGGTGTAGGTTTAAGGTGAGAGGGGAAAGATATAAAAGAGACCTAAGGGGCATTTTTTAAACGCAGAGGATGGTACGTGTATGGAATGAACTGCCAGAGGAAGTGGTGGAGGCTGGTATAATTGCAACATTTAAAAGGCATTTGGATGGGTTTATGAATAGGAAGGGTTTGGAGGGATATGGGCTGGGTGCTGGCAGATGGGACTACTTTGGGTTGGGATGTCTGGTTGGCATGGACAGGTTGGACCAAAGGGTCTGTTTCCATGCTGTACATCTCTATGATTATGACTCTAAGTCTAATCTAACCAGGGCTCTATAGAGTTTCAGCATAACCACTCGACTCTTAAACTCATAACCCCTGCTAATGAAAGCCGACACACCATATGCTTTCTTAACGACCCTATCATCCTGCTTGGCAACTTTGAGGGATCTGTGGTCATGGAACCCAAGGTCCCTCTGTTCGTCCCAACTGCCAAGAATCCTGCCTTTAACCCTATATTCTGCATTCAAGTTTGATCTTCCAAAATGAATCGCTTCACAATTTTCTAGGTTGAACTTTATTTGCCACATATCAGCTCAGTTCTGCATCCTGTCAATGTCTGCTCGCAACTACAATGGCCCCCACACTATCCACTGCTCCACCAACCTTCTGTCATTGGCAAACTTAGTAACCCACCCTATCACTTCCTCATCCAAGTCATTTATAAAAATCACAAAGAGCAGAGGTCCCAGAACAGATCCCTGTGGAACATCACTGGTCACCAAGCTCCAGGCTGAAACTTCAACCAACTACCACCCTCCGTCTTCTATTGGCTAGCCAATTCTGTATCCAGACAGCCAAATTCCCCTGTGTCCAATGCCCCCTTACTTTCTGAATGAGCCTACCATGAGGAACCTTATCAAACTCCAGGCTAAAACCCATGTATATCGCATCCATTGCTCTACCTTCATCAGTGTGTTTTGTCACATCCTCAAAGAATTCAGGAAGGCTTGTGAGGCATGACATGCCCCTCTCAAAGCCATGATTACTATCTCTATTCAAACCATGGTTTTCTGAATAATGATATATCCTGTCTCTCAGAAATCATAAATCCTGTCTCTGAGTCCTCTCCAATAATTTTCCCACCACAGGCATAAGACTGAGTGACTGGTTTGTAATTCCCAGGATTATCCCTGTGCCCTTTCTTGAACAAGGGAATGACATTTTCCACCCTCCAGTCATCTGGCACTACTCCACTGGACAGTGAGGACACAAAGATCATCGCCAAAGGCGCAGTAATCTCTTCCTTCCTTCCTTCCTGTAGTAAACTTGGGTGTATCCGATGTGGCCCAAGGGACTTATCTATCCTTATGTTTGTCAAAACTTTCAGCACATCCTCCTTCTTAACATCAACCTGTTTGAGCATATGAACCTGTTTCACATTGTGCTCAGAAACACCAAGGTCCCTCTCAACAGTGAATACTGAAGCAAAGTATTCATTAAGGAAGTCCTCTACCACCTCTGAATCCAGGCACAAGTTCCCTCCACTATCCTTGATCAACCCTGTGCTCAGTCTGGCCATTCTCTTGTTCTCTACAAAAGTGTCGAACACCTTAGGGTTTTCCTTAATCCTACCCACTAAAGCTTTTTCATGCCCCCTTCTAACTCTCCAAAGTCCATTCTTCAGTTCCTTCCTGGTTATCTTGTAACCCTCTGTAGCACTGTCTGATCCTTGCCTCCTCAACCTTAAGCTTCCTTAGAACATAGAACATAGAACAATACAGCACAGCACAGAACAGGCCCTTCGGCCCACAATGTTGTGCCGAACATCTATCCTAGATTAAGCACCCATCCATGTACCTATCCAATTGCCGCTTAAAGGTTGCCAATGATTCTGACTCTACCACTCCTACGGGCAGTGCATTCCATGCCCCCACCACTCTCTGGGTAAAGAACCCACCCCTGACATCTCCCCTATACCTTCCACCCTTCACCTTAAATTTATGTCCCCTTGTAACACTCTGTTGTACCCAGGGAAAAAGTTTCTGACTGTCTACTCTATCTATTCCTCTGATCATCTTATAAACCTCTATCAACTCACCCCTCATCCTTCGCCGTTCCAACGAGAAAAGGCCGAGATCTCTCAACCTATCCTCGTACAACCTATTCTCCATTCCAGGCAACATCCTGGTAAATCTTCTCTGCACCCTCTCCAAAGCTTCCACATCTTTCCTAAAGTGAGGCGATCAGAACTGCACACAGTACTCCAAATGTGGCCTAACCAAAGTCCTGTACAGCTGCAACATCACTTCACGACTCTTGAATTCAATCCCTCTGCTAATGAACGCTAATACTTCTTCCTTTTGACCAGATATTCCACATCCCTTATCACCCAAGGTTCCTTCACCCTACCATCTCTTCCTTGCCTCAGTGAGACAAACCAATCCAGCACTATCAACAAATGCCCCCTAAACAATGTCCACATTTCTGTTGTGCACTTTCCTGAGAACATTTCTTCCCAATTTAGGTGCCCCAGTTCCTGCCTAATAGCATTGTAATTCCTCCTCCCCTGGTTAAATACTTTTCCATACCATCTACACCTATCTCCCTGAGATATATAAAGGTCATGGAGTTGTGATCAGTTTCACCAAAATTTTCTCCCACCGAGAGGCCTGATGCCTGGCCTGGTTTGTTGCCAAGCACTAAATCCAATATGGCCACCCCTCTAGTCAGCCTATCTACATATTGAGTCAGAATTCTGGGACGCACGTGATAAAAACTGCTCCATCCAAACTTTTAGAATTAAGGAGGTTGCAATCAATACTAGGGAAGTTGAAGTCACCCATGATAACAATCCTGTTACTTCTGCATCTTTCCAAAATCTGCATCCAAATCTGCTCCTCTGTGTCTCTGTTGCTGTTGGAGCATCTGAAGAAAACTCCCAATAAAGTGACTGCTCCTTTTCTGTTTCTGACTTCCACCCATAATGTCTGTGAAGACAAACCCGCCTGGATGACTTCCTTTTCTGCAGCTATGATACGATCTCTGATTAGCATTGCCCCTCCTCCACCTCCTTCAACGACTCCCCCCATTCCTTTTGCAACAGTTAAACCCTCGAACATCCAACAACCATTCTTGATATGATATCCAAGTTTCCATAATGACCACAACAACATAGTTGCAATTACAGATTCATACTGTAAGTTCATCACCCTTATTCCTTAAAATAGACACACTTCAACCTATCACACTGACTGCAACTTCCCCTATAAACTGTCTGTCCCTCCTGACAGACTCTCTGGCTGTTTGCTATCTCCTCCATCCTCAAATCTGTAGCTCCACTTCTCATCCCCTTGCCAAATTAATTTAAACCTCCCGCCCAGGATATTGGTGCCCCTCCAGTTTAGGTGCAACTCATCCTTCTTGTACAGGTCCCACCTTCTCCAGAAGGTATCCCAATGATCCACATATTTGAAGCCCTTCCTCTTACACCAGCCCTGCGACCACGTGTTCATCTGCACACGCTCTCTGTTCCTAATCTCACTAGCCCGTGGCACCAGTAACAATCCTCTGATTACTCTGTTCGTCCTGTCTTTTTGCTTCCAACCTAACTCCCTATATTCACTTTTCAGGTCCTCATCCCCTTTCCTAGCTATGTCATTGGTACCGATGATAACACATTTAAATGTTTATACTGGAAGGTAGTAGAAGGGCTCTATGTTCCTTTATGACTTTTCTGTTGCAAGCTGACATTGAAACTTTAATATCTCATTCTTACAGGAAGTAAGAACCCCAAGATAACACTTAAGTTGTCTGAGTTCAGAGCAAACAGCCATGGGACTGTAAGTATTCCTTTGAAATGTTGGATAAATAGCATGATAAAAACAATTATTTGTGTTGAAAGTGTCAGACTGTTAGAAATTATGGGACTGTTTTTCTGTATTTTCACCTACAGATAATGCATTTTTCTGTTAATGCTTCCTAAAATTTGACATAAGTGTTTAAATATTTTTAAGGTACAGATAGATAGATGCTTGATAAGCAAGTGATTGAAAGATTATTGAGGTTAGTCAGGCAATGGAGTAATCAAATTAGCTACAATCTTGAATGGCAGAGTAGGCCCATGGGGCCAAGTGGCAGTCTCTTATTCTGATTTTGTATATTCATATGTTCGTTGGCTACATCAGATTCTGGATAAGATATTAGGAGAAACACATCAGATATTAACAGGTCACGCAAATCATTTCTGGTGTAAACAGCACCCTGTGAGAGCAGACAAGCAGGATAGTATGCTTCATGTAGCTGAAGTGCTGCATTAGATCGACTGTTGAGGGATTTATGGCTCGGAGAAGCTCTGGAATTATTTGTAACTTTACGCTGCTAAAAACTGAAGCTCAAGGAAGCCTAACAGTACTTATTAGCAGAAGAGTGGACGAGAAAGTAGAATTGCTGCTATCGTCAGCTCAGACCACAAAGTAAGGTGAGCCTGAGAGCAAATTAAAGAGAAATTTGGAGCGGTGTGCCTTTCAACTCAAGACTGTGCGCATGTGGAACTGGGATGGAGTAGAGCTGCTGTCAACTGGGGGTCTAGTTATCTAGAGGAGCTAAAATTCAGCATGCGGAAGATAACTTTAAAGGATGTTTGTATCTCTTGATGTCTAACATCCAGGTGGCTGGCTGAGAAATGAATGGGACCTTTATTGGTTGTCTCTGCCACTTAATGCTTAGTTTACTATCTCGGACTACAGTATCTGTAAATTTGAGCCTGCCTTGTGTTACTGTATATACTCAGGTATAGGTCGAATTTTGAAATCTTTTTTTTAAAGCTGAAGTTGGGAGATTGACTTATACACGAGGTATTGTTTTCAAGGAGCTGTGATTCATGCTGTAGTTCGAAGTACCATTTTTTTAGCAAAGTCTATTTGATTGCACAACTAATCCCAGGAAAAGAAGAATCCTAAATACTTATTGAATCCTAATCTTCTACTGTCCATCTTCCTGCCATTTCTGAGTCAGGAACACAAACTTTGCTCAATTTGCTACATTCTCTGATACAGTACATGGAGTCCCAATCCATGTGACGTATGGGTGGGTGGGTTCCTTACCCACAGGCCACAGCTCTGATTGGCTTGTCGCCTGCCCATCAAGCAGGCAGACATCCTGATTGTTGGGCAGTGATGCCATTGGATACAGGTGATCAGCACTACCTCCCTACCATGACACGGGGCCATGCTAATGGAGGGCGCTGGCAGTTTGTAGCCTCATGCCAAATTGGGTGAGGTGAGGGGGAAGGCCCTGTTACATAGTCTAGATTAGAGTGGTGCTGGAAAAGCACAGAAGTTCAGGCAGCATCCGAGGAGCAGTAAAACACTTCAACCACAGGGCATCAATGTGGACTTCAACAGTTTCCTCATTTCCCCTTCGCCCACCTCATCCCCATTCCAAACTTCCAGCTCAGCACTGACCCCATGACTTGTCCTACCTGCCTATCTTCTTTTCCACCTAACCTATCACCTTCATCCCCTCCCCTATTCACCTATTGTACTCTATGCTACTTTCTCCCCAACCTAACCCTCCTCTCACTTATCTCTCCACCCTTCAGGCTCTCTGCCTGTATTCCTGATGAAGGGCTTTTGCCCGAAACATTGATTTTACTGCTCCTCGGATGCTGCCTGAACTGCTGTGCTTTTCCAGCACACTCTAATCTAGACTCTGGTTTCCAGCATCTGCAGTCATTGTTTAACCTGTTACACAGTGGCTCACTCAATGCCCGATTAATGAGTGACGGTTGTCAATGCCTCACATCCTCCAGCAGGTAACACTTTAACCCACAGAAAGGTAACGAGGTGTGTCAATCTGCCTGTCACTCATGTGTCCCCTCTGAGTGAGCATGGGTGGGGAGAACCGTCATTTTTCCCCCCAATAATGTTCCTTTCAAATGGTTTGACATGTTTTATTCCATTAAAGGTGGAATATAAAGTCAAGTCATCATAACTAGAGACAATAATGCACAGCCTTTCCCACTGTCTTCCCGGCACTTAAACCACAGTAACTATTTCTCTCTAATTTCATGTGGTAATGTTGTAACTTGCCATTTTTCAAGTTCATAAGTACTGATAAACTTAGTACCGGTTTGAATGAATCAAAACATGCTGTAGTAAACCAAATCAGATAAGTAGACTTATGAATGAATGGTGATGTGATATGGTAAGCAAAGAGCGATGAGTGGAGTTACCAGAATGAATGAGTGAATGTGATTTTGTTTAAGTCGATTAATGGGAACATTGACTTATTTTCTTCACTAAGCAGATATTTTCTGAAAAATCTCTGAAATTTCAGTAAAATAAGTTAATGGGAACATGCAGTTTTCATTTTAAGAGGTTTATAATGCAATATGGTTGGGTCAACTTATACATGAGATATATGGAAAATACA
The DNA here is from genome assembly GCF_020745735.1 of Hemiscyllium ocellatum. Taxonomy (NCBI): domain Eukaryota; kingdom Metazoa; phylum Chordata; class Chondrichthyes; order Orectolobiformes; family Hemiscylliidae; genus Hemiscyllium; species Hemiscyllium ocellatum. The sequence goes on from NC_083428.1 coordinate 40,545,721, forward strand.
AGATTTTTTTGCCAAAATAAGGGGTCAACTTGTACATGAGATTTACTTATACATGAATATATACAGTAGTTCTGAATTTTAGAACATAATATAAGGATGCTCAAAATGGAGATTTTAGTAAATTGGATGGAAGAAGAAAAATATTTTCACTGGCCAAATCAATTAGTGAAGGGATTTAACAAAATACACTGCGAATATTGGACCAGAGTAGCGACCAAATGTACTTTAATTTTTAAAATCATTTTGTCTTTTAAAAGCTATGGAAAAAGGCAGAAGAATGGATTATGTGGTCTTCATCTAATCTATAAAATTTTTGTTGTCAAGGTGCCAGTGTTGAACTGGGGTGGACAAAGTCTGAAGTCATTCAACACCAGTTTATAGTCCATTAGGTTGATTTGAAATTGCAAGCTTTCAGAGTACTGCTACTCCACCAGGCTTCATCTGATGAAGGCGCAGCATTCCGAAAGCTTATGATTTCAAATAAACTTGTTGGACTGTAACTTGGTGTCGTGTGACTATAAAACTTGTATTCTTCAAAAGATTTTAAAGCAAGAAACTGATTTCTCACCACACTTAGATTTCGTGGTATAAGAAATCCCTGGTTGATTCATTACACTGTCAATACAATTAACTATAATGCTAATCATTATTGAATTTTCTCTCTTCCCCTGCCCCCCCCTTTGGTAGATCCTGAGCGCGCAAGACAAAGAATTAGTTCAGCCATTTGAGATTCTTTTCCCTGGCATTGAGTATATCGCACGAGCTGGATGGACGAAAGATGGAAATTTGTATGTTCTTTCTTCTGGGTTACTATATTGTTGTCATCAGCATGTATTTTTCCTTTGTGAAAAAAAATTAAGAATTGAAATCAAATATTTGAGAGATTTATCTGAGCATTATAGAAGGGAAGAGCCCATTGCAGTACAGCCTTGTACTATCAACACTCAAAATTGCTGTTGCATTCTTTCATGTCTCTTTTCCTTAACTGCTTCTCCCTGTCCTGCCACCAATTACTACATTTGTACTGAATTTTCAGGCACAATTTTCTATTGGTCTGTGCTGGATTATTTGAGAAGAAATCCTAACATAATCTCATCAAGTATTAAATTATAAAGCGTCTGTGTTAACGCATCAGAAGATCAGTTGAGTTAAATTTAATTTATATGAATAGGTTTTACCATTTTAGCCCAGAGCTACAGAAATATCTTTTAAAATGAGTTTGAAGATGTTCTGACTCTTGATTATAGCCAGCACGGTGAGTGCACTACAGCTATTTTCGAGTTAAAGCATCCAACCCACAGGAACATCCAGCATTAAACAGGTGTATGGCTGTGTGAATTTGCAGTCAGATTTAAGGGTGCCTAAATAGAGAAAGTGAAATGGGTACAACTCCCCCACAGTTCTTTGCTTGGATTCTTAAACAATTGGGCCTGCCCTGGAATTCAAGAAACTTGTGTTCAAATAGCAGAGAAAGCAAATTGCACTCTTGAATCGGGTTGTTGGACCTAAAAAGTCCATCACCTCTAACCAAAAATAGACTCATTTTACAAAAACCTTCACTGGAGAGCCCCTATTACAGCAGTGAATAAGTTTGTTTGTCTTTTTTTTTGTAATAGTGCCTGGGCAGTGTTACTCGATCGATCTCAACAGAGACTTCGTTTGGTTTTGATTCCAACATCACTATTTATTCCTGTAACTAAGGATGAAAATGAAAGACTTAAGTTTGTCGAGGCTGTGCCAGAAACAGTTCATCCACACATTATTTATGAAGAAGTAACAGATATATGGATAAATGTAAGTGGAGAACATCAATGAAGAGCAAAAATTTAGTCTTCAGGCAATGTTTTCCTCATTTGAGATTCATGAAAGTCTATGGAATGCTTTTTGTTACAAGTCTTCCAATTTCGGCATTGCATTAAGGAGTCTCCTAACCTTTTTTCTGGTTCCTGACAGCTGGGAACTGGGTTTAGACTAAGATTCATTTTGTGGTGTGCATTAGCTAGTAGACATTGAGGACTTTGCTTTCATTATTAGCAATTTTTAAATTCGTTCATGGGACACATTGATTTTGACCCACTGACCGTGAAGAAGCAGCAATATTTATGAGGGTGGTGTATGTCTAAGAGTGGAAACTTGGAATTGGCGATGCAACCATCCGTGTGTTGTTGCTTAGTAATTCCATTCTGTACTCGGGAAAGCTAGATGAGTTTCTCTTGCAAAGTCCTAGTATGGTCACACAAGGGGTTGAATGGCAATCCAGTGTATTGTAAACATTCTATAATTCTGTGACTGCATTTAGATTAGTCTGCGTTAGATCTCAAATCTGGTACTTCTGGCATAGATTGGCAGCCTGATGGTATTAGATGTCTTTTCCCAAGTTCGTTCATCTTACAGTTCTGCGTTGGGCTATAGCTGAATGATAGTAGGTTTTTTTTAAAAGGACAGTCTTTATGGACATGCATGACACTCTTCCATAGCAAGTGGTGCTCAGAGGTAATCCACCAATCCACCACAAGAGTCCTCTGCAAGATAAGTAAAAATGTTGAGTTGATTTAAATGCACCTTGAGTCTATTTTAGTTAGAACCCCATACTGGCTTTAAAAAGTGGCTCAGTAATATGAAGCAGAGGATATTGATGTTGGGGATGAGAGAAAAAAAAAATTTTGGTCAGTGACCTTAAGCTGTTTAGACTACTGATAATTTTAAGAATTATTATTGTGATAACATTTGGTGAAGATGTGCCAGCAGGCCAATTAGAAGCATGTAGTGATCTGGATAAATTAAGCAAATGAACAAAGATATGTTCAAATCACTTTAGGCGTTTTTGAAACTGGATAATATCCATGATGGAGGATTCTAATTAACTCTTAGAAAAGTGTTTTGGCATAATTTGTGTAACTTAACAACCTAGCCTCACCACCTCTTGTGATAGTGAATTTCCACAGGCTCAGTAACCTTGGTGGGGAAGAAACCCCCCTTATCACTACTACAAGGGGAAACAGCCTCTGTGTTTAGCTTCTAAGAATTTTTGCATGTTTTAATAAGGTCTAAAAATTTCAAAGTACAAGCCCAACCTACACGACCTCTCCTCATAAGCAAATCCCTTCATTCCCAGAATCAACCTAGTGTACCTTCTCTAGACTGTCTTTGTTACGGTAACCAAAATAGTATGCCAGATTCTGACTAATTTTTCCTTGTATTGTCTTAGCAAAACCTCTCTCTGTTTTTATACTCCATTCCCTCTGAAACAAAAGCCACTAGTCTATTTGCCTGACCCGGTACCAGCTGAACTTGGTAGCTTTTCATTACTCACAAGGAACAAGCTGTACTGCAGCTTTGTGCAATCTCTCTCCATGTAGATGATATTCAGTTCCTTTATTCTTTCTGCCAAAGTGCAAAACCTCACATTCTTCTACATTATATTTCATCTGCCAGGTTTTTGCTTGCTCATTCAATACGCCTGTGTCCTTCTGTCGACTCATCTTCACTACTTGTCTTCCTGTCTATTTTTGTGTCATCTAAAACTTGATGATAGTATATTGATTTTCTTCGTCCAATTCATCTATATTTTATAACTAATTGTAGCCTCAGCACTGATCCCTGTGGCACTTCTGTATTTACAGGTTGTCATCCTGAAAATGTGCACTTTATCTCAATTTTCTGTCTTCTATTAGTTAGTCAATCCCCTGTCCAGCCTAGCATACTATTACCAACACAATGGAGTCTTGTTGGATTTCTTGACAGCTGTGTTGTAGTAAGGACTCTCTCTAAGTAAGTATTTGGTTCAACATTTGGAATATTGAGCAGATTGTGGGGACTTTGGAAGATGGATACATGAATGCTCCAAAAATTGCAATGACCAAATTAATGTTTTTGCAGAGTAGATTGCAGTATTAAATTGGCTCTGTGCAGATAGAGCTGACTCCATTCAAATTGGGGTATTTTCATTTCCTTGGGTGATTATCCTGTACCTAGAAACTACTAAAAAATGTTCCTGAGAGTTAATGATTTTGCAGGGTTCAGTCTTAGTTAATGAGAGACAGGAATGTTTAGAGGATTGAAAGCCTCATTTAACTCCTGAGTAGCTGTTAAATTTAATCCTCGATTGACCACTTCCATTATTCCAGTCGACCTAACGCCTTCAGACACAAAAGCCTTCCTGACACCCCTCGACATACCTTGATACTCATTCACTTACCTGGCATCCTAATTCCCTCACTTGTCCTACCTCCATATACCTAGTATCTGCCCCTTCTGTCTTTCTTTCACTCTGCCCCTCTCTGTCTTGCACATGTATAGTTTTATCTGTGTGTGTATCTTGTTCGTGCGCGCTCTCTCACTCATCTTAGAATCTTACTACCACCTTACCTAGGCACTAAACCTGTTTACCCTTTCTTGGTAGCTGTCATTGTTCAAGGTTTGTGCGAAGATTTGTAGCTCGGGTGCTCGTTGTTGTGGTTCTGTTCGCCGAGCTGGAAGTTTTTGTTGCAAACGTTTCGTTCCCTGGCTAGGCAACATCATCAGTGCTTTGGAGCCTCCTGCGAAGCGCTTCTTTGATGTTTCTTCCGGTATTTATAGTGGTCTGTCCTTGCCGCTTCTGGTTGTCAGTTTCAGCTGTCCGCTGTAGTGGTTGGTATATTGGGTCCAGGCCGATGTGTTTGTTGATGGAGTTTGTGGATGAATGCCATGCCTCTAGGAATGGCATGGCATTCATCCGCAAACTCCATCAACAAACACATCGACCTGGACCCAATATACCAACCACTACAGCGGACAGCTGAAACTGACAACCGGAAGCGGCAAGGACAGACCACTATAAATACCGGAAGAAACATCAAAGGAGCGCTTCGCAGGAGGCTCCAAAGCACTGATGATGTCGCCTAGCCAGGGGACGAAACGTTTGCAACAAAAACTTCCAGCTCGGCGAACAGAACCACAACAGCTGTCATTGTGGCTGCTGGACATTTAAAGTACTGAAAAGAATGCATTTACTTCTGAAAAAATTGTGTGGTTTCCTGATGAAGGGCTTATGCCTGAAATGTTGATTCTCCTGCTCCTCAATCTGCCTGACCTGCTGTGCTTTTCCAGCACCACACTCTCGACTCTAATCTCCAGCATCTGCAGTTATCACTTTCTCCTGGTTTCCACAGCTGATTCTTTGTTAGTGGCTGTGATATTTCCTGGTTTCTGCTGTTTTATAACAAGGGGTACCTGTTCAGGATGTTCCAATGCAGAACTGGTCAAAAGGAATCAGTGTAATTTTTAGTACAGTTTGGCTGAACATAGGACTTGTATATCTTAATTTCTGGACTATATTTTAGAAAGTTGATTACATTTAAAGGCTGGGATGTACTAATGCAGAATTTTAAGGGCATTAAGTAAGTTAATATTTATACAAAGTCTAATGCAAACTGGAGGTATATTAAGCAGGGAAAACAATTGTTAATTGTTTCGCATTTATTACCCAGATTATGTTGTTTCATGCTTGCTTACTCTTGTGAATCGTACTGATTATATATTCCTCTCCATTCTTTCTTCCCCTATTACAGGTTCATGACATATTTTATCCTTTTGTACAAACTAGAGATGATGAAATATCTTTTATCTGGGCTAATGAATCACAGACAGGGTTTTGCCATCTATATCAAATTACTTCAATTTTAAAGCCAGGCTGCTACCAATGGGCAAAGCAATGTAGTCCAAGCGCAGGTGAGGTTTTGGTCTTTCCTTTTAACTTCCTTGGTATCTGTATGCATTGAGAGGGGAAACACTGAGCATTCAAAGAATTGGGATAAAATAAGGGTTATTCCTTAACATATCACAGATTATTACGTGTTGATATGTTAATATGCCGAAAAGGATGTTGACTTAGGACATTGACACGTTTGGTGCTTTTACAACAAATGTTTATAATTAAAATGACAAAGCCAGCTGTAAGCTCAATCTAATACACAAAACTCAGAAAGTGCTCTTTCTATTTCTGCTTGGCAGACAATTGCATGAGATCTCCTCCAATAGAAGTGTCAAACATCTAAAAAGTGTCTTCTAAAAAGTATGGGTGAAAATGAAAAATGCTGCCGATTACAACAGGTCAGGCAGCATCCATGGAGAGAAAGCAAGCTAACGTCTCGAGTCTGTATATGTGGCCACTAGGAACAGTATTGCAAAATGGTGAAACCTGTTGCATATTAGTAGATTTTAAGCAACTGACAGTGAATGGAGTATTTAAACTGATCTAGACTTCATTCAATTCTTGTCTAACCATTACTGTTATGATCCTAAATTTGCTGCAGTTTTAATGCTAATGTTGACTCAAGGGCACAAACCTTCTATCTTGTGCCAACCTTTGCCATTTCTGTATCCTGTTCCATGTTGCATTAAGATCGACCATTTTACTGCAGATGATTAAGGGAAAATACTGTGAATGGAAAGATTACTGTCGTTAAATTATTCTGAGAGGCTATGATATCTCATTTAAGAATTGTCTCTGATCATTTTATTAATTGTCTATACAGCAAATGAATAAATCCAAGTATATTTTTGATTTGTGATCAAGAGGTAATCTAAGGTTTATGATGATTTTGTAATTCAGTTGTTCAGTTGAAGAGAAATAATTGCCAAATAGTGGTTGTAACTCTAACGTCTCAACAGAACTGCTCATGTTCTCTCTCTGCAGCTTGTCTTGTATATTTCACATTTATTGTACCAGTGTGTTAGACTAATTATTGGATTTTTGTTTTCAGATGATTTTAAATGTCCAATCAAAGAGGAGATTGCACTAACTAGTGGTGAGTGGGAAGTACTGGCAAGACATGGCTCAAGGGTAAGCTTACGCTAGATGGGTTTTGAAGATTGGTGGCTTTGCTCATCAGTTAAATGTGAGTGAGTCAGGTTATAAATTATAAGATTTGTAAACTCAATGAATGGTGCTCAGGATGAGACTATAACCTGAAATGTTTTGCCCCAGTCCTCAAGTTGCTTGGATGCCATTCCATGATTAAAGATTTATGGTCTTATTGTCCACTCGGAACTGCTTAAAGATCCCATTTTTCAATTGAGAGATTGCTTGTGAACTATTCAACTACGGGACAGACTTAGTCAATGACCATATCTCACATTTAGCACCTGTCACTTCTGTACTTTGGGTGTTTGTATGAATAAATGTGAAATAATCCATTTGTAGGAAAAAACAAGGAATGCTTGTTATTGTTTTGAGATTTTTAGATGAGCAGAAAGCTAGAAGTTAAGATGGATAATTTGTGAAAGTGTAAATTGCAGGTACAGAACGTGAATAGGAAAAATAAACATATTTGGAATTTATGCATTTAAAGAATTTGAATAAAACATTGAACTGGAATTTTGGCGAGTCATCTTAAGAATATTAGGCGCAATTTACATTCATCGTGAATTTGCTAGAAAGGAGAAATGTGATACACCCAATTTGAAATAACTGTATTACCATCCCAAATGAGAACAGCCAATTCTGCTAATGTACAAATCGTTTTGTGTGATCAGGTTATCAAATTCTCCAATATCTACACTCTGAATCACCTTTAGGTTTCTTTGTTTTTAAATGTTGCCATATTTCTGGGAACCTCTGAAATACTTTTAATGCCAGATTGTCATTATTCGCCCATGTTGGAATTTTTCCCCAAAAAAATCCAGTCGATTGAACAATGGTGTTGAAATAAATTTGCTTGCAAAGAAAGTATCCATCACATTTTTAATCTTGTGTAGGATGTGCTTTCTTCTATTGGTCAGAGTATTGAGTACAGGAATTGGGAGGTCATGTTGCGGCTGTACAGGACATTGGTTAGGCCACTGTTGGAATATTGCGTGCAATTCTGGTCTCCTTCCTATCGGAAAGATGTTGTGAAACTTGAAAGGGTTCAGAAAAGATTTACAAGGATGTTGTCAGGGTTGGAGGATTTGAGCTATAGGGAGAGGCTGAACAGGCTGGGGTTGTTTTCCATGGAGCGTCGGAGGCTGAGGGGAGACCTAATAGAGGTTTACAAAATTGAGGGGCATAGATAGGGTAAATAGGCAAAGTCTTTTCCCTGGGGTGGGTGAGTCCAGAATCAGAGGGTGAGAGGGGAAAGATATAAAAGGGACCTAAGGGGCAACTTTTTCACGCAGAGGGTGGTACATGTATGGAATGTGCTGCCAGAGGAAGTGGGGGAGGCTGGTACAATTGCAACATTTAAGAGGTATTTGGATGGGTATATGAATAGGAAGGGTTTGGAGGGATATGGGCTGGATGCTGGCAGGTGGGACTAGATTGGGTTGGGATATCTGGTCGGCATGGAGGGGTTGGACTGAAGGGTCTGTGTCCATGCTGTACAACTCTGACTCTATGTAGGAGTCACTCACAAGGTCAACATATTTTATTTATCCAATTTGCCCCTCTTTAGGTCATTTCAAGTGGCAGTGACGAATCAATATTGCACTTGGTCTCGAGTCACATCTAGGCTAAAGCAAGTGAGGACAGCATGTTCCGTGGTCACCATTAGACTAGCTTTTAATTTCAAATGCTTTTGAATTTAAATTTCATCATCTACCATGGTGGGTCTTGAAACCATGTCCCCAGAATATCAACCTGGTTTGCTGAGGTTACTTTTCCAGAGCCCAGTCACCCAGGCTGATGTTCTGAGGACATGGTTTCAAATCCCACCAAGGTTGATGGTGAAGTTCAACAGAATTTGGAATTAGAAGATGGTCTAATAGTGACCATGAAACCTGCTCTGCAGCTGCCACGCCTAAATAACATTTATTCTGTTTTCTGTTGAGACCATTTCTCTTGACTTTTGAATGAGTTTCACAGATTGCTCGAATAGTTCCACAAGCATTGGTCATCCTTTCAGGCCACGAATAATATGTATCCTGTTTATGGACTGTTCTATCTCTGGAAGTTAACTCGCTACCTCCACCAAACAACTGACTGGTGATGAGTTGAAACCCCATGTCATTGCTTCTGAAAGGTGTTATTGGTTGGAAACACAGAGCTGAAACCCTCTCCTACATGTTAATCCAGTAGGTGATGGAAAACAGTTGACTTGGAAGGCATTTTAAGTACATTATAAACTTCATAATCAACATGTGGTTTTGTTTTTGTTATTTTAATTGAAAAGAAAGATGAGCAGTTCTGATGTTGTATTCTGTTTTGGGATGATATAAGACTTGTGACCGTTTGCAATTACTGTGTTTTTCAGATTTGGGTTAACGAGGCTACAAAATTGGTCTACTTCCAAGCCACTAAGGACACTCCATTAGAACATCACCTCTATGTGGTCAATTATGAATTTCCAGGGGAGATAGTCCAACTAACAAAACCTGGCTTCTCTCACAGCTGCTCAGTTAGCCAAGTGAGTATTTTGCATTTTCCGTGCTATTAGTTTTATTTTTGTACATTTCAGCAAGGAAGTATTAAATGAGCGAGTCACAAAAGGAGGTGCCTGGTCACCAGCCATCTCAATTCAATCCAACCTTCCAATTTTTCCAAACTACCCAATCAGTTCCTGAATTATAGTATATTGTTTTTTCAGCTTTGATTCTGCTATGAGTTTTCATCTAGATTTCTGAATTTAAGAAGAGTAATTTGTACAGTATTCATAAATCTATTTTGTATTTAACTTCCATATATCAGTTTTGTTCATTGTGCTTCTTGATTAATGGTAGTACGCTTGCTGACATGGTTTAAAAGAGAGAATGTGCCCCGTTTCAGTGTATTTCTGAAAGTAGTTGCACAACTTCAAGGCAGCTCAGGTTGGCATAGATGGAGGACCAGAGTTTACGAATGTTTCCCCATATTTGGAAAAAATCAGTGACTATTATGCTAGCCTAAAGGAGTACTGTAGTTGTTTCCCCTTTTGCAGTTCCAGTGTCTGAAATGCTAGAGTTTCTTACAGCAAATAAACCTTGAGCTGCTTTGGACCAGGTCTATCATTCAAACCTGTTTCATTGTTCAATTCGGTTGTGGCTAATTTATTTTAACTCCGTCTGCTTGCCTCGGCCGTAGAATAGGGGGAAACTGGTCTGCTTGGTTGGTCACTGGGGAGAATAGTAAAGATGAATACTCAACCATAAAAGCAACTCAACTGTTTGACAGAATCAGAGCATAACTGATTCATAAGTTTGCAAAGATTTTACTTCATTGCTGATTTTAATGTTACTGTGCATGATCCTGTACCTTTCACTGTACAAGAACTTGATCTCTTAACACACTGTCTTTAAGTTCTGTTAATGTTTCCTTAGAACTTTGACATGTTCATCAGCCATTACAGTAATGTTAGCACACCTCCCTGTGTTCACATATACAAATTGACGGGTCCTGAAGAAGATCATTTGCACAAAAAGCCAGAATTCTGTGCCAGCATGATGGAGGCTGCAGGTACGTGTCCTAATGAAATATGCTATTGTAACAAATAAATGAATACTTCCTATTGTTCAAATATGTAGCTAGTTCTTTGGTACCTTTGTTGACAAGATTGTTCCAATCTGATTGCATAGTCTGTGCGGCTGTATTCTCCTCCAGTGTGGCAGCTGGAGCACCACAATTTGCTTCAGTGCCCCTAGGCAAAGTAAAATGGGGTGGGTGAAGGAAAGGGATGGAAAATAATCTTACTATCCAGTGCCTTCAGCATTTTTTTCTTTATTCTTTCACGGGATGAGGATGTCATTGACAGGGATTTGTTGCCATCTTCAACTGCCCTTGAACTGAGTGACTTTCTAAGAGATTTCAGAGAACGGTTAAGAATCAACCACTTTGCAGTGGGCCTGGAGTGTCATTGTAGGCCAGGTAAGGATGGCAGATTTCCTTCACTAAAATGGGATTTTACGAAATTGATGACTGCTGTCCTGGTTACCATTTCTCAGGCTAGTTTGATATTCCAGATATATTAATTTATATTCCACCAGCATGTTGGTGGGGTCTGAAACTTTATGCCCCCATAGCATTAGCCTGTGTCTCTGGATTGCTAGTGTTCTGACATTGCCATTCCACCATTGTCTCCTCTGTGTGTGTGTGTGGGTGGTTATATGTCAAGTACAGGATTGAGGCGGCTATGATGGCTTTAACAGTTGAGTGACCCTATATCCAAGCTTAGAAGCAGTTCCATTTCTGGAATGTGTTGGAGATAGTCAAATTCCTGACAAATTTCTCCACAGCAACAAATTAATGGAAGGAGAAGATTGACAAAAATAAAACTGCAGTTATGTGCTATTTTGTTTTGTAGAATCAAGTGGAATGGGCAGCATTTTGTTTTTAGTTTTTATAATCTGTTTAATAAAGTGGGCAGTTTCTACTAAATTTCAATTCCTCTGTACTCTAATGAGGGGCAGAAAAATGGTAGAATTTCATGCAGACCTCAATCTACTGACGACAAAATATTATTACGGTAGTTTTTCTGATTTTAGTTCTTGATGTAATGAGATGTTCAAGATACGGAGCATGTGACTATTTGAAAATCATTTGCAAGAAGCATAAAACTAGGGTGTGCACTTTGCCCTTGTGTTTTATATTAGAAACCAAAATATTCACTAATTTTGAAAATCAGGATGATCTGCAATAAAGTATGCTATTGTATAATCTTTTCATTTTGTTCAATGAATACTCAAGTGTTTATTTATATGAGGGGGTCTCTTCTTGATTGGATTTTCAATTACCAGTATTTAAGTCTTCCCAAGAAATTTATAATTGATCTATAATTGAACAAGCACGCAGAGGATGGCTTTGATCCATTGACCTCTGAGTTAAGAGCTCAGTATTCTTCCAAAGTTGATGTAGAGTTTGGGACATTTG